>NC_084829.1:121412995-122037995 GCF_033115175.1 Lepus europaeus | reverse complement strand
AATCACTCTGCACTTACTCTCCATGAAGGATCTCTGTCCTTAATGTGTTGTACTATGTGAATTAATAGTAAAACTACTACTAAAACAGTACTCTATACTTTATGTGTCTGTGTGGGTGTAAGCTGTTGAAATCTTTACTTAGTAAATACTAAGTAGATCTTCTGTATATAAAAATAATTGAAAATTGATGAAGAATGGGATGGGAGAGGGAGTGGGAGATAGGATGGTTGTGGGTGGGAGTGTGGTTATGGGGGGAAAAAGCTGCTATAATTCGAAAGTTGTACTTTGGAAATTTATATTTATTAAATAAAAGTTTAAAAAAAGAAAAAATACTCATGAAGTCAAAATTAACTCTTAGAGAAAAAGCAAATCTTTAAATAATTTTAAGGACTTTTTTTATTTAATTGAAAGAATGCCAGAATGATGGTGGGGAGGAGTCACACATACACACACACACACACACAGAGAATTTGATCTAGTGGTTTCCACGGCTGGTCCAAACCAAAGCCAGGAGCCAGAGGCTCCATATGAGGCTCCTATAGGTGTGTTAGGGACTCAAGCACTTGTACCATCTTCAGCTAGCTTCCCAGTTGCATTAGCAGGTAACTGGATTAGAAGCAGAGTAGCCTGGGCCTAAGCAGAGCAGCTTGGACTCAAACCGGCACTTTGATATGGAATTCCAGTATCACAACCCATGGCTTCACTTATGTGTTTATTTTAAAGGGAGATGAATGGGGAAAGGGAGAGAGAGTGGGGAGAGAGTGGGGGGAGAGAAAGAGAGAGAGAGAGAGAAAGAGAGAGAGATACAAGAGATCTTCTATTTACTGGATCACCCCTCAAATGGCTGGGCTATGCCAAGGCTGGGAACTGGGAAACCTAATCCAGGTATCTCATGAACTCAACCCAGGTCTTCCCTATGGGTGGAATGGACTCAGTTACTTGAACAGTCACTATGTGCCTTCCAGTGTATACATTAGAAAGAATCTAGAACTGTGAGTAGAACTGAGGGCACTCCAATATGCTATGTGTCCATCCCATATAATGTCTTAAATGCTATAACAGAAGCCTCGTCTCCAAACATTTTAGTGTCTTTCATGACTTTCTACTATTTGCACATAATTAAATTTTGTAACCTATTTCCTACTTCATCTACTTATGGATGGAACATACAACTAAGTAAACCTACTTGCTAATATCCAAATATACGTTGCACATAATCATTTCTGCCATCCTTAATTGTTTCTCAGCTTTCATTGCTTCTAGTAATTCATTTTCTTTCTTTTAAAATCCTTCTAAAATATTCTCTTGGTATGTTTTTTACTTAGTTCTTTCTCCTAGCAAAACCTAACTGCCCTTTCCTTTTTGCCCCTTTTGTATTTTAAATAATGGAAATATTTACCATACTGATCAAAACATATGTAAAATTATTATTTTTCTGATTTAGTGTCCTCATTGGAGCAACTGTAAAATAATATCATAGACTGGATGTTTTAAATACCAAACATTTCTCACAGATCAGGGGACAGGGAAGTTCAAGCATAGTCAAGCCCTCCTGAGGGCCTTCTTCCTGGTTTTCTCATATGAAAGAGAGAGAAAAAAGTAAGCTCTCTTGTGTGTCTTTACCTCTAACAGCACTAATCGCATCATGTGGGCTCCACTATCCTAACCCAATTGCTTCCAAATGGCCCCATTTAAGCACTATGACATTGTAGATTAAGGCTTCAACATAAAAACTTGGGAAGAGGCACAAACTTTCAATCCAGAGCACTGTAGATAACTGACCAAATTTTATGAATATAGGGGGTAGAAACCAGATTGATACACTATTTAGAAACTATGTCATGATAGAAAGGTATGTAGGTCAATATATTGTGTGTGTGCGTGGGAGCAAACTGTTGAAATCAATGCTTAACATGGAGTTGGTTGTCTGTGTATAAAATCAAACTAAAAATGAACCATAATGAAGAACGAGATGGGAGAGGGAGGTGGGATGGAAGTTGGTGGGGGTGGGTATGGGGAAAGAATCATTATATTCCTAAAGTCGTATGTGAAAAAATGTATTCATTAAATAAAAACTTAAAAAAAGAAAGGTATGGAGGAATAGGCCGTATGTATTTGAAGAAGAAAAGAAGAAAGAGTAGAAATATCTGATACTTCAAATGTTCAAATAACTAGACCATGTCTTTGAAAATGTGATACATTCAAGATGGTACATTATGTAGAATTTTAATAATTGGTATAAAGACCAATAAGTAAAAAATTCACAAGCATATTTTAGTTGAATTTAGGCAAAATAAAGTCTTCAAGTTGAAAAGGGCTGATTTATGTAGAGGCACACAAGTATGTTCTAGATGTGTACAAACCGAAGCTGTGTAACGATCTCCTAAGAGTACTATAGACAGGGCTGGTACTGTGGCATAGCAGATTCAGCCTCTGCCTACAACTCTGGCATCCCATATAGGTGTCAGTTTGAATTCCAGCTGCTCCACTTCCAATCTAGCTCCTTGCTAATGCACCTGGAAAAGCAGTAGAAGATGGCCCAAATGATTGGGCCCCTACACCCAGGTGGAAGACCTAGATGAAGCTCCTGCCTTCTGTCTTGCCCAGACTTGGCCATTACAGCCATTTGGGGAGTGAACCAGTGGATGGAAAATCTCCCTCCCTCCCTCCTGCCTCCCTCCCTCCCTTCTCTTTCTGTCATTCAAATAAAGTTTAAATTTTTCTTAAAAACAGAGTATTATGGTACTCTATGGTCTGTGTGACATCTAAGCTTCCTTCAGATACTAAGACTCTAGATATGTCTACATTAAGTTTCTCATTGCAAAATCTGACACGGTATGTGTTTCTGTGTTATGTAGCTATTAAAACTGATTCATATCTGTATCACATAGCCATACAAAACACAAGAAATAGAACCCTGTTAGATGGAAAAGATAACATTAGGGTGATCTCAGATATTTTAATATTCTGTTTTCCATTCACATACACTTAGTTATTAGTCTAAAAATTCCAGAGGGGAAAAAAGAAGTGTTAATTGTTAGCTGAATTTCTAACCCTTAAAATTTTTAAGTTATGAGATTGGCTTTGCAGAGCAGTGTTTTAAGCCACTGCTTCAGTTGCTGGCATCCCATGCTGGAGTACTGGTTCAAGTCATGGATGTTCTGCTTCTGATCCAACCTCCTGCTATGTAACTCAGAAGGAAAGAGAAGATTGCCCAAATAAGTAGGCCACTGCTATCCACCTGGGAGACCAGGATGGAGTTCTTGGGCAGTGATTTCCACCTGAGTGAAACTTGGCTGTTGCAGGGGTTTATTGAATAAAAGATTTGTCCCTCTTTCTGCCTTTCAAATAAATTTAAATTTTTAAAAAATTTTTAAAGTAAATAGTTTATGATTTACCAGCATGCAATCAGATTTTAGAAGAAAATGAATGTTTTTAGTAAAAAGTTATATAATCTATTATGTTGTTAATTTACTTCTCTGTAAATGCATAATACATTAATATTATAATCACAATTTATCATTAGATGCTCAGCAAGTACAAATATAAACCTTTTAAAGGAACTAGATTTTACAAAAAGATTTTAACATGAGTGATAATTTACACAATTTTTTTCAAGGAATCACTTTAAACAGCATTCTAAATTAGATTCCAAGTTGTGGGTTGCCCAAATCTATGATTTATTTCATCATCATGTAAACCTAATGAGTTTTAGTACTCCCTGTATGATAGAGCAGCTAACACTTGTTCATGTAGAGTGCACAATGTGAGCAAACATGTGATATGAAAGAGAGTATTTGGCGAGTATGATCGAGCTTTAGAAGAACACTAGGATCATCATGTGCTGGTAGGGGAAGGGAAGGACAGTCTTGAGGTAGGGTTGTCACATGGTCTTCTGAGACAGCTTAGGTGAATCATAATGAAGATAAAAATGACAAAAGAAAAAAAAATGTGAAGGAGAGTACACAGACAAAAAGTACCCTCCCTTTCCTTTTCATTGTTACTGGACCTGCACAAATATGGGCTTCCAACATCACTGGATTGGATTGTATAAAATTCTCCAAACTGCCTGCTTTTCTAACATTGAACTTTTAAGAAGTATTCCACTCAATGGACACTTGTAGGATGAAAAGCATAAACAAATGAATGACTCATATTAATTTTTTACAATCCATTTTCATGATTTGGTTTTTCCTTTATTCATGAAAATTCTTTTAATTTAAAATCTTTCTCATTGAGACCCCAAAGTATCAGATGAATTTGGTAGCTTATCTTCTTGCTTTCTAGAGATCAACACTCATTTCATACTTTCAAAACACACTACCATATCCATAAGGCATTACATGCATTTCTGCCTCTAAACTTTAGCTCATGCTGATTTCCTCCCTACACCTTTCCATATACCCAAATCATGTCATCCTGGAAATCTTTTTATGAGAGTTCCTAGCATTTTAGGCCACAAATCACTACTGCCTACTCTGAACTATTAAACAATCTCTGTCTGTAAACTTTTTATTTATTGAATTGATTTAATACAGTAAGACTATTGGAATTCATAGAAGAATTTGGCAAAATAGCAGAATATAAAATCAATGCACAAAAATCAGCCTTTGTATACACAGACAGCTCCTCAGCTGAGAAAGAACTGCTAAGATCAATCCCATTCACAATAGCTACAAAAAAAAAAAAAATCCGATGTCTTGGAATAAACTTAACCAAGGATGTCAAAGATCTCTACGATGAGAATTACAAAATCTTAAAAAAAAATGGAAGAAGATACCAAAAAATGAAAAAATCTTCCATGCTCATGAATTGGAAGAATCAACATCATCAAAATGTCCATTCTCCCAAAAGCAATTTATACATTCAATGCAATACCAATCAAGATACCAAAGACATTCTTCTCAGATCTGGCAAAAATGATGTTGAAATTCATATGGAGGCACAGGAGACCTCGAATAGCAAAAGCAATCTTGTACAACAAAAACAAAGCCAGAAGCATCACAATACCAGATTTCAGGACATGCTACAGGGCAGTTATAATCAAAACAGCATGGTACTGGTACAGAAACAGATGGATAGACCAATGGAACAGAATAGAAACACCAGAAATCAACCTAAACATCTACAGCCAACTTATATTTGATAAAGGATCTAAAACCAATTCCTGGAGCAAGGACAGTCTATTCAACAAATGGTGCTGGGAAAACTGGATTTTCACATGCAGAAGCATGAAGCAAGACCCCTACCTTACACCTTACAGAAAAATCTACTCAACATGGATTAAAGATCTAAATCTACAACCCGACACCATCAAATTGTTAGAGAACATCAGAGAAACCCTGCAAGATATAGGCACAGGCAAAAGACTTCTTGGAAAAGACCCCGGAAGCACAGTCAAAGTCAAAATTAACAATTGGGATTACATCAAATTGAGAAGTTTATGTACTACAAAAGAAACAGTCAGGAAAGTGTAGAGGCAACCAACAGAATGGGAAAAAATATTTGTAAATTATGCAACTGATAAAGGATTAATAACTGGAATCTACAAAGAGATCAAGAAACTCCACAACATCAAAACAAACAATACACTTAAGAGATGGGCCAAGGACCTCAATAGGCATTTTTCAAAAGAGGAAATCCAAATGGCCAACAGACACATGAAAAAATGTTCAGGATCACTAACAATCAGGGAAATGCAAATTGAAACCACAATAAGGTTTCACCTCACTCCGGTTAGAATGGCTCACATTCAGAAATCTACCAAAAACAGATGTTGGTAAGGATGTGAGGGAAAAGGGACACTAATCCACTGTTGGTGCGAATGCAAACTGCTAAAACCACTATGGAAGTCAGTTTAGAGATTCCTTAGAACCCTGAATATGACCCTACCATACAACCCAGCCATCCCACTCCTTGGAATTTACCCAAAGGAAATTAAATGGGCAAACAAAAGAGCTGTCTGCACCTCAGTGTTTATTGCAGCTCAATTCACAATAGCTAAGACCTGGAATCAACCTAAATGAACATCACAGAAGACTGGATAAAGAAATTTTGGGTCAAGTACTATATAGCAGTAAAAAAAAAAAAAGTGAAATCGAGTCATTTGCAAAAAAAAATGGAGGAATCTGGAAAACATCATGCTGAGTGAAATAAGCCAGTCCCAAAGGGACAAATATCATATATTCTCCCTGATCAGTGGCAAATAACTGAGCACCTAAAAGGAAATATGTTGAAGTGAAATGGACACTATGAGAAACAATGACTTGATGAGCCCTTGTCCTGACTATTGAGGACAACTTACTATTATATTCCTTTTAGTATTTTTAATCTACTTAATACCATTGGTTGAACTTTTAATTAACACACAATTATCCTTAGGTGTTGAAATTTTACTGAAAAGTGATCCCTGTTAAATATAAGAGTGGGAATAAGAGAGGGAGGAGATGTACAGTTCAGCACATGCTCACTCAGACTTATACCTAATGGTAGAGTTAGAAATGTGCCACAGTCAAAGTGGAAGTTCTCTCCTCCCTTCAGAGAAAGGTACCTCCTTCTTTGATGACCCCGTTCTTTCCACTGGGATCTCACTTGCAGAGATCTTTCATTTAGGTCTTCTTTTTTTTCTTTTGCATGGTGTCTTGGCTTTCCATGCCTACAATACTCTCATGGGCTCTTCAGCCAGATCCGAATGCCTTAAGGGCTGATTCTGAGGCCAGAGTGTTGTTTAGGACATCTGCCATTCTATGAGTCTGCTGTGTATCCCACTTCCCATGTTGGATCCTTCTCTCCCTTTTTGATTCTATCAGTTAGTATTAGCAGACACTAGTCTTGTTTGTGTGATCCCTTTGACTCTTAGACCTATCAGAGCCATCAATTGTGAACTGAAATTGATCACTTGGACTAGTGAGATGGCATTGGTACGTGCCACCTTGATGGGATTGTATTGGAATCCCCTGGCATATTTCTAACTCCATCATTTGGGGCAAGTCCGATTGAACATGTCCCAAATTGTACATCTCCTCCCTCTCTTTTTCCACTCTTAAATTTAACAGGGATCATTTTCAGTTAAAATTTAAACACCTAAGAATAATTGTGTGTTAATTACAGAGTTCAACCACTAGTACTAGAACAACAACAACAACAACAACCAAAAAAAATAGTAAAAAGGATAAAGTATATAAAGATAATTGGAAATTAAAAAAAAAACAAAACCACCTGGTGTTAAATTGGAAATGGCATAGAAAATTAATTAATTTTTAAAAAAATATTATGTAGGATCTCTGTCTTTAATGTTCTGTACACTGTTATTTAATGCTATAACTAGTACTCAAACAGTATTTTTTCACTTTGTGTTGCTATATGGGGGCAAACTGTTGAAATCTTTACTTAATATATACTAAACTGATCTTCTGTATATAAAGAGAATTGAAAATGAATCGATGTGAATGGAAGGGGAGAGAGAGCGGGAAAGGGGAGGGTTGTGGGTGAGAGGGAAGTTATGGGAAGGGGGAAGCCATTGTAATCCATAAGCTGTACTTTGGAAATTGATATTCATTAAATAAAAGTTTAATAAATGAAAAAAAAAAGAAATGTGCCAGAGGATTCTAATTCAATCCCATCAAGGTGGCATGTACCAATGCCATCTCACTAGTCAAAGTGGTCAGTTTCAGTTCATAATTGCTCATAATGATAGGATTAAGTGTCAAAGGGATCACAAACAAGACTAGTGTCTGCTAATACTAACTGATAGAATTTAAAAGGAGAGAATGATCCTACATGGGAAGCTGGATACACAGCAGACTCATAGAATGGCAGATGTCCTAAACAGCACTCTGGCCTCAGAATCAGCCCTTAAGGCATTTGGATCTGCCTAAAAAGTCCCTGAGAGTATTTCAGGCATGGAAAGTCAAGACACTCTGGCAAAAAAAAAAAAAAAAAAAAAAAAAAAAAAACTAAATGAATGATCTCTGTGAGTGAAATCCCAGCAAAAAGAACAGGCCATCAAAAATGATGTAACTTTCTCTGAAGGGAGGAGAGAACTTCTACTTTGACTATGAGCTTGTCTAAACAAGATCAGAGTTGGTGAACTCAAGAGGCTTCCATAGCCTTGGCAGCTCATGACAAGAGCCTTGGGTGATTACTGACATCATAAATAAGAGTGTCAATTGTTAAATCAACAACAGGAGTCAATCTGCACTTACTCCCCATGAAGGATCTCTATCTTTAATGTGTTATACTATGTGAATTAATGGTATAACTAGTACTCAAACAATACTTTATACTTTGTGTGTTTGGGTGCAAACTGTTGAAATCTTTACTTTGTATATACTAAGTTGGTCTTCTGTATATAAAGATAATTGAAAATGAATCTTGATGAAGAATGGGATGGGAGAGGGAATGGGAGATGGATGGTTGCGGGTGGGAGTGTGGTTATGGGGGGAAAAAGCCGCTGAAATCCATAAGTTGTACTTTGGAAATTTATAAAATAAAAGTTAAGAATATAATTAATAAGAAGCAACAATATGTATTCTTTAAAACCATGAGTTTCTTTAAGACATTCAATTTATCTCCATTGTTTGTCTTTTATCTTATTCATCCATGACATTATTCCAGATATGCACAAAAACTTTTTAAATGGTTAGTGATTTCTATAGAACTGAATTCAACTTCCTTCCATCCTCCTCCTGAGAAATGGATTAGTATATGCTAGGTAAAATATTAAAATGTTTCATATCTTATGAACATATTAGTTTGTTGGCATGATTAAATGTGATTTTTTTAAGGTGTCTGGTATTTTGCTCCTAGAGATATTTGCATTTTCACTGACTCTGTTTTCCTTGGCCTTGCTGTAAATTTCCTTTTTGGTCATACAGCTATAAGTATTAGCACTGCACAATTTTCTTCAGATGAATATCTGCACCTGCCTTATTTTATTAACTTATTCATGAAACTATGTTATTGTTATTTTCAAAATAGAAAATAAGCATTTTAATATGGAACATTGTACATTTATTTGTTAAATAATTGATTTATATTTTATTGCATATAACTGTTTGAAGTAGCACTCACAAGGTAAAAACATTATGTTCTAAATGATAAAATAAGTGAAATGGATAAGAAAACTCAATCATTTTCATTATCATAGCTTCTATTCCAATTCATTTCCTTCTTCTTGCTTTTTGAGAAAAGTGGCTGGGAGAGATATATGGGTATAACTGATCTTAATTTCTTTTTTTCTACCTGAGCACTATTCCAATGTCTTTCTTATGTTATCTTCCTTAATCCTTATGACAGTAGTAGTTGAAATGTATTAACCCAGTTTTCAAAATGTTACAATAAGGAATGGAGTAAGTTTTCCAGCATAAACTAAAATCCAGATGTGACAGAGGCAAGATAAACCCAGGAATGCTTGATTATGAATTTTGATCTATTCTAAAATTGCCTTGAAAAGAAAACAATTTTTTTATTATCTCCTAAATAAGTGTTCTCCAAACAACTCTTTGCAGAAAGCAAATAACCAAGGCAAGATTTGCTTGCTTTGGGGAGAGAAGCAGCTCTCTTTCTTCCTGAAATGGCCTCATGATTAAACACAAATCCCATGGCAAACTTTGGAATGTTTTGCGTTTGTAGATTAATTTATAAATAACAACGTAGGAATTCCACAAAAATAAAGAAAAGAGAGGGAATAATTGTACTCTAAATGCTAGTGCATGTGCTCCTAGTGAACATTTCCAACAATAACAAAAACAGGAGCTAAGTAAACAAGGAGACTTGTTGGGAGAAAGAACGTAGGCCACAAGAAAACAGAATTCTTGACTCAAACTTATAAACTGTGAGACTCCAGGATTATGAAGAAACTTTCTAACTTTGCAATGTCGCAACATCCAAGAATTAGAAATCTCTACTTTAAAAGCCTTAATGACTGGAGAAAACCAGAAATGCAAACCCGACATAGTCAAACCACAACAACTGAATTCATAGGAGCTCTCCATGGTACTGCTCATGTCAGCCTAGACTTCCTTTGAGTATTTCTTATACAGCACTGAAGTTATTTTTACTACTGACTTACAATTCTTCTCAGTTCTAAACATTCATGAAACTGGAACACAGATTCCTGTTATTTACAGAGGAGGGCTTTTACTTCCTTTCAATGATGAGATTACCCTACAAGTTCATCACATAACAGTAACCCACTACAGTACTGATTGTGTACACCCTGTTGAGACAACAGAACTCAGTTACAACTAAATGCTATTTTGAGTCCTGTATAAATCCACTACTGTCCCATGTGAGGTGAAATGTAGTTTCCATAGTCACTCTTAAGTAAGATAATGAATTTTCCAGAGGCATTTTTCTGAGACATTTTTTGAAAACCAGGTAACAGGCCGGTGCCGTGGCTCACTAGGCTAATCCTCCGCCTTGCGGCGCCAGCACAGCGGGTTCTAGTCCCGGTCGGGGCACCGATCCTGTCCCGGTTGCCCCTCTTCCAGGCCAGCTCTCTGCTGTAGCCAGGGAGTGCAGTGGAGGATGGCCCAAGTTCTTGGGCCCTGCATCCCATGGGAGACCAGGAGAAGCACCTGGCTCCTGCCATCGGAACAGCGCGGTGCGCCGGCCGCAGCACGCCTTCCACGGCGGCCATTGGAGAGTGAACCAACGGCAAAAGTTCATCAACCTGAATCACTTCTCAGTTGCAAATAAGTTTGGTTATATGTCTTTTAAATCTTTAAAAATCTTCTAAAAACATAAATAAATAAAAATTATACCTAGATTAAAGAACATATCATAACCATAATCAACATCATTGTAGTCATCACCATCGTTACAATACAGCTATTATCTTATAGATGATGATAATTTCTTTCCTTGGTTTGTGTGCTAAGGTAAAAATGGTGGCTTATGACCTTTATTTCTATCATTTTGTGATGATAAGCTAGCTAATGACTGCCTTTAGGAGGTTAAGGGACTTCCAAGTCATTATGGTAGGTTGTACAAGCGTAATTTCCTGATCTCCTTCTGCAAATTTAAAGGATAGTAAGCTGTAAAATTACAACAAATTGCAACATCACTAACAATCAAATGAGCAGAGTTACATAAGTAAATAAAATATGCTTATGAAATTTTAGAAGATGAAAAATACATGCATTTCAGATCTCCAGCCCCAGGAAGATGGAATTTTCATATTTTACACTAATTCTCCCATAAAACATCATGAAAAAACTTGAACATTATATATAAAACAAACATAAGAATTTGAATAAGGGAAGGCAGACCTGCTAGGGAACTTGGACCATAGTGAGTTTGATTTTGCGTTATATACCACAGATTTAAAGATAAATAAACTGGCAGCTGGAATCCACAGAAGGTACACATGGACAAAAAAGTCCTAACAAGGGGCCAGTGCTGCAGCATAGTGGGTTAAGTCACTGCCTAGAGCACCAGCGTCCCACATGGGCACTGGTTCGAGTCCCAGATGTTCAACCCTGATCTAGTTCCCTGGTAATGTTGGTAGAAAATCAGCAGAAGATGGTCAAAGTGGTTAGGCCCTTACCACCCACATGCAAGACCCAGATGAATCTCCTGGCTCCTGGATTCAGACTTGTTCAGCCCTAGCCATGGCAACCACTTGGGAAGTAAAACAGTGGATGGAAGAGCACCACTTTCTCTCTCCTGCCCCCCATCTCTTTGTAACTATGCCTTTCAAATAAATCAAGAACTTTGTTTTTAAAAAGTCCTAACAAAAGCTTGTTTTCACAAGTCAAAAGGACCAGAAAAGGCATATATTAGAAATATACAAAAATGTTAGGCAATAACTGTCTGTGATCACCGAATACCTAGGAAAAAATCATGGACTCATCCTCACTGACAAAGGTGGTGAAGGGAGCCCAGAGTTACACCCTTGCCAGGCCTCTATGAGGCAGCTACCTCCCATTAGTGTGGTATCAGAGAAGCCGGAGGCATCCTGAAGTTTCCTTTCTGTATCAGTGGAATATCCTACTTGCAACATTGTGCAATGATTTTGTAACATGTCACCACTGGAAGAAATATATATCTGATCTCTCCATATTATTATGTTTTTAAAGATTTCATTTATTTAATTGAAAGGTAGAGTTACAGACAGTGAGAGAGAGAGAGAGACAAAGGTTTTCCTTCCATTGGTTCACTCCTCAAATGACTGAAATAAATGGCCAAAACTGTGTCAATCTGAAGCCAGGAGCCAAGAGGTTCTTCCAGGTTTTCCATTTGGGTGCAGGGGTCCAAGCACTTTGGTTATCTTCCACTGCTTTCCCAGGCCATAGCAGAGAGCTAGATAGGAAGAGGAACAGCCAGGACTAGGACCGGTGCCCATGTGGGATGTTAGAGCCACAGGCGGGGGATTAACCTTCTGCCTCACAGAGCCGGCCTCTCATATTATTTCTTACAACTACATGAATCTATAATGATCTCAAAATCAATTAAAATATATATAATCTTGAAAGAGAAACATTTGGCTATGCAGAGAATTAAAAACACAAATCGAAAATCTACGGTCTGAGAATACAAAGGAATCAGAGAAATAGAGTAAGGAATAATAAAAATTTCCTTTTCTTTTTTTTTCTTTTTTATTTTTTTGACAGGCAGAGTTAGACAGTGAGAGAGAGAGAGACAGAGAGAAAGGTCTTCCTTTTGCCGTTGGTTCACCCTCCAATGGTCGCCGTGGCCGGCATGCTGCAGCTGGCGCACCACGCTAATCCGAAGGCAGGAACCAGGTGCTTCTCCTGGTCTCCCATGGGGTGCAGGGCCCAAGGACTTGGGCCATCCTCCACTGCACTCCCGGGCCACAGCAGAGAGCTGGCCTGGAAGAGGGGCAACCGGGACAGAATCCGGCACCCCGACCGGGACTAGAACCGGTGTTTCGGGGCCGCAGGCAAAGGATTAGCCTAGTGAGCCACAGTGCCGGCCAAAAAATTTCCTTTTCTGATTGATGTATTCATTAAGTGCCTTGTGGATACATAATATGACAGTCCCAGATGAAAGCTTGTACAGAGAAAGCTCCTGGGATCTTTTACGAGGAGTTGCAGGTATCTACAAAGTATCAAGAATTTGTTTGAAGTTAGGCTTCTTCTCAGAAATAACATGCCTAACAACCATGAAATAATGATTTCAAACTGCTAAAAAATTATTTTGAACTCATATTTCTATATCTAGTGATACTATCAGACAATTGTGAAAATGGAATAAACATATTTTAGGAAATACAAATACTCTGCAATTGTATCTGTCCTGAATGCTTTCAGACAAAAAAAAAAAAAAAAGATAAACAAAATCAGTTGCACTGAATCTATCCAACAGGGATAAAAGAATCCAAAGACTCAGGAAATGATATGAAAGAAAGAAAGTAAATACAATAATGAAACTTTTGTAATTGCTAGGATGATAGCTCTAATATAGGCCTATTAAACAAGTGGAAAAATCATAACATAGAATTCCTAGAATACTTCAAAAGGAAATTGGGTTCCTTGTAGTATACAATGTGTTTGTTCAAAGTAGGTAATTTTAACTTCTATTCATTAATTTTGTACTGAATTTTGTACATTAATTTTGTAATGAAAATTATATTAATTTTTGCATCTTTTTACTATATGACTAAACAATAAGTAAAAGTTCAATTGGTTTTTGTTAGGATTTATTATTTAAGGATTTATTGATTTATTTGAAAGGCAGGGAGAGGGAGAGAGGGAAATCTTTCATCTGTTCACTCCCCAAATGGCCCAACACCCCATCATCTAGGGCTGGGCCAGGTCAAAGGAAGAAACTCCATTCCCAGCTGCTAGCTAGGTGGCAGGAACCCAAGTACTTAGGCCATCATACCTCTCTAGTGCATGAAGAGGAAACTGGATTGGAAGTAGAGAGAAGACTTGATTCTAGCTGCTCTTACATGGGATGCAATCATCCCAAGCAATAATTTAATACATGTGCCACAATATCTGCCCCTCCAATTGGATTTTAGAGCACATAACAAATTTTAATAATATGATAATGGCCTGTACATCCTAAAGCTTGACAGTGATTCTATTTAAGCACATACAAGACTGTATAATGAAACTTTTTCAGTATTTTAGTAATTGCTTTTCCTTTTTGGAGGTTTCTCAGGTTGGGTCATGTCATGAAAAAGTCTTTATTCTCACTGTGAAAAATAAATGTCAGATTTTAAGGTTTTTTAACTTCAAGGCAATGCAACAGCAAAATCACTATAGGCATTGTGACAGTTAATTTTCTCTATCTATTTGGTCTTTGAAATGATTTTCTTCTTTAATTCAGTATTCATCATAGGAAAGTGAGAGTAATTTTTGGAGAGATGAATTGATTGTATCAAAGTTGTATTACACTTGTTATAGAGTTTTAGCTGTACTGATACAAGTCCATAAAAGTTGTCTAGCACCTCGCTTATATGAAACCACTCAGGTACACTATATATAAAACATTATATATTAATCAAATATAAGACTCTGAAAGGTGAAGAGAAAAAGGCATATAAGCAAAAACTGAATTAAGTAAGTATAGGCAAGATGCTTTTATTCCTTTTATTTCAGTGTAGGGATTAAACTCCTTGAAAGACGACTATCTAACTATAAAATATTCCTTTCATAGAACGCAAGTAAAACACTCTTAAGCTGGATGAAGGCATCAAATTATTTTAGGGAATCAGAATTGAGATGTCCATTCATTTCTATTCTTCCAAAGCTCATAGTTAGACTTCATTTCTCAGCTTCCCTTATGGCAACTAGGGTGCAATTATTTGAATTATATCAATGGAATATAAAAAAGCAACAATGTACACTGCTCCAAGGTCTGGTCTATGCAAATTTATCGCATGTGACTCTCCACCGTTTTCACTTTCTGGAGAACGGAAATGAGCAGAGTGCCCTTGGAGACCACATTGAGAAGATGGTAGTGTAACAAAGATGAAGGGATATGGGCCACTGAATCAGAAGGAGCAGCACCATCATTGATCAGATCACTTGTTTAACTTCATGTGTGAGATGTTAAACCAATGTACATTTTGGCTTGCTTGATAAATGGTACATCACTAAATTAAGTAGCTATGTCTCACTCACATTTTAAAATTTCAATTAATTGAAGTCTTTCAAAATGCAGTCTACTTTAGGTCACAAAAATGCAGTTATTAATTGTGCATCAAATCATATCCTAGTATAAACCCAAGGAAGCATTGCTCCTGTGAGTTTACTGTGGTTTCTCTGATAGCAGATGAAGAGAAAAGTAAGTCAATTCAAAAAAGCTCCTCATAATAGTTATACTGAATGAGATAGAACATTTTAATCTCCAGAACAACTTTAAGAAAGTAGAACAACTGTGCTATACATCCATGGACAAGACAGAAGCATCATTCACCTACAAGATTCTGGAAATATGTACCAGAATTTTAAACATAAGAAAAGGTTTTAATGTTTATTTATATACGTGAAATGCAGAGTGGACAAAGAGAGAGACAGAGACAGAGAGAGACAGAGAGAGATAGTGATAATGATAGTGATAGTGATAGTGATAGCGATAGTGATAGTGATAGCGACAGGGGGAGGGAGATGGAGGACAGATCTTCAGCTCACTGGTTCACTCCCCAAAGACCTGCAGATCAGGGTGAGACCAAAGCCAGGAACCAGAAAATCCATCTGGGTTTCAGGAGACAGGAACCCAAGTACTCAGGCCATCATCTACTGCTTTCTAGCACATTAGTACGAAGCTAGATCAGAATCATGGAGTAGCCAGGACACAAACCAGCATTCCAACATGGGATGCAGACATTCTAGGCAGCAGTCCAACCCACTGCACCACAATGTCCATCAGAAGAAAATATTTTAATTGTATTTGTATGAAATAACATTTATGGAGGTGAAAAAAAGAAATTTGAAAGATAAGCATGTCAATCAATTTTATTCAAATCTATAGGAAAATTTGGTATTAGTTGGGCCTTAAACTAATATTTAAAAAGGATAAATGGGGTAGGTGATTGCCTACTGGTTGAGATGACCACAAACCATATTAAAGTTTCTGTATCTGAGTCCTAGTTATGACTCCTGATACAAGTGCCCTGCTGATACAGACCCTAGGAGGCCGCAGAAGATGGCTTAAATGTTTGGGTTTCTTCTACCCACATGAGAAGCTGCCAACTTCAGCTAGGCCTAGCCACTGGCTGATGGGGGCATTTGAGGAGTGAATCACTTGGTTGGGATTTTCTTTCTTTCTCTCTCTCTCTCTCTCTCTCTCTCTTTCTCTCAGCTTGTAAATGTGAAAAATGAAATTAAACAATAAGTTTGCTTTAAAAAATGGATGTTCATATTTTGCAATTTTGATTTGAAGGCAGTAAAAAAGTTATACTAGAAGAAAAGGCTACTTCAAGATGCATTTATGTTGCAGCTGATAGGAGAAAATCTGCACTTACTCATCTTTTTTGTCCTGTAGTTCAGAACATGTCTAAACATAGCAAATAAAATGAAATGCAGAATAGCTCATATGGTTCATTCAATTTTTCATTATAGATAATTACTTTCTATCCATTCTTCACTATCTCAATGACTCAGACGAAAAAAGTGTTATTTCCTTCTTTCTCTTTTGTTGCTTCAATGATTTGGCTATTTGAAGCAAAATAACAATGCTTTTTGTCATTTATTCAAAGTAGAGAAGTACTAAATTTTATTGATAATTACTAATACACTTTAATTCAATAAATATGTGTTAAATAACCCTAGAGCACTCACCTCTTCATTTTTTGTCAAGGTTGACACCTACTTCCTGCAACTAGACCTTTTTAACACACTTCACTGCTAATCATAGGAAATGAATAGTAATTTAATGCAAGAAAAATGATTTCACGCACATGTATACACAAAAACGCACAGAATTAAACTAGGCTATTATCAAAGTTAATATAACCTTTTGCCTGCTTTTTGAACTGAATATTACACAGAACTTTTACATGCCAATTGTCAGCTTTGAAGAAAGACGAATAACATCCTACTTTCTGGGGGTTTAAACCTCTCAGCCAAACCATACTCTCACACTGTGAAATAAAGCAATTTCAAGGTTTTCACTCAATTTTGTTTCAGGTTAACTAACAACTGAAAAGAAATACACTAATCTCGGACAGTTATGCATGTGATGAACAAAATGTCACATTTTTACATACTATTCTTGTCATTTCTCAATATGGTTCTGCCTATGCATACAAAATGTGGAAATAAATGCTCGCCCTTCCAGGTTGTCTGAATGAATATGGTTCATGAGTTTGTGTGTTCATTTTCAAAAAGTTAGGCATTCTTTTGACCCACTTCTACTAATGCACCATCATATTGTCTTAAATTTAAAAGATAACTTGTAAGCAAAACGTTTCTGCTGTTGTCCAAAGAATTTTAAGTATGAAAATTATTGGCAGGTCGGCAACCATTACAAAGGACATTGTTTTAAAGCACAAACTGCTTTTACTTTATTTTGAATACCTAATTCAGTCAGTATCTCATTGAGTTCCTTTTTACATTTTCCTTTTTTTTTTTTTTTTTTTTTTTGACAGGAAGAGTGGATAGTGAGAGAGAGAGATAGAGAAAAAGGCCTTCCTTTTTGCCGTTGGTTCACCCTCCAATGGCCACCGTGGCCGGCGCACTGCGCTGATCTGAAGGCAGGAGCCAGGTGCTTCTCCTGGTCTCCCAGGAGGGTGCAGGGTCCAAGGACCTGGGCATCCTCTACTGCACTCCCGGGCCACAGCAGAGAGCTGGCCTGGAAGAGGGGCAACCGGGACAGAATCCACCTCCCCGACCGGGACTAGAACCCGGTGTGCCAGCGCCACAGGCAAAGGATTAGCCTATTGAGCCGCTGCGCCAGCCTACATTTTCCCTTAATCACTCCACACAAATATCCAAACATATTTGTACACACACACAAACACACGGATACACACACACAGTTTCAAAGCTGTCATGAATTACAGGTTAAGATGTAGAAGCTGGATAAACTACCGCCAGCCTGAAGTTAAGGGAGTTCCTAACACTCCAGTCTCTAACCAAGTTATTAGTCTGTCCTTTGCTTCTGGAGAGTTTCCCTGGATAGGACTGAGGATTCTAAACAGAGCCAGAATTTGTAGAGGCAGCACATTTTGCCTTCTTCATGAGAGATCAGAGCTCTCAAAGCTAGCAGATTAGTGGCTGATGGTAACACTGTGCCTTTGAGTCAAATGAAAGAGCCAATGAATTGATGACATATTCTTCATTCTTTCACAAGCCCTCCTTTTCGAGGACTCTTAACATATCTGGCACTATTTTAGGCATTTTGCAATGGCCCTACATCTGAGTCTTATGTAGCAATTCAAAGAGCTATTCAGCTTCTTATTACAGCCAAGCCCTTTGCCAGGAATCTATGCTTTGACTTCATTATGGACTTTTTGGCAGATGGAGTTTGGGGATTCCTGTGAAACCGTACAAGCAAAATCTCAGAGACACAGCAGGATAGTGCTCAGTGAGAAAAATATAAACTAACCCAAAGGGCAACAAACAACACAGTTCGGTTTCGGATAAATTTTGTAAAATATAAGAACTGGGATATCTAGATTCAACAAAGAGTTTTCCATTATTAAAGAATGTTAGTGAGAATTTACAAGAATTGGCAACTAAAAGGATTAAAAGTACATCATTTCACTGTAATGTCAGATTCTAAGTTGTTCCAAGTATTTACAAACACTTCATGTTTCAATTGGCTTCCCAGGCAGACATCTTACCGTCTGCAAGTCACATTCACTTAATCATATATTGATTTTCCAAGGAACTTACTGTTTCTATGACTACCCTAATCAATCAAATTTCTTGTAAGTAGGAAGACAATTTTCTTTCTGCTTTCCAATAAAACCTGAATACTTCCACAAAAACATCTGATGTTGCCTCTTTTCCATCAAAACTCTACCTTATGCAGGTAAACACAGTTGATGTCTTTTCTACTTTGAAAATATTTGAAGACTGTACATAGATAAAATATAAACAATTGCCTTGGACCAATATATCAACTGTTATCAATTTGGAACTGTCTTGACAAAAGATCCCCTTGGCTATCAAAAAAAAGTTCAAAGTCATAGGATAGTCATTGTGACTATCTTTAGTAAGTATTGTATTGCCTATCTCAATAAAGAAATTTAACCTGAATTGAAGTATAAGTTTTTAGAGGTGGATGGGGAAGTAACTTGAGCCCAAGTCTGACTATTTTACTTAAGGACAGCCTAGAACAACAGAAATGGCAAGATTCAGGAATGACACCAGTTTTTGGAGTCAAAAAACCAGGACTCAAGCCATGATGATCACTGAGAAAATATACTTAAGTATTTGAAACTCCATTTCCTGTCCCATAAAATGGGATTAAAATAATTACCTCAAGACTGGTCCAGTGATTCCCTGGGTCTCTCTCTCTCTCTCTCTCTCTCTCTCTCTCTCTCTAACTCTATCTCTATCTCTATCTCTATCTCTATCTCTATCTCTATCTCTCTTCCCCTCTCCAGTCTCTCTCTGATTCAAGTCTACACTTCTATACAAATATCTTTCCAGAGCAGAGGAGTGACCATGACACTCTCCTATCCCACACTTCTGGCGAGCACAGACCAAACCAAGCTGCAAGCAGTCTTCCCTGCCGCAGAGACAAGTCTCAGGCTCATCTGTGATTACTTTCTTCAATTCATTTCTCATTCTAAAACTCACATAAAAACAGATTCATCACATACCTCCAAGCCCCTGTATCTGTGTATTTGTCCAAGAACTTTCCCAATATCCCCTTCCTGCACTCCCTTTCCTGCCCTCGTCTACTTTGAAAATTCTTGTTCAACCTTTATAGCCAAGGATATCTCTACAATCACCACCTTTCTGTAAATACATAATAAATTTGAGCAGGTGAAGCAATCCCATTGCTTGGCTTCCAACATGAAATTATATTTTATTTGGCATCTAATAAGGAAATATATAAATACTGTTAAACCACAGAGAAGTGATAGGAAAAAAATACAGTCAGTATATCTACAGTTTGAACAACAAAGGAAATGCATGATATTATTCATATTCCCAAAGTCAACCAAATTTAATTCATCACAGGTTAGATAGTTATCAAATTGTGAGACAAACAGAATACATCTAGAGAAATTTTCCAACTGAAAAATGAGCTTCTCAGTATTAATTATTTTCATCAGTGATATTACCTGTTAGGTGCAAGATGGGTCATTTCTAACATAACTCTTTAAAATGGGTATAATTGAAAAAAACTGTGATTCAATCCAATTAAGTTATTTGCCCAAACATTTAATATGTGATAGGGATGCCATCCCAATCCCACTGGTCTGATTCTGAGCCTATTCTATTTCCACCTGTCCATAATGTCTCTCAGTTGACCATGTGATGTGATCATGTGTGGGCCTGTAGTAATGGTGTATGTATCTTTATACGAGGTGTCAGTTGTTATTTCTAGCCAGATAACTCAAAATACTGTTTTATTTCAGTAAAAGGGAGATTACAGAAGTGAATTCGCAGGTTATGCAGCCATGTGGAGAGGAAAAGAGCTGAGTCTTCTTCAAAACACAGTTATATACCATTTATACATCACTGAGCTTTATAGCCATAATCCTGCTAGTAGCCTTTCTCATTTTTAGTTCCAAGTCCTAGATTATTTTATATTCACCTAAGTAAAAGTAACTTAATAGAAGAAGTATGGCATAAATTATCACAGGGATTAAAAATATTTTAATTTTTCTGATGGGTTTAACTGGGATTATTATGATTATGTTGTAATCTTGGTGGTGCTAGTGCTTGTGTTTAGCAACATAAAATTGAGTATGTACATTTACTTCAATATTTGGCAGTCTTATGTTAATCTTGAAAAAATGTTTATTCATACTGTAAGTGAAACATAGAGCAATGCACAATAATATTTCTCACATAGCAAATGCAACAGTGACTTGATTTTAAAAGTCAGAAAATATTACTTCAAAAGAGACTAAATTATGAGATTATGCATAACAAGATGGAACATTTTTTGACAATCCTATATTCTTATTCAGAATTACCATTGTTTTCAGATATGGTTTTGTAGACACAGACTTAGCTAAGAATAGTTTAAAAAATCAATTTGAACTGGAGAAAAATTGAGTTCAGAGATTAGTAACATGTTAATTTATTCCTAGGAAGAGCTCCTTTCTTTTAAGTGGCTTCTCAGCTGGTAATCAGAAGCAATCAACAACTCTGCTTACTCAGTCTATGTTGGGGAGAAGTGAGAAGGAACTGATAAATTTTAGAGGGATTAGAGATAAAGCAGCTTTGTATTTGCAACCACTGAAGGTATGAGGAGTCATCTCCCTCTCCAGACACAAATTCTGAGATTTAATCCAGCTGCAGCTCCAATCGTGTTCACACTTAACACTTAAAAAAAGTTCTGAGGACAGGCATTTTCCACAATAGCTAAGACTTCACCTGGGGAGCCAGCTTTGTGGTGTAAGGAGTTAAGCCGCCACCCATAATACAAGTATCACATAAGGGTGCAGTTCCAGTCCTGGTTGCTCCACTTTTGATCCAGTTCCCTGCTAATGCACTGGGTAAAGCAGCAAATGGTCCAAGTTCTGGGAACACTGCATCCACATGGGAAACCTGGAAGAAGCTAGTTCTGGCCCAGGCCTGACTGAGGTGGCCATTTGAGGAGCGAACCAGATGGTGAAAGATCTATCCCTGTGTCTCTTCTTCTTTCTTTGTAACTCTGAATTTCAAATAAAGAAATAAATCTTTTTTGGAAAAAGACTTAATTTGGATGCCCACATCTGTATTAGAGTGCCTGAGTTTGAGTCTGGTTCCACTCTCAATTCAAGCTTCCTGCTAATATTCACCTTGCTTCAGGCAGCAGGTGGTGAGTCCTTATGCATTGAGATACCTGAATTGAATCCTGGCCAGACTTCTTGCCTCTGCCCAACTATTATGAACATTTGGGGAGTGAATGAGTTAACAGAAGATCTGTCTCTCTTGCATACAGGATTTCCTCTCACCCCTGCATCTGTGTGTGTATGTGTGTGTGTTTATGTGTGTATGTGTGTACATGTGTGTCTGTCTGCCTTTCAAATAAAAGAAGTTTTATGAGGCCAGCATCATGGCATAGTAGGTTAAGCCTCTGCCTGTGGCACCAACACCACATACGGACACCAGTTCATGTCCCAGCTTTTCCTCTTCCTATCTGGCTCTTTGCTTATAGCCTGCAAGGGCAATGGAGGATGGCCCAAGTGCTTGGGCCCCTGCACCCACTTTGGAGACCCAGAAGAAGCTCCTGGCTCCTGCCTTCAGATCAGCCCAGCTCTGGCCACTGTGACCATTTGGGGAGTGAACAAGTGGATGGGAGACCTCTCTCTCTCTGTCTCTCTCTCTCTCTCTCTCTCTCTTTCTCTCTCTGTCTCTCTCTCTCTCTGTCTCTGTCTCTCTCTCTCTCTCTGTAACTATGCCTCTCAAATAAATAAATAAATCTTTAAAAAATAAAATAAAAAGGAGTTACATTAGTGGTTATGGCTAAAAGGAAGCTCCCAAAATCTCTGAGCTGTTAGTTTTTTCTCCTGCAATGAATTAGGACATCCCGTATGGGATGCTAGCATGGCAGGTGATGGCTTTACACGCTATGCCACAGTGCTAGCCCAAGGACATTATTATTTAATTACTTACTACATAAAGTGTATATTGCAAAGCAGCAACATATTAAATCTATTTCTGAGATGTCTTTGCAATTTGCATGGTAATAGTAGTTCTTCTGTCCTTCCTAGAGCTCAAGACCTTGGCTACCAACCCCTCATGCAAAGAGAAGACACAGGTTAAATAGGGATAAGGATTATGAATGGCTAGGTTACCATTCTGTGTTAAGTACAATAATTGACAACAACCAAATTTCTTTGCACACTAAAGAATACTTTATAGATGCCTGATAAGGGGACAGAAGTAGAACTGATTCTACATGATACACACATTTCCAAAAAAAAATATTATCCTGTGCTCTCTCCCAACCATTATTAGCTATTCCTGTGGAGTTAAAAAGGGTTTAGTTTAAGATAAGACACGTAAAGCTGAATCACCAAGAGCAAGTCAGAAAGCCTACATTAGGAAATACCTACATGAATAAGGAAAATAATTGTGTCTTTATTCAGTCCAGAGGCAGAAATCAAACTGTGAATTCAGTTTGGTTAAGATGTCCTGCCACCTGGAGAAGCGACCCATTCTTAGGAAGTCAACACTCATTGAGTTAGGTACCTATAGATGCAGTTGGAAATTGCTATGGAGTACAGATCTGGATGATTTTGGCGTCTCAACATAAAAACATTTAAAATATTGGCCTAATGAATTACAAAAATAGAATTTATTGTTTTAAACCAACAGATATTTTCAGTTAGAAAAATTAACTATTATCTCGCAAACTTCTGAAATACTGTTGAAAGTGTAGATAATACTGAATAAAATAACCCAAAAGTTAATTACTGAATCTTTGTAAAACTTTAAAATCAATTCCATAAATATTACATACTATGTAACATGAAGCAAAATAGAAAGCAGAAGGATGATTATGACATATCACTAAATAACTCATTTCCTAATTTATAATTCCAAGCCAATTAAATGTCATTTACTGGAAGGTGTAGCATGTCTTTATGAATTCCATGATGGACCTTCCCAAGGAAAAAAATTAAGAAACTCCAACTAACTTTTAAAAAGTAATTCAAAATGGAGATTTTTGTAACATAAAGCCCAAAAAAGTACACTGATTTACTGATTAGGTAACATGAAGATATTACAGTGCATTTCCCAAATTTACCAAGGTAAGTGGAACAATAAGGCAAAGGGAAATATTTAGCCAGTTAACCAACATGCAGGAAAAGGAAAAAAGAGAATCAGAAATCATGCCTAATAGCAAAAAATTAAAATCCTAAACCATTGTTTATCCATTATCAAAAGAAGAATCTGAATTCAATACCATATTTATGTTTACACAGAGGACTTGTGCCAAGTATAAAAAACTCTCATCTCACTATCAATAGACTGTTTCTGCTATAATCCTCTGCACCATTAGTATTCTAGTGCTTGTGCTCAAAGACTATTTTAAAAATCTGGCTGGAGTTAGAAATGTGCCAGGGGATTCCAATACAATCCCATCAAGGTGGCATGTACCAATGCCATCTCACTAGTCCAAGTGATCAATTACAGTTCACAATTGATGGCTCTGATAGTTCTAAGAGTCAAACGGATCACACAAACAAGACTAGTGTCTGCTAATACTAACTGATAGAATCAAAAAGGGAAAGAATGATCCAACATGGGAAGCAGGATACACAGCAGACTCATAGAATGGCAGATGTCCTAAACAACACTCTGGCCTCAGAATCAGCCCTTAAGGCATTTGGATCTGGCTGAAGAGCCCATGAGAGTATTGTAGGCATGGAAAGCCAAGACACCATGGAAAAGAAAAAAAAAAGATCTAAATGAAAGATCTCTGTGAGTGAGATCCCAGTGGAAAGAATGGGGCCATCAAAGAAGGAGGTACCTTTCTCTAAAGGGAGGAGTGAACTTCCACTTTGACTATAACCCTATCGGAATAAGATCAAAGTCAGCGAACTCTAAAGGCTTCCATAGCCCTGGCAATTCATGACTAGAGCCTAGGGAGATTACTGACTCCATGAACAGGAGTGTCAAATTGTTAAGTCAACAAC
Organism: Lepus europaeus; assembly: GCF_033115175.1. NCBI lineage: Eukaryota > Metazoa > Chordata > Mammalia > Lagomorpha > Leporidae > Lepus > Lepus europaeus. The sequence continues at coordinate 122,013,259 of NC_084829.1, read as the reverse complement.
AACAGGAGTCACTGTGTACTTACATCCCATGTGGGATCTGTCCTTAATGTGTTGTCTAATGTGCAGTGATGCTATAACTAGTACTGGAACAGTATTTTTACACTTTGTGTTTCTGTGTGGGTACAAACTGATGAGATCTTTACTAATTACATACTGAATCAAACTTCTGTATATAAAGATAATTGGAAATGAAAAAAAAAAACCTGGTGTTAAATTGGAAATGGCATAGAAAATTAATTAATTTTTTTTAAAAAATATTATGTAGGATCTCTGTCTTTAATGTGCTGTACACTGTTATTTAATGCTATAACTAGTACTCCAACAGTATTTTTTTTTTCACTTTGTGTTGCTATATGGGGGCAAAATGTTGAAATCTTTACCTAATATATACTAAACTGATCTTCTGTATATAAAGAGAATTGAAAAAGAATCTTGATGTGAATGGAAGGGGAGAGGGAGCGGGAAAGGGGAGGGTTGCGGGTGGGAGGGAAATTATGGGAGGGGGGAAGCCATTGTAACCCATAAGCTGTACTTTGGAAATTGATATTCATTAAATAAAAATTTAATAAATGAAAAAAAAATCTGGCTGTGTTATTCTTAAGACATTTGGTTATTTTAATATATTAGACAACAGAAAGCAAACATGAGCATTCAGGAAACTGGGTAATTTGTACATCCTTACCTGAAGGCCTTCAATAGCTAGTCGCAGCATGCTTGGTGTAAGTTTAGAGGCTTGTTTGAAGGTGAAGTTACTCCAGTCTATGATCAAGACAAATCCATTCACTTGAAGCTCAGGATCTTCAATCATGGCTTCTAAAGAAAGTAAGATGGCGCGCAAAATATCCACCAGCGTGTACCTAGCAGCAACAGAAAACTATTAAATTAAATCTAATCACTTCTTTCAGGGAAGCTATAGAGTTTTTTAGCACATTAAAGATTCCTTTTCAAAATTTCAAAAATCTCAAGGAAATGATTTTGTTTTAAAATGCTCTTTTTAAGGAGGCATTTACTTTATACACGTTCTGGGAATATATTATAATTTATTCTGTGTTCTACATCAACAATTGACAATGCTCTCTAAAATACTGCAACTTGTTAACTGTTCTATAAATGCTTAATTAACTGGTAGGCTGTCCTATAATTTTCAGAATCTCATTTTTAACTACTCTCAAAACTAGGTGCTCTACTTCTAAATAGCTAGAAGGTACTAAGTAATATTGACACCATATCTTCATATTGCAAAATTTGATAATGAAATATGAAAGGGTCCCTTTGATAAATAAGGATATTGTATTTTAATAGCTATGGATAAAAGTGACATTGGACTTTAAATATTTGCATTGAGTCTGTATCATAAAGATAAAATTTATTTATTTATTTATTTTGGACAGGCAGAGTTAGACAGTGAGAGATAGAGACAGAGAGAAAGGTCTTCCTTTCTGTTGGTTCACCCCCCAAGTGGCCGCTATGACCGGAACTACGTCGATCCGAAGCCAGCAGCCAGGTGTTTCTCCTGGTCTCCCATGCGGGTGCAGGGCCCAAGAACCTGGGCCATCCTCCACTGCACTCCCGGCCACAGCAGAGAGCTGGACTGGAAGAGGAGCAACCAGGACAGAACCGGCGCCCCAACCGGGACTGGAACCGGTGTGCCGGTGACGCAGGAGGAGGATTAGCCTAGTGAGCCGTGGCCCTGGCCCATAAAGATAAAATTAAGAAGGAAAGACTGAAGGGATAGAAATAGAGATAAATATAATACATTGGGAAAGTAATAGAAATTCACATATTACCACACAAGTTATCCAAATTTAGGAGCTGGATCTCTATTTGTTATTGTTGTGCTTATTCCTACCACATTCTAAAAAGTCAATAAATGCTCTTTTCATTCCTGTAAAATGTGGTTAGACTGAGTGGAGAGATAACAGTTAAAGAGCAAGCCACTGAAGGCAGTGGAAGTAAGAACAAAAACAGAAAGTTAGATTTGAGAGACATTTTAAAGATAAGCATATTAAACCTGGCAATTAGAAGTTGGTACTAACATTGGAAGAGGCGGAAAGAATGACACAGGTTTTAGCTTCAGAGCCTGAGTACACAGTAAAATCTTTCATCAAAATCAATAGTGTAAACAGAGAATACTGTTAGAAATGGCTGAAAATGTAGAGTTTTTAATACAACATGTTGTACTCAAAAAAAAAAAAAAAGTAATACACCCGAAAACATATACTGAGCAAATAGAAAAAAAAAAAGATGTTCAACTCAAGAGGGACATACATGGTATAATTTGGATTGTAATTGTAGCCACAGATGTAGTATACCAGAACTGAAAAATGTTCTACTTTAAAAGATAATGATGACCTTTAAGATAGTCTATTAATACTATAGCAAAAGAGCAAGGATCAAGAGGCTTAGGGATATGACATCCAAAACCGCTTATTTTATACATGAAAGAACAACACTGGTACCAACATTGTGCTACAATGGATGAAGCTGATACTTTCAGGCCCACATCCCATGGCTAAGTGTTGGTTCAAGCACCAGCTATTTCCCTTTCCTTCTAGCTTCTTGCTAATATGCCGAGGAAAGTAACAGAAGATGAGCCAGGTACTTTGGCCTCTGCTACTCATTTGGGAGACCTGGATGGAGTTCCTGGTTCCTGCTTTTTACTTGGCCCAGACTTGGCTGTTGAAGTCATTTGGGAAGTGAACCAGCAGATGGAAACTCTCTTTCTCTGCCTCTCCTTCTGTCACTCTGGCTTTCAAATCAATAAATAAATGTTTTGAAATTCATAAAATTTTTTGTAGAGCTCTATTAATTTGCTATTAAATCTGTGAAATATACATGGCTAGGTTTGTTTGTTACTTCATGATTGGCCCATCTATATTATAAACATAAAAGCCTAATACCGTTATGACCTGAAACCTATAAAGTTTCAGAAACAGGCAACTTGGACAGGACAGCTATACCCCTGGTAAAATTTAGATTCTTCCTCAAAAATAATTTAATTTCTGAAATTCATAATAACTTAATGGTTAAAAAAACCTAAAAAGTTAGAAAATGCAACTTGGAACACTCTCCATGTTCTGAGGGTGAGCATTCTTATGTGATAAATAAGAATACCACTAGCATTTACACCAAAATGCCACTAAATCAATCTTGAATCCGAAATTTTGAAATCAGCTTTGGAAGGATGATGCATTGATGTGTACTGAAGATAAATCATAGCACAAGTAGGGGCCAAAAACAAGAGATAATGTGATTTAAGTAACACACTTGAAGTATGTTTTCTCTAAACCTTGTCAAAATCAAGACAAAAATGTATATACATATCATCATTCCAAAGGAGATACAATGAGGAAAATCACAGGCAGCAGTGAAGAAAAGCAGTTGGACAAAATCTCAAGAGTAAAACTAACCAGTTTTTAAAAACGAATTATTATCCTGTTCCAAGAAAAGAATTAAATGATCTTTATATAAATCACGATAATTTATAAGCCAAGGAAAAGAAACATAAAAACATCTTAGCTAACTGACTTCAAAAGGTGTGTCAAAATCACTCTCGATTCACTCTGTTCCTTGTTGTCAAACATGTCATATTATTATCATTAATTGCTCAGCAGGCTATACTTAAGTAGAACATTACAACATGGATCTCGCCAAAGTCAATAAAACATCTACAAAGAGATGTAACATCTATGGATTTTATCTCTTTGGGAATCTTACCACAATTCTCCTCATTTAAATTATGCTTTAGTGTTAGAATTTACAATTGGAGATCACTACAAGGAAATATTCCACAAGTTCATGTTTTGGACTTACATTCAAAGAGTGTAAGAACCATTATTGCTATTCTTCCATTGTATGCGGGAAGAAAGTCATAAATAACAAACTCGCATGTTATTGCAGCTCTTTTCTGATTATGCTTCCCAAAATAACATAAAATAAAATCCAAAATTGTGGAGAAAATGATACTTAGCATGTAGTAAGAAGACAGTGTGACATCAATAAAAAACTTTATAATTGATATCATTTATTTACCCATGGATCTTGAAATAACTGTAATAATGTATAAAAATATATGGGGAAGACGTTGACACCCATGGCTACTATTTATGAGCTGTGCAATCAGAAGGAACACATCTAATTCTTCTTGAAATGTTTCAATTACAAAAGCAGCCTGCCTTGCAGAGTAGGATATATATTCATGAATTAATAATTTGGAGCATTTTTATTTATAAAATTTATAGCTCTAATAAATACAAAACAAAAATGAGGACTGGAAAAAAGATAACTCTTATAGTTTTTCCAACTTAAGTCTTCCCTCACACCTTGAAGAAGATACTGTACTTTGCCAAACCTCCATTTCCTCTTTAAAAAGCAGAGATGATAACAGCTTCTTCATGGAACAGACTGTAACATACTTAACATAGTGCCGAGCACATAGAAAATACTTAATAATGTTAACTTCTATTATTTCTATTAATTCTACAATTTTGTTCTTTGTATACTTACTTTTTAACCATTTATTCTTAGCTTCATAAAATTGTTATGAGGATAAAAATGAATACATGAAAAGATTTTAATACTACTTTTCATGTCATTTGATAAAGCCAGTAGCTATATCTGCTATAATCATGTTACTGTAACTGTTTCTATAAGGATTTCTAGAACTCTATAAATTGGTTCCATGATACCCCCATTGAACTCCTTTCTCCTCCCATTTTACTGGTCACTCTCTCTCTCTTTCATCTTTGGATTTGCTCCCCTCTAATCACTCAGATGTAGAAACAGGCATTCTGCAGTATCTCACAGAATTGTGGAGTCAAGCACTTATAATTTTGTCCCATACATTCGTGAAAGCATTGTGTATACCCCCAAAGCCAGTGTCATTCCTGAGTAATATCATCATGTATCTAGTTGCCACCTCAACGTCAGCACCTTGGTGACTTCTAATGTAACTCTTCCTAATGTCTCTCAAACCCAGTTCACTCTGGGGTGCTTACATTAATAAATTAATGAAGAAACATTTTCTGATAGTGTCTTTCCTTTTCACTCTCTTTATCCACTAAGTCCGAATTATTTTCCCTCTCTATATATATCTATATGTCTTTGGTTTCCAATTCTTCCTTTCTACTAGAGTCCCAGGTTTATTGCCCTTCTGTCATTTTCTTTTTCTCTCTTCCCTCTTTCTTTTCCAGAAATCTTGCCCACCTCCTATTGTGTAATTTCCTTGCTTATCATACTTCACACAGTTATCGAGGTCTTATCACATCCATCACCCAACAAATTGGTACACTCCTCCATTCTCCTCTAAATTACCTTCACTTAAATCTGCTGGGGATACTCATCTTTCTTTTCATTTTCCCTAAATAACACCCTTCTCTGGGCCAGCCAGCCCCCAGCATACTTTGATCTGTGATATCGTCTCCACCTCTCAGAGACTTTAGTGCCCCCTCCCATTCTGAGGCTCTAGCACTTAAACAACAGTGTTTTTCCTAGGGCAAAGACATATAAGCTTGACTTAATAACTGTGCTATACTACTTGATACCACCTTTTATCTTCAGCACTCAACAATGTGCCTAGAACACGATACATACATAATAATGTGAAGGTACTTGCAAAATTTACAGAAAATGGAATTGAAAGAGAAATTTATTTTATTGCAAAACATGATATCTGTGCATACTCACGTAGGTTAAAATCAGGTTATTTCCTAAGCACATAGACCATGCTGCTTGAGTTTCTCAATGTACCCTAATGGGATAATTTTTTTATATTATACCATTCAATTAAGCCTGTTTTTAATCTACAGGGCGATGAAGACACCTTCCCAGACCAAAGAAGCCAAGAGCCTTCTGATGTAGCACTGCAGATGGAGCAGCACTCTGCCTGCAGCCAGAAGCCCCCTCACATTTTTACAAGAAAAAAATAAGTGAATTAAATGAATTCCCAAAAGCACATTCAAAAATATTTAATAAGACCAGGAAAGCTTTTCCTGCTTCTGGTCATGCCATTTTTTGTTTGTTTTGTTTCTGGTTTTGTGGCTACCAGGCCAATGTTTCTGTCCTGTGGTTCACAATGTCTCCTCTCTACCCAAGCTCACCACCATGGCAAAGATCAACTTAAATCACAAAGAGGTCATATTCTCTTATTTCCCAACCTTTTCAGCATGACATGGAAAAACTGGCATCCTGGCATCACAGTGAGCAGCAGCACAACAGCCAGCAATTTCCTTTTGCCACTAAATCAATCAGCCATTATTAAATTCTTCATTAAGGCTGCCCTGGCCCCTCAGTTTTCATTAAGCCACATTTTCTAATGTCTAAAGCACTTTCTGTTAGAAAGTTGCTTGGGGGAGGGTCAAAGGAGAAGAATTACCTTTATTAATGCCTCAGGATCTCATTAGTACCAAAGCTAATGAGCCCATCTAGGTGTTCAATATTCCTGAGCAGGAATAATAATAATACCACTATTTGTGTGATGCTTCAAGATTTCCAAATTGATATCAACTTAATTTCACACAACAACAGCAGTGTCTAATCTGGTTTTGTCCTTATCATTTTACAGATAAGGACATGAGGTCTCATAAAATTTAAATGCTCTGTCCAAAATCACCATGAGGGCAAAGAAGGAAGCCTGAATAAATGCCAAGTGTTTCTGACCCCACATACACCCTCTTTCAGCCCCCTGTGGTGCCTCATATCTAGAACACAGTTTGGCGAATGACTGTTCTGCTTTTCCATGTCCTGTCATGTGTTTCAGAAGATTGGAGATCAAAAAGTCCATGTCAATATAGCACCTGTCAGGCATCCTCCAACCAGACCACAACAGGAGATGCTGGTAGAGGAAAACTGATACGACATTTACAGGAGTCACTATAGGAAATGGCTAAATCTACAAAATATGAATTCTGAAATTTTCATCTGCCTGAGTCTTGTTTTAACCATACCACTGTGGTAATGCAAGTGAATAAGAACAAAAGAACTATGGAAATGAAACATGTATTGGTAATATATTATTTAAAAGGAGTTAAAACTGCCCACCATTTGTCATTAAAAAGAAAAAAATCAGAAATGAACTGGAAGGAAACAAACATATCATTTATGCAACTCTTTCTTTAGGACTACAAGTACTTGATTAATAGACTTTGACTTAAGAAAATTTATTCTACCACCTAAACTTTCCATTCCTAATTGTGTATATCATCAGATTGAACCATGATTTTCTAAATCATAGCTTTTTTAAATTATCAGAGTTTAATTTTTTTTTGACAGGCAGAGTGGATAGTGAGTTAGAGAGAGACAGAGAGAAAAGGTCTTCCTTTTTGCCGTTGATTCACCCTCTAATGGCCGCTGATCCGAAGCCAGGAGCCAGGTGCTTCTCCTGGTCTCCCATGCAGGTGCAGGGCCCAAGCACTTGGGCCATCCTCCACTGCCTTACCGGGCCATAGCAGAGAGCTGGCCTGGAAGAGGGGCAACCGGGATAGAATCCAGTGCCCCAACCAGGACTAGAATCCGGTGTGCCGGCGCCGCAAGGCGGAGGATTAGCCTGTTAAGCCACGGCGCCGGCCTAATTTTTGTTATAATTAATTTTCTCTCCCTAAACATCGGATGGTAGCAAAAGAATACGACTGACTAGTCACATGATCATGTGTGAAACATGTAATGGCTACAATGCAAGCTTTGAATTTTTTTTAACTAATGAATGGAAATGTAACAATACAGGATTGAAATCAGTTAACCAAGCATAGGGTCCCCAAGTATAGGGACCCTATACAGCACTGAGTTGCCTACAGCTCTCTCTCTCTGCCCAGATTTCCAGCACTGGCAAACAATATTCTCATTTAACTTCACTGGTGGTTATTTATCTTGTCCCATTTTTTTATTGCCAGAGACATTGTGCATTCTGTGTTTTTATTTGCCCCTATCCTCCAATAGATTTCTACATACATTGTAAATGCTTGACTGAAGCATGTTTTTAAAATATGAATGAAATATTAATTGCTCAGTGTGTTGTTTGATGTCACAAAGAACTAACATGCAGGAGTACCTTTCCCCTCATGCCAGCAATGGCACATACTGTAATAGTGAAATACATTTACCTCCTCCCCTTGGTAAGATAAGGAGCTCAAATTTTCCCCATGATGAAGAATGTACAATAATTTACTAAGATTAACTTGTTAATTTACTATTTACTAGTTCATGTTTTAAAAATGTTTAAATGTTTCTTTTGAAGCATTCCTTCTGGGCACAATAGTAACCTCAAATCCTTTGCTTCTCTTCAACTTCATTTCAGGTTGCATACTGGAAACATGTAAACAATGCTGTTCAGGCCAGGCCTAATCTGTATCCTACTGAAGGTTGGCATTCCTGGTTTTTGCTGTTATTTCAAGATTATTTCACTACTTACTGCATAATTGCCCCAGTTTCTAGAGACTGTCCTACTTTTTCAGAGATATATCAAAATATTCCTCTAATATTTCTCAGGAGAATGTTTTAGCCCTCTGCCATTTTCAATGGTATAGACCAAGGCTACAATCCAGAATCAACTACAGTTTCTAGAGTCTTTGTTAAAAGAGCTTTCCAGTAAGGAAGCAGCATGGAAACTATGTTGAGACAAGATTTCTTGGATGCCACTTTCAATTTCTAGTTTTGATCTAACCAAAATTCACCTGTATCACAGCATAGCAGTCACTCCAGGAATCAAAGGTAAGGATCCGAACCCTACTTGCTACTCTGCATGACAATGATAATGTAGTTGAAAGGCATTTTAATACTTTAATAAATTGAGACTAGAAATCTTGAAAAAAAAGATTCTCAAATTAAACCTCTTCTTATTTGTTCTTTTTTTAAGGTGATTGAGTATGAATGTTTCTCTCTAATCAGTTAATTACCTTTAATTTTTTAATCTTTCCATAGCCATTTCTATTTTTGTTTTATTTTAGTTCACTTCCAAAGGAGAATAAAATTTTGTGGCTGGCATTAGAGCAAATTTGCATAGTCTGTGGTTATTTCTTAAATTGTAAGCTGTCACTATCATACTCTTCTTTCATTTTGAACATGGGCCACATTATTTTAGTAAATGAGAGCATGACTATGATTCAAACTGAAGCCTCAAATAGCTGACCATTTATGTATTTTATCTTTTATAAAAAGGAACAAACTGGTAAGAACAAGATTTTTAGGTAATTTCCAGAATAAGTGAGAAGATCATTGCAGTATGTGGTTCATCAGTTTCCACCCCTTCCAGAGCTTCAGTGCTGTAAGTGATAATCAATTCCCATTATGACAAGCCAAAGATAGTGCAAGATGGCCAGTGCTTTCTGAGTCGTCACCATGCTAAAAGTCATTTTCATCCTAACTATATTTAATTGGTTTCTAACAGCTATTAACCAGATTTCAGATACACAGTTGTCTCTGTACTACAGCATAAAGGACTACTTTATAAGTTGAACAAGGTCAATAGAGGTAAAATACTCATATTACTTACAGACAAGCTGAAAATGTACAGGCCAACTCTCAAACTACATGTTGTCATTATCGTTCTGGTGATTTCATTCATGAACATTCCCCAGAATTATGTGCCAGTTGATTTCAGCTTCTCAGATTTCACTTTCATGCCCTAGAGCCTAGACAGCCACCCACCTTCATTCCAAACTTTCTTTTCCCAAATAGTGTTACCTCTTCTAGCTTCATGTCACATTCATCTCACATTCTATGGATAAAAATCAAGAGGACAATTTGAAGATACCTGCTAAATCCTAGGCAGGGCACTATTACTTAGGAAGGAAATATAGCATGTAATGAATGGAAGACTATTGCTCCTTGTAAAGCAGTGAAACAAATTGTTTTTAATTTTGCAGCTTTCACTTTTGTTTTCATAAATTATGTTAAACAATCTGAAATGAGATAAAACAAATTTTTTCCATGGAACATCCTGCTCCATAAATACAACAAATCATGAGTTAGTTCAACCCTCTTTGTAAAGTACCACAAACCACTGTTAAAGTCATTCTGACACTCCATCCAGGATTTCAATTTGTTTGTGTAGTTTGTGAGAATGTGAGTCCACTGTAAGTATAATTTCTCCTTAGTCTTCCTAATAGCTCCATTTATCTCATTCAGGCTTTGGAAATGGTCCAATTCTTAACAAAAACCTGAAACTAACCACATTATATTATAGTAAAAAATGACACTATCTTGTTTATAGTGACCATCTCACATGCATTTACTTTTTTCAGTGTCCTGAGGAGCAAACTCCAAAAAATTTAATACAGGAGAAAGCACATATCAGATAAATTCCTTGGAATTCTGTTCTTTAAAATGCATAACTCTTAATGGAACTCAAATATTTGCTGGGTATCTGCTATAGTTCAGTGCTGTTATATATACAATAACACAACATAGTCCTGTCTTTTTGTTAGTCATACACATGAATTCTTACGAGGGTTTTTATAAACTTTTTTTTTTAATTCATAACCTTGTTTTCCCTTTGTACTGGAAAAAATATTGATTTTCAAATAGAGGAGGACATTTTCATTTCATTTCTAGAATATTTCTACCCTATCACCCATATTTCTATTATTTCTTTAAAACAACACTAAGTGGCTGAAACTCATGTGATTCTCTAAATGTGGGCAGAATTGTGGCCAGATATGTAGTTTTCTTGAAAGTACCAGGTAATTTTGCATCAGCAGGATCAGAGCAAGGAAGGTGAGAACTCTTGACCCATAGACAAGGGAGTGAGGGAAGTATAAGAGAATTTGGCACATGGTATATTCATATAGTAAGATAAATAAAACGAGCTTTGAGGCTTCAAGGTAGAGGAGGTTGTCAGGTTGAACAGAACTGAAATACCCTGTCACTGCCAAAGAGGCAAACATCCAGATTTCAGGGGAGGGAAAGAAGTATCACAAATCCCTGTGACAATGGCTTAGAGAAGACACCAACACAATAGACCTCTTTACTCACTGGTGTCATTCCAACTATGTTGATTTGGGAGGGCTTGCAAGTGGGGTGAAGGAAGAAATGATATCTTTTAAGAATATAAGAGGAAACTCAAGTGAATTTTTTTTTATTTGACAGGTAGAGTTATAGACAGTGAGAGAGAGAAGGAGAGAAAGGTCTTCCTTCCATTGGTTCACTCCCCAAATGGCCACCACACCGGCGCTGCGCCAATCCAAAGCCAGAAGCCAGGTGCTTCTTCTTGGTCTCCCATGCGGGTGCAGGGGCCCAAGCACTTGGGCCATCCTCCACTGCTTTCCCAGGCCACAGCAGAGAGCTAGACTGGAAGAGGACCAACTGGGACGAGAACCTGGCGCCCATATGAGATGCTGGCGCTGCAGGCAGAGAATTAACCAAGTGTGTCATGGCCCCGGCCCCTCAAGTGAAATTTAAACTGGCTCTAAATCATGTGCATACTTTCATCTGATGTACTGTAACTTTTTGATTATACTTTTTAATTTCCAACCATAGAAGTAGAATTCACAATTATTAAGTATTTCTTCAGGACACAGCTTCTCTTTTTTGTAACTTTTAATGCACAGAAGTTTTATACTTAAGATTTTTATAGGCTTCATAAAAAATAAGCCTGTATAACAATCATTAAATCCTCACTCATTGTTGACTTCCAAAGACAAAAGTTTTGATGTCTAGTAATGTGTCCTCATTTGAAGGCGTGAGATAGACAAAAAAGCAGTTTCTTCACTAAATATAGAATAATCACCTATCATATTCATGAGAATTTCAAGTGGTTTTCAACTCAGTATTAATATTATCAGTTAATATTGTTATATAAATTATTAGTTAATGGTTAATAGCATTAATATTAGTTCACTAATAAATGAAAATAGGTCACATACAGAAAAAAAATGAAAATGTATACATCTATCTCTATTAATGCAATCTTCCTCCCTAGTGATGTCTGTAATGGACTTTAAGACACTTAATTATAAAAATTTCCATAGCTCCCATTCAGTATAGTTCAATAAACAAATTTCCAATCTAACTGACATACAGAATATTAGGTTCTTTTAAAATAAAATTTCGTAGTTTGGAAATACCCAACCATTGGTTTTCATGACCATACAATATACTTCTCAGTTGAAATAAGCCACTCTTTAAAGAAAAACTGTGATCAATAGAATAAATTTTACAGTTCTTCAAACTTTCCTACCTGATAGGAAGATCTCTCTAACTCACTCAAGTAACAAAACTCCCTTCACTTTCCACGGAGATCTTTAGTAAAAGCTAAAGATTTATACAAAACTCCATTTACTTACAAAAGCTAATTCTCTATGAATTTCTTAGGTTTATGATTTTTCAGTTAATAGTTTTTACCTACCTAAAAATATCAGAATAGTTCTCATTCTAAAATTATAACAGAAAAGTGACCAATTACAAGGGAGAAAAATCATTAAAATATTAATTTACATTGTAAGACACCAAGCCTCTGTAGAAGAATCAATAAGGTCAACAAAACCTCTCAGTAAGTCTTTTACAATTGCTCCAAAGATGTTTTAACTAGCCAGATGCATCAGAAGTCACCATTAACAGAACCAAAAATACAACCAGCTTCCTATGATTCACAACTCTGGTAGTGGTGTGTGTGTGTGTGTGTGTGTATGAGTTCTGTGAAATACATTCAAATTTTAATGTAATTGAAATTATCTTACACAAGAGCCTTTTATCATTTCTTGTACCTTTCATTCTGAAAAACTAATGCTGATTAAAGTAGGACAAGTATTACTCTCAGCATTTTTCTAGAATAATGTAAATGGCCTAACAATATTATCCCTCCTCTATTAAACAGCAAATGAACTCAAAAAGTCTATCAACTGAGTACTCTGAACATTTTTCACTTCCATCCAAAAGGTGAAAAATCACATCAGACAGACAACATATTCTTTAGATTGGTGACAGGTGTAGAGCAAGCACACCAGTCAGTCTTTATCTTCAGAGTCAGAAGGCACACTCAGCGACAGAGGACACGACGCTTCCTTTTCATTGAAGTGACACACGACATATTATTCCTTCCTCTACACATCACCAAGCAGAAAACTTCCCAAGCCACAAAACTATCTGCTGTGGTTTGAATATCAGGCTATTTATAAAAAAAAATCAAATATGAGTACTAAAGATAGAAGTTAAAAATGAGGAAGAGGAAGAGGAGGAAGGTGGGGGGGGGTGAATTTAAGAATTTCTCAGGAAGAAGAAGGAAAAGTTGTCTCCATTCTCACACTCATTTCTCCAGACCAGTAAACTCACTCACAAGATGAAAAATGTAGAAATGTCGAAGTTTTTTGTTTGTTTGTTTTAGAAGTTAACTGATTCAGGCTTCAGTGCAACATAGTTAATGAGCACATAAAGCTCCAGTAGAAACGATGTTAAACAGGTAAGAGTTTCAAAAGTTAAAATAACAGATCTTTCCACTTCCCAACATGCCAACCAAAAGCTCTTTTCTTAAGTTCCAGTGTCTCTTTTCTCCCAGCCAATATCAAAGCTGAAAAATTTATGACACTACTCAGGGTAAATTCTGGAAACTGGGAAAGTTAAAAAAAAAAAAAAATTACCTGCTCTGATCCCAGTTGGCAGCAAAAAGGACTAGAATCTTCCTGCCATAGTGGTCCAGATTGGCCAGGCCCCCAGGGAAGCCATCCTTCAGCGCCTGTTTGATGCCAGGGTCAGTGGCCTTGAAGCTTTTGAACATGTCCAGGTTCTGCTGCCGGTACTCAAAGTATTGAGCCAGGAGGCGGAAGGCCTCAAAGTGATGAAACTTCCTGGCCCGCAAGAACCGTAGGATGAAGGCGTCATCTGTGCGCAGAAAGCCGATGTCTGGCCTGGTGATGACCATGTCCCTTACCTCCTGGATGTCCTGGTGCAGTGTGTCTGGGTTCTCATTGAGCTCCAACCGAGCTTTTTCCAGGGTCTCAGGAGAGAGGCCAGCTTGTAAATGAGTCATTGTTCCGCTTGGTGCAGAGCGTTTCCCCCGTGAAGCTGTTGTTGACTGTCCCACCGGGACCCTCCCAGGCCCTGGCCTTTGCCACCACCACACCCTGGCCCCGGACCTCGCTGCTGCCTGCGTCCTTCCCTTTACAGGAAATGCTTCGTCTTGGTGTCCAATCAAGTACCCTGTTGCTCCTGCTTTCCCACAGCTTTACTGTGGGGGATAAAAACTTCTTCCCCACCCCCTGAAACACAGCGCTCCACTTGGGGCTCCTCTTCTCTCTCCTTTCAAGAGATGCAAACCTTAGGCGAGCCTTGGGCGCTTCTTCTTGTCCTTTCTCTATCCTAACAAAACACCCCTAATGCCACCTCGCGCGGTTGGGGCTGCTCTTGGTACTATCCTCTTCTCTTCCAAGATGGAACAAAAACAACCCCCACGCACATCTCAACCCAGGCTCCGTGATGCTTCTGCGGTCCCCACCGAAGGATGCGCCTGCCAGGGGTGGCGACGGAAATTCTGATTAATAATAAGGTGCTTCTTCAGCGCTGAGCTCCAGGGAGGGAGAGGGCGTCTTTGCCAGAAAGAAAAAGAAAGAGGAGGGGGAAAGGAGCTTATTTCTCTGCTAATTCAAAGACGCTTAAAAGGGGGGGGGCATATTTGTGGGATTTTATTTAAGATGATATGATCCAATTAAGTGGAGACTCTGCAGATGGTGCACCTTGCCCCCTCCCCTGCTGGCTACACTGCTGTCTTGCCAGGTACCAGCAGGGCTTTGGGTGGCGATGACAGCAACGTGGACTCCCCCCAGCCCCACCCCCAACTTCTGCCTTCCTGGGTCCCTTTATTTCAGGGGACTTGCCGCGGGGGTTGGGAAGCTCGCGCTCGCTCTCTCTGGGGAAGGAAAATTTCAAAACCAGGGGTGGGGTGGGGGAGGGAGTTGTGGCGGATAAGATTTAAAATGTCTCTATTATTTCCACACAACCCCAGAGCAAGAAAGAAGAAAGAACAGCCGGCTCCTACCAGCAAACCCGGAGGCGGGGACGCTTAGGCAATGCGGCACTCCCTGGCATCCATCAGCCCCGGCTTCATAGCGGCGGCGGCGGCGGCAGCAACTCCTCTCAGAGGGATGGAGAGAGCAGAGGAGAGGGGGCGGCAGCGCGGACCCGGGCCCAGGACTCACTCCGGAGCAGCCGCGGACACATCGCCCGCCAGCCCGTCCGCAGCCCGCTGCCTCGTCCCGGATGGGCACGGCAGAGCTAGGACCACCGCTGTCCCAGGTCCTCGCCCGGCCCTGCCATTTTTTCGCCTTCGGGAGAGGAGGGGGTGGGGAGTGGGGAAAGGGATCCGAACGCCTGGGCGGAGAAGGCCACGCGGGCGGCGGCCGCCTTTGTGCGCCCGCTGTCGACGGGGCGGTGGACGCGGCGGGGCGGCTGCTGCGCGGCGCCGGCCTCTCCCCGTGCGCTCCCGAGCGGTCCGGGTCAGGCGCGCCGCTCCAGGGCTGCTGCTGCGGCGGCGCGGGCTGCTGCTGCTAAAAGAGGACTCGGCTCAGCCCAACTCCTCTCTAATTATCCCAGCACCAATCTCGCGGCGACGTAAGCACCCGCTCCGCTGGCGCACGCTCCCGTTTCTCTCCCAGCCTCACTGGAGTAGGACGGCAATGTTGGTGGCAGTCAAATATCCCGAGCCCCAAGTTTGGCTCTCTCCTTGTTCCCCACTGCGCTGCCGGCCGCTGGGACCGCCAAGGCTGGGCCAGGCGGGGCAGCGACGCCCCGCAAGCCTCCGCACGCCCCCCTCTCACCCTTTGTGTGCAAGACCCCAGAGTGGCCGGGCGCGCAGCTGTTGTCGACGGTAATTCACGTTGACACACATCTTCTCGTTCCTGTAGGAGGTAATTCCAATGTGGAAGAAGGACGGAAACATTCTGTACTTTCCGCCTTTGCTGTTGACAGAGATGTTTAATTTAGAAAAGAAGACTGGAGTTGCAGTGCATTGTGTTGATGACTAAGCCCCCGGAGGAGCATAAACCAATAGTGTTTTCAACCATAAAATCCTTGTTAAATAAATTGCTATTGAAGAAGACAGAAAATGAGAACCAGGGAAAGAAATAAGAATGCAGTTGTCAAAGAGATGGGGAAAATAGACACTTTTTGACAGATTTCTCGTCTCCTAATAAAGTAAGTATTTCCGGAGATATACACCATCTTTCCCATAGTTTCACACATCTGTATACTAGAATCATCACACAGGAGCAAGAGACTTTGAGTCCGAGGTGACTAAAGAGATTTGTGGAAAATAAATATTTTCTATTTTCAAATCACCATATGTATTAGCGAACATGTCACTAAGAGCCACGTTCGGCTTACACATTGTAGGAGAGGTCTCAGGTTCAAATTAACTCAATGCAACAAATACTGAGCTCCACTATGTGTTGAGCATATAACTAGATTCTGTGGATGGGAGGTTTTCTTGAAGATAGAAATTTGTCACATCCTGATGATAATTAAAGCTCTCCAACTTTGTTGTTCTACCAGGGATTGTGTTAACAAAAAGAAAAAAAGAGTGGTTTGGCAGATCTATAAGCATTTTGCGAATTAAATTCAGGCAAAGGAATATAGGAGCCAGAATAAGAAAATAAATTACTTACACACACACACACACACACATACACACGAGTCATTTTCCAGGAATCCATGCTTTAGAAGGAGGAGGAAGAAAATATATACAGGTGTACCTTTGTGTGTTCATGTATGTGCGTATGTTAAATAGATACACTATACAGTCATTTGTTGGTATCCATGGAGGGGGTTGTTCAAAGATCCTTCAGATATCGAAATCTTCAGATGTTCAAGTCCTTTACACAAAGAGGCATAGTATTTGTGTAAAACCAACCTACATCCTCCCATAAGTTTTTAATCATGTCTAGGTTATTTATAATATTTAATGCAGCATAATACTATGTAAGTAGTGGTCTCACTGTATTGACTAGGTAGTTACACAGGTGGAAAGGATATATTCTAGGTAAAGACACAGGTTGTTTTTTTTTTTTTTTTCATGAATAGTCTATGGTTGGTTGAATCGCATAGAGCAAACCCAAAAATACAAAGGACAGACTTTATTTGTGAGTTTATTTTAGGTCTTTCATGGAATTTACATGATTATGACTCTCACATAAATTCTGAATATAATACAAACTGTTAGATAATTTGATTCTCCATTTCAAAAGATTGTTTGATTCATATTTGGCAAATATTTTAGAAGTTCAAGAAAATTTCTGTCTCATGTAAGCTGTAGGAAGAGGTTTTAGCCGTCTACAGTATCGACGGGAATTTTCCATGGATCTCTTGTGCTGCTGTGTGTCCTGTGAAGAAGGCACTGTCTGCTCTTTTTGCCAGACTATCTTTTCAAGATGTTTGTATACTGAACAGCCTTGGGAGACAGAAACAGTCCCTCTGTATGGAATGAAGAGTAGGTTTTTTACAGCCTTGGAAATTGTAATATCTTACTCCTGTACAAACAGCGGGCAGGCTTATTTGCATTCCCTAAAACTCAGAGCGACCTTGTTCACACCCAATATGTGCGCAAAGATCACCTGACCCTCTTCTCTGAGCACTGTAAAATTAGATTTCTGGGAACAGAGAAAAATAGCCTAATGCTCATATTCCCTGCTGTACAAGAGTGACAAGAGCATTTACTTCTAATACAAGAATTTTACATCTTTTTCTAGCATTGATGAAACTTTGATCAGTTAACTTGTTAGTTTGTAACTAGAGTTTAAACAGATTCATCATTGCACTTAAAATCAGCTCTTTAGCTTTATTCTCTGGTGGAAATATTATAGTTTTGAAACAAATTTATACAAATAAATTAAATTTGTTGGCATTTAGTATGGTGTGATCTATATTTAGTAATAATCTTTTATTATCATTAATAGAATTGCTTCAAATAGTTCATTTTTATATAGCAATATATGATATAAATAGCCTCTATCATGTAGTAGTATTGTTGAAGAAGGCCAGCTGGTTATATATAAGACTGTTTTGGGGGCCAAGCATTTGATATAGCAGTTATGATGCCTCTTGGAATGTTCACATCCCATATTAGAGTACTGGGGTTGAATCCCAGCTCCATGTCCCATTCCAGCTTCTGCTAATGCAGACCTTGGGAAGCAACGAGTGATGGCCCAAGTAGTTATGTTCCTGCTACCCTTGGGGAAGACCTTGATCGAGTTCTTGGATCTATTTGTTGCAGGAACTTGGGGAGCATCTTTGCTTTCTGCCTTGGCACCAGCTGAGGCAGACATTTGGGAAATCTCTGTCTCTCTGCCTTAGAAATAAGTAAAATTTAAAAAAATTAAAGAATATTTTCATTGTACAAATTTTATTAAGCACTCTTAAAATGAATATAGTCTTATTCTCTCTGCTTATATATTTGAAATCAGTTCGGAATCCAAAATAAATACACAAAACCACCTATGAATTGAACAAGATATTTATCCAGAAGACAACAGTGTGTCTGATTCTCATTCAATATTAATTTACCTTGCCAAATTAATTCAAAGCACTATATAAACCACAACATCAGAATACAAATAATTAAATCAAGTACTACAAGGTGATTTAAACTAGCAAGGAAAGTTTTGTTTACTGCTATATTTAAATTGGATAGAGTGAGTAGCTTTATTTTAAAATAGCCTATCCTTTTATTGTTAAATAAAACATACACTAAGAAAGGGCCACAAAACAGAGATGTACCACTCAATCATATGTTACAGGCAAACATCTGTGTAAATATTCAGTCAAATTAAATAGAACATTTACAGTAACTAAAACTACTCTAGCCTTCTTTCTAACAAAGTAAGCCACATTGTCTTCATTTTACAAACTAATAAGCTACAATTTAGTTTTTCCTGTTTTAGGACATAAGTGAAAGTGATCAATCATATGTAATTTTCTAATTTTTTTCATTTACAATTATGTTTCTGATATTTACCTATGTTATTCCATGTAGCTAATTTAGGTGTACTCAGTGTGATGCATGCAGTTGCATTTATCATAAATACTTCAATACATTTGTCTATTCTACTACTATTAGAAATCCACTGTTTTCAGTTGTGGACTCTGATAATTCATGATATATGAACTTTCACGTACATATCTTTTGGGGAACATAGACAAACTGAGGAATGAAAATTTCTCAGTAATATAGAATGTACACTTTCAAATTTAATAAACATACCAAACAATTTTCCAAATCGTACTATCTCATCACCAACCCCAAGAATTATATGAGATCTAACTGTATCATGTACTCACAAATTCTTAAGAGTTCCTATAATTCTAACGTTATGCATTCTGATTTTGAGCAAGGATACTTCATTAAGGTTTAAGTATACACTTCTGTGATTACTGATGAGGTTGAGCAAGTTTTCACATCATGGAAGAGGGGTTCCTTGGATACCTTTTTGTGTGAAGGATCTTTAAAAATTTTGTCCATTTTCATAGTTGGCTATTTATTATCTTATTACTGACTTGAGGATGCTTTATAGATTCTAAATGTAAGCCTTTGTGAGTTGCATATGTTGCAGATCTTTATCTGGTCTGGAGCTTGCTTTTTCATTATCTTATTATAGTCTGTTGATTAATATAATTTTAAATCTTAATGTAGTTCTGTTTTTCCCCTGTGAATAGTGTTTTTGGGGGTCTTGTTTAGGAATATCTTATGAGGGACCAGTGATGTGGCTTAAGGAGAAAAGCCGCCCCCTGTGGACTGGCATCCCAGATGGGTGTTGATTCTAGGCCTGGCTACTCCACTCCCCATCCAGCTCCCTGTTAGTGTGCCTGGAAAAGTTCCTGGGCCCCTGCACCCATGTGTGAGACCCAGAAACAACTGTGGGCTTCTGGCTTCAGATCAGCCCAGCTCTGGCCATCTGGGGAGTGAACCACTGCACAGAAGATCTTTCTCTCATCACTTCCTCTCTCTCTCTGTAACTCTACCTCTCAAATAAATAAATAAATATTTAAAAAAGGAATATCACACGATTACTCAGAAATTTTCTTGTACACTTTTTAGAAATATTGTTTCTGTATCTCACATTAAGAGATACAGAATCTGTCTGATATTGTGCTTAGGGTAAAATGTGAGAAAGTGGTCAAGTATTTTTATATGAATATATAATTGACTTGGCATTATTTATGGAGATCATGAAAAAACATCTTCACTTCCCCAACAATCTTCTTTCCTGTCAAGCATTATCACAAAAGAATTATCTACCTATGCATGGATTTTGATTCAATATAAATTTTTAACCTTGCATTGTCTTATACAACCAGAATTCCTCAGTTGTTCTCAAACATCTCTATCCTCTATGTATATAAAGAGAATTGAAAATGAATCTTGATGCAAATGGAAGGGGAGAGGGAGCGGGAGAGGGGAGGGTTGCGGGTGGGAGGGAAGTTATGGGAGGGGGAAGCCATTGTAATCCATAAGCTGTACACTGGAAATTTATATTCATTAAATAAAAGTTAAAAAAAAATTTTCTAGCCAAACTCTTGAGAACTCTTATTTACACTGAAGTTTGAGAATTATTGCATTAGGTTTATGCACAAAGTCATCCTTTTCACTGTTCTTGTTCCTTCCTATATTAGCAAGTGTTTACATAGCATTATTTTGCCCTTTAACTTGTACTTCCCAGACTCTTGAACTGTGAGAAATAAATCTGTGTTCTTTATCAAGCACCCACTTTGTGGTGCTTTTCTAATAAGCAACCCACATGGACTTAGGCACTTCTGATATGCTTTCTTTTTTGGGTCCTGAGCTCTAAACATGTCCTCTGGACCATGGTAGATTTCAAAAGTACTGGTCAGCCTCTCAAACTCTAAATCTCTCTTTCTTCAATCATAAAATACCCCCAAGGAAAACATGGTCCCAAATACAAGACTTACATCTTTTCTCTTCCTCAGATTGCATGTTACTGATTATCTGCTATCAGTTTTATTTGTTGTCACTTTTACATGACCACAGCAGGAGGGTTGATCTACAAAATACCTAAATTGAATCTTTTTTTACAGAGTACATAATAATTTTTTAACAGGCTCCAAGCTTTCTTATTACCAATGGTCAAAATTTTTAAGTTTCAGAGATCACAATTTTGTAATTTGGTGATATAAAGAAAATATTTCACCAGAAAGGACTGTGTCTTCATTGTTAAATCATTAGTAGGTACACACTTGTTCATAGCAATAAAGAGAAAATCACAATTTAGCTAAACATTGGAACATATTTCTAAGTTTTCCCTTTAGTATTTATTTCTCAAGTCTATGTATTTCATCATCTTCAGGTAACAGTCACATACAAGTGACAACCAATCCTAAAAGTTTTTTTTTTATTTTATTTTTATTTTTTTGACAGGCAGAGTTAGACAGTGAGAGAGAGAGAGAGAGAGAGAGACAGAGAGAAAGGTCTTCCTTTTTTTCCATTGGATCACCCCCAAAGTGGTTGCTACGGCCAGCACGCTGTGCCGATCCAAAGCCAGGAGCCAGGTGCTTCCTCCTGGTCTCCCATACGGGTGCAGGGCCCAAGCACTTGGGCCATCCTCCACTGCCTTCCGGGCCACAGCAAAGAGCTGGAGTGGAAGAGGAGCAACCGGGACAGAATCTGGTGGCCCAACCGGGACTAGAATCCCGGGTGCTGGTGCCGCAGGCGGAGGATTAGCCAAGTGAGCCACGTCGCCGGCCTCTAAAAGTATTTTTTTAAAGTGTTTATTGTTTAATGAGTCAAAATTTTAAATTGTTTGGGCTTGCGTTGTAGCATAATTGGTAAATCCACCACCAGCAACAATAGCATCCCTTATAAATGTTCATGTCCTGACTGCCTCACTTCTGATCCAAATCCTTGCTAATGGGCCTGGAAGAACCAGTGGAAATTGGCTCAAGTGCTTGGACTTCTGATACCTACATGAAAGATCTGGAAGCTCCTAGCTTTGGCCTTTCATGGCCCCAGCGGTTATGGCCTTCCAGGGAGTGAACCAGCACATGAAAGATTCTCTCTCTCTCTCTCTTTCTCTCTCTCTCTGTGTGTGTGTGTGTCTCCCTTTCTCTATGTGACTCTGACTTTCAAATAAATAAATTAATCATTTGAAAAAATTTAACTTGGAAAATTTTATTTGACTTCTTATTTGAGGAAATTATACATTCACATGCAATTTTATGAAATAACAGACATATCCCAAGTACCCATGGACTAGTCTTTCCCAATGGTAACAGCCTACAAAACTATAAAAGATCACATTCAGATTATTGATATTAACAGGGAAGAGTCGGAGCATTTCAGTCAATACAGAAATCTTCATGTTGCCATTTTATAGCTATCTCCACTTCCTATAAACTCTATTTAACCTTTAGAACAGTGCCCCTAATTTATCCCTATGTACCAAAGACTTTAGACTCTTATTCCTCTCATAAGCTAAAAGCTGATAATTTGCAGTTTCTTAAACACAAGAGAACATGTGTACACTGAGCCCATAATTTGGTAATCTTCATCATCATAATAATAATTCATAGTACTCACTGTTAGTGTCTTAGTTAATAGGCAAAATTCTTTCTTCCAGACATTTACTTCAGGCATTTACTTTTTTTTCTATATCTAGCTGTGTTACAGATAAGTTAAAAATTGAACCAAAGATACTGACTTTAACAACACTGCAGGGGCCAGCATGGTGGCACAGTAGGTTAATCCTCCACCTGTAGCACCAGCATCCCATATAGGCACCGGTTCTAGTCCTAGCTGCTCCTCTTCCAATCCAGCTCTCTGCTGCAGCCTGGGAAAGCAGTAGAAGATGGCTCAAGTTCTTGAATGCCTGCATTTGCACGGAAGACCAGGAAGAAGCTCCTGGCTCCTGGCTTCGGATCAATGCAGCTCCGGCCAGTGTGGCCATTTGGGGAGTGAAACAGACAGAAGACCTTTGTCTCTGTCTCTCCCTCTCACTGTCTGTAACTCTACCTCTCAAATAAGTAAATAAAATCTTTAAAAATAAAAAAAAGCATTGCATAGAATAAGTGTTGCAGATGTAGTTGGCTAATTTTCATTTCTTCTCATTTTTGTGTTTTCAATAATATCAGTCCTTCACAGAAACTAGAAATAGCAATTCATTCAGCGGTTTTCCTTGTGCTACAAATACTTTCATTAGAAGCAGTGAAGATCATATTATTTCCCTTTCCATCTCAGAAATAAATGCAAAGAAGTGCTTATATTAAGTTTTATTAGACTATTTTTTTAAAAAATTATAGTATGCATCAATATGCTAATTATATTTAATTTTATATATCCACATTAAATCAATGTTAATGATTTTCTTTTGTAATATTCCACTCTAGTTTTAATAGTATATTCTTAAAAGAATATAATTTCTCTGAATCACTTAATTTTGTGTGTCAATAGTTTAACAGTGAAACTATATAAAAGTAATCACCAAGAGCCACCTCAAGGGAAAAGAATCCCGAAATATTTGAGCATTTGTGTGTGTCCGTGCGTGTACATGTGTTGGTACAGAAAAAATTAGTGAAGAAGGTCTGAATGGATGTATATAAACTTCAGTTATTAACACAATAAGCAACAATCTACTCGATCCCCCAGGAGCAGCTTAATGCAAATAACATTGACACCTAATTTAGTATGTATGTCCAGGGTGAAGATATTTCAATAGACAGGCATATAGGACACTGCTATTTTGCTGAATTTTTCAAGAGTCGATGTTTCTTAAACGAATGCAGTTGTATCTAAGCTTGTCAATGGCAGTAAACATGCCTGTAACTAAATGTCACCCTGTTGGTGATGTCTCATCAGTGCATAAGAACAAATTCAGTTCTGCCTCATTGCTTTTGTTTCAAGGCACATAATTGCAGTTTTAATATGTTTTGATACCAACTTTTCAAGCCCAAATCCCTTTCATTTGCTCAGGAGTGATTTTGCTCTCTAAAATACTGGCATTCTTGTTATTGCATCATGTCTGTTAATAATCATCTAAGGCTTTGTAGAATATAATTAGTTATACTTCACACAGCTTAGAAGTAAATTTGACACCAGAAACACAGGGAAACCATAAGTATATTTGTCCTGATTTGTAGCCCTGATGCCCAGCATGTATTACACACTCGAAAAGGCCATCAGTTTTTAACAGGGGAAGAATGGAAGAAAATTAAAACTTGTGAAGTTGAAAAACAAAAAAACCTCCTGATGTTTTCTAGAAACAGACAACCTTTCTAAAAAGTGAAAATGATCCCCAAAACATAAAGTGTAATATTTGGGATTCTTTTTTTGAATTTATTTAAATAAAGAGATTAGATTTTATATATTTCATATATACAGTTTTAAACACATAGTAATACTTCCCTACCTCCTCCCTTACTTCTTTTCTCTTTAATTTTTAAATTAAATAATTTTTAAGATTTATTTATTTGATTGAAAGTCAGAGTTACAGAGAGAGAGGGAGAAACAGAAAGAGAGAGATCTTCCATCTATTGATTCATTCTTTTTTTGTTGTTGTTGACAGGCAGAGTTAGACAGTGAGTGACAGAGAGAAAGGTCTTCCTTCTATTGGTTCACCCCCCAAATGGCCACTACAACTGGCTTGCTGTGCCTATCTGAAGCCAGGAGCCAGATGCTTCTTCCTGGTCTCCCAGGGCCCAAGTACTTGGAACATCCTCCACTGCCTTCCTGGGCCACAGTAGAGAGCTGGACTGGAAGAGGAGCAACCAGGACAGAATCTGGCGCCCTGACAGGGACTAGAACCCGGTGTGCCGGCGCCGCAGGTGGAGGATTAGCCTAGTGAGCTGCGGCGCCGACCACTGATTCACTCTTTAGAAGGCTTCAATGGCCAGGGCTGGGCCAAAGCTAAGCAAGGAGCCAGGAATTTCTTCTGGGTCTCCCACGTGGGTGGCAGAAGCTCAAGCCCTTTGGCCATCTTCTGCTACTTTTCCCAGATAATTAGCAGGGAGGTAGATCAGAAGTGGAGCAGCTGGGACTTGGACCAGTGCCCTATGGGATGCTGGAGTCACAGGTGGTGACTTAATTAGCTATACCACAATACTGGAACCAATGATAACATACTTTCTTTTTTTTTTTTTTTTAGGCATACTTTCAATTTGCATTATAGTAAAAGACTCAATCCTCCACTAAATAAAAAAATCAACAAATAGCAGAAAGACCACCATTACTCAGTAACTCAGTAGTGTCAACAAGGGCTATAAAGAGTAATCAAATCTCAAGATATCAATTTCACTCATATACACTGAAATTTTTTACACTCTATATTAGCTATCACAAATCAAAGGATACATATGATATTTATCTTTTGGGGTCTGGCTTATTTCAGTAAGCCTAATAGTTTCCAGTTTCATCAATGTTATTACAAAAGACAAGATTTCATTCTTTTTTTTTTTTTTTTTTTGGACAGGCAGAGTGGACAGTGAGAGAGAGACAGAGAGAAAGGTCTTCCTTTTTGCCGTTGGTTCACGCTCCAATGGCTGCTGCGGTTCTTTTATATTGCTGAGTAGTATTCCATTGTGTGTATTTACCACATTTTCTTTTTCCAGTCATCTGCTGTTAGATATCTGAATTGATTCCATATCTTAAGTCTTGTGAATTGAGCTACTATAAACGTGGGGGCACAGGTAAAATAGTTTCATGTAATGATTTCTTTTTCTTTGGGTAAATTCCCAGGTGTGGGATGGCTCTTTTCCACATATTTGCCAGCATTTCTAATTTTTGATTTTGGGATTATAACTTTCCGATTTTGGTGAGGTAAAACCTCATAATAATTTTCATTGGCATTCCCTGTTGGCTAGTGGTTCCGAGCATCTTTTCATGTGTTTGTTGGCAATCTGTATTTCATCTTTTCAGGAATAAATTGTTTATGTCCTTCATCCATTTATTAACTGGATTATCCGCGTTGTTGTTGTTGAGTTTCTTGAATTCCTTATGTATTTTAGAAATTAATATTTTATCAGATGCATAGTTCACAAATAAGTTCTCCAAATTCTGTGGGCTGTCTCTTTACTTTGTTCAGTGTTTCCTGTGTTGTGCAGAGCTTCTTAGCTAGATATATTCCCATTCTCTATTTTCCTTTTTATTAACTGTGTTTCTGCAGTCTTATCCGAGAAGTCTTTGCCTATAATAATGTCTTACAGTGTTTTCTTCTAGTAATTTGATGATTTCAGGTCTTAGATTTACATTCTTGATCCTTTGTGAGTTGATTTTTTTTGTAGTTTGTAAGTTAGAGGCCTTGATTAATACTTCTGCATATAGAGATGCAATTTTCCCAACATCATTTGTTGACAACACCGTCCTTTCTCTAGGTAATGAGTTTAGCTTGTTTGTCAAATATTGGTCTACATGTCTTATTTTTGTGCTGGTACCAGGATGTTTTGATTATAACTGTCATATAACATGTCTTGAAACTTGGTATCATGATGACACTGACTTTGTTTTTATTGTTTAATATTGTTTTAGCTATTAAGTGTCTCTCATATTTCCATATGAATTTTAGGATACTTTTTTCTAGGTCCAAGAAGAATGTACTTGATATTTTGATTGGGATCACATTAAATCTGTAAATTATTTTGGGTTGCATGGACATGATATTAATTCTTCCAATCCATGAGTTTATTGTGTCTTCTTCTATTTCTTTCCTTAATGCTTTGTAAATGTCATTTGGAGATCTTTCATATACTTGGTTAAATTTACCCAAGGTATTTAAATATGTTTGTAGTTATTGTGAATGGTCCCGATCTTACAAGTTCTTTCTTACCCATAGTATTTTTTACAAGTACAAATACTATTTTGTGTGTGTGTGTTGTTTTTATATCCTGCCACTTTGTCAAACTCACCTGCAAGTTCCAGTAGTCTTAGTGGAGTCTTTTGGTGTATAACATCTGCAAACAGGGATTGTTTGAGTTTACCCTTTTCAATTTGCATCCTTTTTATTTACTTTACTTGTCTAATGGTGCTGCCTAAAACATCCAGAACTGTATTGAATAGTAATGATGAGAATGGGTTTATTTTCTGGTTCTGAATCTTAATGAAAATACTTCCAGTTTTTCCCCATTCAATATGATGTTGACAATAGATGCAGTTTTTTTTAACGTTCAACTCACCGTGTTATACATTGATATAATTGCTTTTTCATATCACTTAAATCAAACTTTGCAAGTATGTCCTTTAGATTTCTATTGTTTTATGTCCTTTGGTTTCTAGTTACAGACATCCATATACTTCTCTCAAACTGTTCATCTATACAGTGGAAGAAAATGTTAAAACTGTTTAGCTGGATATGCATTGATGGATTTTTAAAATAATATTCTTAGTTAATCATTCTCATAAGTTACATAATGAATGCTCACATGAAATTTGAAAAAAGATGTCATGTAGAAATACAAATGAAAGCCACTGTATGTATTTATTTTCAAAGATTTGAATAATCACCTGTAACAATGATCAAATTTCGTCTATATTATGTCATGATTTTAAGGAATCTTATTTCAACAAGATATTTTGGATTTTGAGCCTTCTTGGCATTCTTGACAGGCTTTCAAAAAATCAAAGTTTCAAACAATCTGGTCTCTAAAATTTCCAGTAAATCTTGGACTTTGGTTTTTCCAGTTTGGGCCCAACTGAAAAAATCGAAGGACCTGTGTCTCTCATCTTATAGAGACACCAACTAATCAGGCTATTTGGAGTATATTAGAAGGACTGTCAAGATGTGATGTGGTACCAAACTTTAAGTTTCTATAATGGAAAATGCTATTAATACAAATGTTTGAGAATTAAAAAGTCTAATGATCTTGTGTTACTAGACATGATAGTTATATTAATGAGAAAGCCCCAGAGGCCTAAAGGGTTAAATACTTGTACAATCCTACAGGTGCTTTCAAAAATACTATGAAGTAAGCAAATGCCTCTTGTTGGTTGATGAGTTTATAATTTTAAACATGGCGACTTAAAGTCTTTTGTCATCCACAGTTATATATGATTTGCTGCTCATAAAACTAAAGTGTTGTTGGTTCTGTGTTTAGCTGTCCTCCTATAGGTTCCTACGGACGTTTTCCAGCCACTTCTATTGTATTCAGTACTTTGGGATGGCTCTGTAAACAGATGAAGCCAATAAAGTATTAACAGTACCAACTGAGAGAAAGTATGGGTAACTGAGGTTACTAAAAACAAAAAGCAATTCAAATCAATTGGAAATCTACAAAAAGAGTTAAAGATTTTAAAAGCTATTATTAAAATTGCTATATTGGTCTACTATGCTATGTTATATCTGTGTACATATTGTATGTCCACATGGGGAAATTTTATTAAGAGTTTTATTTTAAATGGCTTATAGATAAGATTGTCCATAAATTTAAGCTGCTAAAATCAATCAAAGATACATTTTAATTTGTGGGACCTGAATCTGTGTATCATATGTTTTAAACTTGTTGGTAGAAAGAAACTAAAAACATTTTATATGGTTGTGCTTAAGTTTACTGGTTAAACAAACTATACCATGTTAGATATTTAAGAGGTGTTTTCAAATACTTGATTCTTAAAATTTATAGAAGGCATTGGACTTTCTGGTAAATGTTTTCTTAAGTTGTTATCTAATGGTTGAAACGGTTTGCTAAGTATTCATGTAATATTGCTATTGTCAGCAAGCGATCTAGGACTTGCTCCCTCATTTCTCTATTCTAAGCCCAACTTGTTCTTTCATTTCTCTATTCTCTTCAAGGTAGGAAACTAATTCTATTATGAAGGAATCTGTAGGACGCACAATTTAATCTTTAGACCTTATAAAAGAGATGGCTAACATTTTTCTGTAATAGCATAGCCAAAATAAGAACTTAAATAATAATCTCATAGCTAGATTCACTTCTCCATCAGCGAAGTAAGCAGTAAGTAGAAAAAACCTCCCTTTCAGACCAAAGGGAAAGAAAGTTTTAAAGTGAGAATATAATTTTCGTCATGGGCATTGTCTACCTTAGAAAAACTACTACAGAACATGCCTGTGACTATAGACTTGTAGTTCAGGCCACCGAAGATTAGAGATGGGACACGGGCACTCCCTTGACTTGCATCCTCTGGTCTGCTTTAACACAAACCAGGAGGAAAAGAAAGCTCGGCATCAGAAGCAATGGGTGGCAGGCCTATTAATGGCTGATCTGTACAGTGATCTGCCCTCAAGGAGACCCAACAGCCAGTCCACTGCAGTGTTTTCAATGTGGTAAGCCTGGGCTTCAGCAGAAGTCAGCTTGTGAAGAGCCCTGGCAGCTCTGCCAAGATTTGGATCACTGGAAATGGACCTGCCCTGGAGTCGAAGGATGCCCAGGTCAGAGCCACAGATCTTATTGGCTCTAAGCTGAAAAGCCCTTCACTCAGCCCAACTTCCAAAGTGACCACTGCAGCTGAGGGTATGGTCAAGTAGGGTCAGCAACATTGCAGGCAGAACTGTAAATTTCTTGTTAGAGATGCCCCCTGCCTTTACCTGGCCAGCTCTCCTCCCAGGCCAGCCAAGTAATGAAAGTCAACAGAGTGCCTTCCCCTAGGAGGTTCACACCTCCCTTAGGATGTACCCCATGTGAAGAGATAGATAGGTCTGGGCCTCTTAACTTACAAGGCCTAAAACCCACCAGATTATTATCAAGCCCCTTCTGTCAGGTTCTATTTGCCTCTCAATCAGAAAACTTAATTGTAGCTTAGACAGCACCTTTCTTAGCTCCTCTAATAATGACTCTGTCCTTTTTTCTAGACCCTGTCTAGCGTATTTGGGCCTCATTCCTTTGTAATCATAACCTCTACTCTACCACCAATGGCTCTACTCCCAACCTGTGTGTACTGATGGTCCTCTTCCCCACTTAATGTTGTATAATTGTTCAAACCTGGTAAATGCCACTCTTAGGATCATTGGTTACTATCCTCACTCTGTCTTTTATGACCTTGTCTAAATATGATCAGAGTCGGCAAACTTGGAAGGCTTCCATAACCTTGGCAACTCATGACGACAGCCTAGGGTGGTTACTGGCGCCATAAACTAGAGTGTCAATTTGTTGGGTCAACAACAGGAGCCACTGTGCACTTGCTCCTCATGTGGGATCTCTGCCCTTAATGTGCTGTACATTTTGATTTAATGCTATAACTAGTACTCAAACAGTATGTTTCACTTTGTGTTTCTATGTGGGTGCAAACTGTTGCAATCTTTATACTAAATTGATCTTCTGTATATAAAGAGAATTGAAAATGAATCTTGATGTGAATGGAAGGGGAGAGGGAGCGGGAGAGGGGAGGGTTGCGGGTGGGAGGGAAGTTATGGGAGGGGGAAGCCATTGTAATCCATAAGCTGTACACTGGAAATTTATATTCATTAAATAAAATTTAAAAAAGAAAAAAATGAAAAAAAAAGACATTGCTTAGGATTCCCACATTCCATTTTGGAGCACCTGTGTTGGAGTTCTAATTCTGCTTTCAGTTCCAGCATGCCTACACCCTTACAGATTGATAAACCGTATGTTATTCTTTGTTTGTTCTGGTTGCTCTCCCTATGGCTAGAACATTGCTTTGGATCTGAAGCCAGTCATCAGTCATCAATGGGCAATTTTTGCATGGTAGTTGTCCATGAGCCTTCTGGTTTTATAATGCACAGCCTGACAAGCAGCAGGTGATGGTTCAAGTACTTGAGTCCTGCCAACCATGTGGGAGAACAGGATCGAGTTCTAGGCTCCTGGCTTTGACTGGGCCAACCCCAGGTCTTGCAGGCATTTATGGAGTGAATCAGTGAATGTGAGGTCTTGTTTTTGTGTGTACCTTTCAAAATAAATGAAATTCTAGAAAAGATATGGTAATGGAGTTTCAGGCCTTAAATGATTCATTTGTTCTTTTACCAAATATATATTGAGAAATGATTATGTTGTAGGTTCTGTGCTAAGCAACCCTCTACTTCATTTTCAGCTATCCACTCTAGAATACTCTGTAGATAAATTATCTGAACCAACAGAACTTATTCTCCCAAAACTTCATTTTTACTGCTATTTTTTTCTAGTTTAAGACAGGCACAGGTCTGTAAATTCAAATAGAATCCTATAGGATAATGACTGCTACCAATGATCCTGTGGCTTTTCAAATTGATGCTGTAGCCAAATGGTATCCTTTTGGGAACAACTCAGTTTTCCTTGCCACTCAAAACAGGTTTTCTCAATCTGCTTTTAATAACTACACATATGAGAATATCATCCCTTGGACCAACAAAGAAAACAGACCTTTCAATTTTGTACAATAAATGGAAAGCTTTCTCTATCTAGTATTCTTCCACTCCAAAAATATATCAAAAAGAGAGAGTGAGTCATTAGACTATAACCTGGAATTTCCTACTCTTTGGTATACATATCAAGGCAAATAACTTCAAAATCACAGCCTTGGTGGTGACAAATGACAAGAAATGCACCACAACTAATCACTTACAAGGTGTCTGTTGGCCCCTGTATTAAAGAAGTACTGACCTTGGCTTAATCAATGGAATTGAGGCTTAGCTAGTTTCTGTATCTTAATAATCAGGCACTTTTGATAAAAGTACTTTGATGATTGATGACACTTTCCTCTTTAATGGTGTCAGTAACTATCTTACATACCTTACCTCTATTAACCTACATTCTCACAGCTGAATCCTAGCTCTTCTTTTCTTCTAAGATCAATTAAAATAATGGTAAGGAATAAACAAAGCCCCAAATTCAAATGCCTTTAGGGAACCAGCTGGTCTCTTAAAATGTGAAGAGTCTGTGCAAAGCCACAAGTAGTGTTGTCAATTGTGGCAAACTAGAGGGCTTGCTTGGCCTCCAGATGTCTTGATTCCTACTTCACTGTGCAAACCACCAAGACATCTGCTCAGCTGCTAGTTTTCGCCTTTTGGCAATAACTAATATTTTCTATTCATATTCTTCCTTTCTCAAGCTTCAAACCTGAGATTCTATGGACCACTGCAGCTTCTGCATGCTAAGGTTGTGCTGTTGCACTGAATTACCCCTACCTCATTCTCTTTTTCTGCCAAAATCCGTGTTACATGATTTGTCAGAAGCTGACCTTTCTCCAATATCTGTAAGCTCATTAAATCACAGTATCTCAGAACTCCCTTATCTGACCTGCAAATCAACCCAATCTACCAGTCTAAGCTCTCTGAGGCATGCCTACACCCTTACAGATTGATAAACCATATGTTATTCTTTGTTTGTTCTGGTTGCTCTCCCTATGGCTAGAACATTGCTTTGGATCTGAAGCCAGTCATCAGTCATCAATGGGCAATTTTGGCATGGTAGTTGTCCATGAGCCTTCTGGTTTTATAATCTCTTCCCACAAAGCTGGGTACTGGAAGTTGTATCCTGCACAGATGAATGTGCAGGTCCCAGAATGGTTCCAGAATTAGTTAAGAGAATGCCTTTCTTCTAATAATTATACCTGAAAGATATCATCCTTGATATACAAGGATTTGGAGCACAACAGTAGAATCTCAAAGATTTGAGGGTTTGTCTTCCTTCCTTTATCCAACAAACATTGACTCTGAGTCCACCAAAAATTGGAATTCAAGAAAGAATATACTTTGAATAGACAAGAATAGGCCTTTAGTTTTACACCTGCTGAATATCATTTGTCTTCACATTTCAAGAAACTATGAATGCACGGCTGTTGATCACTACATGGAAAAACATCCATAAAGTATAGGCTCATATACCCTGTCCTATAAAAGTAGCAACCATCTTGGTCAAACTGTTAACTATCCATTTTCATAGTGCCAGTTGCAAAGATTAAGGTACATATTTACTATTTATGTTTGCGACTTGCAGCACATGCTTGACTACACTTACTATGGAGAAAGGTATAAATAGTTCTCACATCAAGACTAAACGTAATAAGAAAATAGCATCATTAAACTGTTAGTAATTTTATTCAACTAGTTTTTTTCAAATTGTCTGTTGCTAGAACACTAATCACTAAAATTCATACCCTACTTCCATCATCTGATCTTGTAATCATTGAGAAGCTTCAAAATAGGGCAGCGGATGTGGGTGTTTTGTGTAGAAGCTAAGATACCACTTGGGACATCTGCATCTTATATTGGAGTGTTTGGGTTTGAGTCCTGGCTTCATTCCCAACTCCAGCTTATTGCTGGTGTGTATTGGAGGCAATTAGTCAGGTTCAAGTAGTTGGGTCCCTCCCAATCCACATGGGAGACCTTGATTAAGTTACCAGCTCATCAGCTTGACCCAGCCTCAGCTACTGGGGCACTCACTTTCTCTCTCTCTCTCTCTGTCTCTCTCTCTCTCTGACTTTAGTCTCTCTACCTTTTGAATATTATGAATATTATGGTTAGTGGTGAATTAAAATGATGGCAATAGAGTAGACTGAAATTATGTTTCTGTAAAAAATTTCAAAAAATGAAAGGAAGGAAGGAGGGGAATTGAGGGAGGGAAAAAGGAGGGAGGGAAGTATGGTTATCTTAGAATTGTACCTATGAAATACATGAAATCAGTTCTCTTTATGTTAATAAAAATTTTTAAAAATTTAAATTTAAATTTCAAAAATTTTGAAAACAAAATAAATAAAAATTTTAAAAAACAAAGCAGTAAAAATAGATGCAAAATTGTCACAATCCAAGTTACAAGGGAAACAAGAGAGTAATTCATTGCAGAGTAGACGAAATAAAACACAACTGCCAGGATTTCAAAATTAATCAAATGACTGACTTGTAAGGCAGTAAGAATTCCTCAAAAATAATGTAAGTGAGGGGAAAATTCAAATCTTCAAAATCTCCCCTACTTCATGCAAAAATATCCACATCCTCTGCCCCATAATCACCCTACTCATTCTTCTAGTGCCATTCATTAATCCACACTGCCAACCTCAGAGCAGAGCTTTTGTCAAAGAATTGTTTTGGCTTCCCAGCAGAGGACGCTTGAAAACTTGGTAGGGGTTGACTAACAGCTGATAGCCAAGAGCCCAGTGATCATGTGAGATCTAGACTATCTAATACCAGTTGAAAGTAGGGTTGCATGATTAAGAGAAAAGAGGTATTGAGATAAATTTTAACTTCAGATAAATGACAAATTTAAAAATTAGCATAAGTATGCCCCATGCAAGCAAAGAAACCTACTTAAGTTCACAAAGTTGTTTTAAGTTTATTTTAATCTAACTGTGCATCTGTATTTTCTCTGGCAAATCAAGTTGTAAAATCCTTTGGCTAGATGAAAAGAAAGAACAGTAACCCTTAAAAGTAATGCACAGGACCAATTTTTGAATACCAAAAATAGAAGCAGAAGTAAAACAATAAAGGAGAGAGTTAGCAATATCAACCTCACTGCATCTTTCAGGTCAAATGATCAAGTGTCTCCAGGAGAGTGGTCTGCAGGACTATGAAATGAACATGATGGGGAAAGCAAGGAGTGTTCCCAACAGGGGCTTTGCGTAGGATCTCATTAGAGACATCTGGAATATGGATGCCTCTTCATTTGACTTACGTGATCTATCTTATGTCATTACTCTGACTTCTGGAGGTAAGAAAAAGACCATAGGACATTCTCCTATCTCATGAAACTGAACCAAATAGTTGGAGAGTTGGAAGTACGGAGAAATTTGTGGGTATTTAAGTTAAATGTTTTCTGTGACAGTGATTCTAATATGTAGCTTTAAATAAACTGAAAACTCCAGACACAATTGAATCTGTTCTGCATCCACAAAGAGACCCTTGGGCTTCTTCAGGGAAAAAAATAACTGCCTTAGTCCACGGGTGACTCTCTGTACCTGAAACAAACTATCTTAAACAAATTTCTATAGATATCTATGTTGATTGGATGTTTTGTAATTAGGATGCTGAAAATCATGTTTCCCCAAAGAAAACAAATCTTTCAGGGTAGATTTATAGAGAGCTAGTTTATTTATAAAATAATCAACAAATCAGAATAATTGAGATATTTTGAGGGGAAATCAGAGTAATTGGTACAAATGACAATCTCTTTGTTAGCACAAATTGAAATTTTCTCTCTGTACCTAAAATACTATTGAACCTTTCTTTGTGCAAGACCAAATATTCTATACTTATAAGAGATGGTCAGCTATATTTTGGTGGCAGAGTTATCCCCATGAACTAGAATTTAAAATAATAGATGGATGAGGTGCAGCTCAAAGCTATGAGCTTCATTTCTGATGAACTGCCTCTGGAATAATGACCCATCTTCCTGCTTCCATCTTATACCACCAGCCCACTGCCCTACAATGGACTGCTGTGAGACCTTTTGAACAAACTGCATATTTTTACAAGGAAAATTGGTCATTTAGTCTAAGAAGCTTTCACTAAAAAATATCACTTTGGATATAAAATGCAATATTAGGCACCATGGTGGGGAGGAAATGGCATGATATTAGGAGCATCAATCATAGGAAATTTTGAGCTTGTTTCATCAGGTTTCTGTTTTACTTAGTGTCCAGATAGTCTGGTTTACATAAAAATTCACTTAGCTACTGTGGCTTTAGTCATCTTTCAATACGCATTTTACTACTTGTACAAAAATATCATTTTAAAGTTTTTTCAAAATTGAGATTTTTTTGTAGTGTCAAATAATAGAATGACTTTATACTAATTTCTATTGGCTGTCATTTTACTCCCATGAAGATGACAATATGATATTATATTCCTATAAAAAATTTTTACTGCTTTCATGAGATTCACCCAATATTGCTAACCATTCATGTGAAGGTAGAGAGATAAAATAAATGCTTTTTTTTGATTTGGCACCTTTTTATATAGGTATGATGAGTTTAAAATTTTCCTTGTAATATCCTTTGCACCGATTTCTGTGTCTTAAGTGCGTCCTAAGAAGCATTTACAAAAGAAGAACTTGGAATTATTTCAATCATATATATACTATGGTGACCTTTATAAGCAGATCAAATAAATGTGTACAAGTGGTACAAATCTATTTAGTATGTTTTTGTTTTGTTTTTAAAGATTTATTTAATTATTTACTTGTTTGTTTGTTTATTTATTTGAAAGTCAGTTACAGAGGGGGAGAGAGACTTTCCATTCACTGTTTCACTCCTCAGATGATTGCAACAGCCAGAGCTGGAGCCAGAAGCCAGGAGCTTCATCCAGGTCTCCCACATAGGTAGTAGGGTTCCCAAATACTTGGACAATCTTTTGCTGCTAGGCCGAGGCCAATAGCAGGGAGCTACATTGCAGGTGGAGCAGCCGAGACGTGAACTGGTACCTATACGGAATGCTGGTCTTGCAGGCTGCAATTTAACCAGTTAGGCAACAACACTGGCTACTTTTTAGTGTGTTTATCTTCAGGAACAGTATCATTCATCCTCTGGTGCTTCTTAACTCATTCAACTTACAAGTTAAAGGAAGTTATCTAAAATGGCTTTAGATTTTAAGAATGTATCTTCTACAGAAAATGATATTGAATATAGACTTATTCAGCCTAATGCACATTTCTGATCACCACTCTGTCTCTTTCTTTACCTCATTTTCACATGTTGGGAACAGCAGTTTAAATCACCATCTCCATTCTGCCATCCTTCATTCATCTTCAGCCATGTTCTTTGACTTGCTCCATTAAAATTCTGCCATGCATCAGTGGTTGCTACCAACACATTCTTGCCAAATCTCGCTTAATCTCTGTAGCATTTTCAGTCTTAATCCCCCTGTCTTTCTTATCATCTTTAAGCTTCCTGGAAATCATACTTGTTTGGCTTTTCTCTTTTGAGTCTAGTTTCGATCGCTTACCAGTCCTTTCCCACTGACAATTTTACTATAAGCCTAATTTTACCTAGAAGCCTACTTTTCCTTACTATAAA
Source organism: Lepus europaeus (assembly GCF_033115175.1). Classification (NCBI taxonomy): domain Eukaryota; kingdom Metazoa; phylum Chordata; class Mammalia; order Lagomorpha; family Leporidae; genus Lepus; species Lepus europaeus. The sequence continues at coordinate 121,976,454 of NC_084829.1, read as the reverse complement.
AAATATTTATTGTATGGATTGCTCATGTAACCATACAATGAAATATCAAGCAATTTTAAAATGTCTGCTTATTGATGAGGAAGGCATGAGACATGTATTTATAGAGAGAGAGAAGAAGAGAGTTTTTCCATCTGTTGGTTCATTCACCAAATGCCTGCAATGACCTGGCCTGGGTCTATTCGAAGCCAGGAGCTAGAAACAGTAAAATCTACTGCATGAGCGGCAAGAGCCAAAATACTTGAGCCATCACTATTGACTCCAAGGTTCTGATTTAGCAGGAAGGTGGAATGAGGACCTGGAACCAGCTATTGAAACCAAGTGCTCCAACATGGGAGGTGGACATATTAACCATTAAGTTAAATGTCTGTCACTCAAGGGTTTACTTTAAAACATAAAGAAAATTGGTCTTAATAATCTGAGTAAGATAAATTGCACAAAAACACAATAATTTTTAAGAAAAATATTATTAATGTGTTGTCCAATGTGAAGTAATGCTATAACTAGTACTGAAACAGTATTTTTACACTTTGTGTTTCTGTGTGGGTGCAAACTGAGGAAATCTTTACTTAGTATATACTGAATCGATCTTCGGTATATAAAGATAATTGAAAATGAAAAAAAACTTGGTTTTAAATTGGTAATTGCATAGAAAATTAATCAATTTTTTAAAAATATCATGTAGGATCTCTGTCCTTAATGTGCTGTACATTGTGATTTAATGCTATAACTAGTACTCCAACAGTATTTTTCACTTTGTGTTGCTATGTGGGTGCAAACTGTTGAAATCTCTACTTAATATATACTAAACTTATCTTCTGTATATAAAGAGTATTGAAAATGAATCTTGATGTGAATGGAAGGGGAGAGGGAGCGGGAAAGGGGAGGGTTGCGGGTGAGAGGGAAGTTATGGGGGGGGAGGGAAGCCATTATAATCCGTAAGCTGTACTTTGGAAATGTATATTCATTAAATAAAAGTTTTTTAAAAACAATGAGATCTTAAAAGAAGAAAAAAAAAGTAAAATATTATCAATGGAATGTAAATGTAGAGAGAATAGGAAAAATGAGAAGAAAAATGCACTATACTTTACTAAAAGTTCTTTTATGGTTTGCTGTATATAGTATATTCCCTTATAAATTAGATATTTATGTCATTGTAAATTTTGTGTAAACACATTTTACTGTGATAGTTAAAAAATATAAATGATAAAATAATAAATATGGATATAATAGGCTTCAATGTATTGTCAGATTGATTAAATTATAATGCACTTGGTCTGGATTTATTTGGGGCTTAACTATCTATAAGACACAGTAAGCCTACAAAAATGTTCACTAAGGTTGTGATTTTACTACACTTTTGTAGTTTTGCTATGCTTTTCCCAGTCCTAAAACATTTGTGTTCTTCACAGTTACAATCTCAGCCCTTTGTTAGTGCTCTCTATGCTTCCCCTGACATGCCCATTTCCAGCCAAGCTACTCTTTGAAGTTGCAGAACTATTTAAGCACTGTCTTGGGTATATTTCTATTTGTAATGCTTACAATCCCCATAATGGAATATACATAAAGCAGAAGTCTTCCTCTAGACTCTACATAAATACTTGACCTCAGTACTCTCATATATGAGTCCCAAGTTCTATCATCATTCAATCAAATCAGAAAACTGAAGGCCAAACAATATTCTACCATGACCCCTCACAGCTGATATTTTGTCCAGTCAATTCTTCTTCCTTGTCTTCTTCATAGCTCTAAAATCTACACATTTTCATCTCACTTCCCTGTCTTTCCATTGATCAGACTTTGTATCACATTTCAAGTGCCTCCTGTTGGTCTCGCTGCCCCAGTTTCAAACAATTCCAATTCACTTATTCAACAAGCATTTACTTACCACAATGAGTTTCCTAGAATGCATAAGTTCTATAAGCTAAAGCTTTGATTTGTAGGGATATGATAAATTGATGTTGAATTAATTAAATTTTATAATTAATTAAATTATCTTGTTTAGAGACTATACCAGGTTGTTAAGGAATATCTGTGCTCAAATCAATATAAGAATAAAAAATTACAATATATTTAATTAAAAACATATAGAAGAGTAGACATTTTGCACAATGGGTAAGTTGATATTTAGGACACCTACATTCTACATCAGAGTTTCTGGTTCAACTCTGGGCAAATGCACACCATGGAAGGCAGCAGGTAATGGCTCAACTACTTGGGCCACTGCCACTTATGTTAGAGACTTGGACTTAGTTCTACCAGTTTTACCATGGCGCAGCCCTGGATATTGCAGGCATTTGTGGGGGATGAATATATATATATATATATATATACATATAGCATTTTCATTTATAAATATAAGTGACAATAAATCTTTTCCAAAATCAAAACAAATAGGAAATAATAGTTTTCTTTTATATAAGGTTTATTTCTTTATTTGAAAATTGGAGTTGCAGAGGAAGACACCTTACATCTGCTGATACGCTTCCCAGTTGGCCACAATGGCCAGGACTAGGTCAGTCTGAAGACAGGAGCCAGGAACTTCATAGTGGTCTCACATGTAGCTAACAGGGGCCCAAGCACTTGAGCCATACTCTGCTGCTTTTTCCAGGCCATTAGCAGTAGAGCAGCCAGAACTTGAACCAACGTCCATATGAGATGCTAGTGTTGCAGGTTGCAGCTTCGCCTGCTATGCCCTTACACCAGCCCTAGGAAATAGTTTTATAAATTATATGATGAGTTTCCAAAATAATTTGCAGAAAACACTTATTAAAAATGCACAAATATCAGTGTGTGTGTGTGAGTGGGTGGGCGTGTACCAAAATAAACTTACCTTGTTTCTTTTTAAATTTTTATTTATTCCTTCATTTATTAGAAAGAGAGCTCAACCTCCCATCCACTGGTTCACTCTCCAAAAGTTCACAAGAACTGGAGTTGGATCAAGCCAGTCAGGAAATAAGAACTCAATTCAGGTCTCTTGAGTGGATGGCAGGGACCTAACAGCTTCAGTCATCTCTTGCTACCTCCCAGAGTATGTATTAGCAGGAAGCTGGAGTTAGGAGACAAGAATCAAACCCAAGCAGTCCAATATTATATATGTGTGTCCTAATTGATGTCTTAACTATTAGGCTAAATGCCTGCCCCATCATGTCTTTCAATTCCATTTTCCACAAACTTTTTTGAATATCCTGTGTAACAGATATTTCACTAGCAGGTGTCAAGAGATCAAATATTAATTATGTCTTTCTTACTTGCCGTGATATTGTTACTCAAGATTTCTTAATAAGTTTTTCTTCACTTACAAAATATGAAATTTCAGTTAGATAAATTTATTTATTTTATTTTTTCCAAATTTAAAAAAAAAAAAACTCTAGTCAAATAACACCAAATGTAGGTAGAATCTGTTAGATATTCAGCTGACTAAGATGGACATAGGAAAAATTATATATCTTTGTAAGTCATCAGTGTTCAGCTGAATATCTTTCACATTCTCTTGATAAATTGGTTTATTTTTGTGATCATGCTACTGAATGGAAAATTTAACTCTTCAATAAAATTGAAGTGGAAAACAATTTGTCTCAACCATAAATGATGCCTTGAAAGCCACTCTTAAATCTACTTTTAGTAATTCAGTTCTAATCACTATGATTCAACCTTAGTTGAAAATTCTTTTATCAGTTGAATGGTCCTTTTTCCTGACACTGTGTCTTTTATTAGCAGCTTTTTATGCATTACTTGATTTGATTAGAGCAATAGAGAAGCAGGCATGTAGAATTCAAAATGTAGTATTATATTTCTTCAAATGAGTATGATTTAATGTCAGAGCATTGCCATATGACTATAACCTAAGAATTTCCATTTTCAGATGAATAAGGTAATATCACCTTTAATAATCTATCCACAAACTGCCAGAGAAAAATTAAAAGTAATTCATCAAAAGAGCAACCTGACTATTTTAGTAGAATGGACATTGATTATGTACCAATTAAAACAAACATGACTCCCACTGAATGGAAATCAGTTGACTATCTGTACAGCAAGCATGATCTTCCCCTCCCTGTCTTGGGGGAATGGCGCTATGAAGATGGCTGGGAAGACATGCACTCTATGTGTCACCTAAGTGTTGCATTCAAGTTTGGAAAGGCTGAGGATGATTCCCAAAGCATGTGTTGCCAAGGAAATATCAGACACAGGACCTGCATATATGCTTCACTCTCTGCACTTAGTTGCCAGCTATCCTTAGGAAGGAACTCTGTTCACTGTTGGCCCTAGTGAGATCTGGAGCTTCTCCAAGTAGGAACAGGTTTGCATTAAGCCCAGTGAGTGGGTTAGGAGCAGAGGCAGCCTGTTCTCACCACAGTAGTCGGTGCATTATTAAGGGCAAAGTAGAAAGTATGTGTCTCTAAAATGCTAGGTGTCAACATATCCCTTACCGTCTCTTCACATGAAGAGGAATTTTATGGTGTATCTTCTTAATGCTGCTGTGACACATGCAAAGAGTCCCCAACAGCATCTTTAGAAAGGAAAAAACAAATTCTCAGATTTTACACACCTTGTTACATAACACTTGAATGGTGACAACGAAGGCTTTAAACCTTATTTTTATCATTTATTAGATATCATAAACCTGTTCTGATTTGTACAGACAATTGAGCATTGTGGCACAATAAAACAAGCACAACCACATGGTGCCTGCAAAAGCTCTTTGGGTTATGTGATTCAGTAAAATATACACAAATCAGGAGAGCAGCTGCTCTGACTAAAAGGCATATATAAATTGATGTCATTTTTAAACAAAAAACTATTCAATGTTACAAATAATTATAGTAAGCTTTTAATTGTTCCTTTCTCTTTCCTCATTTAGTTGTACCTCTGTTAAAATACGTGTGGTATTCCATCTAACAGTAGACATTTTCATTGTATGTTTTCTCTGTGACTGGATTTGCAAATTCTCAGAGAGTGGTGCTCATGGCTTGTTCATCTTTGCATACTACATAGCCAAAGAAAACCGTACTCTTCAAAGAGACAAATCAATATTTTTGTGTCTGATTGAACTGAGCTTAATTTAACCATTTCAAAATAATATTGCTTACTTTATAATTTGAAGAGGAAATTTCAGGAAAACAATCATGTGGCCACCATGAAAAACAAATGATCCTCAAGAATCCATGACAGAGGATCCCTCTAGTGACCTGTGGCAATAGGCCCTAAACACACAGGTTGGAAACTAGATGAAAAGATCTGGTGTTTAATGTAAACAACCCTGTGCAAAATGCGGTGTTTTTCTTACTCTTCCTGCATTATAATAGGCATCCAAGTGAAAAATGAAAATATCTGTCAGCTAAATGTTTATTTTATTGACAAAAGATTAAAATGTCAAATAGTCAAAAAATTATACTTTGTCTGTATTACATATTCAATTGGGATTTCTAAATAGCTGCCTGTCCAGTATGTTTTAAGCAAAATATTTGTTGATGTGATTCAACTTTTTACTTTTCATGAAAACTTGCACGGGTAATGTCTATAATTCATTTTTTTAAAGATTTGTTTTTCTTACTTGAAAGAGTTACACAGAGAGAGAGAGAGAGAGAGAGAGAGAGTCTTCCATCTGCTGGTTTACTCTCCAATTAGACGCAATGGCCAGAGCTGGGCCGATCCAAAGCCAGGAGCCTGGAGCTTCTACCAGCTCTCCCATGTGGGGTGCAGGGGTCCAAGGGTTTGGTCCATCTTCCACTGTTTTCTCAAGCCATAGCAGAGAGCTGGATCAGAAGTGGAGCAGCTGGGACTTGAACTGGCGCCCATATGGGATGCCGGCACTGCAGGCAGTGGCTTTACCTGCTATGCCACAGCGCCAACCCCCATAATTCATTTTTACATACATGTTTTCACTTGTATTTATTGGGTACTTGCAGTGTTCAAGCCTCTCTAAAAGGTATAGTAGTATCTATTTGTGCTGTACAAAGTGAATTGCCATTTCTATATATTTCGTCATTATAAGTAACTAGTACGTGGGCCCAAGGACTTGGGCCGGCCATCTTCTTGTGCTTTCCCAGGTACAATATCAGGGATCTGGATGGGAAATGGAGCAACCAGGATTCAAACTGGCACCCACAGTGGGATGCTGGCACTACAGATGGAGGCTTAACCTTCTACACCACAGCACCAGCCCCCAGTTACAACTCTTAAAGCATTGTGGACAAATTTAATACAGTGTTAAGAAGAAAAATAGAGCACTTAATTTTAAGAATCATAATATTGAATGACTGCTTTACTCTGGTCTCCTTACATGTAAATATGGCTTAAAAGTGATACAGGAAAAATGACCACAGATTGGTTATTAATGCACCATAGCATAAGTTTGTCTGTCCCAGTTTATCACCTATGAAGGGAAAGGAATTTCGTTTTTCCTAAGCAAGAAAAAATGGAAATGTGAAGTATCAGAATTGCTTCCACCCATATTGACACAAAAACACTTAGCACAGGAAATCAAATGTCCTCTGTAAATCTAGTTTTGGTCAGTCAAAACAGTTTGTTCAGGTTCTCCCAAAGAGACACAAACATAACTTTTCTGTTGAGAGAACCTAGCCACCTTAACGGATTTTTACCACTTCTTTGAGTATTTAGTTATAGTCAGTGCCTGTCAAAGTGTGAAGGTTTTAAAGGAAAAGTGTAAGAACATGAAGAGTACCTACTTATTCTACATTAACTTAGGAAAATTAAATATTACATATTTATGTTGGGAACTCAGGTCATACCATGCCTGAACAGTGAAGGGGCAAAGACTACAAGTTGAAACCACATCAAAAGAGATAAAATGAAATCATTATTAATTATTCTTGTCCTTCCTTTTACCTTCAATGGGTTGTACATGATATTATGAATCGATGTTAATATATATAATTATATATATATTTTAATTTTAAGTTGATATGGTGACTTTGTCATTCATTTAAAGCAGACTAACTCTAAAGCAGGTAGATGCCTCTTTAGCTTTACTCAAATAAATTTTAAGTGAGTAGGCTCTACAGTTATGATTTTTGGATTTGAATCCCTCTTCCACCATTTATTTAGCTACAGGAAGTTGTTCAGATTTTCTGAACCTTCATATTCATATCCATATAATGAACATAACTATACCTACTTTCATAGGATTATCATGAAGTTAAGTTAGGAAAGCTCTTTATGAGCTTAGCATACTCTTTGTCACATAAAACATACTCAGTAAGTAGCAGTTAATAATATTAGAGATAATGTGCATACACTCTTTTCTAAAGTAATTTCCTATAATAAATGAAAAGCAGTTTATCACAAGCAACCATATTTCAGCCTTTAATGTTCAAATACCATCTTGATGCCTCTATTCAAAGGTCCTGTTTTAATAAAGGATGGTAAACATTGCTTTTCATTTAACAGGAAAAAAATCACCTCTCTTCCTTCTAAAATCACTCATTTAAAAAGTGTCCTGTTGTAGTAAAAAATGCATAAAATGAAATGTAACTACTTGAAGTTCAAATATATAGTACAGTATTGCTAACTAAATGCACATCTCTACTTTTTCATTTGTGTCTAACTGAAACTCTACACCTATTAAACAACAAATTTCCTGTTCCCCCATACCCATGCCCAAGCAACTACTATTCTTTTTTCTTTCTTATTTTTAGGTTAACTTTCTTTTTTGTAGCTTTATTAAGACAGAATTGACAAACAGGGGCCGCCGCTATGGCACAGCAGGTTGATGCCCTGGCCTGAAGTGCCGGAATCCCGTATGGGTGCCGGTTCTAGTCCCAGCTGCTCCTCTTCCAATCCAGCTCTCTGCTATGGCCTGGCCTGGCATAGCAGTAGAGGATGGCCAAAGTCCTTGGGCCCCTGCACCTACATGGGAGACCTGGAGGAAGCTCCTGGCTCCTGGCTTCAGATCTGCACAGTTCCGGCCATGCAGCCAATTGGGGAGTGAACCAGTGGATGGAAGACCTCTCTCTCTGTCTCTACCTCTCTCTGTAACTCTGTCTTTCAAGAAAATAAATCTTTAAAAAAAGAATTGACAAACAAAACTTGTCACTGTTAAAGTATACAAGATGATGATTGATATACAATGTGAAACGCTGTTCCATAGTCCAGCTAATTTGTAAATCTGTCACCTCATATGGTTACCTTTTATGTAGTATGTGACAAGAGAATACTTCTTCAGATCTACTCTCTCAATGAATCTAACTTTAGAATACATTATAGTAGTCACCATGCTATATATTCGATCTCTAGAACTTATTAATGCTTTCATTATTTAAACATTTATTGCAATGCAGTATAAATACTAAGAAATGCACATAATTGTAAAGTTAAATGAGCTTTTTTTCCTTCTGAGTACATTCATAACCAACGCCCAAATTAAGAACAAAACATGGGGATGGCATTGTGGTATAGCAGAATAAGCCACTGCCTGCAACGCCAGCATCCCACATGGATACTAGTTCAAGTTCTAGGTGCTCCACTTCCTATCCAGCTCCCTGCTAATGCAACTGGGAAAGCTGCAAGATGACCTAAATACTTTGCCTCTGCTACCCATGCAGGAGACCTAGATGAAGTTCTAGGCTCCTGGTTTTAGCCTTGCCTAGCCTGGGTTGTTGCAGCTATTTGGAGAGTGAACCAGCTGATGAAAGATTTCTCTCTCTCTCACTCTCTCTCTCTCTCTCTCTGTAACTCAGTACTTCAAATAAAATAAACAAATCTTGGGGAAAAAAGAACAAAATATTACTAGTACACCAAGATTTTTCACTATCTCCCTTCTCTTACAATTGAAAAGTGTACCCTTTTACCAACATTTCTTCATTTTTCCTGTGCTTGACCTACATCCCTGGTAACCACTCTTCTATCCTGTTTTTATTAATTTGATTATTTTAGATCCATGTATAAGTGGGATCATAGAGTATTTGCCTTTATGCATCTGACTTATTTTGCTTAGCATAATGTTCTCTAGGCTCATTGATTTTTAAGGCTGAATAATATTTCATTGAATATATGTATACAATAATTTCTTCATATATTCATCAGTTGATGAAATTAGGTTGTTTCCATAACTTTGTCATCATAAATAATGCTGCAGTGAACATAATGACTTACTTCTTTGAAATAGTGTTTCACCATTCTACTATCTTTCTTTTTTCATTTATTTATTTATTTTGACAGGCAGAGTGGACAGTGAGAGAGAAAGAGAGAGAGAGAGAGAGAGGCCCTCCTTTACTGTTGGTTCACCCTCCAATAGCCACCGTGGCCTCCGCGCTGCAGCCGGCACACCGAGCCGATCCAAAGCCAGGAGCCAGGCACTTCTCCTGGCCTCCCGTGAGGGTGCAGGGCCCAAGGACTTGGGCCATCCTCCACTGCTTTCCCGGGCCACAGCAAAGAGCTAGCCTGGAAGAGGGGCAACCGGGACAGAATCCGGCGCCCTGACCGGGACCAGAACCCGGTGTGCTGGCGCCGCAAGGCAGAGGATTAGCCTATTGAGCCGCGGCGCCGGCCTCACCATTCTACTATCTACTTCTATAAGTTTGACTACTATAGACAGCTCATAAAATCTGAATCATACAGTACTTGTCATTCTAAGACTGTTTTATTTCAATTATTAAGATTCATCATGATATAGCAGATGACAGGACACATTTCTTTTTTTAAGATTGGATAATATTTCATACCACATTTTCTTTATTCATACATTGATGGTCATTTAAATTCACCTCTTGATTAGTGTGAACAATGTTGCAATGAGCATAAGAGTGCTAGTATCTCTTCAAGATTTTGCATTCAAATCTGTTGCATAGACACCCAGAAGTAGGAATGTTGTTTCGTATGGTAGTTTTATTTTTAATCTTTTGAGTAATCTCCATACTATTTTGGACAGTGGATGCACCATTTTACATTCCCCATAACAATGTATGAAAATTAAAATCACTGCATACCCTTTCTATTTTCTCTTTTACTATTGTTGAGTATATTGTTGTTCTCATGTTTGGACAACGGCTGTAGCAACTGGTAAGGTGCAAGGCAATATTTTACTGTAATTTGATACACATTTCCCTGATGATTAATGTTAGTATCTTTTCATATACTTACTGATCATATGTGTGTCTTTTTTGGAGAAAGTTATTTGAACATTCTTAAGTTGGGTTTTTATACTAAGTTATAAGAATTACCTATAAATTTTCAATATTAAGCACTTAAAGAATAAGTTTTTTAAATATTTTCTCCAATGCCTTGTTGTTTTTCACAACTATTTTGTTATTTCATGAAATAATTGTGGAAAGTTTTCCAAGTCTTGGGAGAAATATGGGCATCCAGATACATGAACCACCAAATTTCCCAAATAGGCTCAACCCAAAGAGGTTCACACTGTGGAACATTGCAATCAAAATACCAAAGGCAAAGAGATAATTTCAAATGCTGCATTAGAAAGTGTCAATGATATCAATGAGTTTCTCAGAAAAATCTTTGTTTTGTATACTATAAGACTGGTGGGGCCAGTGCTGTGGCGCACTAGGCTAGTCCTCCACCTGCAGCACTGGCATCCCATATGGGTGCCGCATTCCAGTCCCTGGCTCCTGGCTTCAGATTGTTGCATCTCCGGCCATTGCGGCCAATTGGGGAGTGAACCAACAGAAGGAAGACCTTTCTCTGTCTCTCTCTCTCTCTCTCTCTCTCACTGTAACTCTACCTCTCAAATAAATAAATACAAATCTTTTTTTAAAAATGACAATGGAATGGTAAATTGAAAGTATGTAACAAAATAAACAGAGCCAGACAAAAATACTCTACCCAGCAAAGCTGTCCTTCAGAAATGAAGGAGAAATAATATCCCAGATAAGCAAACATAAATTGAATTTATAGCCATTACATTGGCCTTATAAGAAATGCTTTAGGGAATGCTTCAACTGGATGAAAAAGATAGTAATTATGACCATAAAATACATGAAAGTATAAAAATTCCCTGCTACATATAAGTTCATAATCAGAGTTTTCCATTACTATAACAGTATGTGAATCTTTCAAATCTCTATTATGAAGGTTAAAAATCAAAATGGCATTTTTGTTTTCAGAACTATAGACACATTAAGTTGGTAAGGAGTATAAATAAAAAGGATGTAAATTATTGCAATGAAAAAATAAATTGTGAGTAGAGGTTAAACGTCTAGAGTATTTACATACAACTGACATTATATTTTGAGCTTAAAATAGTGCAAAAAATGTTTTATATGGACCTTGTGGTAACTACAAAACAAAATTATAGCATATATACAAATAATGAGAAAGGAATGAAAACCCAGCAATAAAGAAAATCACCAATCCATAAACATGAACAATATCCTCCCTACTCCTTCCTTTTGTATTCTTCCTTTTAATTTTTATAATCTAAGAGTGGAAAAAGAGAGGGAGGAGATGAACAATTTGGAACATGCTCAATCGGACTGGCTGCAAATGGTGGAGTTAGAAATGTGCCAGGGGATTCCAACACAATCCCATCAAGATGGCATGTACCAATGCCATCGCACTAGTCCAAGTGATCAATTTCAGCTCACAATTGATAGCTCTGATAGGTCTAAGAGTCAAAGAGATCACACAAACAAGACAAGTATCTGCTAATACTAACTGATAGAATCAAAAAGGGAGAGAAAGATCCAACATGGGAAGTGGGATACACAGCAGACTCATAGGATGGCAGATGTCCTAAACAACACTCTGGCCTCAGAATCAGCCCTCAAGGCATTCAGATCTGGCTGAAGAGCCCATGAGAGTATAGCAGGCATGGAAAGCCAAGATATCATGGAAAAAAAAAAAAAAGACCTAAATGAATGATCTCTGTGAGTGAGATCCCAGTGGAAAGAACGGGGCCATCAAAGAAGGAGGTACTCTTCTCCGAAGGGAGGAGAGAACTTCCACTTTGACTATGACCCTATCGGAATAAGATCAAAGTCAGCGAACTCTAAAGGCTTCCATAGCCCTGGCAACTCATGACTAGAGCCTAGGGAGATTACTGACGCCATGAACAGGAGTGTCAAATTGTTAAGTCAGCAACAGGAGTCACTGTGTACTTACACCCCATGTGGGATCTGTCCCTAATGTGTCGTCTAAAGCCAAGTGATGCTATGACTGGTACTGAAACAGTATTTTTATACTTTGCGTTTCTGTGTGGGCGCAGACTGATGAGGTCTTTGCTAATTATATACTGAAGTGATCTTCTGTATATAAAGAGAATTGGAAATGAAAAAAAAAACTGGTGTTAAAATGGAAATGGCATAGAAAATTAATTAATTTGAAAAAAAAATTATGTAGGTTCTCTGTCTTTAATGTGCTGTACATTGCTATTTAATGCTATAATTAGTAATCCAATGGTAGTTTTTTCACTTGATGTTGCTATATGGGCAAAATGTTGAAATCTTTACCTAATATATACTAAACTGATCTTCTGTATACAAAGAGAATTGAAAATGAATCTTTACATGAATGGAAGGGGAAAGGGAGCGGGAAAGGGGAGGGTTGCGGGCGGGAGGGAAGTTATGGGAGGGGGGAAGCCATTGTAACCCATAAGCTATACTTTGGAAATTTATATTCATTAAATAAAAGTTTAATAAAAAAAATTTATAATGGCCCTGGGGACATTAGATATCCACACACAGGAGAATGAATTATAGCACTAGCACTATCTTTTACCATTAAAAAAAAATAAACTCAAGATGGATTAAAGACCTCACAATAAGTCATGAAAATAGTAGAAGAAAACATAATTGCTTCAAGACATTGAGATAGACAATGATTTTTGGATCAATCCTGAAAGGACAGGAAACAAAAGTAAAAACAGACAGACGGGATTTCATAAAACTAACAGGCTCCTGTACAACAAAGGAAATATTCAATAATGTGAAGAGATAACCTTCAGCATGGGAGAAAATACTTGCAGGTCATACCTCTGAAAAAAATACATAATGATGTCAAACATCAATAGACAAAATACCTCCAAATACTCCAGTTAAAATGTGCAATAAACCTAAATAGACAATTTTCCAAGGAATATATACAAATGCCCAACAGATAAATCAGAAAATGCTCATCATCAATAATCATCAGGAATATGTAAATCAAGGGGCCTGTGTTGTGGCATAATGGGTTAAGCTTCTACCTACAATACCAGCATCCCATTTAGGGGCTGGTTCGAGTCCTGGCTGCTGTACTTCCTATCCAGATCCCTTCTAAAGCACCTGGGAAAGCAGCTAGTGCTGGCCCATATCCTTAGGTCACTGCACCCATGTGGGAGACCCAGAGGGAACTCCTGGCTCCTAGCTTTCGGCCTGGCCCAGCCCCAGCAATTGCAGCCAGCAGATGGAGGATCACTCTTTATATATCTCAATGTATGTCTCCCTGTCTCTAACTCTGCCTTTCAAATAAATAAATCTTTTTTTAATGTAAATTAAATTCAGAATGAGATGTCACACATTCCAGTGACATTAGCTATTACCAAATACAAATGTAAGTGGTAGTGAGGATGTGAAGAAAATGGAGCACTTGCAGACTGCTGGTAGGAATGCATATTAGTACAGTTATTATGGAAGACAATATGGAGTGTCCTCAAAAAATTAAAAATACGTTCAGGCACTTGATGCAGCTGTTTACGATGCTGCTTGTGATGCCAGCAACACATATTAGACTTCCTGAGTTTGATTTTCAGCTCTCCTTCTGATTATAGTTTCTTGGAAGGCATCCTGGCAGGCAGCAAGTACCATGTCCCTGCCATATCATGGGAGACCCATATTGAACTCCAAGCTCCTGACTTCAGCCTGGCCCAACCCCTACTCTTGCAGCTATATGGGGAGTGAACCAGAAAATGGAAAAATGTGTCTTTGTCTCTCTCTTTGTCTCTCTGCCTTTCAAATAAACATAAAATTTAAATTTTTAAATGATTTAAAAAATTAAAAATAGAACTCTTATATGAAACAGAAATCTCATCACTGGTTATATATTCAAGGAAAATGAAATTTGTCTGTCAAAGGGTCATCTGCACTGGCATGTTCATTACAGCACCATTGGCAATCACCAAGAAATGGAATCAACCTCAATGTCCATCCACTGATGAATGGATAAAGAGAATGTGTCACACAATGGAATACTATTCAGTCATTACAAGGGATGAAATGCTGTCATTCTGTCATTTTTAAGAACATGAATGAAACTGGAGGTTGTTAAACTAAGTGAAATAAGTTAAGCACACACACACACAAAAAAAAAAAAACAAGTAGTGCATGAACTCACTCATAGGTGAAAACTATGAAAGCTGATCTCATAAAGATTGTAAGCAGAATGGTGGTTATCAAAGGCTGGGGAAAGCAGGAAGGATGGAGTAATGGGGAAAAGTTGATCAATGGATACAAAGTTATTATAGCAGAGAAATAAGTTCTGGTGCTCTACTGCACAGTCAGTTACTGTAGATGGCAAAAATATACTGCATATTTTTCTTAAATAGCTAGAAAGTACTCACCATAAAAAATGTCTTACATGAACACTATAGACTGTATAGGTGTATTGTGACACCACATTTTATTCCATAAATATATAGAATTTAATCTACCAATTAAAGGTTTACAAAGAGGGAAAATTGTGTCCAAAAACTATTGGCTTATATTACAAGTCTAAGACCAGAAATTGTTCTCTGAGAAAACTCCATAGCCAGTAGTCTTTATATAAAATCAAAAGACAAAAATGTACTTCCCTTTTCAACCCTGAACTAGACCACTATGGCCAAGTGAGCCCTAATGGAAGACAAGCAAGTAAGATTCAGTGGAAGACTTGAGGTTCTTCAGATCACCATTTGTAACTGAAGATAGTGATTGGTGTGGTAACACCTATGCTGCAGATTATGGTTTAAATCTCTACCTTTCTTTATAGAGACCTTGGAGTATAAAGCAGATGGACACTTTGTCATGTAATAAGCTAGATCAGATGTAAGGTGATAAACTAAGAGCTGAGTATTCATGTCCCCTTCTGAGATACTTGTGCATTTATGAGTTATAGCATTCAAACAATTTGTAGAGTCATTGGATAAATGACACTGTTAGAAACACTATCCAGTGTGTAACATAGAGAAGATGTTTAATTTTGTTTGTTGTCAATCAGTGTTTAAGGGACTTTAAAATTTCCACAAAGCTGATGACAAATTACAATTGAAGCGACTGATCACTCTAATATAACTCTACTGTATATTTGTGCTTTCAGAACACATTATTGAAGCTACTTTTTTTCAGCTTAACACACATCACTGCCTTCACTTGTGAATTTAGCTTTCTCTAAGTTAATTTTATTTTTCTATCAACATTTTCTTCCTGAACAAGGGTTACACTAATTTTAGCAACATCAATTGAAGCAGTTCAGGACTACACAGTTTCAAGCCATATTGACTGTATTATTTTTAATCTAGCAATGTTCCATAGCTTTTAACATAACATACTTTAATATATATAAAATATATTTACTTATATGTTATGTTTGACATATCAAGGATATATATTGATGTGTATTATATAATTATGTTTTATAAAATATATAGTATGTGATAAAATATCAAAATTGCTTAATTAATTAATTGGCAAACTTTTCCTGTGAAGACTCAGATAGTAAGTATTTTAGGCTTTTTAGATCATGTAGCCTCTGTTGGAAGCATTCTAATTTATAGTTCTATAATATAAAAAATTGTGTAAGTATTGCTGTGTACCAATAAAACAGAATTTTTTTCCTGTAACATCCTAGGCTGTACATGACATGGCCTCCTCTTTGACTGCTGCTATTATTGAACCTTTACTGCTCAAGAGCAAAGGGATTCCTTTCTTGTGGCCATCACCATAGCAATTAGTACATGTTTCTCTCCCTGGAGTTCTTTTTCTGCAGATACTTACATGAATTGTTTCCTTGCCTCCTTGAAGATTTTACACAGATATCAGCTTCTAAGTGAAGCCTTTCTAAATATATAATTTAGTAGCATCATATGTCACCCTTAGACCTTCTAATATCATTACCATACTCTGTATTTTACTCCATGGAGCTGACTTAGCCCATGGTTGGGAAATACACAGACTCTGAAGCAAAAATAACTGGATTGAATTCTAGTTCTTTTATATACTGACTGTATAACTTTAGACCAATTATTTAATCTTGTGGCTCATCCCTCTTGATCAATAAAATGGAATAACTGTAGTGTATGCCACAAGGGGATGTTCTGAGGTAATTATATATAAATGCTTGAAGAAATTACTAGATATGTAATAGGCTCCTATAATTGTTAGCTATTATTATTACTAATCTATTGTCTCTCTTCCTGTGAAAGAATATAGGCTCCATGAAAAAGGGATTTGTGTCTTTCCTGATGATCACTGTATTCTCAGTATCTAGAGTATTGATATTCATATGCAAGGAGCCAAATTAATATTGAACTGAATGAAATTTGTGAAAATATAAATTAGAATAGAAATGAATAATCCATCAGAAGTTAAAGCAGAAAAATAAGAGTGGAAAGTATGTGAAAACCAGAAAACACAAAATAAGTTGCATAAGTAATTCTATACCATGAACCATTAATCAAAATCATTACCTTCAAGTATAAAAAATGATTAAATTCATTTACTGTAAAATACATTACTGATCATATTTTTAAGAAATCTGGCTGTATAAAATTAAGAAGATAAATGTTACAAAAATTAATCAGGGAATCTGACATGGCAGAATAGTGAGAAGTAGCACCAAACTCAGCCACAGAAAGATACCAGAAAAACACAGGAAGGACCATGTTCCTGGGGGACAGATTGAAATGTTCAGTGGAGAACAGGCAGAACAGAACAGAGACTCCATGGAGCAGTGAAACATCCTGTGCTGCCAGTCACTCCTGCGTCTACACTGCTGGCTCCCAGCTAGGAAGCACCATATTGCCAAGGTACATTGAACAGAGAATGCCATGATCCCTACCACTGGTGACTTTAAATGAGGGAGAATTCCATGGTCCTCACTGGCTTCAAGGCTGTCCTGGGGAACTTGAAGGGATATTTGAAAATATTTTGCTCCATGAAGTGAGGATATGTTTCTTCCATCCTCTCCCCTGACCAAAGACAGACTCAATTTGCCATGGTGGAATAGTAGCTGAACTCTGTTCTGATTTGGGGGAACAGAAGGCTACCAGGGCAAAGCTGGGCAGCTTGCAGGACAAAGAGTGGCCCCTTGTACCCTGTGCCTATGGTACTTCTGGACATAGGCCATGAAACTGAGAAGGCCATGGGTTGTGACTGCAGAGAATCAGTGCTACCTGAATCCTGGTGATGGATCTTGCCGAGGCACTGGAGGACACATTGTACAGTGGGTTGTTGATCTGGACAATATGTGTGACTGAGTAAGGTATGATAGTACTGTGAGCTTATTCTAAGCTGTGAATCAGCTATCGCATCACGGCACAGAGAATGGACTGTTGACACACTCACTAGCTCCAATATTCACTTACCCCTCACCAAGCAACTGTGGCCCACAGGTGCTTGACCCCTCCCATTTGGGCATCACTCTGGATTCTTACTCCATTCACAAGTGGTAGCCAAATCTCCTTGGCCTAACCCAGCATACACCCCTGGAATTCAAGTGTGAGCCTTAGACACTCCACCAAGTACCAGAGGCACATTTCCAGGAATAATACCTTCAATCAAAAATAAAACAACACAAAAATTCTACAGAGGAGATAGTAACAAAAGATTCCCCAGATATGCAAAACTCACCGCAGAAACACAAGAAATATGAACAAAGAAGGCAACATGACTCCCCAAAAGGAGCACAATAATACACTAATATTGAACTGTGAAGAGGAGATTGATGAAATGCCTGAAAAAATATTCAAAAGAATAATGGAAGGGTACTCAAAAACACAGAGAAACAATTAAATGAAATTAGGAAATCAGTACATAATATGGAAAAGAAATTCTGAAAAGAGATACAGACATTGAAAGAAAAATAAGCTAAAAATAGAGTGGAACACTTCAGCAACAGGCTTGAGGAGGCATAAGAAAGAATATCCCACCTAGAAGATAGGTCCCTTGAAATATCTCAATCACATACAACAAAAAGAGAAAAAATTATAATTACTCAAAACAATGTTCATAATGCTTGGGATACAATCAAACAACCAAATATGTGAGTCTTAGTAGATATGTGGGGGGAAAAAAGAAGATTTCAACACCTAGTCTGTGAAATAACAGCAGAAAATTTCTCCAGTTTGGAGAAAGATAGGGGCCTCCAAATACAGGAAGCACACACAGCCCCAAATAGGCGTGACTAGAAACAGCCTCACCATGACACATGATAGCCAAACTTTCAAAAGTAAGACATGAAAAATAGCTTAAAATTTGCAAGAGAAATGCCAAATCAGCTTTAAAGGATCTCCTATCAGATTGACAGCAGATTTCTCAACAGAAATCCTACAGACCAGGAGAGAATGGAGAGATATAGTCCATGTCGTAAAAGAAAAAGATAAAGTGCCAAAACAAAATACTTTACCCAGTGAAGCTCTTATTCATAAATGAAGGCGAAATAAAGACTTTCTAAGACCAGCAAAATTGAAAGAATTTGTCACCACCCAATAATAATAATTAAGGATGCGCAAAACACAGAAACAGAGAAAGATGATCAGCATCATGGAAAATGTAAAGGCACAAAACCTCTAGTAAAAGAACAAAAAATATTTGAAGCATACAATAAGAATATTTATGGAAAAATTTCAGGACCAAGTCATGACTTGTTAATAATAATGTTGAATGTGAATGGATTACATTCTCCAATTATAAAACACATACTGGCTGAATGGATAAAGCAAGACCTATCTATATGCTTCCTACAAGAAACACACTTCACCAGAAAAAAAAAAAATATGCTAAACTAGAAAGAAACACACATACTGAAAGTGAAGGGATGGGGAAAAAAATTCTATGTGATTGGAAATCAAAAGCAAGCAGGAGTAGCTATACTCCTATCAGAAAAAGAGACTTCAAGACAAAAGCTATTAAAAGAGATAAAGAAGGTTATTATACAGTGATTAATAAGAAAATGTGACTATAGTAAATATGCCAATAACAAGGCATTCATTTCTTTTTATAAAAATAAATATCAATAGATCTAAAGGGAGACATAAACTCCAATATAATGATACTGGGAGAAATCAACACCCCACATTCATCAACAGACACACCAACCACAAAAAAAAAAAAAAAAATCAACAACAGCAACAAAAAGGATATTAAAACCAAAGAGCCCTTGAGAGTATTTTAGGCATGGAAAGCCAAGACATTTTGGAAAAAGAAAAAAAAAAAACCTAAATGAAAGATCTCTGCGAGTGAGATCCCAGCAGAAAGAACGGGCCATCAAAGAAGGAGATATCTTTCTCTGAAGGGAGGAGAGAACTTCCACTTTGACTATGACCTTGTCTAAATAAGATCAGAGTTGGTGAACTCAAAAGGCTTCCATAGCCTTGGTAACTCATGACAAGAGGCTAGGATGATTACTGACGCCATAAACAAGAGTATCAA
The DNA here is from genome assembly GCF_033115175.1 of Lepus europaeus. Classification (NCBI taxonomy): domain Eukaryota; kingdom Metazoa; phylum Chordata; class Mammalia; order Lagomorpha; family Leporidae; genus Lepus; species Lepus europaeus. The sequence goes on along the minus strand of NC_084829.1, from coordinate 121,956,877 downwards.
TTGTTAAGTCAACAACAGGAGTCACTGTGCACTTTCTCCCCATGTAGGATCTATGTCCTTAATGTGTTGTACTATGGGAATTAACAAAAAAACTACTACTCAAACAGTACTTTACACTTTGTGTTTCTGTGTGGGTGCAAACTGTTGAAATCTTTACTTAGTATATACAAGTTGACCTTCTGTATATAAAAATAATTGAAAATGAAACTTGATGTGAATGGAATGGGAGAGGGAGCTGGAGATGGGAGGGTTGCAGGTGGGAGGGAAGTTATGGGGGGTGGGGGACACTATAATCCAAAAGCTGTACTTTGGAAATTTATATTAATTAAATAAAAGAAAAAAAAAGAAATCTTGATAAAAAACAAATCCAATCTTAATATAAAACAAGCTGGGGGCTTGAAAATATAAAACTTCAGGCTGGCACCGTGGCTCAAAAGGCTATTCCTCTGACTTGCGGCGCCGGCACCCTGGGTTCTAGTCCGGGTTGGAGCGCCGGATTCTGTCCCAGTTGCCCCTCTTCCAGGCCAGCTCTCTGCTGTGGCCCGGGAGTGCAGTGGAGGATGGCCCAAGTGCTTGGGCCCTGCACCCCACGGGAGACCAGGAGAAGCACCTGGCTCCTGCCTTCGGATCAACACAGTGCGCCGGCTGCAGCACGCCGGCCGTGGCGGCCATTGGAGGGTGAACCAACGGCAAAGGAAGACCTTTCTCTCTGTCTCTCTCTCTCACTGTCCACTCTGCCTGTCAAAAAAAAAAAAATAAAAGAAAGAAAAAAAAGAAAGAAAATACAAAACTTCAAAAATAGTGCAGTACAGTTATAATCAAAACAGCCTGGTACTAGCAAAAAATATTCATGTAACCAATGGAACAAAGTAAAACAAAATAGAAACTCAAAAAATTAATCCATGTATCTACAGCCAACTAATCTTTGTTCTGGAGAAAGGACCATCTCTTCAACAAATGCTGGGAAAATTGGATTTCCTCATGGAAAAATTTGAAATAAGACCTTAATGTACAACATATACAAAAAATCAAGGATGTAAATTTAAGACCTGAAATCTTCAAATTACTAGAGGAAAACATTGTGGAAATGCTGTAAGAAATGAGTCTAGGCACGACCCCACAAACATGGACAATAAAAGCAAAAATGGACAAATGGGATGCCATCAAGCTAAGAACCTCCTACACAGCAAAACAAACAATAAAGTGAAGAGCAACTGAGACAATGGAGTAAAATATTCGCAAACTATGCATCCTGTAAAGGATTAATATCCAAAGTATATAAGGAGATCAAGGAATTCAAAAACAAAGTTAAGAAATGGGCAGAGGACATGAACTGGAATTTTTTAAAGGATGAAATATAAATGATGAACAGACATACAAAAAATGTATAGGAATGAAACAGACAACCTGTGTTATGATCATCGCATTTTGCTCTTCTTTATATACCTGTGGAACTTGGTCTTCTTACTTTTTACTTGTTAAATATTTGGCTAATGGTGACTTGAGCCTGTGATTATAGAGGGCATTGAAACTATGTCTTTGCAAAAATTATAGGGAAAAAAAGAAAGAATGGAAGGAGGAGAATTGACAGAGTGAGAAGAGAAGGGAAGGATGTAAGATTATCATATTAGAACTATACTTATTAATGAATGAATGTAATTGGAGATCATTATGGCGTATTAAACAAAACAGATCCAATAAGATAAATCTTACATTTTCTGTCATCTGTGGTAGTTAATATATTGAGAGCATAAAAATTGTGTGGATGTCTTATCATTTGGTATATGATTATAAATATTGCTTCACTGGTTATACATGCAAATGAAGCTGTGGAAAGAGAGAGTGGACTAGAAGTCCTATTTAGTGAAATGACAGAAAATTTTCCCAAATTGGAGAAAGAAAGGGATGTCTAAGTAGTGGAAGCACATCCAACTCCTAAATGACATGGCCAGAAAAGACATTTACCACATTGTAGTCAAACTTTCCACAGTAAAATATAAAGAAAAGATTCTAAAATGTGCACAACAGACACACCAGATTACATTCAGAGGATCTCCAATTAGATTCACAACTGACTCCTCACTAGAAATCCTACAGGATAGAAGGAGATGGTGAGATATAGTCCAAGTCTTAAAAAAAATCCTGTCAATCCAGAATACCTTGAAAAGCTTTTCTTTTATGAATAAAGGTGAAATAAAGCTCTCGCATAACAAACAAAAATTGAAAGAATTTGTTACCACTCATCCAGTTTTACCATTAGGCAAGAAAAAGGGATAAAAAATAGATAGGAGGAAATCAAACTATTCCTATTTGCAGATGACATGATTCTATACATAGAGAATACAAAAGACTCCACTGAGATATTATTGGAACTCATAAAAGCATTTGGCAAAATGGCAGATGCTTAAAAATGTGCTACACACAGAAACACAGAAAGACAGCCATCATTATGAAAGAATTTGAAGGGAGAAAATGCCCCAGTAAAAGTACAAAAGGAATCCAAAGTTAACAATAGGAATATTTATGGAAAAATGGCAAGGGCCAAGTTGTTGCTTAATAGTCACTTTGAATGTAAATGGCCTCAACTCTGCAGTTAAAAGATACAGTCAGGCTGAATGGATTATAAAACAAGACCCAGGGCAGGTGCTGTGGCATAGCAGGTAAAGCCGCCACCTGCAGTGCCAGCATGCCATATGGGTGCCAGTTCAAGCTAAGGCTGCCCCACTTCTGATACAGCTCTCTGCTATAGCCTGGGAAAGCAGTATAAGATGGCCCAGTTGCTTGGGCCTCTGCACCCACGTAGAAGACACAGAAGAATTTCCTGGTTCCTGACTTCAGATCAGCACAGCTCTGGTCATTGCTGTCATCTAGGGAGTGAACCAGCAGATGGAAGACAGACCTCTCTCTCTCTCTCTCTCTCTCTCTCTCCTTCCCCCTGCCTCTACCTCTCTGTAACTCTGTCTTTCAAATAAATAAATAGTTAAAAAATAAAAAACAAGACCCATCTATTTTACTGCCTACAAGAAACACATCTCATCAACAAACATGTAGACTGAAAGTAAAATTATGGAAAAGATATCCCATGCTAATGAAAGCAAAGAGGGACAGGTGTTCCCATCCTAATATCAGATAAAATACATTTTAACATAAAAAATCATTAAAGGAGATGAAGGGAACTATGTAACGATTAAGGGATCAATTCAACAGGAAGATGTGACTATAATAAATGTATATGCACTCAATACAGGGTGCTTGGTCATTTAAAAGAAATGTTAATGGATCTAAATGGAGACAGAATTCAAAACAATAGTAATGAGGTACTTCAACACCCCACTTTCAATAATGGACAGATCAGCTAGACAGAATGTTAACAAAGAAACAATAGAGCTAATCGACACTATGGACCAATTGAACCTAACTGATATCTACAGAACTCTCCATACAGTTGCAAAATACACATTCTTCTCATCAGTGCTTGGAATTTTATCTAGGATAGACCATATGCTGGGCCACAAAACAAGTCTTAGCAAATTTAAAAAATTTGAATTCATATCTAGCGTCTTCTCTGACCACAATGAAATGAAGCTGGAAATCAACAACTCAACAATCTCTAGATCATATGCAAACACATGGAGATTGAGCAACATGTTCCTGAATGAACAGTAGTCATGGAAGAAATCAAAAGAGAAACAAAGATATTTCTGGAAAAAAATATAGATGACAATAAAACATATTGAAATCGGACATGACCCCCTAAAATTTATACAAAAATGTGGCCCCTTAAGGTTCCCCAGAAGTGCTATCCGGGGTGCCACATATGTTACCGGAATTTGGGGTGCCATATGATTTCACCATGGGCTTATTACTAAATCCCCAATATTAATAAGCCCGAGAGGGCTCTTGCCTAATATTTAGAGAAGAATTCTAAATACCAGCACAGATAAAAGAGGCAGCATGGTGCATTTTAAGCCTTTATTTAGTGTGAAAGGTGCATAAAAGTGAGAGCTTTATTTAAGAGAGAGAGGTAAATATGGGTTCATACCAAGCACCAGGAACCAGCCACGTGGAGGAGCATCTAGGCTAGGACGCCTAGGGCACGTAGCTTTCGGGCGCAGGGCTACAGCAAGCCCCCTCTTGGCAAGAGGCCAGGGAAAGAGAAGGGCCGGGAGACACCATGTCCCAGGCTTTTAACACACTTCTAAAGGGGAGTAGTTAATTAACCTGATTGGCTGGTGGGCACCCAGGTGTGGCCAGGTAGGGGGATGAGGTCACACAGGGGCGTGGCGAAGGCATGGTCTTCCAGCTCACAAACCTAATCAGTTATAACCTATATGCCTGCCTACTTCACTATTAAAACTTTTGGAGTACAGCAAAAAGCAGTGGTAAGATGGAAATTTATAGCAAGTGATGCCTACATGAAGAAGTTGAAAAAGTACCAAATAAATGAGCTATCTCAAGGACCTTGGGGGGGGGGGAATTAGTGGGAGGAAAGAAATAATTAAAATTAGAGAAGAAATAAAATTGAAACAAAAAATATAAAAGATAAGTGAAATGAAGAGCTGAGTTTTTGAAAAAATAAACAAAATTGATACACCATTGGCACAACTAACCAAAAAAAAAAAAAAAAGAGGGAGAAGACCCAAATCAATAAAACCATAGATAAAAAAGGAAATGTAATAACAGATAACACGGAAATAAAAAGAATCATCAGGAATTACTACAAAGACCTGTATGCCAACAAATTAGGAAACCTAGAAGTTATGGATAGATTCTAGACACATGCAATCCATCAAAATTGAGTCTAGAAAACCTAAACAAAACAATAACCAAGATGGAAATTGAATCAGTAATAAAGACCCTCTCAAAAAGAAAAGACACCTACACTGATAATTCTACCAAAAAGAACTAATTCCAATTCTTCTCATTCACCCAGACCATGTGGGATTTTTCCCATTTATGCAAGGATGGTTCAATTTTTCACAAATCGATAGATGTGATACATCACATTAACAAACTGAAGAATAAAACCATATAGTTATCTCAATAGATGCAGAGAAAGCATTTGATAAAATACAACAGCCTTTCATAATGAAAACCTTAAGCAAATTGGGTATTGAAGGAACATTCCTCAACACAATCAATGCAATTTATGACAAACCACAGCCAGAATCGTATAGAATAGGAAAAAGCTGGAAGCATTCCCTCTAAGATCCAGAACCAGACAAGGATGACCATTCTCACCATTGCTATTCAATATAGTACTGGAAGTTTTAGCCAGAGCCATTAGGCAAGAAAAAGGAATAAAAGGGATACAAAATAGAGAGGAGGAAATCAAACTATGCCTATTTGCAGATGACATGTTTCTATACATGGAGAATGGTAGAATTCTAGGAGGTTTTTTTTAGTTTTTAATGCCCTTATTTCTCAAATTTATTTTTCCTAATTTTACATAATGGACATAACTTATTTTTTGAATTTTGCAGTAGTTTTTCTGCATACATAATTTTGCATTGAAAGTTTTTATAAAGATTTACTTATTTGCTTGAAAGAGAGAGAAGGAGATACAGAAAGAGAGAGAGAGAGAGAGATCTTCCATCAACTGTTTCACTTCTCAGATGGCTGCAACCGCCAAGGCTGAGCTAGGCCACACCCAGGAGCCTGGAATTCCATACAGGTCTCCCTCAAGGGTGGCAGGGGCCCAGATATTGGAGCCATCTTTCACTGCTTTCTCAGGTGCATCAGCAGGGAGCTGGAGTGTAAGTGAAACAGATAGAGCTTGAGCTGGAATTCATGGGATGCCAGTATTGCAGGTTTGGCATGGTACCGGCCCCAACACATAATTTAAAGCTAGGAAAGTAAGTAATTTTAAGTCAAAAATCTACCAGTAAACCATGAATATGTATTTCCATTACAAACATATTTATTTTCATTTTCTGAAAGGAAATGTCCATTAACATGTTTGTAAAACTGCCATTGCTAATTAGATTTTGAGCACAATTACATGTTTCTATTTGTTGATAATCTAACCTTAATTTGCTACAACAGTATTAGCCATAGGTACATGATAGAACTCTGCATATATTTACTGAGTATTAATATTTGTTAGCATGTCTTATTTTCTCTAAGGTAACTTCAGTCTATGTCAACAACCCTCCAATTCCAATTCTCAGTTTCTACACTTAAACTTCATAGTGGTACGAGTGTTATTTATGTCTTTACACATACATTCTGTACATTTGGGATGATATGAGAACCTGTGCTCTCATTATCACTCATGTAAAAAATTTTGTACCAGAAGGGAGGATTTGCTAAGGAATGAAATGGATTTCAGTTGTTACATTTAAAAAAACTAACTAAAAATGTGCTGCTCGATGCCTCTATTTGTCATACTAAAAGGGGATTTTCTGCACCCGTGAGTAGTACTTTAGATCTTTGTGTAGGCTCTTCTCTTTGGCGCTATTTTTCTGTCTTTCACTCTCTGTGTGGTATTTCTCTCAGGAAGGAAAGAATTGTTATATCACCACTTCCCCAGCTACAAATAATGCAATGCGGAGAGAGACAATTCTTGCTGGGGAAGAGAGAACAAATAAAGGCCAGACCTTAGACTTGAAATTCAGTACCAAGCCTACTCTGGTGAAATCTTTTTTTTTCCTTTTTTTTTTTATTTAGTAAATATAAATTTCCAAAGTACAGTTTATGGATTACAATGGCTTTACCCCTCCCATAATTTTCCTCCCACTTGCACCCCTCCCATCGCCCGCTCACTCCCATTCCATTCACATCAAGATTCTTTTTCAATTATCTTTATATACAGAAGATCGATTTAGTATATATTAATTAAAGATTTCATCAGTTTGCACCCACACAGAAACACAAAGTGTAAAATACTGTTTCAGTACTAGTTATAGCATTACTTCACATTGGACAACACATTAAGGACAGATCCCACATGAGAAGTAAGTACACAGTAACTCCTGTTGTTGACTTAACAATTTGACACTCTTGTTTATGGCGTCAGTAATCTCCCTAGGCTCTAGACATGAGTTGCAAAGGCTATGGAAGCCTTTTGAGTTCACCAACTTCGTTCTTATTCCGACAGGGTCATAGTCTAAGTGGAAGTTCTCTCCTCCCTTCAGAGAAAGGTGCCACCTTCTTTGATGGCCAGTTCTTTCTACTGGGATCTCACTTGCAGAGACCTTTCTTTAGGTCTTCTTCTTTTTTTTTTTTTTTTTTCAGAGTGTCTTGGCTTTCCATGCCTACAATACTCTCATGGGCTCTTTGGTTTTAAGATCCTTTTTGTTGCCAGTGTTGTGCTGCAAAAGGTTAAGCCACCACTGGCAATGCCACTATCCCATACTGGAGTGCTAGTTTGAGTCCTGACTACTGTACTTCCAAATTAAATCTCTGTTGATGCACCTGGGAAAGCAGCAGAGCCTAATTACTTGGGTTCTGGGCTCCTGGCTTCAGCCTGGTCCAACCCTCTTTGGAGATGAGCCAGTGGATGGGAGATCTCTCTTAATCTCATTCTGTCTCATTTACTTGTCTCTCTCCGTCATTCTGCCAAATAAATAGACAGGTAAATAAACCTTTTTAAGAATACATATGCGAGGGCCGGCACTGTGGTGTAGCATGTAAAAGCCACCACCTTCAGTGCTGGCATCCCATATGGGCACCGGTTCGAGTCCCAGCTGCTCCACTTCCGATCCAGCTCTTTGCTATGGCCTGGTAAAACAGTAGAAGAAAAGGAGAAATAAGTTCCAATATAAAAAGTGAAAGGAATGTCAATATCTCACCTTCATCAATAAACACAACATACAGGCCAAAAGACATGATATCATTGTATCAATAAAATACCTGCTTCACCATATGCATTGCAAGCTAGTTAAGACATGTAATCCATGAAGGTGTCCATGATCAGATGAATGGATAAAGAAAATGTCATATATGTGTATATACACCGTGGAATATTATTCAGACATAAAAATATTTAAATCTTGTCACTTGCAGCCAAAGGAATGGAACTGGAGGACATCATGTTAAGTGAAATAAGGTAGACACATTAAGACAAATTCAGCATATCCTTCATATGTGTAAGCTAAATTCCTTACTCTGAAAAATTAATTATTAGAGACTGAGATGAAGGGATATTTGTATAATAGTTACCATTCAGAGTTAGATTGTAGGAGTAAGTTTCTAGTGTTGCACAGTATAGTGGTGTGACTATAGCTCACAATAACATATTATATTTATAAGCAAATAGAATAAAAGTATTCTAAGTTTCCAAATACAGACTAATGTTAAAGGTGGGGGAGGTGTTAGTTGCCCTGATTTGATTGGTTCATATTGTACGCTTTGGATCAGTGTGGTGTGCCAGCAGTAGTGGCCTGGAAGAGGGGCGACTGAGACAGAATCCGGCACCCTGACCAGGACCAGAACCCGGCGTGCTGGCGCCGCTAGGCGGAGGATTAGCCTGTTGAGCCACGGCTCCGGCCTCTCTATCTTTTTAAACAGTTCTTGTGTTAAAATCTATTTTGTCAGATATGAGAATGGCTACACCTATTTATATTTGCTTTCCACTATCATGAAATGTATTTTTCCATCCTGTCACATTCAGTTTGCATGAATATTTTTTAATCCATTCAACCCATCTATGTATTTTAATTAGAGAATTTTGGCCATTTATAGTCAATGTTATTACTGATAAATAATAATAATTTGGTAATGCATTTTTCCACGAATATTACTATTATTTTATTTGGATTTCTTTTGTACTTTTACTAGAAGAGTGTTTTGCCTTCACATTCCTTCATAATGATGACTATCTTTCTGAGTTTCTGTGTGTAGCACATCCTTGAGAATCATTTGTAAGGTGAACAAGTAGTGACAAATTCTTTCAATTTCTGTTTTGGAAGATCTTTATTTCATCTTAATTTATAAATGGGAGCTTTGCTTGGTACAATATTCTACATTGATAGCTTTTTTTTCTTTTAGTACTTGGACTATGTCTCTCCATCCACTCCTAGCCTGTAGGGTTCTGATGAGAAATCTGTTGTTAGTCTAATTTGGAATCCTCTGAAGGTAATCTAGTGTTTCTCTTGTGCACATTTTAGAATCTTTTCTTTATATTTTACTGTTGAAAGTTTGACCATAATGTGTTGTGGTGAAGATCATTTCTGATCAAGTCTATTAAGAGTTTTATGTGCTTCCTATACTTGGATGTATGCTTCTTTCCTTAAATAAGGCCAATTTTCTGCTATTAATTTGCTGACTAGGTCTTCTAATCCATTCTCTTTTTCCATGTCTTTAGAAACTCATGAGAACTATATGTTTCATCATTTGATACTTTCCCATAAATTTCAACACTATTTTCAGTTTTTCTAATTTTCTTCTTGTTGTTATTGTTACTGTTCTTCTTCTTCTTCTCCTTCTCCTCCTTCTCTTCCTCCTCCTCCTCCTTCTTCTTTTTCTTTTTCTTCTTTGTCTGACTGAAATATTCCAAGGATTTTATCTTCTAACTCAGATATTCTTTCTTCTGCCTTACCAAGTTTGATGTTAAGGCTTCCCACTGTAAACTCTATTTTTCACATTGAATTTATCATTTATAATATTTCAGTTTGTTTTATCTTCAGTATCTCTGTCTCCTGGCAAAATTTTCCATCCATATCATGAATGGATTTCTATATTTCATGAATTTGTTTTTGTATGTTTTTATGTAATCATGATCATTCTTTTGAATTCATTTGCAGGCATCTCATCAACCTCTTCATCTTCACATTCTAGTATTGAAGTGTTGTATTCATTTGGGGAGTCATATTGTCTTCCTTGTTCTTATTTCTTGTATTTCAGAGTTTATTTTTAGGCATTTGTGGAAACATATGTTGGTTTTCTCCTCTGATAAATTTTATCTTTGAACTAAGCCTCTGTGGATTGGTGGACTGACTGTTCTTTCAGTGGATATCCAGAGACATGTGCTAGGTGGCACCAAGTAGCTCTGGTCAGTGTTTAATTTTTGGGCAGGAGTCAAAGATAACACCGAAGTTGGGCATGGCAGATCTCTATTGTCAGCAAGGGAGAGGGTGTGATCACATCTACTGGTGTAGTCATAGCCTCACTACCTCTCTTCCAAGATGATGAATTCCTAGAGTTAGCACACAGTGGTTACAACCCCCACCTACATAGGTGCATAAACCTCACAAAGGATATGTGTGGTCTCAGTGTGAGCATGAAAGCCTCCGCAATGACACCCCCCCACACACAGGCACTCAGGGAACTCTGAGCCTCTGAGGCCAGACACAATGATTTCCCAGAGAACTACCAATACTCCAGGCCCTATTGAGCAGTCATAGTATAGCCACAAACATATCATGCAGGGCTTCTTTTTGTTTGTTTGTTTGTTTTAATATTTTTTATTTCATAAATGTGAATTTACAAAGTGCAACTTTTGTATTGTTGTGGCTTCCCCCCCCAACCTCCCTCCCTCCCGTGGCCCTCCCCTCTCCGTCTCCCTCTCCCATCCCTCCCTTTATCGAGTTTCATTTTCTTTTTTTTTTTTTTTTTTTTGACAGGCAGAGTGGACAGTGAGAGAGAGAGACAGAGAGAAAGGTCTTCCTTTTTGCCGTTGGTTCACCCTCTAATGGCCGCCGCGGTAGGCGCGCTGCGGCCGGCGCACCGCGCTGATCCGATGGCAGGAGCCAGGTGCTTCTCCTGGTCTCCCATGGGGTGCAGAGCCCAAACACTTGGGCCATCCTCCACTGCACTCCCTGGCCACAGCAGAGAGCTGGCCTGGAAGAGGGGCAACCGGGACAGGATCGGTGCCCCGACCGGGACTAGAACCCAGTGTGCCGGCGCCGCAAGGCGGAGGATTAGCCTGTTGAGCCACGGCGCCGGCTGAGTTTCATTTTCAATTACCTTCATATACTGAAGATCAACTTAGTGTATACTAAGCAAGGGTTTCAACAGGCTGCACTCACACAACTGCACAAGGTATAGGGTACTGTTCGACTAGTAGTGTTTTTACGTTTCATAGTAAAACACATTAAGGACAGAGATCCTACGTGGGGAGCCTGTACCCAGTGACTCCCGTTGTTGATTTAACAATTGGCACTCTTATTTATGACGTCAGCAATCACCCGAGACTCTTGCTATGAGCTGTCTAGGCTATGGAAGTCCCTTGAGTTCACCGACTCTGAACTTGTTTAGTCAAGGCCGTGTCACAGTGGAGGTTCCTTCCTCCCTTCAGAGAAAGGCGCCTCGCTCCTTGATGGCCTGTTCCTTCCATGCAGGGCTTCTACAGTCACAGGGTGAACGTGAACTGCTGAGATCCCTCAAGTCGGCTGCATCCATGGAGAGAAGAGAGGTGTTTCCAGGGCCCGCTGCCTGTGGATTCTCCACCTTAGCCATTTGAGCCCCAGGGTCTGTTATAGAGTGGAGGGGATAGGAGCACCACACAGTCCTAAGTGGGTATCCAGCCCCCTTTCAAACCTGCAGGCCGGACTCAAAGTCATTGCCAAACGTGGATTTATCCCTTTGATAAAAATCTCCTAGTCCCTTGTACCTGTAAGACACCACAGTCTCTGCTTGCAATAAAATGGCACTTTCTCTCTGCTGGTTGCCAGACACCCTTGTGGGAGGATAAGGAGCAAGAAATGTGCTCTTCCTTCATGCAGTTAAGTCAGTACTCTGTTTACCACTAGGGCTGCAGGCCAGAATCAGTGTCACTATGGTCTGCAGGATGCTCTCTCAGGCAATATCACCAGTGATGCAATCTGTTCTCACCTCCCTCTCAGAAGATGGTTTCTCCTCCAGCCCTCAGCTATAGGAGTCATGGGTGGTGTCCCCACTTGCTGCTGCATGTTTGTACTTCCACATGGCTCCAAAGCATCTCTCTTCTTTCTGTAGAATTTCCACAGCCAAGTCTTCTCCAACTCTCCCCATGGGAATGCACTTCCTCTGCTTTGCTTCTGTTATCTTCCCTTAGCCAAAGTCAGCACATATTTCCTTATTCAGCCATCTTGGAATCCCGGAATATTCTCATTAATTTGTTTGCATGCTGCTGTCTCTTCCACATGCTCCTTGAACTCAGAGACTTCATGTGTTTCATTAAGTGTTATGTCCCCTTGAACTAGCTCAATGTATGTCCTCAGTAAATAGTTCATGGAATTAATAAATTAAGATGGGGAGATAAGATGATGCAAATCAGACAACATAGTAAGAAATCAAAATGTAAAGCATAAAACTGATGAAGTCAAACCAACCAGTACAAACATATTATCAAGAGATGTAAGGGAAGCAAGAGGAGAATCAGTGAAAACATTTAAAAGTGGGTAGATCACTCTTGGGAGGCATCATTAGCACTCAAATGTGGATTTTCTACAGTGTTGCTGGGTATATTTATAGTATCCTTTTTCGATGGCTTCTCTGTTATGACATTTAATATCTTCATTTTTTCAGCCACTTATGCTTGTCTTCCTAGTCCTCCAATGCTGGGACTGATGATCATAAATAGAGGAAGACGATTCAACAATTTTATTTGTTATACAAATGAATTTAAAGTTTAGATAAATCATTATACTGCAGGCGATGCCTTTAAAACTTTTTTCTGGGTCTTAAGAACAGAAATATGAAACTGGCTGTTCTATTGAACTGTTGACTGACAATTTCACTGTCAACTAAGAGCTCAGTCTTGGCTTTAAACTTATTACAGAAAATAGAAAACTTAAAGAAAATGGTTTTTATTTGTAAGCATAGCAGTATCCTTTAGCCGCCAAAAGAAGAAGAATTAGTTTTGCAGATATCATAGCAAAAGATAATATTTTCATTTTAGTTTATGTTTCTGGGAAAAATAATAAGGATTCACTTAGGGTTTAAAAATAAGGCCTGAGTACCAGCATTGTGGCACAATGAATTAAGGCATTGCTTGTAATTCTGCAATCGCATTTCAGAGCACAGGTTCAAGTTCAGCCATTTCTCTTCTGATCCAGCTCCCTGCTTAATATGCCTGGGAAAGCACTGGAGGATGACCCAAGTACTTGGGGGCCCTGCACCAATGTGGAAGACACCATTTCAGACTGGATCAGCACTGTTTTCAGCCTAAACCAAACCTTGGCCTTTGATACCATTTGAAGAGTGAGCCAGTTGTTTTTTCTCTCTCACTGCCATTCTCCCATTCAAATAAGTAAATAATCTAAAAAAGAAATGAAAATATAAAGCCTGGACAAATATGTATACTTTTGTATTAAAAAGAGAAAAAACTATGGTATACTGAAACCAAATTGAATTTTCTTTGGGTTGTAATTTTATGCCAAGGCCTACAGGAAATGTTATAGAGGAAATTTTCCTTTAATTCCACAGTTTAGGGAGACTTAAGACATTCCCCAGGGTGGCATTTACTATTTATTCTCAATGTCTACTAAATTACAACTCTTGTTGTATTGAAGCCAATAGAGTTCCCAACCAAATTGGATAATCTATATTCTAACTTGAAATGTTTAGAACAGATTTTGTGGTTATACCCTGAACAGATTAAAGGACTTTTAGAAGAAAAATCCTTGATAAACTAAGTGCATAGTCATCAAGTTTATATGCTAAATAGTTTCCTCTACTTTCACCAACAAAAGTGAGAAGCAACTTTTTTCTAGAAATTAAGATAACTTGAGTAAAGGGAGGGTGAAATATGATTCTAACAAAGGAGAGATAGAGATAAAATCCTTCCAAGCATTTTTAAATGTCAACAAAATCAATATGCAATAGCTAATTCTTTTTAAAACTTTGTTTTTGGGGACCTTAACTTCCAACAACATGATAGAATAGGTACATACTTCATCTTTCTTATAAATAACATCTTCTCAAATATATCCATGATTTTGCATGTGAAGAGTAACTTATGTAAGTCCATTATGAAAAGTTCATGGAAATGCATATTATGAAAAATGTGCATGCATTTCAAAAATTTTGTATCAAGATAATCTTAACATTTAATTTTGTTTTATCATGAAGTTCCTGAAATACCCTAATATGTTGGTTTCCCTTCTCCATTAAGACTAAAAGTGGAGGACAAACCCAAGCACTTATATATAATGGGAAGCCTAATAGAAGATCTCCATGATATCAGAACCTTAAAAGACTCAGACCACAGTGTAAGAACTAATTAAAAAGAAATGCCACAAAGGTTTTGTAAAGAAAATGTCTTGACACTTAGACGTGGAATATAGGAAACCAAAGAGCAATTAAAACAGTATACAAAAGGAGAATAAGAAGATAAAGAGATTTGTTGTACATGCTTAAATTTTGTTTTCTAGCTCTATCCTTTGGATATATGTGATCATTAGAAATATTTTCTGTCTTTAAAATTGTTTTATGCAATAATTTCAGCATGCATACATGGCACATGTATTGTAGGGTTGGCATTCTTATCCCTTCTCATGATTTTTTTTTAATAATTGGCAGGTAGTCACTCAGTCAATGCCACAGATTTTAAATGTTTTTTAATTCTAATGTAACTCACTCCCTGCACCATTTTTTGTGTAAGTCAGAATAGTGTGGTTTATACTGTCATAACAAAAATCAGAATATCAGGGAATAAAACAGCAAGACTTATTTTATACTCAAGCAACATATCTAACATTGATCATCAGTAAAGCATTGTTCATTATAGTCGCTCAGGAATTCAGGCTAATGGAGTCTCCATCGTATGTTTCCATGACTACAAAAGAAGTGGAAGAGAATATCGCAAAATGCATACTGATCCTCAAAGCTTTATGCAAGAAAGAACATCCATCATTTTCTCTCACATATTATTGCTCAGAATGTCAATAGACTGTGTCAAAAAAAGGATAGAAATATCAAAACCTATAATGTTCCCATAAAGAGAATTTGATTTTTTAAGGCCTTCATTAAATACATACAAGAAGAAGCAATGAGCATCAGAATCCTATAATAACATTAATAGAAAATATTTTAAAAAGTCTTAATATGTTGTACATTAGTTCCTTACTACTGCTGTAACAAATTAGCACAAGCTTACAAGTTTAATACAAAGCAATGTTATTAGTTATGGAGATAAGAAGTCTGACAAGGGTCTCATTATTCTGAAATCAAGATGTTTACAGGTCTGCATTGCCCACATAGGCCTTTCATGAGAATCCATGTTCTTATGTTATCCTGCTGCTGGAGGTTACCTCAATTTCTTGGATTGTGGCTCTCCTTTCATCTTCAAAACCAGCAATGATCAGTTGAGTATTTTTCATATTGCTTTACTCTGATTGGGACACTTCTGCCACCTACTTTCAATTTCAAGGACATTTAAAGTCCTTTAATTTCATGTAGTTCATAAATACAATTCTAAAAATGTAATGATGCTTCCTTCTGTGCCTCCTCCCCCCTTCCTTCCTTTATTTCATTTTAATATTACAAAAACATGTTTCTAATTTACTTTATAGTCATAGGCTTAATGTTTCTTTAAATAAACAGTTCAACAAGTAAAAATCAGAAAAGACTACTATTCAGCAAAATAGACAGACAATGGCTATAAACAATAATCAAATCTCAATTGTAATTTTCACTCATATATTAATTTTATATTCTATAGATTATCTACCACAAATCAGAAAAAATATTTGTCCTTTGGGTCTGGCTTATTTCAGTAAGCATAATATCTCCAGTTGTACCCATTTTGTTGGAAAATATGGGATTTAATTCATTTTTTGGCTGCCTTTTTCTTTTCTATTCCATTTTGTATATATACCACATTTTCTTTATCCAGTCATCACTTGATGGACATTTGGGTTAATTCCATATCTTACCTATTTTAGTTGAGCTGCTATAAACTCAAGGGTACAGTTAAAACTCTTTCATATGCTGATTTCATTTCCATTGGGGGTATTCCCAGGAGTGGGATAGCTGTGACATGTAGTTGATTTATTTTTAGTTCCCTGAGTTGTCTCCATAATATCTTTTTTTTTTTTTTTTTTTGACAGGCAGAGTGGATAGTGAGAGAGAGAGACACAGAGAGAAAGGTCTTCCTTTGCCCTTGGTTCACCCTCCAATGGCCGCCACGGCCAGCACGCTGCAGCCGGCGCACTGCGCTGATTCAAAGGCAGGAGCCAGGTACTTATCCTGGTCTCCCATGTGGGTGCAGGGCCCAAGGACTTGGGCCATCCTCCACTGCACTCCTGGGCCACAGCAGAGAGCTGGCCTGGAAGAGGGGCAACCGGGACAGAATCCGGCGCCCCGACCAGGACTAGAACCCAGTGTGCCGGCGCCGCAGGCGGAGGATTAGCCTGTTGAGCCACAGCTCCGGCCTCATAATATCTCCCATAATGGTTGTATCAGTTCACATTCCCACCAACAGTGTATTAGTGTTCCTCTTTTCTACCTCCTTATCAGCACTTGCTACTTTTCCAGTTTTGGATGATAGTCATTCTAACTAGCATTGGATTATACCTGACTGTGGTTTTTATTTACATTTTCCCAATGACTACTAATCTCGAGCATTTTTTACATGTCAACTATTTTCTTTTCATTCTTTGAAAAATACCTGTAAATGTCTTTGCTCATTTCTTAACTGGATTGTTTGATTCGTTGTTGTTAAATTTCTTGAGCTATTTCATTACAGTGGCCCACCCAAACAATCCAGGATGACCTTCATTACTAAGGTTATCTGATAAGCAACCTTATTTCCATCTGTTGCATTAATTCCCCCTTCCCATACAACATGACACATTCAAATGTTCTCAGGATTAGGATATGAACATTTGCTATGGTTTGGGTGTGGTTTGAGTGCATCGCAAAGCATCAGGTGCTGCAATTTAATTTCCATTATGAGGTATTAAAAGGATGAAAATGTAATCTATGGTTTTCAGATTTTAGGTGTTTGGGAAATGATTAAGATTGGATAATGTCATCTTTGTAACTATAGGAAGAGGAAGAGAGAGAACAGAGAAATTCATGTGCTTCTCTCTTGCCATGTGACACTCTGGGCCACCTTAGGACTCTACCAACAAGGTCACCATCACAAGATAAGGTCCCTAGACCTCTAAAACCATCAGTAAATATACACTTTTATTTACAAAGTCACCTGCCTCCATTATTTCATTATAGTAATGAAAATTAGACTAACATGTAGAATTGGCTATGAAGGTAGAACCATTAATATAACTATATGTAAAAATGTAGATGCAGCACTGGAATTGAGTAACTGGCAGAAGTTGGAAAAGTTTGGAGGAGCAAGCACAGAATGCTATAAGTGGAGCAATATGAGTAATTATGGGTGAGGGATCAGTACATGAGGAAACAAGGAAAGAGGTATGGGAGTAGAATCAAAGTAGATATCTTAGAAGGGAAGAGGTACAGCTAACATTAAGCATTCACCTAGGAAAATCACTGATATCAGTATGCGACCTGAGATAATAGTCATGTGGACAACAATCAGTAATGCCATAGAAGTAGAAATACTCAAGAACTTGGTGACTCCCAATGTGAATGAGATGCTTATCTTGGAGCTTTAGGATTTAATGTCTTTCCTGCTGGGTTTCAGTCTTGCTTTCCATTGTGTACTCCATTATACTTGCCTGTTTCTCCCTTTTGGAATGGATGTGTTTGCCCTGTGGATATCCCTCCACTGTATTTTGAAAGTTGGTAACTTGTTTTGTTTTCAAAGACTCAACTGCTAGAAGTTTCGCTTGAGTTTCAAATGAGACTGCAGACATTGGGCTATTGAATGAACACTACATGGGGATAAGTCTTTGGGGCTATTGGGAATGAGTTACTGTATTTTATGTTGTGAGAAGCATATGAAGCCTTGTGGGTCAGCAGCAGGGCATCATAATTTGAATGTTATTTGAGCTCTCCCCAGGCTTCATGTGTTATAATTTGATATCCATTGTAAAGCATTAAGACAGTGGGACTATTAATCTGCCTATTGTGTTTAAAAGTAGGGTCTTTGAGAAGTGGTTATGATTGAGTAAAGAGCCACCATGGCTGGATTTAGGAGATTGTATAAGAAGTAGAGACCAGATACAGACATGTATGCTCCCTGTTCCTTGTCATATGATGCTCTGTAACACCTTAGAATTTGTCAACAAGATGATCATCATCAAATGAGGCCCCACGATATTGCTGGACCAGAACTGTGAGCCAAAATAAATCACTTTTCTTTATCAAATAGCCTACCCTGGATATTTTGTTGTAGTAATGCAAAAATAACTAATACAATAGTTTTACAAGGCCTTTGCTTACCATATATTTCAGTAACAAATATGAGCAATAAGCAAAGATTTTGAAAATGGAAGTAAGTTAAACTTCTAGTAATAAACAACATAATACATTAAAAATGGAGTCCAGAGGCCTAAGAGAAATTCAGATGAAGAAAAAGTTAGTGAACTCAAGAAAGAACTGAAGAAATTATTCAATATGCCATAAAAAGAGATAAGGAATTGAAAATTCCTAAGAAAATATTAGAGATAGTGAGAAGAAAAGAACAACGATACATTATGTTGAATTATATAAACTGACAACATCCTATAATGTGGAAATTACAAATTATTTCATGTGATTCAACCTAATACTAACTAAAGAAACCTATTATAACTAAGATATCATTAAATTCTAGAATGCCAAGCAAAAAAAAAAAAAACATTATTAGGGTAAAAAAGAAGTTGAAACACATTTTAATAATTTCAAATGAGCAATAGTACATAAAATCTAGTATTTCTATACTAGTTATTTTAACTTACAATAAAGAAAATAAAAAATTAAAAGACACATGAAAAAATTGACTCATAGTCAAAAATATGAAAATTTGTTTCTCTTACTAGCTGATAGAGCAGTAGACAACTTTGTGAAAAAAAATCAACAAAATTAAATCAAAGGAAATATAGGATGGAAGCAATAAGTAAAACCGACACTAGAAAAGTTAATATAAAATAGAGGGGATCAACTATTCCAAATTTTGGTTATTAACAGCACTAAGGTGAATCTGCATTTTTAAAGTTAAAAGACATTTTTAATAGAATGGAAAACAAAGACACACATGTTTTGTCCAGATTAAAATGAGAAGGGCCTATTGTGAGTATCTGAATAAATTTTAAATAAATCAGTCCCAAAAAACAAATACCACATTTTTCCTGATCTGTGCCATGTGGTAACTAGTAGAATATATAAAATGTATAGAATTGAAATCTACATTTTGAAAACTGATTATTGTTTACAGCCCTTGTCTCTTCTTCTACATTGAGAAATAGTGTTTTTACTTCAGGCTATTTGTTGAATTTTTTACTTAATGGAGGGTTAATCTTATGGTAATAAAAATAAACTGAGAGTATGTCATTGTAAAACTTAAAGAATAAGAAAAGAAGGAGGAGTGGCCGGCCTTGTGGTGTAGTGGGTAAAGCCGTTGTCTGCAGTGCCAGCATCCCATGTGGGCACGGGTCCGAGCCCCAGCTGCTCCACTTCCTATCCAGCCCTCTGCTATGGCTTGGGAAAGCAGTGGAAGTTGGTCCAAGTCCTTGGACCCCTGCACCCCTATGGGAGACCAAGAAGAAGCTCCTGGCTCCTGGCTCCTGGCTTCGGATTGGCACAGCTCTGGCCATTGCGGCCATCTGGGGAATGAGCCAGTAGATGGAAGACCTCTCTCTCTCTGCCTCTGCCTCTCTGTAACTCTGCCTTTTAAATAAATAACCTTAAGAAAAAGAAAGGAAGGAGGAGGGAAGGTGGGAGCATGGAAGGGAAAGTGGGGTAGGAAGTATCACTACGCTCCTAAATCTGTGTATATGAAGCACATGGGATTTGTTCACCTTATAAAAATTTAAAATTGTAAATTAAAGTCACTTAGATACAAGAGGCAAAATCTTTTTTTAATTTTTATTTAATGAATGCATTTTACATAGATAGAACTTTAGGAAAACAGTGGTTCTTTCCCTTATAACTACCCTCCCAAGTTCCCATCCAACCTCCCTCTTCCTCTCCCATCTCCTTCTTCATTATGGTTCATTTTTAGCATGACTTTATATATAGAGGAACAACTTCATGCTAAGCATAGACTTCAACAATTTGCACCCATGCACACACACAACATATAGAGTACAGTTCGGGGAAAGAATTTGCAGTGGATTCTCATATTACAATTCATTAGGGACAGAGGTCCTACATGGGGAGCAAGTGCACATTGACTACTGTTGTTCCTTTAACAATTTTCATCTTTTTTTATGGCATCAGTGATCATCCAAGGCTCTTGCCATGGGACGCCAAGGCTATGGAACCTTTTGTGACCATAGACTTGGTTGTTATTTGGACACGACCATAAGCAAAGTGGATGTTCTCTCCTCCCTTCAGAGAGGAGTGTCTCCTTCTTTGATGATCCTTTCTTTCCTCTGAGGTCTCACACAGATCCTCTGTGAAGAGAAAAAAATCTTAAGTGAAATCATACTTTACCAACACTGATCTATAGAATTAGAGAACCCAAATAATGTCATAGCCATTCAAGTACATAGAAACAGTTTTAAAGTATTTTCCTCCAGAGAAATTTGCCAGAGTGTATACTTATTCTAGAGTTTTATAAAACACATGATTAAATCTTGACACTTGCAAAAAGGAAGCAACCTCTTAAGCATGTTAAGTCTTACAAATTAAAACATACAGGAACAAATTGACAAGGAAACTTACATGTCAATTTTATTCACAAACTGAGATAAATTAAATGCTAGCCTCACTAGAATATAAAATAGAGATAGATACAGAGAGACGATAAGTTAATAGACAAGTGACAGTTGGATAATATATTATAACAAAGATGGGCTAAATTCAAGATTTCAAGATTCATTTATTATTAGAAAAATCAATGTAATTCAGCTTATCAACAAATACAATGGGGAAAAAATAGGGGAATTTTCTATACAGAAAGAGAAATTCATTCATATTCCATACCCAATCAACAACAAACAATGATGAACTATTGTCAAAGTAAGAACACATGAAAATTTCTTAACCTGATAAGGTGTATCTGCAAAACACATGGGGAAAACAGACTAATATTGAGATGTTGAAATAATTGAGTACAATGGAGAACAATTTTTCCCTTTCATTGACTACTATATTTCAAATTTATACAGTACATAGTGCATATATCTATATATGTAATATATACACATGTATGTACATATATACAGTACATATATATATGAGAGCACTGTGGTGCAACAAGTTAAGCTGCCACTTGAGATAACTACAGCCTATATAAAAGGATCTGGCTCCAATCCCAACTACTCAATGCTCCCACTCTAGCACCCCACTAATGCACCTGTGAGGCAGTAGATAATGGCCCAAGTTTTTGGGTTCATGTCACCTATGTAGGAGATGCAATGGAGTTCCCAACTTCTGACTTTAGCCTGGCCCAGTCCTGTATTTTGGGAACATTTTGGAAAGTAAATCTGTGATTGGAAGCTCACTCCTCTCTTCTCTCTCTCTCTCTCTCTCCCCTACTCTGTCACTCTGCCTTTCAAATATCTTTAAAACAACTTAAAAAAAAAAAAACAATGTGTGATTATTGGAAGAAGAAAGAAAGGTCATAATTCAAGATTAACAGGAATATAGAAATATTAAAAATAATTTTGGACAAATCATTACACAAAATAAAATAATCTTTCAAGATTATTGGGTTCAAAACAACATAGACACAGAAGTTTCAATTAAAAAAAAATAGTGCATTTAAAAATAAATCATGAGGGGCCAGCGCAGTGGCTCACTTGGCTAATCCTCCGCCTGTGGTGCCAGCATCCCATATGGGTGCCAGGTTCTAGTCCTGGTTGCTCCTCTTCCAGTCTAGCTCTCTGCTATGGCCCGGGAGTGCAGTGGAGGATGGCCCAAGTGCTTGGGCCCCTGTACCCGCATGGGAGACCAGGAAGAAGCACCTGGCTCCTGGCTTCAGATTGGCGCAGTGCCTGCCATGGTGGCCACTTTGGGAGTGAACCAACAGAAGGAAGACCTTTCTCTCTGTCTCTCTCTCTCTCTCTGTCTATAACTCTACCTGTCAAATAAATTTAAATAAATTTTTATTTAAATAAATTTATTTAAATAAATTTAAATAAATAAATAAATCATGAGAGATTGATGTTAGCAACCTGGTGGAAGAGGAGCTTTCTGCCCCACCCTTCATAAACCGATGCAGCAAATGACTATCTATTCTTGAATCTCTTCCCTTTAAGAAAAAGTCAGAAACCAATAGAAAGAGTTCTATCCACTGGACAACTGAGAAAAAATTCACATCAAATGTATAGAAAAGCTGAGACACTCACAAGCTTCTCCTTATAGAAATGAGGGTTTGGCTCACCCCAGTTAGAACGGCTCTCATACAGAAATCAACAAACAATAAATGCTATAGACAATGTTGGGAAAAGGGTACCCTAATGCACTGTTGGTGGGAATATAAACTGGTAAAGCCACAATTGAAGACAGTATGGAAATATCTCAAAAATCTGAATACAGACCTACAATATGACCCAGCCATCCCACTCCTGGGAATTTACCCAAGGAAATGAAATCAGTAAACAAAAGAGCTATCTGCACCTCCATGTTTGTTGTAGCTCAATTCACAATAGCTAAGACATGGAATCAACCTAAATGCCAGTCAACTGAAGACTGGATAAAGAAATTATGGGATATGTAAACTATGGAATACTACACAGCAGTAAAAAAAAATGAAATCTTTTCATTTGCAACAAAATTGAACAATCTGGAAAACTTCACACTTAGTGAAATAAGCCAATCCCCAAGGGACAAATACTATATGTTCTCCCTGATCTGTGAGAATTAATAGCACACCTAAAACAAAAGCTGTAGAAGTGAAATTGACACTTTGAGAAATGATGACTTGAATCACCCTCATCTTGAATGGCAAGGAACAGGTTTTTTTTTTATGCTTTATTTTTTACTGTTTATTTTTTTCTTTTCTCTTCTTCATACTCCACGTTGAACTCTTTACTTAATATAGAGTTAATCATATGTATATAAAGTTAATTGAAAATAGATCCCAGTTAAAAAAAAAAAGGGGGAATAAGAGAGGGAGGAGGAAATTTGTAACTGTAAAGCTATATATTTCTGTATACAGTCCTAAGGACTTACTTCTAAGGGTACAATTTAAAAACTTGTCATGGGACTCCAATCCCATTAAAATTGGTGGTAAAAATGCCATCATAATTGCTAAAGTGATCATATTAAGTGTTAAACTGAACACATAGATAGCATTAAGTTTTAAAGAGATCATATAAATAACATCAAGTGCCAGGTAATAATAATAGAATTAAAAAGGAGGGAATGTCCAATTAAAAAGGAGGGAAGCAGTCTACACAGCAGACTCCTAGAATGGCAATCGCTGTAACACTCTGACCTCTCTGACCTCAGAATCAACTCTTAAGGCTTCCTGGTCTTGCTGAAAGGCCTGCGAGAGCTTTTCAGGAATGGAAAGCCAAGACACTGTGGCAAAAAAAAAATATCCTACATGAAGGATCTCTGTGAGTGAGATCCCAGTGAAAAGAAGGGGCCATCAAAGAAGGATGTACTTTTCTCCAAAGGGAGGAGAGAACTTCCATTTTGCTTATGGCCTTGTTCAAATGCTGACAGAGTCTGTGATCACAAAAGTCTTCCATAGCCTTGGCAGCTCATGGCAAGAGCCTCAAGTGATCACTGATGCCATAAATAAAAGTGTTAAATGTTAAATAAACAACAAAAGTCACTGTACACTTACTCCCCATGTAGGACCTCTACCCTTAATGAGTTGTACTATGAAAATTAACTGCAAAACTTGTTCTGAAACTGAATTTTATACATTTTGTGTGTGGGGGGTGCAAACTGTTGAAATCTTTACTTAGCATAGAATTGGTCCTCTGTATATAAAGTTAAACTAAAAATGAAATTTAATCAACAATGGGATCAGAGAGGGAGTAGGAGGTGGGACAAGAGTGGAGTTGGAACGGCGGGTATGGGGGAAAGAACCAGTATATTCCTAAAGTTGTATCTATGAAGTTTGCATTCTTTAAGTAAAAGCTTTAAAAAAAGAAACAGAAAAAAAAAAAGAAATGAGGGTTTGGACCTCACTTGTTGTACCCTATTCTCAAGTTCAACCACAGATCAGTTTTAAATCACCAGTTATGGGAATGTAGGAATTTAAGTATAGACAAGTCTCCCTAGAGCTTGCACACATTTCCAGGGCTTTAATCAACTTGGAACAGTAGTGAGAAAGGGCTTAAAATGTGTCTCCCTGTTTCTTCCAGAAGGAATTTATGACTCACTCCTCCAGTGGCTAGTTGGCTATCCAGCTTCTAACAAACTTGCAATAGACTGAAAATAGCCTGTCAGAAATCCGAGAGGCAGGTGGACACTTCCTGAGTTTTCTTTCCCAGGTCACCCCAGTGGCAAATCCTGGAAGGAATTAATCCCTGCACTGAGCACCCTAACTTTTATAGCTTCCACCCAAAGTACTACGTTCCAAACCACCTATCTCTGGAAGCAGTTGGGGGGAGGGGGGGCTAGAGGGGTTGTGAGGTAGGAAGGAAGAGGTGTAACTGAACCTTTCCAGGCCACAGAAAAAAATCAACTTTTGTATAGGCATCCATAAATGTTCAGGGGCTTCATCCCTTGAGAATTGTGCAAAAAGAGAACTTTAAAAACTATCTTTCTCTTTCAGTGGTTCCCTGACTGCCTAGAATCCAACTAACTTGCACTGGGAAAATGATAAGGAATAAAAATAGTTTCCTTCTGGCAGCCTAAGCAGGGGCTCAGCATTTCCTACACCTTTTCTTCATCCCACACATGTAATAAATCCAGGTCTACTCTTTCTTCTCAGAAGGAATTTTTCCACACATTGACTGCCAAAACTTCTATAATTCCCATCTAAGTGACTGTCTCCCTAATGATCCAGCTCTGAAAATCAAATAAATGTTATATTTCTGAGTTTCCCTAAACCATAAAAAACAAAGTGATGCACATACAATGAGCACATTTCCATCAACTGTCTCCCAAGGATCAGAGGGTGCATCCTGAATGTGAGTACAGTTCTTTACCACAGATTCTCTCCCTGCCCTAGTGCAGAGGGTTGGACATAAACATTCATGCTTCACTGTGAGGATAGGATGGAGGAATAGAACACATATCCAAAATTACAATTCATCCAGCTACATCTAGCTTCTACCTTACCAGTCTCAGAGTACTAGTAGGAAATAACACATTCTTATCTCCAAGAAACAAATGAAAATTGAAACTGTATGGACAGGCTCAAATATTTAAAAGACACCTTAAAATCTCTGTACAGCAACACAAAGTGAAAAAATACTGTTGGAGTAGTAGTTACAGCATTAAATAACAGTGTACAGCACATTAAAGACTGAGATCCTACATGATATTTTTTAAAAATTGATTAATTTTGTATGCAATTTCCAATTTAACACCAGGTTTTTTTTTTTCATTTTCAATTATCTTTATATACAGAAGATCGATTCAGTATATGCTAACCAAAGATTTCATCAGTTTGTCCCCACACAGACACACAAAGTGTAAAAATACTGTTTTAGTACTAGTTATAGCATCACTTCACATTGGACAACACATTAAGGACAGATCCCACATGAGACATAAGTACAGTATTTTTTCACTTTGTGTTGCTATGTGGGGGCAAACTGTTGAAATCTTTACTTAATATATACTAAACTGATCTTCTGTATATAAAAAGAATTGAAAATGAATCTTGATGTGAATGGAAGGGGAGAGGGAGTGGGAAAAGGGAGGGTTGCGGGTGGGAGGGAAGTTATGGGGGGAGGGGAGCCATTGTAATCCATAAGTTGTACTTTGGAAATTTATATTCATTAAATAAAAGTTTAAAAAAGAATATCTGGACAGGCTAGTAGTAGCCTTCTCCTATACAAGGCCAGTCTGAAAAGGCTGAGAGAGACAGTTATTTAATGAGTAGAAAACACACAGAAAGTGTTATAAAAATGGAAAATTAGGGAAATATGTTCCAAATAAAAGAGAAAGATAAATTGCAGAAAGTGATCTGAGGAAAATTTATATCTCTTATTCATCCAATAAGAAATTCAAAACTATATCTTAAAGATGCTTGCCAAGATCAGTATAGCAATACAAGGACAAACTGAAAATTTCAACAAAGATAAAATATAAAGAGCAAGAAGAAATTACACATCTATAAGTACTAAAACTGCACTGAAAATTCAATAAAGGGATTAAATAGCAGATTGTATGTAACAGAAGAATCAGTGAACTGGAAGACATACCACTTGAAATTGTGAAAATTTAAGAAGTGAAAAGAAGAAAAATAGGGAAGATAGTTTAAGGGAGTTATGAGATAAAATCAAGTACATTAAAGCATACGCATTATCAGGCATCCAGAAGGAGAGGAGAGAAAGGGACAGAAACACACTCAAGAGATAATGGCAAAAAAAGTTCCCAAGCCTGGAGAAGGAATAGAAGTTACGATGCAGGGAGCCCAAATAATATAAGAAAAAAGAGATGAATCCAAAGAGACTCACACTGAGACACAACACAAATAATTTGTCAAAAGTTAAAGACAATGAGTTTTGAAGTCATCAAGAGGCAGGAGAATTGTCCTATACATAAGAACCTCCCAAAGATTATGAGGAGATTGGATCAACAGAAACCTTGCAAACCAGAAAGCAGTGGAACAAAATAATCACACTCTGAAAACAAACAAACAAACAAAAAACTGCCTATGGGGCCCGCACCATGGCTCACTTTGTTAATCTTCCGCCTGCGGCACCGGCATCCCATAGGGGCACAGGGTTCTAGTCCCGGTGGCTCCTCTTCCAGTCCAGCTCTCTGCTGTGGCCCAGGAAGGCAGTGGAGGATGGCCCAAGTGCTTGGGCCCTGCACCCGCATAGGAGACCAGGAGGAAGCACCTGGCTCCTGGCTTTGGATCAGCACAGCTCCGGCCGTGGAGGCCATTTGGGCGGTGAACCAATTGAAGGAAGACCTTTCTCTCTGTCTCTCACTGTCTAACTCTGTCAAATAAAAAAAAAAAAAAAACTGCCTAGCAAGAAAATTACATTAATCCTGTTTCTCAAAATGAATAAGTGACAAAGAATATCAGACATATGAGAGTTTATCACCATGAGATCTACCTGATAAAAGTGTTATAGGTGGTTCTTCAAGCTTAAGGAGTAGGATGCTGATAAATAACATGAAAAATACGAAAAATTTACAACACTTGATCTTAGCCAAAAGGCCGAGAAGCAATAAAAGTGTAAAATTTACTCATAAAAGTAAATATAGGAAGAACATAGAACTCCTAATGCTCACGATCATAAAAGATCTTCATTATAACACATTATAGTCAAACTTTCAACAGTAAAACATAAAGAAAAAAGATTCTAAAATGTCACGAGATAAATGCCAGATTACTTTCAGAAGATCTCCAAGTAGACTGTCAGTTGATTTCTCATCAGAAAGCCTATAGGTTAGGAGAGAATGAAGAGACATAGTCCAACAAAGAATGTCATACCCTTCAAAACTGTCTATCAATGAAGTTGAAATAAAGACCTTCCATAACTAAAATTCAAAGAATCTGTCACCACTCACCCAGGCTTAAAAATGATTCTTAATGATGTTCTACACACAGAAATACAAAGATAGCATTCATTATGAAGGAGTGTGAAGGCAGAAAATTTCCTAGTAAAAGCACTAAGGAAATCCAAAGCAAACAATAGGAATATTTATGGAAAATGGTAGGATTAAATTATTACTTATCAATAATAACCTTGAATGCAAAAGGCCTAAATTATCCAAAGTAAAGATACAGACTGGCTGAATGGATTAAAAAACCTGACCCATATGCTTGATACCTACAAAAAACACACCTCACCAACAAACATATATACAGACTGAAACTGAAAGGATGGGAAAAGATACTCCATGCTAACGGGAAGCAAAAGTGAGTAGGTTTGGCCATACTAATATCAGAAAAAATAGACTTAAACATAAAAACCATAAAAAGAGACAAGGCCAATATGTAATGATTAAGGGATCAATTCAACAGGAAGATGTGACTAAAATAAATGTATATAACCCAATGCCATGATGTCTTATTACTTTAAGCAAATGTTAACAGATCTAAATGGAAACATACACTACAATACAATAGTAATGGGAGGATTCAATACCCCATTTTCATCACTGGACAGATCAACTAGACAGAAAATCAACAAAGAAACAACAGAGCTAATTGACACTATAGACTAAATGGACCTAACTAATAACTACACTACATTTCATGACACAGTTGAAGAATACAGATTCTTTCATTAGTGTCTGGAACTTTGTTTAAGAGAAACCATATGCTAGGCCACAAAGCAAGTCTTAACAAATTCAAAAAAATAAATTCATACTATGTATCTTTTCAGACCACAATGAAATGAAGCTGGAAATTAACAATTTAAGAATTTTTATAAAATATGCAAACTGATGGAGAATTAACAACAAGCTACTGAATGTATAGTGGGTCATGGAAAAAAATCAAAAGGGAAATCAAAAAATTCCTGGAAATGAGTCAAGGTGACAGTAGAACATATCAAAACTTATGGTGGGGCTGGCACTGTGGTGCAGCAGGTTAACATCCTGGCCTGAAGCACTGGTATCCCATATGGGCACTGGTTTGAGACCCGGCTGCTCCACTTCTGATCCAGCTTTCTGCTGTGGCCTAGGAAAGCGGTAGAGGATGGCCCAAATCCTTGGACCCCTGCACCCGCGTGGGAGACGCAGAATAAGTTCTTGGCTCCTGGCTTTGATCAGCAGAGCTCTGGCCATTACAGCCAACTGAGGAGTGAACCATTGGATGGAAGGCCTCTTTCTCTGCCTCTCTTTTCTCTGTGTAACTGACTTTCAAATAAATAAATAAATCTTTGAAAAAAAAAAAACGTATGGGATTTGGCAAAGGCAGTATTAAGAGGGAACTATATAGCAACTAGTATCAATAAATGAACTGTCAGTACATCTCAAGGACCTAGAAAAACAAAAACAAACCACTCTCAAAATTAGTAGGTAGAAATAAATAAGTAAAATTAGAGAAGAAACAAATAAAATTGAAACAAAAAATAAAACAGATCTGTGAAATGAAGAGCTGTTTCTTTGAAAAAAAAGTTGATGCGCCATTGGCCTAATAACCAAAAGAAGGAGAGAGAGAAGGCCCAAATCAACAAAATCGAAATAAAAAAGGAAATGTAGCAATGGATACCACAGAAATAAAAAGAATCATAAGGAACTACTGCAAACAGCTATAGCCAACAAATTGGAAAACCCAGAAGAAATGGATAGATTCCTAGATACAAACAATCTACCAATAATGAGTAATGAAGACATAGAAGACTAAAAGACCAAAAACCAAGACAGAAATTAATGTAATAAATGTAGTAAAGACCATCCCAGCAAAGTAAAGACCAGAGTGGATGGCTTCACTGATGAATTCTACCAGACTTTTAAGGAATTCTAATCCTTTTCAAACTATTCAGAACAATTGAAAGAGAGGAAGTCTTCCAAACTCCTTCTATGAGGACAATATAACTTTAATTTCAAAATCAGGGAATGATACAACAAAGAAAGAGAACTATAGGCAAATATCATTGAAGAACATAGATGCAAAAATCCTCAATAAAATACTAACTAATTGAATCCAACAACACATCAGAAAGACCATTCACCCAGACCAAGTTGGCTTTATCCCTGGAATGCAGGGATGGTTCAATACACACAAATCAAAAAATGTGACACATCACATAAACAACTTGAAGAATAAAAACCATATCTCAATATATTAAGAGAAAGTATTTGATAGAATACATCATTTCATGATAAAAAAAAAAAACCTAAGCCTAAGGGCATTTATTACAATGGCTCAAGAACATAGAATAGGGAAAGGACAGTCTCTTCAATAAATGTAAATAGAAATTTGGATATTCACATGTAGAACAATGAAAATGGACCATTTTTTTCATCCCTTATATAAGAGTCAACTTAAAGTGAATTAAAGACTCAAACATTAGATCTGCAAATGCAAAAACACCAGAAAAAATGCATAAGGGGAACTTCTGTGAAGTTGGTGGAACCAGTGATTCCTTAGCTAAAATCCCCAAGAGCACAAGTAATGGAAGCAAAAAACAAAAATGTATCAAAAACATCTGTAAAGCAAAGGAAACAATTTAATAGAGTGATCATATAACCCACAGATGGTGGAAAATATTTGAAAATTATATATATATATATATCAAATAAGGTGCTAGTATACAAAATATATAGAACACAGTCTACTCAATAACAAGGAAACAAATAGTCCCATTTTTTTTAAAATGGGGAATATGCTGAGATAGATATTTATCATGACAATATATATAAGGGAAAGGACAACCAAAAATTAGCAGTTGTTTCATATCTCTAATCATCAGAAAACTGAATATTAAAACCATAATGAGATATCACCTCACACCTTTTAAATTGATAGTTATAAAAAAAATTCCAAATGTTGTCAAAGATATGGAGAAACATTGCAGTACTAGTCACAAAAACCAAGACATGGAAACAACCAAAGGGCCCATCAATGAATTATTAGATTTTTAAAAAGGCTATACACACACATATACATATGTGTGTGTGTAGATATATTTAACCACCATTGTTCGGATTTACCCAAAAACTTACTAACTTCAGAAAAAAGTCATTTTATTATGTCTCACAACTTATGCAGATTGGATGCAGCTAGAAAACTTCTCTTCTATGTGGAGGTCCACAACAGGATTCTCTGGGTAGTATTCAGCAAGTGGATGGGATGGTTTCAAGGATCTGAGATAGTTTCCTTCCCATTTCTGGAATGTCAGTGGAGATGACTAGAAAACAAGGTATAGCTGGAATTGTTGACCACAGCACCCATGTATGACCTCTACAGCATGGCAGCCTCCAGGTATCTGAGTCTCTTCCGTGGTAGCTCATGGTTTACAGGGACAATAACTGCAAATATCCTGGGTAGAGGCTTCTGGGATTTTTATGACCTAGATTCAGAAATTTCAGAATGTGATTTCCACTATATTCCAAGAGCTGCTTAAGTTGAAAAATCAATGTGTATTCAGCATAATAAAAAATAAAAATAAATAGAAGAAAGGAAAAAATAGATGTAGAAAACATATTTGAGAAAATTTAACACAAGATCATGACTTTTGAAAAAGATCTTGGAAACTGGGGATAGAATTTTTAGCTGAAGAAGGGGATCTTTTAAAAAAACAAGTCAGTATCACCATACCTAATGCTAACTCTCTCTAAGATTGAGAACAAAGTAAGCACGTTGCCTCACCACATCTATTCAAGTTTCTAATAGAGTGCCTGTGCACTAGTAAGAGACATATAAGGCAGAAAAATGACATTTATTTTCAAATGAAATATATATCTTAGAAACATAAGAAATCTTCAAAAATATTAATCTTCAATCTGAAAGTTGCAGAATAAATAACCAATATATGAAAATCAATCATATTTTTATATATTAGCAAAAAACTACTGAAAAAATAAGTACCACTTACAATATCATATCTCAAACATAATTTATCCCCAAACACTTGCAATTAAATTTAACTATGGCCATTACCTTAAAGCATAGAATTACTTGGCAACACAGATGACATGGATAAATGTACAACTGACAGATGGAAACCAATAGGTGGTCACTATACCTGGAACAGTTCAATAAACAGATGGTATTTGTCTATGTTTTTAGACAAGAATGAGGAGATGCTTATCTGTTTTATTTGAAATGACAGTCCACAGAAATATGGAAGAGTAGAGCAAATAGTGAATGTTAAGTAGGTCTTACATTCTCCAAAAAGAGTTGTCTATTTTCTTTCGGTTAAAAGCACTATAATTTAAAGACAATTGACATAAACCACAAATCAAAATATGATAAGTACATACTTTGAGGTTTTTTTTTTATTAACTCAGTTGCAAAAGCACACATTTAAGTCTGTTTATGGTAGACTCTATTGTGTGGCAACATGCTTTTTCTTTAATAAATTAAAACTCTTCACCATCTCATTCTACATGGATTCCCTAAGTAACAGAAATTAAAATGATAAACTCATTGGCTTAGAGTAGCAATGATGGTTAACCAAGTAAGGTGTTTCTCCATTAGAGCCTTCAAAAACTAGTAAGTAATAAAATAACTGTTTCATATCAAAAAAGAACTGCATGAACCATTAAAAATATCTTCATTGTTCTTCATTATTCTGTGGTCTTTTTTCTTTTCAATATTTATCTATTTCAGAGACAGAGAGAGGGAGAGAGAGATAAGAGTGAGAGAATGATTGCTTCTATCCACTGGTTTACTCCCGTAAGGCCCACAATGTCCAAACTGGGTCAAATCCAAGCCAGAGGTTGGTAACTCAATCCAAGTCTCCCATTTGAGTGGTAGGAATTCAATTACTTTAGCTATCATCACTGGCTCCCAGGGTGTATACTGGTAAGAAGCTGGAAACAGGAGCTGCAGGCAAGCATTTAACTTAGGCAATATGATATATGAGGCAGGTGATTTAAGTTGGTGCCCATCCAAGGAGAGCAATTCTCAAATAGTGTTAAAAAATGATCCTAGGATTCTCACTATCCACTCTGCCTGTCAAAAAAAAAAAAAAAAAAAAACCTGGTTAAAAAAAAAATTATCCTGGGATTCATGCAGAAAAAACAAATGTTTTCTCAGTGACCAAATAATCTCTGAGAACTATTTCTGTCATTGTATTAGGAGGAATATAAAATGAGATTCAGTTCTCTGTGTGTACAAAGAAGCAGTCAACAAAGAGAAAGAATGAAGCCAAAATCAGCCCATTTGAGAAGACCCCAGGTAGGACCATTTTGCTCTGAGAAATGGAGTGAGGAGACCTGGTTTTCACTGTCCAATGTCTAGCTCCTGGCCCTCCTGATGCCCATCTGTACTTCCAGCTGGCCAGTCTCACAAAGCAGATCTGAAGCTCTCCAGTATCTTCCCATTTTTAGTTTACTTTTAGTAGGGTTATGTTCTATGCAACCAGATTGAAACCCTACCAGAAGAAGGTTTTAGTGACCAGTTGCCAGAATTCTTAACATATTTTTGATTGAAATATACTTGAATTTTAAACATGGATCCATGAGATATCATTTTCTCAAGAACAAATCCAGGATAACACCAATCCCAATGGCTCCAGGTAATAAGGCTGAGAAACAGACAAAAGTCATGTCCTGAAATATGTCAGGAATTCAAGTTAGAAAGTCAGAAAACTGTATGCTTAATGGGGGGGGGGGGGAGGGGGGCGCGGAGAGAAGGAGAAAGATGGGAAGAAAAGGTAAAGGGGGAGAGAAAGGGTAAGGTGGAAGTTGAGAAAGGAAAGAGAAAGCTAGGAAAGATGATGATGGCCCCATGCAGTTGTTTGTGTAAAGTAGTTTAGGCATGCATCACTGAATTTTTCTTGAGATAAGAGATTATATAGCTCTTGCAGAGTAAGTGAGAATGTCTGTATAATTGCTTGGTTTTTAATATTTTAAGTTGACATGGAACAACATGAATATGTTTAAATTATAATAGGAAGAGAGAGTAGAGCAAAAATAAAAGATGGAATGTAAGAATTTTAAAAGCAGTGTCTCTGATGGAAGGTGAGAGGCTCCAAAGTGCTCTCTCTTTCATTAGAATGAGTCAGAAGAGAAAAAATGTTGGTGTAGGTAAAACTGGATTTATAGGTTCATGGGTAACATTATAAAAATTCTCTACTTGATTAACCCATTTTTCTTTTGAAGTAAGAGATGATATAATTTTCCTAAAAGAAAGGAATATTTAACACAGTGAATATTCTCAATACACAGAGCTGCCTTTTGTGATACTTGTGTGATTTTTGAATAGATATCACCTTCTGAGTCCTTCCTTCCCAAGGTATATTAGTCAACCTTTTACTACTGCAAATAAATATCTGAGAGACGCTACTTATGAAGGAAAGGAGATTTGTTTCAGTTCATATGTTTGAAAGTTTTTTGTCTTTTTTTTATTTAGTAAATATAAATTTCCAAAGTACAGTTTATGGATTACAATGGCTTTCTCCCCCCATAATTTCCCTCCCACTTGCACCCCTCCCATCGCCCACTCCCTCTCCCATTCCATTCACATCAAGATTCATTTTCAATTCTCTTTATATACAGAAGATCGATTTAGTATATATTAATTAAAGATTGCATCAGTTAGCACCCACACAGAAACACAAAGTGTAAAATACTGTTTCAGTACTAGTTATAGCATTACTTCACATTGGACAACACATTAAGGACAGATCCCACATGAGAAGTAAGTACACAGTGACTCCTGTTGTTGACTTAACAATTTGACACTCCTGTTCATGGCCTCAGTAATCTCCCTAGGCTCTAGTCATGAGTTGCCAAGGCTATGGAAGCCTTTTGAGTTCACTGACTTCAATCTTATTCCGACAGGGTCATAGTCAAAGTGGAGGTTCACTCCTCCCTTCAGAGAAAGGTACCTCCTTCTTTGATGGCCCATTCTTTCTACTGGGATCTCACTCACAGGGATCTTTCATTTAGGTCTTCTTTTTTTTTTTCAGAGTGTCTTAGCTTTCCATGCCTACAATACTCTCATGGGCTCTTCAGCCAGATCCGAATGCCTTAAGGGCTGATTCTGAGGCCAGAGTGCTATTTAGGACATCTGCCATTCTATGAGTCTGCTGTGTATCCCGCTTCCCATGATGGATCGTTCTTTCCCTTTTTGATTCTATCAGTTAGTATTAGCAGACACTAGTCTTGTTTGTGTGATCCCTTTGACGCTCAGACCTATCAGTGTGATCAATTGTGAACTGAAATTGATCACTTGGACTAGTGAGATGGCATTGGTACATGCCATCTTGATGGGATTGTATTGGAATCCCCTTATCATTCAAGATTGGGATAGCCACATTGTGTTATCTGGTCAGAGTGCTTTGACTGGCACAGCCCTGAGGCAGCACAGGGTAGCACACAGCAAAAGAGAGGACATGTGTCTATGTCTCTATTTAAAATGCCACTATGATACAATCAAGGGGGCTCCACTCTAGCAACATCATCCAATCTAACAATTTTCCCAAACACCATAATTGGATTAAGTTTCTACCCTCCTAGTATAAAAATCATAAGACTTTGGGGACCAAGCCTTTAACACATGGGCCTTTAGGGACACCTGAACTAATATACAACCCATAGTACATAGAAACAACCAAGAAATTACCCAGGAAAACTTTTCTAATACAGGAAAGTTATGTGAACAATCAGATGCATCATTGCAAACTGTTTATTTCAGGGAATGCACAATGTGAGCACATGGGCAAGAAGGACTCACTTTCTAGCAGTCTTATTAGTAAGACATTTGTCTCCTGAGGAGAAGCATTGGAGAACATCAAGCATGCAATGATATCATCGTTACCAGTGATTGTGGCACTGTGCATCAAGCAACTAGTGACATCATTGCTGCCAGTAACTAGTGGCAGTACAGATGTTTTCACTAAAGCAGCCCCCAATGTGGTGGAACACTATTCCTGGTCTCTGACTTTTAGACATGGATCATCTACAATACTTTAATAAACTGTTTTTCCTACGTAAATTATGTAAATAAGATAATTTTGTTGTCAACACACAACATTGACTAACACTCTGTGAGTTAGGTAGAAACATTAAAATTTAGGGTGAGAGGGTGGAACAGTTCTGAGTGATGACCACAGAAAGGGGTAGATGAGAAGGCAACCATGTCCTGAGAGGTGAGGTGCCAATGATGTGGAATAACTAGGGCATTGTCTAGTTTTCCAAGGATGTTGATATCACTCTAATCCTAGAAGGTGCCTGTGCCAAGGTTAAAAGAACAAGAATGACAAAGTTTGCAGATAACACAAAATGCACAGCTGATCACATGGGACTCAAAGAGAAAGTTACATGTAAGAGAATGATTAAAGGCTCCAACATGGAAGTGTGGACTGAGAGCCCATCAACTTTATTCCATTACCTTAAGATTTGGGAATAAAATTTGTTGTCTTTCTTAAAAGAATTCAAGGGCCTAGATGTCCTCTGGGATATTTAACTCTCAAGGGAAAACAGGAGGTTGAACAAATATCAGTTAAACAATCAAAGATGTAGGAGAGATCTGTTAGTAATTAAATTGTGGTTTATCAGTGCAAAATAAAATGGTATAGATATAAAGTAAGAGTACATTTGATTTGGAGAATATAAAATAAAAAGTAGAATTCATATAAAATATGAATTGTGATCCAGAACCAGAGGGGCTTTTGTCTTAGGCAGAGAAGGAGAATAAATGGCTAGAAGTAGTTTGAATTCATGTGACAATAAATGTGCATGAGGATTAATTTCCAATTCTGTCTCCTAATGCCATGAGGGACCTTCATCACTTATAGAACATATCCATTGAAGTCTCAACAGATAACCTTTCAGAAGGGCAATCATCTACATTGCACTTTGTACAACTCTGCACAGTCATCTATATTGAGCACTGGTTTTTGAGGGGCTCTCTAAAAGGGTCCAAATTGAAGACAGGAGAAGAAGAAAGGAGAAACCAAAGGCTGCCTGCCTCAATATACCATTTATTCATAGACTTTGTTGTGTCAAGGCTGCATACTGTCAGATCTCCTAGAGATGGATGAATAACCTACAGAATCTATGGAAGCATGATTAGAAGTGAGTAAAGCATGAGGAAGGATATTCCATCTGTCACATTAAGACAGTATGAGCCTGAAACTTATGTTCAGAAAAACTATCTCATAGTTGTTGCATTTCTTAGTAATTTCACCCCATTAGTCCTAAAAAAGTTACTTTACAACTTCTTTCAAGTAGGAACTGTTATAAGCATATGAAAACACATACTTACCTTCTCAAAGTCTCATTTCTTCAAATTGCATATCCTACATCCTTATACTGTCCCAAAACCCAATATCTTTATCAGTTATTCCCAGTTTGATTATACTTATTTTAAAGGAAATTTATTTAAATATTCATATTTATTTCTTGTCCTTGTCCATGATTCTA
The DNA here is from genome assembly GCF_033115175.1 of Lepus europaeus. NCBI lineage: Eukaryota > Metazoa > Chordata > Mammalia > Lagomorpha > Leporidae > Lepus > Lepus europaeus. Next base: position 121,919,803 of record NC_084829.1, on the reverse strand, counting down.
AATGTGTAAATATTACTGAAGATGGTAATAGCTTTAGACAATCGTATCTCACTATCAATTCCAATAGTTTAGTATCAATTGAAATTCCTAAGACTTTTTTTACCAGTTCTCTAATCTTGTTATGCATTATGTTTGTTTATAGATGGAATTTATCCAAAGAATACAGTATTATGTTTATTTTTTTTGTTTGTTTGACAAACATTTATTGAACTTGACTCTGAGTCTGACACTTTTCTCAGTGCTAGGGACATAAGGAAGACCAAATCAATGCAAAACTTCTACTTTTATGAAATTTGCATTCTACTTGCTAGTGGTCAAAAGGAAATAAGGTTAATGAATATTAGTATTATGTTAGATGAGTTTGGCACTGTAGAAAAGATGTGGAGAAAAATTGACATTACTAGGACAGGGAGGTACAGTTTTAAATAAGGAGTTATAGAATAATCACACAGAGGCTGGCACAGTGGCTCACTAGGCTAATCCTCCTCCTGCAGCGCTGGCACCCCAGGTTCTAGTCCCAGTCAGGGTGCCGGATTCTGTCCTGGTTGCTCCTCTTCCAATCCAGCTCTCTGCTGTGGCCCGGGAGTGCAGTGGGCCCTGCACCCGCGTGGGAGACCAGGAAGAAGCTCCTGGCTCCTGGCTTTGGATCGGCGTAGCACACTGGCCGCAACGCACCAACCGTAGCTGCCACTTTGGGGGTGAGCCAAAGGAAAAAGGAAGACCTTCCTCTCTGTCTCTCTCTCTCACTGTCTAAATCTGCCTGTAAAAAAAAATTAAAAAAAGAATAATCACACTGAAAAGATTAAATATGAACAAAAATCCAAAAGAATTGATGGGATGGATCTTGATGTTACTAGGGAGATAAGAATTCCCAAATCCCTGAGCTGAGAGCATGCTTGGCCTGTTTGTGGAATACCAGAGAGACACAATAGCCAGTGTTCTAGAAAAGATAGAATATTGGGATATGAAGTCAAAGAAATAATCAGGTAGCATGTTGAAAAGACATTGTAAGTACTTAGGTATTTTCTGTGAGTGAGATGGAAACTCTTGAAGCTTTTTCATCTGAGGAAGGATCTAACAAGAACACTCCAGCCATGCTGTGTTGTATAAATGGGGGATATAGAAGAATGAACTCAGTGAGGAGCCAATCCATCATTCCAGAGTTGATATAATGACAGATTGTTCCAGGGCCACAGAAACAGAAATAATGAGAAGTAGATAGATGCTCAGTATATTTCGCTGATAGACTAGATGTGGATGTCAATGGAAGAAAGGAGAAAAGTGTGACTCTAGGTTGCTTGGCCTGATGAAGTGGAAGAATAGAGTTATCAACATCTGAACTATGAAGTTGGGAGAGGGGAATTTAGTTTTTGGACTTTTAAAATGTCAGATGCATATCTTATTAGACCTCTCAGTGGTAATGTCAAATAGTCAATTGGATATAAAGTTCAGATCAAGAAAGAAAATGGCTAGAGACATAAGGAGAGAGACTAGATGAAGTACTCAGCCAGGAGAGTTGGGCAGGGTGTGGCTTAGGAAGAGTGGAAGGACTGCAGAACAGTAGGAAGAGCCTGATGAAGTAAGGATCAGAAATTGAAAGTTAGAAACCTATAGCCCATGAAGGGACCATGTCTACACCAGCACGCCTTTTACAACTCAGATGATAGAGGGTCTTCAACAAAGGCCAGTAAATACCCAGAAGAACGGCCGCCATTTTAAAAACAATAATATGAAATATTGATGAAAATGTAGAGAGCTGATACTCTCAAACACAGCCTGTGAGAGCATAAGATCCTAGGAGCATCTACTAGAGTTAAATAGAGGCCTATGCTTATCCTTCTCCCCAAAACATTCAACAGAATTGTGAAAGATACAAACAGGATGATCTTAGCAAGATTGTTTACAACAGGCTTATAATAGAAACAATGCACTTGTAAAACATCAAAAAAGCTTACACAGTGTATGGTATAGTCATATGCCATATGACTATACAACAAACATGATTATACAATGATTATTATCATTATACAATGATTATTATTATTATACAAACATTATTATACAATGATTATACAACAAACATGTTCAATCTAGAGTTTCTTATAGTAATATGGATTAATCTTATAAATAAAATATTACACAAAAGAAGATACAAAATATGCACATTATATTTTATTTATACTAGGTACAATAAATGAATTACACTATTTACAAATGAATATTTAGATGATTTTCAAATGTCTAATAAAATTATTAAAAGATAATTATGGGAGTATGTGTTTGGCCTAGTGTTTAACCTAAGATATGTGTCTTATAGCCCAAGACTGAGTACCTGGGTTTGTGTGTCAACTCTGATTAGCAGTTTCAGCTTGCTGTTAGTTGAGAGGGCACAAAGTATAGAGTGTTGACACTCTATTTTTTACATTTATGATTGTTATATTATGATTGTTCTCTAATTGTATATTTATCCTTCATCCGCATTTACTGATGGGGGTTATATTTTCTAAGTTAAATGTTTAAAAAATAAATAAGAAGGAAACCTCAATGATCTCCCCTCCCTGCTTCAAACCCCTTATCTTCCTTCCTTCAACCCCACAAACCCAACGCACACACACACAAATGCACACAAAATTGAGTCTTCCCAATTGTAGGAAGATTTAAAGGTAGGTGGTGCAGGTGGAAGGGAGTTAAAAAAATCAGAGAACAGGCCGGCGCCGCGGCTCACTAGGCTAATCCTCCGCCTTGCGGTGCAGGCACACCGGGTTCTAGTCCCAGTCGGGGCACCGATCCTGTCCCAGCTGCCCCTCTTCCAGGCCAGCTCTCTGCTATGGCCCGGGAGTGCAGAGGAGGATGGCCCAAGTCCTTGGGCCCTGCACCCCATGAAAGACCAGGAGAAGCACCTGGCTCCTGCCATCAGATCAGCACGGTGCACCGGCAGCAGCGCGCCTACCGCGGTGGCCATTGGAGGGTGAACCAAGGGCAAAAGGAAGACCTTTCTCTGTGTCTCTCTCTCTCTCACACTATCCACTCTGCCTGTCAATAATTTAAAAAAAAAAAAAGTAAAAAAAAAAAAATCAGAGAACCAGCTCAGTCTGGTGTTTTGTCAGTGAGAATACCTAGGAGAGGTCAGCACCGTGGCTCATTAGGCTAATCCTCCACCTGCGTCGCTGGCACACCGGGTTCTAGTCCCGGTCGGGGCGCCAGATTCTGTCCCGGTTGCTCCTCTTCCAGTCCAGCTCTCTGCTGTGGCCCAGGAAGGCAGTGGAGGATGGTCCAAGTGCTTGGGCCCTGCACCTGCATGGGAGACCAGGGGGAAGCACCTGGTCCTGGCTCCTGGCTTCGGATCAGTGCAGCACGCCTGCCGTAGCGGCCATTTGGGGGCTGAACCAATGGAAAAGGAAGATCTCTCTCTCTCTCTCACTGTCTAACTCTGCCTGTCAAAAAAAAAAAAAGGGGGGGGAGAGAATTCCTAGGAGAGTGGGGAGGTACAAAGATCAAGGCTGCTAATTTACTGTGGAGATTTGAGGGGGCATGAGTGGACATTCTGTTGTCTGTCAGGTTTGTAATTCTCCACTAGAGCCTCTTTGGTAAATAATTAAATCATTTTCAAAAGAGAAAATATTAAAATTACAACAGTCAGCATGGTAATGTTCTCTCCACCTACATTCAACTGAAGGAGAACTGCTGAAGCAATGACCATGAGTAGGAGCAGAAGAATGGGATCCAGTACATGTGTAGGGGTTTTTTTAGACAGAGTACAGACAGTTCTATTGTAATGAGGGAGGGGGCTGAGAATAATAAGACAAAAGGTGGTAGGTGGGAATGTGTGTGTGTGTGTGTGTGGCCATTTGTTAAAGTTCTTTTCTGGTAGTTTCAATATCTTCACATACAAATATGGATAATTTAGCTTAGAATAAAGATTGGAGTGAGAAGTATAGGTTTGAAAATAGGTGAAATGTGCATTTTTCATCATGTCGCTAAGATCATTGAGCACCTAATCCTAAGATACAATGCCTCAAAATTGGAAGACAAGTTATCCTGTGATGCAATTCAATGGCTAATATTCACAAATCAGAATCTCAAGAAGGAATGCTTAGCACAAAAATTAATTAAGAAACACTATTGATTGGAAGTGCTCTTGGAGAACTGTTATACATACACTCCACCAGAGTACAAATATTCTTAAATAATAAGATCCTTAATTGTAATAGAATTCATTAGTCTAGAACCACCAGATTCACTCAGATATCTTAAAACAAATAAAAATCTGTGCTAGCATAATTTAATTTTACTGTATTTTTGTTGTTGGTTCACTATTTGAGCTGAAATTCGTATAAAGACTATCCAAAATCCAAACATGAAAGATGGTACTCAGAAAGCAAATGGATGAGATAAAAGTCCAACAGCGTCTTTCCATAAAAGAGACATCATTTCTCCCCACTTGTATCCTCAGTGAGATAGCCTCCTGATGATGCCAAGTCTTAGCTTCATAAGGTTTTATAGTCTCCTGAATGCAGTGGCAGCCTAACACAAGAACTTGCATCAAATCAATAAATGTTCCCCTGAATAGGGTGGGATTTATGGGAGAACAAAAGAAAAGAACTATCGCTTTCTACCAACTTCTTTTGTTTTCTATTCTCCTAACAAGCATTTCTGACTTATGCATTAAAATCATAATTATTATTGATTAATGTGTTTGTTTCTTTCAAAGAAGTAGGTCTTTTTTGGAGGAGTCTGTAAATTCTAGTCATTACAACTCTGGATAAAGCTAATACTAAGTGCATTATTTTCTGGCTCTGTCATTTCCAGAGGTGTGACTTTGGGCATGCTACTTAAACATCTGACGCCCTCATTTATTTATTCACAAATGAGGCTTTACCCAAAGATTAATAGAATTAATGTATGTTAAATAATTACAACTGTGATTGGCATAGAACAAGTACATAATGAATGTTAATTACTACTATTATTCCTTTTGAATACTGATGCTTTTCCATTTTTTAAAAATAATTTGTACTCTCATCTCATATCTAAAAATTTACTGATTTCTGGCATGCATTACATATATGCTCATGTTCATTTTCCTGCATGCATATCAGTGTGTTTTATACCAGTTCCCCTTGACTGTTATAAGCCTTTGTACATTTGTAAAACCTCCCATCATTTAAAATCCTTCCCTATAATTTCAGAATCAAGATACTATTAGTCTTAGTGAGAAACAAAACAAGCTTTCTGTCCTGAAGTGTACATAGATCTCTTGTGTCTCTCTTTTCCTAGCTTCCTTTGCTGCTCTGTGTGCCACATGTGATGCAGACCTGACAATCAGATTTACGCAGCTCACGGACTATGAACAGGAGTGAACCATTCAAAAATATGGAGTACACCAAAATACACTGTGGTGGCAGGAGACGGCAAGACTAGCCAAAATAGCATGCTTCCCAAAACTCCAGCGTAAGATTAGCAGAGCTGGTACTTGGTGTCTAGTGCCTTGGTGGCCTTCCATGTGAGCCTTGGTGATGAATGGCAGCAGTACTGTCTTCAAAGGACTCATTCGGGAAGTGCTTTTGTTTTGACTGATGCCTAGCTCCCTTGTTCCCATTTATTTTTCACACACCACAGTTACTGTGATGTTTGTAACATGCTCTCAGTAAGCTCATTTTGTGCTTAAATCTGAGTTGTTTTTAAGGTTCTTGCAACTAATGCACCAAGACTGACACAATTTAGTCTCTAGTATCACAGGGGTTGAGCATATATAGTCTGCCTTTCTCTCTGTCCTGAATTTGTAGGAAGAGTTTGAATTAATAAACGGTAGACCTAATATTAATATTATTTTCTTATTGCTGCTGAAAAAATTAACACAAACTTAGTGGATAAAAAACAATATAAATTGCAGTCTTACAGTGCTGGCTATTCAAAAAATCAAAATGAGTACTATAGGGATAATATCAAAGCGGTTCAAGAGTCTATTTTTCCTGGAGGCTTTAGGGTAGATCTTTTCTATTCCTCTTCCAACTTCTAGAGGTTGCCTGCATTCCTCATCTCAGTACCATACCTCTGCTTCTGTCTTCACATCTATTACTAACTCTGATCTCTCCATCCCTGTAAGTACCCCTGCAATTACATTTTGAGTCCAGTGGGATAATCCAGAATAATTTCCGCATCTCAAAATTCTTGATTCTTCATATCTTAAGACCCTTTTTTGTCAGTGGGATCAGTATCGTAACATCTCTGAGGGGCCATTATTCACAGTACCATAAACACTTGGACTAAATATTACTACGTGCAGCCTGAAGTAAGTTACCCCAAGTCCTCCAGGGATCTGACCTTCTTTATGTTAGAAGTCATCAGCCTCCTCCCAGTCCTGCACATCGTTACTAAGGACTGAGGAGACTCAAGTTGTGTATAATGGCTGGTTGCCAAATGAAGGGAAACAGACATTTTGGTAAAAAAAAAAAAAAAAAAATTAGGGCCAAAATAGTATCATATAGAGTAGTGTGACCTGTCTCATTGCCCACCCAGCTTAGTCATATATATATATATATATATGACAACCATAAATGGCAGAATAGGACAACATAGTCCTAACACAGGCATATTATCTTTATTTTACATATGAGGACACTTTCTTATCCTATATGCTTTTTTTAAGTAGAAGAAAAAACATTTCCCAGTGGTTTTATTGGATGAGCACAAGCACATAGTTGCCCTACACAATGGGGGTCATTACCATCAGACTCTCCCTTTTTTTGTTAGGAAAATCTACCTTGCATGACCAAAGCAGCAGCTCACTTCATTTCTGTCCATTCTATGTTAGTTACCAACCACCTGATTGATTTTGTTTTCCCTTAGACGTTTTTCAGCTGCTTCTGCAGAGAACCACTCAGCTTTTCTCCCTAAGGTCAAGTGCCATTCTGTGAATTGAAGGACTCCCTTGTATTCTTTTGTTCCAGTGCATTAGTGTACCTCCTATCCTTTTTCTTCATCTTAGTCTTATTTCTGTCTTTATTTCTGATTCTGTCAATCCATACTTTTGCTTCCTTTCACCTTGTTAATAATGAATAACCTCATTGTTTCATTTCATTATATGACTTTTGCTTTATCTATGGATGCAAGTTATCTTCAAATATTTGAATGATTTTCATTTGATGGATAAGTGCAAATTATGAATAATAGTTCTATGGAAAGAATGTACAAGAACTAGATGCAAGAAATTATGATAAAATCACTTCGGTTTATATTAAGAAAGACTTTTCAAACAGTTCTCTTTAGAGATGGAATAGATTGCCTTGTGAGAGGGCAATTCATTACAAGTATTCATTCAGAGGCCGGGGGTCATCCATGATGAATAGTGTTTGAAACAGAAAAATTCTATCACTAAGTAAGTATTTTCCATCTTAATTCTATCATCCTGAGCAGCTGGAATCTTATGCTATTTGTGTTCAAAGAGTGGTTTTTACCTGTATTGGAAACTTACTTCAAAGTTACAATACCTCTTTTAGTTTAGTAGCTGGCTCTTGCATTTTAGAAAATAAATATAAGTATTAAAATAAAAGGATATATTCAACATACAGATAAGAGGATCAGAAGATGGGAAAAGTACTGTCTGTTCTGTTCAGTGTGGGATTTTTCCATTAAATAATTATGAAATTAGAGTTGCAATAATGAAAAGTGTCCTGAGTATATGTCCAGTGTGTGCCATCAGAGCATTTTAAATTACCAATTATCTCCAAATAGTGCATTTACTATCAGGGACCTAATAATATATATGTGGTGCTTGACTGTTTGCTAGTTTGCCCCTAAGAAAATATGAGGTACTACGAGTTAAAAACTTGTTACAGAAGCCAAATGAAACAAGGGAATTGGAAGCTGGAAGCCAAAAGAACAGATGGTGAGAAGAGGCAATATGGTTCATAACAATTTTTGTGATGGTAAGGCTTCTGTAAGTGATGCCACCATCAATACCTGTTACACACAAAGACATGCCTTCAATTTTTATGAAGGTGAATTCTTAAAATTATAATACATCATGATAATAGATCTAGTCTATCATGATAACAGATCTATCACTACTTGCTCTATTTGGAATGCTATTGAAGTATGTATGAATTTAGCCTAAGAAAGTTGAGATTAAGGAGCTTTCTGAGCCAGGTACAGTAACCAGATGGAAGACATTTTATGAGTGAATATTCACTTTCCCAGAATATATTTGTACTCCAGGTGGCCCTGATATGAGACTTAGGATTGGATCTTCACAGGAGTCATTAAAGGGAGTTCAGATTGTCCTAGAGACTAAACTCCATTCAAAAATCCTGCTTTAAGAACAAAGGAAAGTTGGTATAAGGGGTGTGGATAACAGGTCTCCCTGACATATGAGGCATCTAGATGGTAATCCTGTATTCTCTGACAATTCCCTCTGGTAAGATTAAAGCCATCTATCATATTCTGCAATGGCTCTATTTTTGGAAAATTTGAGTTTTTCGCTAACTTTTTTATTTCCTTGATAATTTTTAAAGTTAGGATAGTCATTCAAATACCTATATTTTTACTTTGTGATATATTTAATAATTTGTAATTTCATACACCACTATTATAAATACTTGTATCCATAATCAGGTTCTTCCAAGAATAGGACACACATACATGCTTTGAATATGAAGGGTCCTTCAGGCCCTTGACACAATTCATAATTCAACGAATTATAAAAGCTGCAATAAGTTAAAGTAATTCAAAATGGACCTATTTGTTAACTCAAAGCTTTGCCTCTATAAAACAATTTCCCTTGACCCTCTGGGTCTCTGACAGCTTCCAGAGTTTCCCTATCCCAAAACATTACATCTACCTCCTGCCTCCTCCCATAGAGAAACCCCACCATATGCAGTGATCATTTATCTTGTCTTGGTTCTCCTTTCCTCTTCCTTTTTTTAAGTCCTCCTTCCATCCATATTCCTAAGTCTAAGTCACAATGTCTCAAATATAAGACTGGGAAAGACAAAAATTTTAGGTTTCAGCAGTAAATAGCTGGGTAAACAAAAATTCTCTTTAGCAATAAAACATTAGAAGTGTTATTAAACTTTGTTATGTTTATGCATTTGTTCAACAAATAGTCATTTAGTACCCACATGTACCAGGTACTATTATACCCTAATAAAATAGGGTAAAAAAAATGATTTATGGTCTTGTGTAGCTTACATTTTTAGCATGGAAAAATGGCAATAAAATTCTGTGGGGAAAATAGCTAAGGGAAATTGGGAATTTTAAAACAGAGAGGTAACACAAGGGAAAAAGGAATGAAAATCTTGAATGATCTCATGGGCATTTGCATGTATTTGCAGTGAAATAGGAAGTCCTATCAGAGATCTAAGTAGATTTTCCTCACTGGTCAAATAGAAAAAGTTGATGAGAGAACTGAATTATTATATAGAAAATAGCAGTATGTAACTGCCAATTTCCGAAGAACTTTCCGCATAGCAGCCCTTCTCCCATTCTAATAAGAATAAATATTCCTTACAGATTCTATTTCTGCAGATAGTAGTTTATAACAGCTCATTAGCATATCATTGTATATGTTCCAGCTAATAATAGCTGATTGCCACTAAAATATAATACTATATTTGTTTCATTTTGAGATCCACTGTTAAATAAATTGACTCTTCAGAACAGTTATTGATGAAAAAAGCTCATTTTTCAACAAAAAATAATAAAAACAATAATTTAAACAACCTAATTTATGGTCTTTCATACTCAAAAATCAAAAGAATCAAGCTAGCAAGTGAAATGTAAAATGCATCTGATTACCATTAAATACAACATTAATTATTTAGGTTCAGCCAAAGATAATTCAGTACACAATATTAATGTTATTTGCATATTCTAGCTTTGTATTTGGTTTTTAAATGTTTTATGGTTTTAATTTATACCTGTGGTGAATGTAATAGTGTAAGAAATGTGGGGCCGGCACCTTGGCACAGTAGATTAATCCTCCACATGCGGCACCGGCATCCCACATGGGCCCTGGTTCTTTCCCCGGCTGCTCCTCTTCCAATCCAGCTCTCTGCTATGGCCTGGGATAGCAATGGAGGATGGCCCAAGTGTTTGGGATCCTGCGCCTGCGTGGGAGACCAGGAAGAAGCACCTGCTTGAATGGGTGCAGCTCCTGCCATTGTGGCCATTTAGGGAGTGAATCAATGGAAGGAAGACCTTTCTCTCTTTCTCTCCCTCTCACTGTCTGTAACTCTACCTCTCAAATAAATAAATAAAATCTTTAAAAAAAAAAAAAGAAATGTATACCCATAGTATCTTTACAGCTTTTAAGTAATATTATTATAGAAATTATATAATCATCAAGCAAAAACCTACTTTAAAAAGATGTCTGTGAATTTCTTTTGTGTACAAAATCTAGATTTCCTCCTATTATTAATAATATACATCAGCTTACTTTTGGTTGATAAGCAAAAAGAATCCAGAGAATGATACATAGGTAGGTTAGAAGGTAGACTATTTGTGAAAGCTTGGTGTTTGCCTGCAGATCATGACTCAGAAGGAGATTGAGTAGAGTTTATAGCAGAGAGCCTAGCCAGTGGCCCAGATGAATGAGAAAGTGGTAGGAGGAACTATGATGTAACCATAAACTCATTCTTGATGTTTGTAGGCTTCTCTACCCTTTACTGTTATGACAACAAAACACACCTGATTCCAGGAATCAGAAAAAAAATCATAACATACTTCATGTTAATATGCTATAGGTTTTTTTTTAAGATTTTATTTATTTATTTGAGAGGTAGAGTTACAGACAGTGAGAAAGAGAGACAGAGAGAAAGGTTTTCCATCCATTGATTCACTCCCCAACTGGCTGCAACAGCTGAATCTGTGCCCATCCGAAGCCAGGAGCCAGGAGCTTCTTCCGGGTCTCCCACATGGGTGCAGGGGCCCAAGGACTTGGGCCATCTTTTACTGCTTTCCCAGGCCATAGCAGAGAGCTGGATTGGAAGAGGAGCAATAGGGACTAGAACTGGAGCCCCTTTGGGATGCCGGCACCACAGGTGGAGGATTAACCTACAGCGCCACCGCACCAGCCCCAATATGCTATAGATTAAACATGATTTAGCTCTGCAGCCCACATAGATATTTAACCCACAAAGACAAAACTTAATAGTACTATAAAGGATAGAGACTTGATCCAACTGTGGTATTTAGGAGGTGACCCTAGTTTGAGGCCTTTAGGTCATTTGAGGAGTGCCCTTAGAAGGTATTTCACAAAAGAGTGTTGGTTATATAAGCCTGAGTCAGATCTGGCCTCTCTCTCTCTCTCTCTCTCTCTCTGCTTCCTCACTCTCACCATATGATCCCCTTTCTGCATGCATTCCATAATTGACATCATACGACCTCACCAGGCGCCCATCCACTGAAACCATCTGAACCGTTCACCTCCAAAGAACTGTGAACCTCCAAAATCATGAACCCAAATCAACCTTCCTCCTCACAAGTAGCTTGTGTCAGGTATGTAGTTATACTGACATAAAATAGACTATATGACATGTAGGGATAAATATGTTTTTTATAGAATGAAAGTGAAAAAAAAAAAACCAGCTAGACTGTTATACTCTAAGAATTCCTAAACTAATTTATACATATACTGGGGAAAATGGCATAGTGGTGAGTGGGACATTACCCAAAACATTTCATTTTTGTTCATGGACTTTTCAGTTGCCTTAATACCTAAAATCCACACATTATATAAAATATATGTAATATATAATATGTATTATGTACAAGCTGATGAATTTCATAAGAAGGAAAAATTCTCAAAAATGATTGCAAGGATTAGTTTTCACACAAAATCATAGTGTTGTCTATCTCCTGCTAATCCACATGTTTCACAAGGGTCAAGCAGCATATTTAATGCAGGCAATAGGAAGTGATTTGAAGTTATCGTTGACAAACATAATCCCCTGGGGGAGTGTCTCTCCTTTGCTTCAGATTGTGAGAATTATCTAGATTACTGCCCCAAATTATTATTATTTTTTTTTGCCTTGGGAGAAGGGTTTGGACTCAGAAGTCTCTCATGCTGCAAAAGCTCTACCTTTAAACACAGAAACCATGGTAACCAATAGCCACAGTGAAGGCAACTTCCTGTGCTGTCTGTGTATTTTCCAGATCTTTACAACTGAGACTTAAAACACTAATACAGTCAATCCCACAGATTCTGCAGTGAGCATTTTGTCCTTTCTTGATATCATTAGATTTTAAATAAATGTGTACAGAGGCAACATTGTGGAGAGAAAGAGTCAACTTTATGTGTTTTTCTATCACTTGACATATTATGGTAGCTCTTTTCTATTATTTTAATTAAATTCCCAGGAGACAGAGAAAGACAAGTGATCTAATATCCTGAATATGATAGAAGATGCTCTTCTTTTTTCTGAATATGAGATTTATGTTGTTCTCATAGAGGAATATCCCAGAGATTATCTGTCACTTAGGTCATAAATAAAATAATGGATTTCAGGATGGGAGGGGTATATGCATGTGTTGGAGAAGGGTGGTTGAAAAGAAAGGATATTTTAAATCGAATACCATTGAAACGTAGGTAGCAGTTTTATTATTTTGGAGTTCCATAAATTTTTAATGTGTCATTAGATAAACTCCACTAGTTAGCTTATAAATTTGTCACTAATAGCGCCTAGAAAATATTGGGGAGCCAGCACTCTAGTGTAGTGGGCTAAGCCTCCTCCTGCAGCCCTGGCATCCCCCTATGGCCGGTTGGAGTCCCGGCTGCTCTTCATCTGATCCAGCTCTCTGCTATGGCCTGGGAAAGTAGTAAAAGATGGCCCAAGTAGTTGAGGCCCTGCACCCATGTGAGAGACCTTGAAGAAGCTCCTGGCTCCTGGCTTCAGATCTGCAAAATTCCGGCCATTGCAGCCATTTGGGGAGTGAACCAGCAGATGGAAGACATCTCTCTCTGTCTCTCCTTCTCTCTGTCTGTAACTCTACCACTCAAGTAAATAAATATTTTTCTAAAAAAAGAAAATATTACGGGGCCAGCGCTGTGGTATAGCGGATGAAGCCACCGCCTGCAGTGCCAGCAACCCATGTGGGCACCGGTTTGAGTCCCAGCTGCTCCACTTCCGATCCAGCTCTCTGCTATGGACTGGGACAGCAGTGGAGGATGGCCCAATTCTTTAGGCATCTGCACCCGCATGGGAGACCTGGAAGAAGCTCCTGGCTCCTGGCTTCAGACAGGCACAGCTCTGGCCATTGCAGTCAATTGGGGAGTGAACCAGTGGAATGAAAGACCTCTCTCTCTCTCTCTCTCTCTCTCTCTCCCTTTCTCCCTCTCCTCTCTCTGTGTAACTCTGACTTTCAAATAAATAAATACATCTTTTTAAAATTGGAAAATATTGGAAGGTAAAGTATCATTGTTTAAAGGACAGCTTCTAATTCAAGGTCTACCTCAGTCCTCTGCCACATACTAGCCATGCAATCTTGGGTAGGCAATCTACTATCTCTACCCTGCCTCACTTTTATCATCTCTAAAATGAGGGTAATAATAAGTCCTATTTCTTTGGACTGTTATGAGTATTAAATGAGTTGATATATATAATTCATAAATACATCCAGAATTTAATGTGCTATAAAAATTATATATTATCATTATTGTACTATTGAAATATTTATGTTATATAAAACTGAATTTCAAAAATGAAACAATTAATTGAAGGCCAGTAAGTGGCATAATTTAAAAATAATCACTAGAGAAAGAGAACTTGGCATATAATTGCTGCAAATGTTTTTGTTTGTTTGTTTGTTTTGACAGGCAGAGTGGACAGTGAGAGAGAGAGACAGAGAGAAAGGTCTTCCTTTGCCCTTGGTTCACCCTCCAATGGCCGCCACGGCCAGCGCGCTGTGGCCGGTGCACCGCACTGATCCGAAGGCAGGAGCCAGGTGCTTCTCCTGGTCTCCCATGCGGGTGCAGGGCCCAAGCACTTGGGCCATCCTCCACTGCACTCCCGGGCCACAGCAGAGAGCTGGCTTGGAAGAGGGGCAACTGGGACAGAATCCAGTGCCCCGGCCGGGACTAGAACCCGATGTGCTGGCGCTGCAAGGCAGAGGATTAGCCTATTGAGCTGCGGCACCGACCTTGCAAATGTTTTTTAAAAGTACTACTTTTAAACATGTATTTATTTCAGAGGTACAGAGACAGGGAGAGGCAGACAGAATAATATATACAAGCTGGCTCACCCCCCAAATGCCTGCAAAGGCCAGGGCTGAGCCAGGGATAGAACCAGGAGTCAGGAACACAATCCAGATCTCTCATGTGCATGGCAGGAATCCAATTACTTGAGTTATCACTGGTGCCCCCCCCCCCAAGTCTGCATTGGAGAGAAGCTGAAGTCAGGAGCTGGAGCTGGGAAGCAAACCCATGTACTCTGATTTGGGATGTAAGTGATTTAACCTCTAAGCTAAACATCTGTGCCTAAAATGTTGCTTCTTTAATGAGAAAGTGTCTCAGATTATTCAATCCCTATGCCACACTGTATAACTTTGGACACTCAGATTCAAAGAGGGACAGTAGACAGATTATGATCCTGGAGCTGGTCCATGGTATGGAGGCGAGTTATGAGAGATTGCTGACTCAAGTTTCCTAATCCCTAATCTATTTCTACCCTAACACAGTAGTCTCTCTATAATTCTTAAACTATTGGCTAACTATCTTAAACACAGCTTTCAGGATTTGCCATTTAACTTGCAATAATAATAAATATGTGTAAATAAGATCTTCCTATTGCTGGAACTATTCATATATATGTATGCAAGTATAAGTATGCACAAGTGGATATGTTGCATTTTTATTGTTGTTGTTAAGATTTTTATTTTATTTATTTGAAAGGCAGAGTCACCTACAGTGAGAGGGAAAGACAGAGAGAAATGTCTTCCTTCTGCTGGCTCACTCCCCAAATGGCCACAATGGCTGGAGCTGTACCAATCCAAAGCCAGGAGCCAGGAGCTTCTTCTGGGTCTCCCACATGGGTGCAGGGCCCCAAGCACATGGCTCATCTTCCATTGCTTTCCCAGGCCATAGCAGAGAGCTGGATTGGAAGAGGAGCAGCTGGGACTAGAACTGGCACCAATATGGGATGCTGGAGCCACAAGCAGAGGATTAACCCACTGCAGCTAGCCCTTATGTTGAATTCTTTAAGAGGAAATCAGGATAAAATAAGTGTCTTAGCAAATGGTGTATCATATTTTCTAATGTATTAGTTGCTACATTTTACTGTCTATAAAGTATTCACTAGGAAATCAGACCAGTAAACATACCAGTCTGGAATCCTGGATCTGGAATTTCAATAGCTGTGCCTGCCCCAATTTCATTATTTTCAAAATCACAATAACTACTTCATAGATTTACAGCAAAGGTAAGCTGAGATAATATAAATATAGGCTTTAAAGTGGCTGACATGAATTAATAGTAGGTATAATTACAATTTATGCAGAAGACTTCTACTTCAAGATTTTTTTAAGCAAACTATTTCTCAGAACTTCCTCAATATCTCTAGAGTTGCCACTGATGTTTTTTACACATGATTAGAATTAAATTGAGATTATTTGGTAAATTCTACGAAATCTAGAATGCATCGGACATACTGGACTTCCTATAGATCTCTGTTCACAGTTGAATTTCTCTATACTGAAATCTAGCTTGTGAGCAGGGTGCCATCTTGGCATTGTGAAAGAGTAATCTGAGTATCTTTCCATTATCCAGTTCTCAAGATAATTAAATAGGATTCTCTGAGGAGGAACTCAGAAATGAGTATTTTGTATAATATTTTATATCTGGGTGTTTCCAATGTGCATCTAAAGATAAGAACTGTTGTAATAAATGATATTAGGTATTAGTATAGGTTCTTTGGCTGGCAGGATATCACACAAAGACACTCAAATAGGTATAAGGTAGAACACATTTTTTTCACTTTTAGAACCAAACAAAAGAAACCTGCCGTGAATGACCACATAGGAAGTTGCAACTGGGGACATAGTAGCAGCTTAAACTTAGCTTGTTAGGTAGGTTACATGGACTTTCTGGAGATTAGGCATATGAGTAATTCTTTTTTTTAAAAGATTTCTTTTGTTTATTTGAAAGACAGAATTATAGAGAGAAGTAGAGACAGAGAGAGAGGTCTTCTATCCACTGGTTCACTCCCCAGATAGCCACAATGGCCAGAGCTGCGCCAATCCAAAGCCAGGAGCCAGGAGCTTCTTCAGGGTCTCCCATGCTGGTGCAGGGGCCCAAAGTCTTGGGCCATCTTCTTTCCCAGGCCATAGCAGAGAGCTAGATCGCAAGAGGAGCAGCCGGGACTAGAACCAGAGTCCATATGGGATGCCGGAGCTTCAGGCCAGGGCACCAGCCTCTGGCATATGAATAATTCTGCTGTCCCAGTGAAGAAGAGTCTGTCTGTGAGTGTTAGATATATAAGGCTCTCTTGCAGTTGGGTACATGTGTTTTATAACCAGAGGTGTTATTGCCTGATAAGGGAAGTCATGGAAGGGGGGCTTAGTAGTCTCTGCAAAAAGGATAATTAAGAGGTTCTAGTCATAGCTTCAAACTGAGTCAATAAAGCTGTTGTGAAATAGTATATTTCAAGAACCACTACTTCAGAGCCTTATTAAAAAATGCTACACTCTAAATGTACACAGCCATCAATGTATTGAAAGGTGGAAAGAGGACCATATTGTTCATCAAAAGACTTGAGTTCTGGGTGAGAATCTGCCACTTACTAACTGTGGAACTAACACATTTCATCTGAAGTTATGCTTATATATCAAATGGGCAGACATATGCCCTGTCAACCTCACAAGGCTTTGATGAGGATCAAATGAATCAATGCTATGGATAAGTCCTGGGTAATCATTAGCCCACTAAAGGTAAGTAGTCATTATTTTACTTGGGTGTCATTCCTCTTGACACAAGTTTGGAAGTGACTTTAGGTGCACAGGTAAAGGGAAGGCAGAAAAATGAGGAGGAATTATTAGAACTTGAAAGTAAATGTACATCTTGGGTCAAGTCTGATGCTAAATACAAGCTCTCTTCCTCGTGTCACATACCAAGTGCACTTAATGATGTTCTCAAGCACTGTGGAAAAGCAAGCAGATGCTCTTCCCTTACAGAAATGGTTGATCCAAACAATTTCTCTCATCTGACTCTCCCTCCATCTTTCTAATCCTAAGACCTAGATCTCAAATGTCATATTTTCCTTTACAACCTTTTTGGGGAAACCAATTAAATCCTAACATAAAATTTTGGAATTATCCTAATCCCCTCCTCTTTGTCATATTTCTGATAAGTCAGTTAATCCATTCTTCTCCCTTATCATTCTCTCCTTCTCATCTACACCAACCATCATTGCTTTCCACTTGGAATCTTCTTACCTGATCATCCAGCTTCCAACACCCCCACCCCAACTCCCACACACACAGCCAATCTATTATCTTACAAGTTCCTCCATAGCTCAAAATATTTACTTCAATCTCCTGGCAAGTATTATTTTCACTTTGTGTGCATTTCTGGGTGTTGGTCCCTCAAACATGTAGTGCTCTTTCTACCTTCATTCATGAGAGAAGTTTCCATGAAGAGAAAACAGTTCCTTACTTTGACATTTGTAGGAGAAGAAGGTCAATTATTCTTTATACTTTAGGAATAAAGTTGATTGGCTGTTCAGTTAGTTTATTTCATTAAAGATATTTTACCTTTAGCAAAGGTGTCATGTAAATCTTTCAATTAATATTTAAAGTTATATATAGATATAGATATAGATATAGATATAGATATAGATATAGATATGGTAGGAAGAATTTTAAGATGGCCCTAAGATTCCTGGTTCCTGGTGTTATAGAAACTTTCTCCAAGTTTTTCAGTCTGACAAAGATCTAGATACTTCTATGAAGGAGTTTTGTAGATGTAAGTACAGTTCCAAATCAGTCAACTTTCAGATAAAGGAATTATCTAATGGATCTGACCTAGTCATAGCAGTTTCTTGCATTTTCTCTGGCTAATGGCAGAGGAGTAAGTCAAAGGCTCAACCTACGATAAAGACTTGAGCACCACACACTCCTGACTTGGAGTGTGACATTTAGGAGCTCAAAAGAAGCTCCTTCCTTGCCTCAGCAAGAAAATGAGCATTTCAATCCTTTGATTAAAAGGAACTGAATTTTGTCAATGATAGGAAGGAACTTAGAAAAGGGTTTTCCCTAGAGGCTGTGGATAGCACGAGCCACCTGGGCCAGACTTCTGGTCTGCAAAATTGTGAACTACTACCAAGGCTCCCCTTTAAGTCACTAAATGCTTGGTAATGCATTCCCCACAGGATAATGCAATGCAAGGACATTTTTAATTTATTGAAAACAACTGTTCTCTCTCATCCTTTCCTTACTTCCTATATGCACTTGGCTAAAATGGTCTTGTTTTGTCATTTTATTTAAAGTAAATATTTCAAAGATGCCAGGAATAACCCATCCACAAATAAAGCAGTACAGCTACCATGTGCATTTACATATCTCGTTGGTCTCTACTATGCCAGCTCTCATCACTCTCAAACTTCAAACCCAGAGTACAAGTGGTATACACAGTAATTTGAAGAACCACTGAGAAATCGACACCAAGTAACAGTGAATGATAGAACTTGGACTTCAATGTCAGGTTGAGTTTAAATCCTGCTCTGTCCCTGTTTGACCTTGTGTAGGTTTCGTTTTCTGGATCTGGAGGAGTGATTTGCCAGTAGGTTGTAAATTAAAATCACCTGGAGGCTTAAAAAATCCTAATGACCAGACAACGGTACTTTTTAAAGTCCCCAGATACAACCAAAATTACTTGGGAACTACTGATTATAAACAGTACTCAGACTATATGGCATCGAAAACTTCAGTTCTAAAGGTCTGTTTGTGTTTAATAAACACAAATGCAAATCCACAAGCAATATCTTAATGTTGAGGAGGAAGAATGGGCCAATTACTAGTTAAGATTATAATTTCCTCAACTGTTTCTTTCTCTAAGTGGATTGGCAGAATTTAAATCCAAATGATATGCCCATTGTTATTATTTTGGCAACTACCTTAAAGGGACACTCTGAATGTAAAACTTAATATCTTGTGAATATGATTTTGAGGCAAGTAGAAAACAAAACAAAAGGGAGAAGGAAGAGTATGGTGGTGACAAGGTAGAGGAAGATGGAAAAGAACACTAAAAAATATATACACAGAAATAGAGATATAGATAGAAAATGATGATGGTAATTGATATATCGAAAGTTAAATAGGTAGGTAGACAGATAGATAGAACATGGAAATTAGCCAGTGACATAAACCAGTAATGAACTGGAGGATTTTTCAGTGCTGAGATGTAAAACTAGCTAGTTGCCAAATTTTTGGTAAATTTGACTGTGACATAAAAAGCCTTGTAGGAATAGGAGTGTATTAGAAACAATAAGAAGCGTGGTTTTGCTTAGCCTGGAAGGCACAAGGCAGAAAGAAGAAAAGGGCTCTGCGCTTTGGGCAATGAAATACAACGAAAAGTAAGAGCTCACAGAAAACATAAAATTGCATCAAAAAGTTACCCAGAGAAAATAAGTCATTTGGAATTCCTGGAAATCTCAAAGAGGGCACTTGCATTTTTCTCAAGGCTTCAATTTCCATCCTGCAAATGGATTCAACAATGTGACCTACCTTATTAGGTAATTTGAGGATGAACTCATTCAATAGCTATAAATCATTGAAAGTAATGTTTGGCACGTGGTGCTATATAAATGCTTATTAAATAAAAAATTAAACAAGTTGCAATAAATAACAAAGGATAATTAGAACAGGGCAATATTAGCAGAGGACCAGACAAATAAATCAATGGAATAAATTCAAATCTACAAAACATTTCATCTCAGTTAACCATGCTGTGGGGAAGAAAAAGACACTGAGCCCAGATTGAACTCAAGGTTTCCTCCTCTCAAGCATTGATCTAACACATAATTCATAACTCATAAAATTCAATGTATTGACTGTGGCCTTCAAACCCTTAAACTACCTACTTCAACGTTATTAAATTCCTCCACTCTTTCCCTTGTTTTGTGTTATCTTTAACTCTAAAATTGGAAAACTGCTTAAAACATAATTAACATGAGATTGCACCAACATATATGGTTCTATATGCTATATTTTTATTTTAATGTAATTAGTCTGAGAATAGACATCCTTCCTTACACAGTTTTGATTTTTCTAGTATAGAGCAGATGAAGCTATTATATGAGCAGTTTATGCTGACCATATCACTTAAGAGAGTTCTGGAGCATAGCAGATCCATTTTCCCACATTACTTATCCCCAGAGAATCTGCTCCAAGCCCATAGGAGCCTCTATATTTCTATGCTGATACTCACTATTAATGGGGAAAGGAAAGTAAGTGAGAGAGGGTGTCCAGTTATACACTGAATTGTCTACTAGTAGTAGCTCTTGAGACTGCTGAGTTGCATTTCGAAAATAGCTTATATGTATTCATTGCAAAAGATAACACTATTATATCCATTTTTAGTTGTAACCAATCCCAGGAAGACTGACTGTATCATGTTTAAGGTACTCTCTCCCCCCACTATTCTTATCAGCTTTCAATATGAAATAAAATAATAGCATTACTATTTCCAAGAGCTCTGATATGCATCTTTCCTAATATATATCAGGCTCACATTGCCAATAAAATTATTCAATAATATGACTCTAGCTTGTTTTAGGGGAAAAGCATGTGAATCTCTGCAGGATATTTTTCAATCTAGATATTAAAGTTAAATGTTTAAATGGTATCTTTTAATAATACCCCAGCAGTCTATGAGTCTGTGATATTGACTGCTGCCTCTCACCTTTTCCTATCCCAATATCCTTGCACCCTTCCTCAGGTATTTCTGCATTGAAGGCTGCAATAAACTTATTTTACATTTTCCTTTCATCAGTGCATATGAGGTTGCAATTTCCTAACACATTCACTTCCCCTGGCCTCTTAGTGCACTCTGCTGGACTCCCTTGGGAATGCCACCTGATTTTCAGTGCATGGGAGTCATGCACACATTCCAATGTACTCACAGCATTTAGTGTCAAGATCTCAAAAACATCTTCCTTGGTTCAAAGATTAACTCAATTAATTAAGATTTAGATACCAACAGTTTTTGCAAAAGAGTTTGTTTTCCCAGCGCTGTAGGCTGAGTGTTGTGTCCCCCGAAATCCAGAAGTTAAAGCCTGATTCCCACTGTGGGAGGTTATTAAGTCCTGAGGATGCAGTCTTCGTGAATGAGATCAGTACACTTATAAGAAACAGGAGAGAGAAGACGTCTCCACAAAGCAGGAGCAGATGCTGACCACACACCAAATGTATTGGCTTCTTTACTTTGTACTTTCCAGCCCCCAGAACTATGAGAAACAAATGTTTGCTGTTTAAGCCATCCAGTCTTCGATATTTTTGTTATAGTAGCCCCAAATAATGAAGACGCTGAGTTAACTTAGAGCAACCGAAGTCTATGATCATTCATTTTATTTTGTAGTGCTCAAACTGGTAGATCCAGATGCAGCCTGTGAAGTAGCCTGGTGACACTGTGACAGTA
The DNA here is from genome assembly GCF_033115175.1 of Lepus europaeus. Classification (NCBI taxonomy): domain Eukaryota; kingdom Metazoa; phylum Chordata; class Mammalia; order Lagomorpha; family Leporidae; genus Lepus; species Lepus europaeus. Next base: position 121,898,178 of record NC_084829.1, on the reverse strand, counting down.
ACAGCAAGACTTTTAACCCTCCAGGGAACTTCCGATCTCCAGTGGAGGAGGCAGGGTGTGGGTGTGGGGGCAGATGATACTCTTCATCTCCTCTAATACAGAACTGTCATGCTCCCCTGCTTGTTGTGTCTACCTCAATTCCCGAAGGAATCTCTTTTCATCTTCTGGCCTTTGTGCCCCATCCCTTCCTCAGTTGCTGTTAGGTTTGCTATTAGGGTTGCTCACTAGAGGGCATCGTTTCATTTCATTCTTGTTTCCCCTGCCTCCTATAAGCTTAACTATTACTTAGTTGGTAGCGATCTTATTTTTGTTAATAAAATAGATACTCAGAGAATTTAATGAAATGTGTTTTCTTCAGATGCCTTGCTTATACTAATTCTGTAGGTTAGTAGATTTCCTAAAGATCCTCACTATAAATTAACATTAAAGGTGTACCGATGAAGTAATGAAAAGTTTAAAGACAAGAATTTATTAATCATAGATGGTGTGTTTGACCCATGTTAGATTATGTCCATACAACTACAGTTATAACTAGAGAAGACTTATACAATCCCTGACACTGCAAAGAACTCAAGAGAAAAATCTAGAAATAGTTCTCCAGAATATATAACTGGGGGCCTGTACTGTGGCATAGTTAGTAAGGCTGCAACCTGCAACACTGACATCCCACATGGGTACCGGTTGGTATCCCAGGTGCTCTACTTCAGGTCCAGTTCCCTGCTAATGGAAAAGCAGCAGAAGATGGCCCAAGTGTTTAGGCCCCTGTACCCATGTGGGATACCCAGAAGAAGCTTCTGGCTCCTAGCTTCAACCTGGCCCAGCCCTGGCTGTTGCAGCCATCTGAGGAATGAACCATCGGAAGAAAGATCTCTCTCTCTCGCTCGCTCTCTCTCTCTCTCTTTGTATGCGTGTGTGCATGTGTGTCTCTCCCTCCCTCTAACTCTGACTTTCAAATAAATAATAATATTTTTTATAGAAAAGAATTTATAACTGCAGGGAAAGGGTTAAAATAAAGTAATATTTATTGAGCTCCTAGTTACTCAATAAAACTGATTTTTAAGGCAACACCATTTACAGTCCATCCCTTCAAAATGAAATAGATGTAAATCTTGCAGATTCTTTTCCACATCTATATGCTTCAAATATAAAAAGCTAATAAAAGTGACCAAAGAAGATCTAAAGATCTAAATTAATGGAAAAAAAAACAAAAGTGACCAAAAGTGACCAAAGAAGATCTAAAGATATAAATTAATAGAAAGTCAAATTATGTTCAAGTATCTGAATATTCAACATAGTAAATATGCCAGTAATCCCCAAGAGGGTTTTTAGATTTAATATAATTCCAATAATCATCACAGCAGAATGTCTTTTGTGGAAACAAACTAATCCTATAACTTATATGGCATTACAAAAGAATTAGGAACTAAAATAATTTTGAAAAATCGTGGATTTGAAGGGCTCACTCTACCAGATTTTAAGACTTCCTACATCATTTCACCATTATAACAAAAAACTAACCCAGGCTAGTTATGAGCTAAAGAGGTTCACTTACCTCACAGTTGGAGATTCAAGATTCAAACAGCATAATACAAGCTCTTCCTGGGCTGCCTCTTGTCAGAATCATCTCATGGCCAGCAGAAATGGCAGAAGCAGGTGCAGGAGAGCAAGCAGTCTCATCACAATACAGGATGCATAGAAAGGAAAAGGAGCCTGGTTAGCTTTTATAACAATCTCATAAAAGTGTTATGCCTTTTGTAAAGACCCTCTCCTAAGAACTTAAGGAGTCCTAAAACTACATTTCAAGAGCAATTCTCAGTGCTCTAAGGATCTCCCACCAGACCCCATCTCCCACATGTTCCACTTGCACACCACCACCACCCCCAAGTACCAAGCCTTTAATGCATGAACCTTTGGGGCAACACAATGAGATCATATCCAAACCACAGCACTAAAAAATTATAGTAATCAAGACAGTGCGGTAATAGCACAAAGAGACACACACACAGAGACCAGCAGGACAGAATAGAGGACCTAGAAATCAACCAATACAGATATGACCAATAAATTTTTGACAGAAGTGCAAATATGATTCACTGTAGAAAGATTATTTTTCAACCTTTGGTTCAAAGAGTGATAAAGCAATTGAACATCTACATGCAGAAGAAAAGAGACCCTGACTTAAAGGTCACATATTATAAAAAAGTTAGCTCAGTAGGTTCTATATCTATGTGTAAAATAAAAACTATAAATTGCAAGAAGAAAATACTTGAGGAAAATCTCGAGTACCTAAGATTTGGCAAAAAAAAATTATTGGACATGACAATAAAAAACATGATCTTCAAAAAAAATTGATTAAACAATTAAACAAAATTGATAGTTAATCAAAATTTTAGAAGTATATTCTATTAAATATACTGCCCTGAAAATGAAAATTTCATGACAGCATATTTCAAGACTAGGAGAAAATATTTGTAAGTCACATAAGCAACACAGGATTTATATCCATTATATATGAAAACTCTCTAAACTCTCTAAATCCAACAATAAGACAAGAAACAACCCAGTTAGAAATTGAACAAAGAAACTGAATGGATATTTCTTGCAAGAAGATATGAAGGTGGCAAATAAACACATTAAAAATACTCAACATCAGTAGCCACTAGAATTTTCAGTGTTAAAAATTGACAACACCAAGTGCTACTGTGGATGCAGAGCAAGAGGAACTCTCATATGTTGCTGGTGGGCACTTAAAATAGAAAAGCTACTCTGGGGAAAAGTTTGGCAAATTTTTTATAGTTAGACATTTGATTACCATATGGACCAGTAAATCAATACATGGGTATTTACCTTAGAGAAATCAAAGCTTATGTTCTCATATAAACCAGTCTAAAAAGCTGTTGTGCTTAAAATCTCTAAAAGTAAAAGTAAGATAAATGCCCTCCTCTGGGTGATATGTTGTATCATGGAATATGACTCAGCAATAAAAAAGAAATAAGGAATTGAAATATTCAACAATATGGGCCAGCGCCGCAGCTCACTAGGCTAATCCTCTGCCTTGCAGCACCGGCACACTGGGTTCTAGTCCCGGTTGGGGTGCCAGATTCTGTCCAGGTTGCCCCTCTTCCAGGCCAGCTCTCTGCTATGGCCCAGGAGTGCAGCGGAGGATGGCCCAAGTCCTTGGGCCCTGCAACCCGCATGGGAGACCAGGAGAAGCACCTGGCTCCTGGCTTTGGATCAGCACGATGCGCCGGCCACAGCGCACTGGCCGCGGCAGCCATTGGAGGGTGAACCAACGGCAAAGGAAGACCTTTCTCTCTGCGTCTCTCTCTGTCTCACTATCCACTCTGTCTGTCAAAAAAAAAAAAAATTCAACAAAACAATTATACCTCAAAGGCATTGTGATGAATGAAAAATTTTTAAAAAGCCAGACTCAAAGGGAAATATTTGATTCCACTTGCATAATATTCTGAAAGTGATAAAAATATAGTGGTGGAGAATAAATTAGCAGTTGTCAGACATTATAGATGGAATAAAGATGTATGACTTTATAAGAATAGCATGAGGGCATCTTGGTAAGTGATGAAAACTCGTTATATTCTGATTTGCTGCAGTTGTGCATGGATCTATACATATGTTAAAATTCATGTCTGTTTTGAGGTTTTTTTTTTTTTTACTTTTTTATTTATATAAAGAGAACAAAGTGCAAAGTACTCTTTGATTACTAGTTATACCATTGATTCACATAGTACAACACATTAAGGACAGAGATCCTACATGGGGAGAAAGTGCACAGTGACTCCTGTTGTTGATTTAACAATTTACACTCTAGAATTTATAGCCTAGACTCTTATCATGAGTTGCCAAGGCTACGGAAGCCTCTTGAGTTCACCAACTCCGATCATATTTAGACAAGGTCATAGTCAAAGTGGAAGTTATCTCCTCCCTTCAGAGAAGGGTACCTCCTTCTTTGATGGCCAGTTCTTTCCACTGGGATCTCACTCGCAGAGACCTTTCATTTAGTTTTTTGTTTTTTTGGTTTTTGTTTTGTTTTGTTTTGTTTTGTTTGTTTGCCAAAGTGTCTTGGCTTTCCATGCCTAAAATACTCTCATGGGCTTTTTAGATGGATCCAAATGCCTTAAGGGCTGGTTCTGAGGCCAGAGTGCTGTTTAGGACATCTGCAATTCTATGGGTCTGCTGTATATCCTGCTTCCCACGTTGCATCATTCTCTCCTTTTTAATTCTATCAGTTAGTATTAGCAGACACTAGTCTTGTTTATGTGATCCCTTTGACTCTTAATCCTATCATTATGGTCAATTATGAACTAAAACTGATCACTTTGACTAGTGAGATGGCATTGGTACACACCACCTTGATGGGATTGAATTGGAATCCCCAGGCACGTATCTAACTCTACTGTTTGGGGAAAGTCCAATTGAGCATGTGCCAAACTGTACATATCCTCCCTCTCTTATTCCCACTCTTACATTTAACAGGGATCACTTTTCAGTTAAATTTAAACACCTAAGAATAATTGTGTATTAATTAAAGAGTTCAACCAATAGTATTAAGTAGAACAAAAACAAACAGAAATACTAAAAGGGATAAAGTATCAAGTTGTTCCTCGACAGTCAGGACAAGGGCTGATCAAGTCACTGTTTCTCATAGTGTCCATTTCACTTCAACAGGTTTCCTTTGTGGTGCTCATTTAGTTGTCATTGATCAGAGAGAACATATGATATTTGTCCCTTTGGGGCTGGCTTATTTCACTCAGCATGATTATTTTTTAATATTGGATGATAGCAATTCTAACTGGGTTGAGGTGAAACTCCATGGTGGTTTTTATTTGCATTTCCCTGATGGCTAGTGATCCTGAGCATCTTTCCATGTGTCTGTTGGCCATTTGTATTTAATTCTTTGAATAAATGCCCATTTATAGCATTAGCCCATTTCTTAACTGGATTGCTAGTTTTGTTGTTCTTGAGTTTCTGGAGCTCTTTTTTATATCCTGGATTTTAATATTTTATCATATTTATAACTTGCAAATAGTTTCACTGAGTCTATCAGTTGCCTGTTTGATTTCTTGAATGTTCCTTTTGCTGTACAGATGCTTCTTAGCTTGATATAATACCATTTGTCTATTTTTGTCTGTATTTCCTGTGCTTCTGAGGTCATATCCAAGAAGTTTTTGGTTATGCCAATGCCTTGCAATCTTCCCTCTGTTTTCCTCCAGCAATTTGAAGATTTCTGATCTTAGATTTAGATCCCTGATCCATTGTAAATTGATTTTTGTACAGGGTAGGTCTTGTTTCATACATCTGCATGCAGAGGTCCACTTTTTCCTATCTTTCCTCCAAAGACTGATTTTTAGCTTGTTTGTCAAAGATTAGTTGGCTGCAGATGGGTGCATTAATTTCTGGGTCTCTAGTCTGTTCCATTGGTCATCACATATATTCTCATACCAATTCCAAGCTGTTTCAATTACAATTGCCCTGTAATACATCTTGAAATTTTGAATTATTATGTCCCCAGATTTATTTTGATTGTTTAGGATTACTTTAGCTGTTCAGTGTGTCCTGTGGTTCCATATGAATTTTAGGGTCATTTTTTCCATATCTGAGAAAAACATCTTTGGGATCACATTGAATTTGTAACTTTGGATTACATTGAATCTACAGTGTGGACATTTATTTGAAGGGAAGAGCGACAAAGAGAGGGTGGGAGAAACATAAAGAAAGAGATCTTTCATTTGCTGGTTTACTCTCTAAATGGTTATCACTGCCAGGTCTTGGCCAGGCTAAAGCCAGGAGCCAGGAGCTCCAAGAAGAGCTTTCAAATGGATGGCAGGAACCCAAGTACTTTGACTATCATCTGATACTTCCCAGGTGTATTAGTAGGAAGATGGACCAGAAGTGCAAAGTAGTTGAGATTGGAACTGATACCCCCCAAGGGATGTAGATATCACCAAATGGTATAGCATTTAATCTGCTGTACCACAATGCCAATATCCAAAATATTTATTTTATAAAATTTAAAAATAAAAATAAGAAGGAGAAAGTGAAAAGAGATCCATGAATTATCCTGTTGTAGATGGAACCTAGGATAGACATGGGGGACCAGAGGAAGACACGGTGAGAGGAAGTATTGTAGTCAGGCTCAAAACTCCAAATGAGGATGGATCCTGTGGGACCTTCAATGTGTCAGGGATGTTGGATCTCCTTTTCTGAGGGAAGGTTTATTCCCCTCTTCCTCACTTCAACCTAGAAGCCAACCCTTACTTTCTCTGCAAAACTGGCATCCCATATGTGTACTGATTCCTGCTGCTCCACTTCTGATCCAGCTCCCTGATAATGGCCTAGAAAAGCAATGAAAGATGCTCCAAGTGCTTGGGTCCCTGTACCCACATGGGAGAACTGAAGAAGCTCCTAGCTCCTGGCTTTGGCCTGGCCTAGCCCTGGTCATTGCAGCCATCTGGGGAGTAAACCAGCATATGAAAGATCTCTCTCCTCTCTCTCTCTGTCTCTCCCTCCTGCTGTGACTCTGATTTTCAAATAAGTAAATAAATCTTTAGAAAATTATATGTTTTGGCTGGCGCCACGGCTCAATAGGCTAATCCTCTGCCTGCGGCACCAGCACACTGGGTTTTAGTGCCGGTCGGGGCACCATATTCTGTCTCGGTCGCTCCTCTTCCAGTCCAGCTCTCTGCTATGGCCCGGAAAGGCAGTGGAGGATGGCCCAAGTGCTTGGGCCCTGCACCCACATGGGAAACCAGGAGAAGCACCTGGCTCCTGGCTTTGGATCAACGCGGTGAGCCGGCCACAGTGCGCCGGCCACAGCACGCCGGCCGCAGTGGCCATTGAGGGGTGAACCAACGAAAAAGGAAGACCTTTCTCTCTGTCTCTCTCTCTCACTGTCCACTCTACCTGTCAAAAAAAAAAAAAAGAAAATTATATGTTTGAAGACACAGACATGTTTGCCCTAATTGAACCTTAAATTATTCACACACCTGCCAAAACATCATGAAATATTTCATAAGTAAATACAATGTTTATGTATCATTTAAATTTTTTTAAAATTCAAATGCTAACAAAAATTGGTATATGTTTGGATTGAAATGAAGAAGGTAGTTAATGAAGAATTGAGGAGTACACACTTAATTCTGTTGCATGAAAGTTATAAAAGTTTACTTAGAAGTGCTTTAGGCGATTTATAGAATGGAAAAAAAACAGGAACAGAGAAAGAGAGAGAAAAAGAGGGGAGCAGAGAGAGGTGTACATTCACAAGAGAGAAACCCAGAGAGAGATAGAAGCTGTGGCAGCAGGAAAGACTGCAGGTCAAGGCCATGATGACAGAAAAGAAGAAAGCAGATAGTCAGCAAATCCTGAAAAAAGTGCAAAACTTGGCAATGCATTTGAAATAGGTTAAGGAGGAGAGGGTGACCTTCACTAACCAAAGATGTCATTTGTTATATGCAAGAAATGAAATTTTAGAGGCATTTTTGACAAAAGACAGGGAAGACAACTTTCTCCCGCAAAGTCTCAAATTAAGAAATCTATATGTTAGGAACAAAAGGTTCAGAACATCTAGGGACAGAAAGAATCAATCTGTAGAGTTTTTCAACAATACTCCTTTATTTTCTACCAAAAATAGCATTGAGTAATAATCATAATTATGCAAACTTGCTCTCCAGGCTTCAGTTGGTGAAGCTGCTCTCCTTGACCTCTTAGAATAGTTCAGCACCAGTGGAAATTTTCACTCCTAATCCAACACCAGCCACAGTAAAGTCCTTTTCTTCTGCTTCTCCTTGCTACATGCATTGATTTCCTCACTGATAGCCAATGTGACACACTAGTGGCATCCAGTTATATGTCTCCATTCTCGTTTGGGGCACTGGGCAGCAGACATCCTCAACTTTCTAACAGAGACACATTAGCAAAAGGACACGGAGCAAGACTTAAGGGCTGAACAACACTTCATCTTTTCTTTCCCTCCCAAAGTTAAAATTTATAGAATAACTCCAGCCCTACTGTACATATTTCCTTAGAAGCAGTTTCTGAAGTCCATCCATTCTTAAATGAAGAAAGAACTTATCGAATTGCTCAAATACTATCTCCCCAGACTGTTTTGTGGGACTTTACAAGGGTACAAAGCACAGAAGGTACTTTATATTTTTGGATCAATCCTAAATATAGCTTTTTAAGTACATACTAATTTTTGTACAGCATCTATATGTCTTACTTTATTATACCACCTTTTTTTAAAGATTTAGTTATTTTATTTAAAATGTAGTTACAGTGAGGCAGAGGGTGAGAGAGAGAATAAATCTTTCATGCACTGATTCAATCCCCAAATGGAATCAATGGCTGGGACTAGGCCAGATCAAAGCCAGGATCCAGGAGCAAGGAGCTTCATCTGGGTCTCCCACATGGGTACAGGGACCCCTGGACTTGGGCTATCTTCTGCTACTTCCCCGGGTGCATTAACCCAGAGCTGGACTGGAAGTGGAGCAACTAGGACTCTAATTGGCACCTATACGGGATGCCAGTGTAGGAACCCACTATGCCAAAATGCAGGCACCTGGTAGACCAGCTTCATGCTAGTTTTACAAATGGAAAAGCTGATATTCATATTGGTTATAAGCTTAGTCATAAATGGAGAAAATGGCAGTCTGGATTCAAACATTACAATTCTTAATCATGTTTCCCCAGTATAAGCAAGTCATTGTTTTCTTTTTATTTACAGAAATTGCTGATTCCTTATTTGAAATGTTTTTAAAGTTCAAGACCTGTAACCTACTACCAAGCAATGGGTCCAGATTCACTGACACATTATTCTCTTGCTAGGCTAGCAGGTGGACTAACTATTTCTTTGGGTTAAATGAGGCTATTCAGGGCTTTACTTTTCATTTCCAAAGCACAGTCTTTGGGCAGACTGTGTAGAGGAGGAACTCCTCACAAACAGAGGCCAGTGCGGTCTGCACATTCCAAGGAAATACTAGAATATTTATTAATCAATTGTACTTTTTTATTATTCTCTTTAGCCATTAGAATTATTTTTAAAGCCCTATGTGCTTTTTCTCTCTTTTAGAGTAACTATTTTGCAATATTGATTGATTTTTTAAAATTTTTATTAACATAAAGAGAACAGATTTCATGAATATAATTCTAAGAAGATCACCATACTTCCCTCTCCCTCAGCTTCTCAATCCTCCCTCCATCCTTCCTTTTTCTTTTTATCTAAAATTTTCACAATAATATAATTTCAATTTACTTTATAATCACAGGCTTAATGCACCACTAGCCATAATGTTCAAAAGTAAAAAATATGGTGCCGGCGCTGTGGCATAGTGGGTAAGGCCACCACCTGCAGTGCCAGCATCCCATATGGGTGCTGGTTCAAGACCCAGCTGCTCCACTTCCAATTCAGCTCTCTGCTGTAGCCTGGGAGAAAGCAGCAGAATATGGCCAAGTCCTTGGGCCCCTGTACTTGGAAGAAGCTCCTGGCTCCTAGCATCTAATTAGCGCAGCTCCAGCCATTGAGGCCATCTAGGGGGTTAACCAGCAGATGGAAGATCCCTCTCTCTCTGCCTCTGCCTCTCTGCAACTCTGCCTTTGAAATAAAGAGTAAAATATAGAAAGCCCACTGTTCCACAGGAATGTATACAAAGTTAAAAATAATAATCAAATCATAAGATGTCCATTTCTTTCTTGTAGCTTTTTTTTGTTTGTTTTCTATATTAACTACCACATATCAGAGAAAACATGATATTTGTCTTTTGAGGACTGGGTTACTTCACAAAGCATAATGGTCTATAAAGGCGTCCATTTTGTTGCAAAAGACAGGTTTTCATTCATTTTTATGGCTCACTTATATTCCACAGTGTGTATATATATATATATATATATATATATATCACATTTTCTTTATCCAGTCAACAGCTGATGGACAGCTGGGTTGACTCCTTACCTTAGCTATTGTAAATTTAGTTGCAATAAACATGGGGATACAAATAACTCATACATTGTTTTCATTGTCATATTATTCAGAAATAAATCACTAGGGCTGGCATTGTGGCATAGTGGGTAAAGTTGCTGCCTGCAACATTGGCATCCCATATGGATTCCAGTTTGAGTCCTGACTGTTCTACTTCAGATCCAGCTTCCTCTTAATGTGCTTGGGAAGGCAGCAGAGCTGCCCCAATGCTTGGGCTTCTGCATCCACATGGGAGACCCAAAGAAGCTCCTTGCTACTGGCTCATGGCTTTGGATCAGCCCAGCTGTGTTTGGGGAGTGAAATAGCGGATGGAAGATTCTTTCTCTCTCTCTCTCTCACTCTCTCTCTCTCTGCCTCTCTTTCTGTCTCCCATTACTCTGCCTTTCAAATAAATAAATAAATATTTTAAAAGAAAATGAAAGAAAGAAATCACTTTCTCAGAAGAGTCTATAATTTTTTGAAATGATTTATAAAATTTCTAGAATGACAATTATAGAATAACTGCAAAGAGACATTAATATGAATTCTCCTTGTGAGTTTTGAAAGTTTCAATCTTGCCAGATTAAAAAAAACTGTAACGTTGCCATGATGTTTTCCTTATATACTTCGGCTACTTGATTTCTATATTGAATATTGTGGAAATGTTTATATTAGCATTATAAAGATAATGATAGGAGTGATGTGAATGCATGAATAAGTGCCTTAAATATAAACAGATACACTCACTCATGGCAATTTAATCTACAGCAGCAGGTGTAATCTAGTGTAGCATACTTTTATTAACTTTATAGGATGGATCATTTCATCATTTGCCTATCCAGCAGACCAGGGAATCTGGAATAAATAATCATGTTTGTTGGTGTCTGTCCATGTCACTTACACATCAGCGATGGCAAGAGCCAACTCCAATGCCCAACTTCACCTCTCCACCTACATCCCCTTCCCTTGTATTGGAAGAAAATCCCCTGTGAAGGAATTTGTGAAAATGTGGTCACAGACAACTAGTTTTTTTAGGGGTTTTTTGGTATCCCATTAAAACAGGAAGCAAGTTCCCACTCTAATAGTCAATGACCCTTTCTCTCTCAACACTGAAATTTCCTACCTACAGGCCACATAACCGAATCTGCAACTTCGTTAACGAATTGTCATCACCTCCTATCAGATCACAAACAGTACCTGATAAATTCTTTCATACAGAAATACTATTAGATATTGCTTGCTCTCTTTACCATGCTGTGCACCTCATAATGAAATGAAAGCATATGAAATAATTGTATTAAATACAATATATGTGCCTTATCATGGAAAGAAAATAACATCTAGACATAGCATATGTGTAATGTTTTGTGCCTAAGGTGGCATTTCACATGACAGAAGTAAGCTGAAGGAAAAGCCACTCTCCGTATCTTTCTAGGATTATAGGTGAGATCCTTCAAGCTATAATAAATTTTGAAAAAAAAAAATCTTGAAAGCTCTTGCTATGTTGCCGTGGACCATTGCCCTAAATGGGCATTTCATAATATATATAGTGTCAGCAGTAATGAAGAATATGGCAGAGACAATGAAAAGAAAAAAATGCGAGGGAGGACATTTGGCCTATGAGCTAACATTCTGGTTAATATGCCTGCATCCCACAGTAGAAGACCAGGATTTCATGTCTGGCTCTGGCTCCTTATCCCAGCTTGCTGCTAATGTTGACCCTGGAAGGCTGTGTTGATGGCTCAATTAATTAGTTCTCTGCCACCCAAATAGGAGACCTGGGTTGAGTTTGCTTCTCCTCCATCTCTCTCTCCAATCATTGTGGGCGTTTGGGAAGTGAACCAGCAGATCAAAGAACCATCCGCCTCTCTCTGTGTCGCTCTCCCTTACAAATTAAAAAATACATAAACAAATACAGAAAAAAAGGCCCAGGCACCATAGATCACATTAATTAAGTAATAAAGAAGAAAATATTTGTAATCAAGTTTTCTAAATTAAATATAATATATAGGGCTTCTACAGGTTAAAGTTTCAACTATGATAAAGGCAGACTGATCTGTTATACTTTTTCTTATTTAATGAATATTTCTACTGAAGGTTAACACACATCAAGGATCGAAATCATAAGTACATTTGTTTTCACAAAACGCATACACTCATAAAACAAGCACTGAGATTGTGAAACAATATCCCAATATCTTTTTTAAAAAGATTTATTTACTTATTTGAAGGCAGAGGCAGAGAGAGAGAGTTTTTCCATCTGCTGGTTCACTCCCCAGATGGCTGCAGGCTGGACCTGTGCCAATCTGAAGCTAGAAGCCAGGAGCTTCCTCCAGGTCTCCCACATGGGTGCAGGGGCCCAAGGACTTGGACCATCTTCTGCTATTTCCCCAGGACATAGCAGAAAGCTGGACCAGAAGTCAAGCAGCTGGGACTCGAACCAACACCCATATGGGAAGCTGACACTGCAGAGGGCGGCTTTACCTGTTAGGCCACAACGCCTGCCCCTGTCTGAGTTACACAGAGAAGGAGAGGTGAAGAGAGAGAGAAAAAGGTCTTCCATCCTCTGGTTTACTGCCCAATTGGCCACAAGGGCCAGAGGTGCAGCAATCCAAAGTCAGGAGCTGGGAGCTTCTTCTGGGTTTCCCACATGGGTGCATGGACCCAAGGACTTAAGTCAGCTTCTACTGAAAGCCAGGAGCCAGGAGCTTTTCCTGGTCTCCCATGCGGGTGCAGGGCCCAAGCACTTGGGCCATCCTCCACTGCCTTCCCAGGCCACAGCAGAGAGCTGGACTGGAAGAGGAGCAACCAGGATAGAATCCAGCGCCCCAAGCGGGACTAGAACCCGGGGTGCCGGCGCCGCAGGCAGAGGATTAGCCAAGTGAGCCGCGGCACTGGAGCTGATGCACTTTTAAATTTAAAAAGCTTTGTTGTTTTATAGTAGTCAGATTATTACAATTTTGTATTAAATCAAACATCATATTTTGTAATATTTTGTTTCCTTAAGGTATTGTTTAGAATATTTGTTTTCCTGAAAATTCATCATCCTGAATTATCAAACTGATAGTATTTCTTTGAAAAAGATGATTTTTTAATCACAAAGTCCTAAACCAAATGAATAATGATGTTGAAATAAACCACTGTCAGGTGAGCAAGAGCATAATTACTGCAGCATGAAATACAGCACTGGCTTCCGCCATAGATTCTTAATAAACTTCCTTTATGGGTATCATTTTATTATTTTATTATTATCAAAGAGAAATATAACTTTGCCTTTAACCATGTTCAAATCTTTTGGGGTAGAAATATTAAACATATAAACGTGTAAGGAATGAACTTCAGCAACGTAATACATTATAAATATGTTTGAAGCATAAAATCTATAATAAATGAATAGAACCAGTACTAGTGTGCTTCATATTTAAAGAATTGCCGCTAATACTTCATTTTGGGTGAGCCATTTATATATTTGGTAGATGTTTTTCTTGCTCTTCACTCTAACAGTCCATAAATTTTCACTTATTTTTTTAGTTTGATGGTAAGTTAATCAGATTCCAATTTCTCTGCTACCAATTTCATTGTGTTTCTCAAAGCAGAAAGTAGAAGAAATGAACTGATTTATAAACTTACACTATTCCTTATTACTTTGTTGCATGAACTATGGACTCTGATGAACACAGTGAGAGAAGAACAGAAAATGAATATTATTGCATGAATTTATTAAGCAATTGAGTGGATATAGTACTTTACTGATAGCTGATCAGCTATAAATATAAGGCTGCTTCCTATGAATTTCAATTAAATTCACAAATTATATGAAGCTTTTATTACAAGGTAAATCCATAGGCAATAATTTATGTGTTTTTCTCGTTATTTTTTTCAATTTTTTATTAAAGAATTATTTTATTCATTTGAAAATCAGAGTTATGCAGAGAGAGAGAAAGAGAGAGGTATTCCATTCTGCTGGTTCACTCCCCAAATGACCACAACAGCCAGAGCTGAGCTGATCCGAAGCCAGAAGCCGGGAGCTTCTTCCAAGTCTCCCACATGAGTGCTGGGGTCCAAGAGTTGGGCCATCTTCTACTGCTTTTCCAGGCCATAGCAGAGAGCTGGGTTGGAAGAGGAGCAGCCAGGACTCAAACCAGCACACATGTGGGATGCCAGCGCTGCAGGCTGGGCCTCTAACCCTCTGTGCCACAGCGCCGGCCCCCTGTTTTTTTGTTTTGTTTTTTTTTTTTTACTTTTAAGATAGCATTTTTAATTTACATTATAGTCAAAGACTTAATGTACCACTAAATAAAGATTTAAATATATAAAAAGTAAAAATACCATAATTCAGCATGAATATAGGCAAGGCTATAAGCAATAATCAAATGAAAGATGTTCAACTTCACTGATTCAGAGTAAATTTTAAAATAGTTACAGATCGTTACAGCTAGAGTAGTATATTGGTTTTAAACATTAGTTTGACAAAGTTTTAAAACTAAGTTTGGTACACTATATTTGTACCAAAACTGATACATACAGACATTTCTTTCCTTTTTGTTTATTTTTTTTACATTTCTAACAGTGTTTCAGGTACATATAAGAGAGAACATGTGGTGTTTGTCTTTCTGTGTCCTGCTTTTTTCACTCAACATGATGTCTTCCAGTTGCAATATTTTGATGCAAATGATAGAATTTCATTCTCTTTTATAGCAAATAGTATTCAATTGTACATACATGTGTTTATATATATATATATATTACATTTTCTTTATCTGTTCATCTTATGATAGACACTTAGATTGATTCCATGTTTTAACTACTGTGAACAATGCTGCTATGGATAGATACCTCTTATGTGTCCATGTCTTTTGGGATTGCTGGATTATATTGCAAGTCTATTTCTAGTTTTTAAAGAAATCTCCACACATTTTCCACAGTGGCTTCACTAATTTACATGTACAAAACTTCCCCTTTCTCCATACCTTCACCTGCATTTGTTGCTCTCTGTCTTTTGGATAATAGCCATTTTCACAGGGATGAGATGATATCTCATTTCAATTTTAACTTGCATCTCACTGATGGCAAGTGATTTTCAACATTTTTTGTCATATATGTGTTGACCATTTTTATTTCTTCTTTGAGAGCATTCTATTGAGATCCTTTGCCCATGTCTTAACTCTATTGCTTGTACTTTTGTTGTTGAGTTTTCTGAGTTGCTGGTATTGCTAAATATTAATCCTTTGTTGGATAGATAGTTTGCAAATATTTTACCCCTTCTGTTGGATGTCACTTTTGTTTCCTGTGTTTTGGAGATTTTATCCAAGAAGTCATCATCTACACTATTGTCTAAAGTGTTTCCCCCTACATTTTATTCTAACAACTCCCTAGTCTCAGGCCTTAAATTTAAATCTTTGATTCATCTTGAGTTTATTTTTATATATGAGATGTAAGACTCTAATTTCATTCCTCTACATATACACATCCAGTTTTGTCAGCACCATTTATTGAAGAAATTGTCCAATCTACACTGTGTGGTCAGGACACTTATATCAAAAATCAGCTTTGAAGTCATGTATTGTTATGCCTCCAGCTGGATTATTTTGCTCATAACTGTTTTGGCCATTCTGGGTCTTTCGTGATTCCAGAAGAATTTTAGGATTGCTTTTTCTAATTCTGTAAAGAACATCATTGGTAGTTTTACAGGAATTGCATCAAATCAGTAGACTGCTTTGGGACATATAGATATTTTAATGATAATTATTCCTCCAATCCATGAGCAAGGAATATCTTTCCATTTTTCTGTGTCCTTAATTTCTTTCATTAAACTTTTATAATTTACATTGTATAGATCTTTCACTTGATAGGTTAAATTTATTCCTAAGAATTTGATTTTTGTAATGGCTATTGTGAACAGAATTTCCTTTTTGATTTCTCTTTCATCAAGTTCATCATTAGTGTATAAAAAAACCTGCTGCTTTTTGTATGTTTGTTTTGTAACCTGCAACTTACTGAACTTCTTTGTCAGTTCTAAGAGATTTTTGGTGGAATGTTTAGGTTTTTGCATGAATAATATCCTGTCATCTACAATCATGGATATCTTGACTTACTCCTTTCCAGTTTTGGTACTCTTTATTTCCTTCTCCTCCCTAATTGCTCTTGCTAATTCTTCCAATACTATATTGAGTAAATGAGATGAAAGTAGACACATTTCTCGTTCTAATTTCTGTTGGAAAATGATTTCAACTTTTCCCCATTCAGTATGATATTGGCTGTTGGCTTGTCATTTATAGCCTTAATAATTTTGAGGTGAGTCTCTTCTATACATGATTTGTGGCAGATTTTTATCACAACCCTAAAGAGATCATTTGTTTTTTTTCTTTATTATGTTTGTGTGATTTGTGGTGTTTATAGATTTGTGAATGTTGAACTACACTTGATCATTATGTATTATCTTGAAGTAGTGTTGGATTCGATTTATTAGTATTTTGTTGAGAATTTATTCATCTTTGTTCATCAAGGAAAGAAGTTTGCAGTATTTTCTTGTAAGAATGGAAGGGAGCAGCCGGTGCCGTGGCTCAATAGGCTAACCCTCCGCCTGCGGTGCCAGCACACAGGGTTCTAGTCCCGGTTGGGGCACCAGATTCTGTCCCAGTTGCCCTTTTTCCAGTCCTGCTCTCTGCTGTGGCAGTGGAGGATGGCCCAAGTCCTTGGGCCCTGCACTCGCATGGGAGACCAAGAAGAAACACCTGGCTCCTGGCTTCGGATTGGCGCAGTGCACCAGCCACAGCGTGCCGGCCACAGTGGCCATTGGAGGGTGAACCAACAGTAAAGGAAGACCTTTCTTTCTCTCTCTCTCTCTCACTGTCCACTCTGCCTGTCCAAAAAAAAAAGAATGGAAGGGAGCAACATTTGGATAGTTATGCATATTACAAAAGTTATTATTGAGGGGCCGGCGCTGTGGCGCACTAGGTTAATCCTCCACCTGCATCACCAGCATCCCATATGGGCACCAGTTCTAGTCCCGGCTGCCCCTCTTTCAATCCAGCTCTCTGATATGGCCTGGGATAGCAGTAGAAGATGGCCCAAGTGCTTGGGCCCCTGCACCCACATGGGAGACCAGGAAGAAGCTCCTGGCTCCTGGCTTCGGATCAGTGCAGCTCCGGCCGTTGTGGACATTTGGAGAGTGAACCAATGGAAGGAAGACCTTTCTCTCTGTCTCTTTCTCTCTCTCTTGCTGTCTGTAACTCTGTCAAATAAACAAAATCTAAAAAAAATTTTTTAAAAGTTATTATTGAATGTGCTTTTACCTATGTTTATGTATGTTGCTGTCTTATTTTCTAATAATTAAGTCACAATAAAATAATGACACAATCTTGTAAAGGCCTAACTCATCAAGGTGGAGAAAGTAACCAACATTTCTTTTTGATCTGGTCAATTCCCTATGATAATTCATATTGATATATGTAGTCACTTCTCTGAATAATAAAAGGCATGGTTTTCATCTCTTCATCTCTTCATAGCTTTCATTCAAATGAAGAAATCAATAGATGTGGATTTAAGTTGTGTACATGAAAAGAGTAAGTCAATACGAGTAATGCAAAAGGAAAAGAATTTAAGCGCAACATTTGATAAGAGTAGCTTCTAATTTTTAAAAATATTTAGATGGCAGCATTTTAAGGTATTTCAATGCAGGAGAAAGTCATGGACAGATGGGAGCGCACACAGAGTCAAAAAGTTTAAAATGGAGCTTCACAGTCCAATCTGTGTGAGAGGTAGACACTAAGATAATCAATTGAGCTTCTAACTAAGGTAGATTTTTCTCTGATGAAGACAGGAGTCCTGAGGGCTTAGAAAAACTTGAAAACAGTACTTCTCAAAGTGTGGTTCCCCACACCAGCAATGGTGCATGGGAACTTGACACATAAATTTAACCATCACAGCCCTGTAGTCTGGTTTAAGTTCATCTTTTTAAATGTTTTTTGAATGCTTCCCTAGCTAGCATTTTTATGCATTTGAGGATCCCAAGACCTATCTGAAGTACTTTGTGATCCCAGTGTATCAATATTTTGCTATAAGGAAAATTCCCAGATACAGGCTTAAGTATATTTCAAATTAGAAAATGGAAAAATGCATATTAGGCCATTAGAATAATATTCACTGAGAGCTTAACGATATTATGAACAGTATTCAAAAAAAGCTTGAAAAAAATCAGTGAAGAAAATATAATGAAGGTATTGTGGCCATTTGGGAAGTCAGCCAGCAGATAAGGATCTCTCTCTCTCTCTCTCTCTCTCTATCTCTATCTCTATTTCTTTCTGTGGTTCTGGATTTCAAATAAGTAAATAGATCTTTAGAGAAAACAAAAAGTTTTGGGGCTGGTGCTGTGGCGCAGCAGGGTAACACCCTGACCTGCAGCACAAGCATCCCATATGTGTGCCGGTTCAAGTCCCCACTGCTCCACTTCCGGTCCAGCTCTGCTGTGGTCTGGGAAAGGAGTGGAGGATGGCCCAAGTCCTTGGGCCCCTGCACCAGCATGGGAGACCCGGAAGAGGCTCCTGGCTCCTGGCTTCGGATCGGTGCAGCTCAGGCCATTGCGGCCAATTGGAGAGTGAACTATCAGGTGGAAGACCTCTCTCTCTCTTTTTCTCTCTGTCTCTCCTCTCTCTGTGTAACTCTGACTTTCAAATAAATAAATAAATCTTTAAAAAAAAAAAAGAATGTGATTTGTTTGTCTGGATTGCCCTTCCACAAAAAACACAGTAGTGTCCAGTGATAAGTACTATAACATAAGAAAGATTTCCTTTGCCTGTTGACAACACTGTTCATTTTGTCAATTGAACTCATCTAAAGTTTGCATAAGGAAATGCTATATTTTCCAATAGCATTATACTAAAGAATACAACAGGCGTTTGTATTCCTATATGATTATTCCATGGAAATAAGTAGCTAACATTGCTCTCAACATAAGAAGAATACTCCATTGTGTCATTATATGTCACTTTCTCAAAATATATCCATTTGTATTTCATGCCAACACAGATGTAGTAAACACATGGTACAAGTGTCTCTATTCTCCTTCATGTTTCCACAATAGAAATTAGTAATCAGTCACTGCACTCCTTCCCTCTGAGCCTGAGTATGGCCTCATATCCCTTCTGTACAGCACTTCAGGAAGCCATTATTAATAAACAAGAATTGGCATTTCAGGTAAAATTGATTTGTTTCTTCTTAAGAAAGTCATTGGCTCTGGGTAGGCTTTATTTTAAAAAATGTACTTTGAAAGACTAACTTAATGATGCTATATTACCTTATTTTGTCTAATCTGTCTTTTCCTTAGTAGACATCTAAAAGGATAGACTGTATAACAATGTAGCTCAAGGATGAGGCCAGCAATAGGGAGAAATTTTCCAAGGCAATAGGTGATTACATTTGCATAAGATTATATATCCTATGTGGGTCTTTCCACTGGTACCGTGCACTCAAAAAAACAATGTATAAGGCAGTCCCTATACTTGCCACAGCTGACTGCCTGGAGGGAGTTTCCAGACTGAAAGAGAGAGAGAGAAGGAACCCAGAGTCCATGTGTCTCACTGGCTTGAGAAGACAGAGATCTGAGCTCACAAGGGCCAATGCAATTAAAATTTGTGAAGCAAATACTGGAGAGGAAGTAGTTACACAGTAAGAATTCAAAACCCACAGAAGCCCTTCAACTGAGTACTGGCGTGAGTCTGAATAACAGAAAACTATCCAAGATTGGAAAAAGAACCTTCAACACAAACAGCAGACAGGAAAATTCTGAAAGATCGCACATGGTTAGAAATACTCAACGTTTTCACTCACCACAGGAGAAAGACCTTGGACTACATGGGTCATTGAGCAAAATCTCACGAGAGTATCACCTTAGTGTGGGGGCATAAATCAGACCTGGACTAGAAGGTGCCCTGGACATACACTAACAAAACTTAAGGCAGGCTTACAAAGGATTAAAATGACTCCATGTAACTGAACTGCATGCCAGAAACATATTTAGCACTATTTAATGGAATACAAGAAAATCCTGCACCTGACAACATAATATATATAATGTCTGTTTCATATAAGAAAATTACAGGCGCTATAGAAACAATACACATGACTCATTATCAAAAGGAAAATCAGTCAATACCAACAGAACTAGAATTTACAGAAATAATGAAATTAACAAAGAATTTTTAAACACCATTATCATTATAATCCATATGCTCAGTGAAACAGCAGAAAATATTAATCTAATGAGGGAAGAAGTGGATGATACAAAACGATTAAAATGTGGTTTGCAGAGATAAAAATATAACATCAGAAATAAAAAACGTAATGGAAAGTATCAAACCCCTCAAAATAGATCAGTGAACTTAAAGAAAAATAAAATATCAAAAATGTCGCTTAGAGAGAAAAAAAATTTTAAAAAAATGAAAGCATCATGACCTGTAGCAACCCACTCGAGTGTAGCTAGATAGCCAGAAAGGGTCAGGTTCTAAATGTAATGAAAATGCAAACCCATATACCCCAGAACTTCTAAGAACCCCAAATAGAAAAAAATAAACAAATAAAGGAAACCACACTAACACATATCATAATGACACCTGTAGCAGAAAAGTTTAAGAGCACCTGGGGAAAAAAAAATTGTACAGATTCAGAGGACAAAGACCAAAATGACAACAGAATTCTTGTGAAAACCTATGAAAAGGCAGAAGGCAATGAAACAACTGAGTGCTGATTGTGGTAAGAGGAAGGCAGGGACTATCAGCCTAGCATTCTATGCCCAGGGAAAAGGTCTTTCAAAAATGAAAGCAAAATAAAGATTTTTTTCAAATAATTAAAAAAAAAAAAAAGAATTTAGTCACCAACAGCTGTACTCAAGAGGAAATGCTAAAGGAAGTCCTTCTGATAGAAGGGAATGATCCCAGACACCAACTGAGGTCAAATAAGGGAATGAACACCGCGTGGTACACGCCGAGATGAACACAAAAGTTAACACGCCTCAAACTAAGCTCCTGAGCTTTTCCTCAAAACCTGCTTCCATCTCAGCCTTCTCTGGTCACCTCTAGTGCCAGCTCCGCTCGTACATGCTAAGGGTGAGTGCGTGGGAATCAGCAGTGAACCTCCTCCTCCCACACCTCCTACACCAAGATCATCAGCAAGACTGATGGCTGCAACTTCCGACAGTGCGCACGGCCTTCCTGCCACAGCCGTCCTCTCTGCGCTCACGGCTGTCACTGGCTCTCAGGAACAGCGACAGCCTAGTCATTGGCCTGTGGGCTTTGACTCTGGTGCCCACAAGTGTGTTCACAAACTCAGCAGGCAGCAATCTGTAAACACAGGTTAAAAAACAAAAGCAAAAAATCAGGAAACTGAGAAAAATAAACAGCAATCGGTAAAAACCTGTGAGGCATCGCTTTGCACAACGACACACAAAGCTCCAGAGAAAATCCGACGTCTTGCTCCCGTTGAGCTTCCTGTCTCCACTGGTGAACGTCTGAGGCCTGCTCTCCGCTCTGCCCCAAACTCAGCACAGCGCCCCTGACCTCTGCTATTCCTCAGACCCAGCAGGTCCCTCCTGGGGCCTTCACATTTCCTCTGCCTGAGCCACATTCTTCCCCAAACACCACCTCCATGGCGTAGTCCCTCTCTTTCTTCATCTCTTTTCTCAGATGTATTTTCAGTGAGACCCCTAAGAACACGCTATTTTAAGCTGCAACTTTCCACCCACACACACAAACTCCCTTCGCTAATTTTCTACCTCATTTATTATACTACTTCATTTATTATTTATTATTCTACTTCATTTATTATATACTGTTTCCTGCTTTGTCCTTCCTCGCTAGGAAAGACACTACTGTAACTCCAGTATCCAGTGTGGCTGCCGTATTGTAAGTTCAATAAATATTTGTTGGCTGAATCACACCCAAGAGTGTGTTCAACCACTGCACCTGGAATGCACAATTCTTGTCACCAGAGGGCAGCACAACGGCATTAAGGCTTTAATGATGGAAGCTAGAGAGACCCTGAAACCCGGGACACGTATAGGAGACGAGGAAAGGCCAAACTCAGGTCCTAGTGTGGGACTTACCTGTAAAAGGAAATCTGGGGTAGCAGAATCAACCTCTGTTTTGCTGTGTTTGACCTTGACTATCATTTTATTCTATGGGCCTCAGTTTTAACATGGTAATTCAAAGGCCAACCCTGGCTTTGCTAATTTTGATTCACATCTGGCTCTAATATTCAATGAGTTTAAAGCAAACAAAAACCCCGTCCCACTCCACATTTTAAAATTTACATTCAGCCCAGAAAATATAGGCAATGAATTGCCCATAAAGTTGATTCTAGCTGCTGAGATTCAGTGAAATGCACAGAAGTTCAATAGAAAGACCATTTCGTGTACAGTGAGACTTCCAGGGAGTGAGCTTCCTTCAGTTTCATTATGCTCATCTCTATTCTGTGAGAATGAGTAGTACTTCTGGAAAAGGAGTAAAAGTCTCACTCTGGAGACCCCAGGCTCTGATCGTGTCAAGGAAATGTTGCTTCTTTCCTTCTTATTACTTTTTAGACTTTCATATCTTTCATATACAGCATTATGAGACATGGAAGATATTGCCTCCTGGAAAAGAGGTCATTTAAATTTAACCATGGGAGGAAACGACTAAGTTTATTTTCTTAATGATGGAAGTCTAATTTTCTGTAAAAGGAGCAACATTTCTAAAACTGATCAAGGGAGGGCAGTAAAGAGTTACCTATGGCTGTCAAGCAAATCTATTCCTACACCAGAGAATTACATGCAAATTGATTTATTTTTATGTTCACTTCTTTTGATGAAATTCACTTAAAATTTTCTTGGAATGAAGAAATTAAAATGTCATAAAAGAGCTTGTGAAGATTAGTTGGTTGTCACATTAGCATGGTATCTCAGAAAAAAAAATTCTCCAAATTGGATGTTACCATATATATTGCATATGAAGCCTACAACCCTAGGCAAGGGAAATGACCTTATCAGGATCAGATAGTTGAATGAATTTAATTACAGACATTCCTTTTATGGGGATGTTTTTATTTTCTACTTTAGGGCATTTCTTCTTAATCCTGACACTTAACACATTTCAGAAAGTCTAATTCACTTTTGTGTCTTATAGACTTTTATTTTACCTTTGGAAAAAAGAGAACATAAGGAAACATATAAGTTGGACTTACTGGTACTGCCTGTATGTTAAATTAAAATCAATCTAGGAGCTTGGTTTATTTGGTCTAAATTCAATGATGGATAGCTGGCGCTGTGGCTCAGTAGGCTAATCCTCCGCCTTGCGGCGCCGGCACCCTGGGTTCTAGTCCCGGTCGGGGCACCGATCCTGTCCCAGTTGCCCCTCTTCCAGGCCAGCTCTCTGCTGTGGCCAGGGAGTACAGTGGAGGATGGCCCAAGTCCTTGGGCCCTGCACCCCATGGGAGACCAGGATAAGCACCTGGCTCCTGCCATCGGATCAGCGCGGTGCGCCGGCCGCAGCATGCCTACCGCGGCGGCCATTGGAGGGTGAACCAACGGCAAAAAGGAAGACCTTTCTCTCTGTCTCTCTCTCACTGTCCACTCTGCCTGTCAAAAAAATAAATAAAAATTAAAAAAAATAAAAATTAAAAAAATAAATTCAATGATGGATGTGACGTATTTGGTTGTTCAAAGAAGGCGCTATTAAAAAACCAAGAGGAAAAACATTGCTTATGTCATGCATCAGAAGAGCATGAAATCAATACATATGAGTGGCACTTATCAAACTGTAATTATCTAATAATTTGTTGTTTTGATTCTCTGTCCTCACCACCTAGAGCCACTCACCTCCCTACTCCTGCCCACCCAACCTCAGCTCAATCAGAGCTGTGTCTCTAGCAGCACTCACAAATGCAGAGACTTGGTAAATGAATAAATAAAGTCTGTATTGTGAGCCCCAAGGAAAGTAGTAATCTCAGTGCCAGCGTCAAATTTCTAGTCTTTATCACATAGTATGGTGGAACCTGCAAATAGAATAATAGAATACTAGAGCAAGCAGAACATGTTTTACGCTTTCATGAAAACATTCCAATGGAAAATATAGGAACAGGGATATTCACACCTATCTAGTAGTAATTAGGTTATTAAAATATTGGCAGTATTAAGTATACACAGATCTGCCTATGCCAGGAAAGCCTGCTTTGAGTAATTGACAGTCAAGTACTAAACTGAAAACACTGTCTGCTGATGAGCACAGGAAAAGGATTGTTTGTGCAAAGGCCCTGTGCAAAAGAGTTTGGCAGTTCAAAAGGTCATCAAGGCCAGAGGAGATTGGTCATGGAAAATATGGCTATCCATCCAGGGCATTCTTGAAAAGAATGACAAGGAACAATCAGCTAGTAAACACAGAGGAACCTGCTCTAACCATGTACAGCCATAGTGTTCAACTTTTAGCATGTGATTTTGCAACTTGATATGTAGAACCCCTTCTAAAGACTTAGGGAAAGATTTGGCCAATAATGGTAAATTCAATATCAGGTTATAAGATTGCTCATACAGAGTTAGTTCAACAAGGCAAGGACTATTAACTTAAATCTGACAATATCCATGCTTGTTCATTAAAGTATTATTTAAAAAATACTTGATGTGTGGCCGTGGTATCAGGCACTGTCCTTGATGCTGAGAATACAACAGTGAACAAAACAGACACTACCTATCCTCGAAGAGTTATGTATCTTAGTGGGAATGAAATATTCAAAAAAGTTAAAATTTTATGAAGGACTAGATCATTTCAAATGTGATGGTTGGATTAAAGGAAAAGTACCAGAATCAACTTGGGTGTTTTGGCACTATTGCAGATCCCCTAGCAAATAATTTTCAACTAATCAATACACCAACCTTTAACCAAGGTTCCCTTTAGGGGCCAACATTTGGTCTACCATTTAAACCTCCGTCAGGATGCCCGCATCCCACATCAGAGTACCTGGGTTTGAGTTCCTACCCACTTCTGCTTCTACTTTCCTGCTAACGGGCAACCTGGGAGGTAGCAGCTAGTCGTCCCAGCAGTTGGGTTCCTGCCACCTACACTGGAGACGTGGATTGAGTTTCAAAGCCCCTGATCCAGGTTAGTTACCATCATATAGGTAGTGAACCAAGTGGTAGGAGCTCTCTCTCCCTCCCTACTTCCTCTGCCTCTTAAGTAAATAACTAAATAAGGTTCCCTTTAAGCAGTAGAATGATTTGGTGGTTTATTCCTTAACATTTTTCTGCATCTTCTATATTTTACAATGAGAATGTCACTTGACTTATGTAATCAATTTGAAAAACTTATTAAATACATTAAAATATTCTCATTAACATTCAGACATTAGATATAAAACTAAAATTTTCTTTGCCAAGAAAAATGAGACAGGCATAAAACAACAGTATAAATCAGTTTTTTACAAGTGACAGAAAGATTTCAGATCTATGATTGTTGTTTCTCTGCTTCACAAGTGGAATAAATTTTCTCAGAAACAATAATCTCTCTTGATGCAAACTATATTACTTTAACATAGATGCATCTTTCCTTTAATTTATGAAAAAATATTATCCTCAGAGGTACAATGCTTAGTCCCATGTTATCAAAGCAATAATTTTGCAACTCTCTCTTAGATAAACAGCAAGCAGTGTATTCAGAGTTTGGTGCTCATGTCCTGATAAGTTATTGGACAAAAACAGAATGAGGCTCCTTAGTTTAACAAACTTGTTGACCAAATATTCAAACTTGGATAGGTTGATTTCCATAAAACCAATTGTGGAAGTGGGTCATCAACTAAAATTGCTTCAGCAAGACTTATGGAACGTCAGAATGACAGTCTTCAGATGTCAGCAGTGATAAAACCATTGGATCATTATTTTCAGATGAGTCTCCCCTGACAAATACGTGACGTTGATGAGGAATGGTATAGAAAAGGTCTATGGGGACGAGGCTGCCATTTAGTTACAGCAGACAAGCTGCTGCAAGCAATTTGAGATGAAGGCTGAAAGTAGCACATCCAGAAAAGAAAGCATCCTACTCATGTTGATAAAATCCCTGCAAAGCACAAACGTTATTTTTCTGTCTCCTCTCTGTTAATAAACATCCCCGTTTCTAGAGAAAAAATAATATGTCCTTCCCCCCATAGAACTTCAATTTAAAAAAAAAAAAAAAAAAAAAAACTCTTGTTATAGTGGCTAGCAATTAGTAATTCTTAAAGAAAAGCAGGCATCTCTTGCTCTTTTCCCAGCCAAGCTTCCTTCTCTTTTCTTAAAAGATAGGGGTGGGAGGAGGAAACAGGAGGAGACGGCATGGTTCACCATCATGCGATGCTGATGTAAGGGGCTGGGGGCACACTGACTGGCTGCCTCAGAACTGGTCATGCTCTCTTCACACATAGAGCAGCAATCAGCTTACGACTAAATCACCTCTGAGCATAAGCTGTCTCCACAAAGGCAACCAAAGAGGCAGCATTCAAAGTCTGACAAGGCATCCTTAATGCAGGAAAGAAAAGGAGCCCCTGAGGCTGCGGGCAGGAGAAGGCTTCAACACTCAGAGCCAGACTGTTTGGCCATTGTGCAGACCACGGAGGGAGAATGACTGATGGAATCCCAGTTGAAGTTCATTCTTGGAAGAAGCTGTGTGTTTAACATTAGAAGGAGGGAGGTACCAAGATACAGAATAAACAGATAAATGAGGGTGTTGGAAGGGAGGATAAGAAGGGAAACATAGTATTATGTGGTAAGACCTGCAATTGATAATGGCTGTCATGCTTTAGGCTCCCTGTGAACTCAGTTAATATTCCCAGCCAGATATTTTGTGACTTGCCCGTACTTTGCATTTTATTTATTTTCTAATGTAAGCATTACAGAGTTATTTCTTAAAAGTGAAAAGGACTTTTATTTGGAAACATTTTTTAACACTATAAGAACAATCAAAAATCACTATATGGTATGTAAAATGTAGATTGACTATATGATATTGACTCTTCCTGGGCGGAGATTATTAGGTAATACTTTATAAATCATTTATAATCACAGTGCTGGTGATCACAGAAAGGGATTACAACAGAAGAAATACAACAGCTCAGACTTAATGTTAGCCACTTCTCTTTACTTCCTTATTAATTTCTCTACACAGTTGTCTGCCTCTCCCTACCTATGTATATCATTCTAACCATTAGACATTTATCTAGCTCACTTATTGCTTGGCTGTGTTTTGCTCTTTGTCATCATCTCTTTCTTCTCAAAAGACATCAACAATACCAAATCCAATCCCCTTAATAATAGATTCTTTCAAAGAAATGTTTGGCCATATGGGAGATGTGGATTGAGTTCTGGGCTCCTGGCTTTGGCCTGACCCAGCCTCAGTCATTACCACCCTTTGGGGAGTGGACCAGTGGAAGGACAATCCACTGTGCCTTTAAAATAGAAACAAATCAAAATTTTTTTAAAGAGACATTCATTAAGATTGATATATGGGAATTGCTTCAATTCCAAGTTGATAGCATTAAAATTTCCTTCTAATTGAGTAAACAAAAATAATCAAAACATTGAGGCTACTAACAACAGAATGTGAGATACACAAGTTTCTAGAATTGTACTTAGAATGAAAAAGAAAGTTGAGATCAGTTTACATATCACAATTCACTGCATTTATTTAATTATACTAATGTATAATTTAGTAGTGCTTATTTTCTTCCAGATAAGCATTGTTACCATTGTATAGTTAAGAAAATAAAGGCCAACTAACTTGCAACAGTCATATGGTTAATAAATAATATAAATGTTATTTCAACTCCCACCATAACAGATCCAAAAGTTGGGCCCTGAATGTCTGCAGCATATTTTGTTATGCTGAAGTGTGTTTAAGATTTGCAAGGAATTTAATACCTACCAATTTGATTAAAAGGTGTTTTCAAGTGTTGGCCTTGAAGATTCAAAATTCCTGTCTGACTTTGGACAGTGATATTTCATGTACTATCATTTTATGGCTAAGCATATTTATCTTCACATGTATCACATTTCCATGTGGAGGCCATCACACAACCAAAGAAGGCAAGATACACATTCAGAATGCAAAAGTCTAGCATGTCAAAAAAGAATTGGGGTTGAGAGAGACAAACAAATTAAGTCACCACACAGCTTCCAGCAGTATGGAATAGAAGTTTACAGGCTGTGAAAGTACCACAGAAATTTCAAGATGGATTATATTTTAATTGACAAAAAGTTAAATTACTTTAAAATTGTTTGATATTGTTGAAACACTGAATTTAAAAAACATCGATGATCATAATGTTATTAATAAAAAGTAGAAGCTGAAATCTAATAGTGACCAACTACTCCAGAATTGTGGCTACCATTACATAGTCAGACTGAATGTAAACCTGAATGACGACCATTGCTGTGATGTAGTAACCTATGCCTCTGCCTGTGGCCTCAGCATCTCGTATGGGTGCTGGTTCTAGTCCCAGCCACTCCTCTTCCCATCCAGCTCTTTGTTATGGCCTGGAAAAGCAGTAGAAGGTGGCTCAAGTCCTTGAGTCCCTGAGCCACTGTGGGAGACCCAGAAGAAACTCTTGACTCCTGGCTTCAGATCAGCCTAGCCCCTGCCATTGCAGCCATTTGGGGAGTGAACCAGCAGATGAAAGACCAGACTTCTCTCTGTCTCTCCCCCTGGCGCTGTAACTCTGCCTTTCAGATAAATAAATAAAATATTTTTAAAAAATTAAATGATTTGAGCCAGCGCTCAAATAGGCTCAATAGGCTAATCCCCTGCCTTGCGGCGCTGGCACACCGGTTCTAGTCCAGGTCAGGGCACCAGATTCTGTCCAGGTTGCCCCTCTTCCAGGCCAGCTCTCTGCTGTGGCCCGGGAGTGCAGTGGAGGATGGCCCAAGTGCTTGGGCCCTGCACCCCATGGGAGACCAGGAGAAGCACCTGGCTCCTGCCTTCGGATCAGCGTGGTGCACCGGCTGCAGCACGCTGGCCACGACAGCCATTGGAGGGTGAACCAAAGGCAAAGGAAGACCTTTCTCTCTGTCTCTCTCTCTCACTGTCCACTCTGCCTGTCAAAAAAAAAAATGTAAATGATTTGGACATTGTCTATGTATTTGAGTATAAGAGGCATGGAGGAGGAATGTGTTCAGTATTTAGAATCTAATCCTGTGCTAATCTAATCTAATAAAAATGCCAGATGCATTAGGCCTTCTAGTTTATGGAATTGAGGTGCAGAGAAATCTCACAAAACATACCATGGTTAAATCAAGAGTAGTTGGCCAGCGCCGCAGCTCGATAGGCTAATCCTCCGCCTGCGGCACCGGCACACCGGTTCTAGTCCTGGTCAGGGCACTGGATTCTGTCCCAGTTGCCCCTCTTCCTGTCCAGCTCTCTGCTATGGCCCGGGAGTGCAGTGGAGGATGGCCCAAGTCCTTGGGCCCTGCACCTGCATGGGAGACCGGGAGAAGCACCTGGTTCATGGCTTCGGATCAGCGCGGTGCGCTGGCCACAGCGCGCCAGCCGCAGCAGCCATTAAAGGGTGAAATGTGCTACTTTGTAACTTCACAGGGATACTGGAAAGGAAGACCTTTCTCTCTGTCTCTCTCTCTTACTGTCCACTCTGCCTGTCAAAAAAAAAAAAAAAAGAGAGAGAGAAATCAAGAGTAGTCCTTCATCATGTTTTTTTAAAGAAATGGCTACTGCTGTTGAAAGCAAGTAATCCAAAGAAATGTAAAAAAGATAACATTATCACTAATCACATGGTCGAAAGTCTTTATACAGGATAATAATCTTCTCTCACTATCCACTCTGCCTGTCAAAAAAAAAAAAGGATAATAATCATTGGTGAACCACATACTCTCCTGCTTTTCTAGTGAAGTTGTAAACTAGGGTACAGAATATTGGAGATGTTGGTGGTAATAGTCTTGAAGTTTTTATATATCTTTGCGTCCAGTAATTCCATTTCCAGAGATTAATGATAGAAAAATAATAAAAAAATGTACTGGATGGCTGATTTATAAGAATATTGCCTACAGCATTAATTAAAATCAAAAACATTAGAAAGAAGCCATATTTCTAATATTAAGTAAACGGTTACATTGCTAGAATATTAATAACTGTGCCAATGATTGCACCTGTTTTAAAAGGACATTTGCTCTCAAAGCCCTCAAGACATGGGAGCAACTATTCTTCCCAACTTTGTGTCAAGTGGAGAGAGACTCAGCTCTGTGATCTGACTTCATTCCAACATCCTGTGTCTCAAACTACTCTACATTCACTTCCCTCTTGTTTCCCACAGTGACTCATATTTGTAACTCTCTCTTCAGAAATACTTCCTGTAAAAGCTGGCTTCAACTCCTAATTTCTCAACTGCCTTCACCCCTGCTATTGCTGAGTCTGGTTTGTCCTTTCCAAAACTCATACCAAAATTGGATTGTTAATGCGGTGTTGATGGGGGGTAGATACTTTAATTTGTGAGACTGGGTTAATTGTCACCATAGTATGTGAGTTCTTGCCCTTACAGGCCTGGATCCATTGATACAAAAGCAGGTAGTTAGAAAGTGAGACCACTCCTATGTGCTGTCTCTTCTGTACATGCCCACTTGCCCTTCCACCTTCCTGCCACACATAACATCACAGCACGAATCAACCCCTCACCTGATGATGTGTCCTCTCAGTCATGGATTACCCAACCCCCAGAACAATGAACAAATTAAATCACATTCCTTTATAAAACACTCAGTCTCAAGTATTCTGTCACAGCAATAAAAAACAAACTGAGACACCCTTTTCCAGTATCCCTGCGAAGTAACAAAGTAGCACATTTCTCATTCTTGCACCTGCAACTACAGTTCAAAATGGTGGTGCATGTCACTGGGAATCCATGCAGTATTTGGCCATTCCAGAACTATGCACACAACAAGGAGTCACTTTCTTCCTGGGGCAGAAGCCTTACCAGTTAGCAAGGGAACATGTCTGTATTCATAAGGGTTTCAAGCTCTGTTTATTTGGAGTCTCAGCCTGTATATAGGAACTATCAATGGCTCCAGCTGCAAGTGGTGAGGCAGAAGTCTGCAAGTAGAAGCAGGCACTGAGACAGTAACACCTGGACAGTGATCCCTCCATTTAGGAGATATGCTTCCTTGTCTAGCTCTTCAGCTGGCCAGTAAGCCCCTCGACCTCCACCTCCATCCACAGCCAATACCCCAACTTAGAGAATGAATTCTGTGAGAGAATAATAACTTTCTTTTTTTCAGCAATAGACTTTTATTTGTCACAAAAGGCATTGACTAGAGAAAATGAACAGAGGTTCAGCAATATATATAGTTCATATACCTGCAAGAGACACAAAGAGAATGACTAGTCTTCAAAGAGGTGGCTTTGAATTTTGGTTGATACAATGAATAGTAAAGTTTGTTGTTTTTTATAGTCCAGAGGTCTTTTCTTAGAGTTATTATGCCATGAATTCAAAAAGAATCGATTCCAGCAACTCAAGCTCCTTTCCATTGGTTCCGAGGTTCTCTGGGTGGAGCAGGTTGGCACCTCCATGGAATCCAGGTGCCTTTCTCTTGGACTTCCTTCATTTTATGATTATTTTCCTTCCCACATCTCAGTAAGCTGCCTCGGCTTTCAGAGTGCTTAATGTGCTCCTGCCCTTGTTTGTTCACAGTAACATCAAAAGCATGCTGGGTCACACCCGTAGACTCCTCCAGGTCTCCCATGGTGACATTTATGGGGCACTCCTTTTTGAAGAGTACCCACTCCCTTGATGTCTACAATATTACCTTTCTTGTAGATGTGCATGTGTATGGCCAAAGGAACTTGCCATGTTTTCTAAAAATCCTGGAAATGTGTACTGGGTGCCTCTCCTATTTTCCTTTGTGTTTGTCATCTTGGAAAATTACTGAAAGATATTTTTTCTGGCCAAAAGGTCAAGAACAGGGCCGGAGCTGTGGCTCAATAGGCTAATCCTCCGCCTGTGGCGCTGGCACACAAGGTTCTAGTCCCGGTCGGGGCACCGGATTCTGTCCCAGTTGCTCCTCTTCCAGTCCAGCTCTCTGCTGTGGCTTGGGAGTACAGTGGAGGATGGCCCAGGTCCTTGGGCCCTGCACCCGCATGGGAGACTAGGAGAAGCACCTGGCTCCTGGCTTCGGATCAGCGTGGTGCTCCAGCCACAGCAGCCATTGGGGGGTGAACCAAAGGAAAAGGAAGACCTTTCTCTCTGTCTCTCTCTCTCTCTGTCCACTCTCCCTGTCAAAGAAAGAAAGAAAGAAAGAAAGATTAAAGAAAGGAAGATTAAACAAAAAAGGTCAAGAACAGTACATTTTTTGAGGAGGGACTCAACAAAAGACTTTCAGTCTTTAGGGTCAGCAACTTGTGGGAAAGTAAATAGATGGTAGATAAAGTCCAGATAGTAAAGTCTGTGAATTGCTCTGGTATAATCTCCAGATGATTAGAGCCTCACAGGGCAAATTTTCTTCTTCCTTAGGGAAGGGGGAGGGTGACAGAACAACTTTTGCCTTTGTGAACTTATAACCTGCTCTAACACAAATTGACAGAGGACAGAGAGCTTTCCTGCATCTGCTGCTTCTCTTAACTGCTTTCAACTCCACAATCATTCCTACTTTAGGGAGATAGATCCTGGGACTCTGTAGTTCCATCTTATCCCAACTTGTTTCTCTTCCCTTAGCAGTCTATAAAATAACCCTATTACAGTGGTCTTCAAACAGTTTTACTTACATACTTTCTCAAGGAATTTTTTAAACTACAAACTCTTGGAGCTCAGGATACAATACCCCAAAATAGGGCACATTGGTATGCTGAGTTCTCTGAACTGAAAGAGACTGGAGCCTCAGAAGTGAGGTCATTCTGATATTCTCCTGTAGTCCTGTCTCGCAGGACTCCCCTGCAGTGAATCATACAAGCCAGAATTCTTATTCAAGATGGGCCATAGAATCTATACTGCTCCCTGAGAAAAGTTGCCCTCTCCCTTCTCCATTGAGTGTGGGCATTCCTACACTAACACCATTTTGAACTAAAACTGAGACACATGGCTGCCTGACAGCCATCTTTATGGCTGATCACTGATATGCAAATAGGATGGTGAATAGCCAGGACTTTTGCCTCCAAGATTGACGTCTAAAATGAGATCTTACATCTTTTGGGTCTATGATGGCAATTTCAGCAGAATGCCATTTAATAAACATCTCTCTGTGACTCCAGTCTTTTAAATATTATTCTGAAGCAGCATTGGCCAGCAGAGGCTCTGCTCTAGTGAAAAGTCTGTTGCATGATTGTTAACAACATCTTGGCATTCTTGACCCATTGGAGTATCACCTTGAAGAGAATGGTCTCTCAGACTCTTTGGACAGCTTCTTCCATGAATTTATAGGGTTTGGCTCATTGCAAGCTTGGGTAATTTTCTTTTACTCATTTCTACCTATAGTTTCCCATGTTCATCTTGCTTATTTTTACATATTCTACATTTGTGTACATGGAAAAAACAGATTAACTCAGGAACTACCATTGCTCTACTTGACTGATGTCATCTGAGCACAAATTGCCTGCCTTTCTTGGAAGAATTAGAATCCTTCCGGTTAAAATACATACCAGGTATCAGGAAACCAGGCCACCCTTGTCAATCCAGAGCGACACCAACCTAATCTGAATTATTCCTCCCAGAATCCTCTTTCCCATATGTTTCTGCAAGGGTGGCGCACACAAGAGAGCCTTGGGACAGATTGGAGGACAATAGCAAAGCAGTTGCCATTATGGAGTTTGTGTTCTCTGTTGCTTCTCTGCTGGCTCACCTCCTTGACATAAATCAACAGCCCAGTCTATACCTGTGTCCCCTGCCCATGGATCCTCCTTTGGCTTCTCTAGTTCTGGGGATAGGCATGTGTATTAAGTTTCGTGGCAAAGGTTACCAGTCCCTCCTGCAGGATCCTTACATCATCATGGGTGGAGAAGGTAGAGCTGACACGTCTCCCTGGGTGTCCTCTGTTGAACTCATGCCCAGGGGATCCAGTCTTTTCTGACTTTCTGTAACTTTACATTCAACCTTACATTCGTCTTCAGATTGCCATGTGAACTTCAATCTTCAGTGTCAGACACAAAAACAGAGACGGTTCAACCAGTTCCCAAAATTGTAGAAAATCTAATTCTTTTAACAAATCATTTGCTTTTAAAAGTGAGACAGAAAGAGAGAAAGAGCTCCTAATGGTTTTGTTCTCTGATTGAACTCTAAATGCCACAGTAAATTGATACCATTATTAATTTTAAAAATACACGATCTGGAATGGGCATTTGCCACAGTAGTTAAGATGCCACTTGGGATGCCCCTTCCCGTATCTGAGTTCAAGTACTGACTCTGCTTGCCATGGTTATAGCACTTTCATAACAAGAAATGTGTACACCTCTTCCCACAGTCCTAGCCCTATGCATCTCTTCTACCTGGCTGTTCCTCCATTGTATCCTTTTATAAAAAAAAAAAACTACAATCTAAAATCTAGCAAGAAAATTATTTTCTTAAGTTTATGAGCTCTTCTAGCAAATGATCAACCCAGAGAGGTCAATCTACATTGAGTCAATCGGAAGTAATAATCTGGACTTGTGATTGGGTGTCAGAAGTGGGGGTGGTATAAAAGGACCTAATCCATGGGCTCTAATACTACCTTCTGAAAGAAAGATTTGGGTCAGCATGTAATTCAATTAGGGGATGCCACTGGTGTCAAATAGGTGGATGTGGGAGAAATCCACATACCTGGTGTCAAAAGTGAAATATTGAGAGGGCTATGAAAGTATAATGAGTTTTTCCTGTTCAGAAATAAGCCTTCTTTTGTAGGAATAACTGCAGAGTTTCAATACAAAGAGAGTAGAGCTTATAATTGTAGATTATATTGTAGCTCACTCATGGTTTGGTTCAAGTTGGCTTACATACTGTAGATTTACCAATTGCTACAAAACAGAGTTGTAAAATTTTTTTTCAATTTTTATGGATATAAATCTTGAAAAGCATACATAAATTACACGTGGAAGAAAAATAATTTTAGCATGAAAATGACAATCCATTCCTTGAATTTCTTTCATATTAATTATAAAATCCCACAGTGACATGTCACCAACATTACTTTTAATAAAGTTAGTATATATGTACTATATTTATACTACATATAGTGTGTATACATACATATATATACTTAGTATTTAGAAAGCAAATAAATAGATACCACCTGACTTGTAACACTTGTTGCTTTCCAGTCATTAAAGGTATTCATTTTCTGAGGTATTTAGCACAGCAGTGAAGACACTGATTTGTATGCTCGCACCCCCCGTCAGGATTGGGATGCTCACTTCTCATATCAGAGTGCTTGGGCTTGGGTCCTGACTCTGCTTTCCCTTCCAGTTTCCTGATAGTACACATCCTGGGAGGCAGCAAGTACCTGGGTCCCTGCCACCCATGAGGTCCTGTCCCTCCTGCTGTGGATATTTGGGAAGTGAAAAAAGGATGAACACTCTATCTGTATCGCTGTCTCTCTGCCTTCAAGTGAATAAAATATTTTTAAATGTATTCACTTTCTTAACATTATAATTATTTCTACATATTCATGTATATATTACCTGGGAATTTTTTATGCAGTAGGATCATGAATCATGAATTCCTGGATGAATGAGAAGAAGGCCATTCTTTGTAAAATGGGAAGGTGATTAGGAGTATGACAATGGAGAAGAACTATCTGATGCTTTTATCGTAGTCTTTGTTAGGCATACACATTTTAGAAAGTATGCACTTGAAAAAAAAAGAAAGTATGCATTTGGAAAATCATTTTCATCATTATTTGTGCAAAAAACTGTACTACCTTTAAACTTTAACTGGTATGATCATATATTGCAAAAAATAGAATAAGCAGAGGGAATTTCATCAATCCCTTACATCTATATTCAGACAAACAAACAAAAGTAATACTAGATAGAGACAAAAAAAATTGCAAACATTTCTGGGGTTTTCTTGCAAAACCATGACTTCAAATTACAAATTACAAATATGCAAATTACATGCAGTTTTGGCTGTTTGTCTCTCCCCAAACAGTTTCTTCATTTGCCGATGAAGTCAGTCAAACCTTTCCTCCTCCAAATACAGTAGTATAAATCACTATTTAATTATAAATTCAAGATGCCTCAAAGAGAAATACAATCAAAGGGAAATAAGCTTGTAGTAAATTTAAAAAATAAAAGAGACACAGTAGGACTGATTAAGCCTGCCTTAAACCTCTGCATTAAGAAGCAGTACAATATAATCCCCTGTTGCTAAAAAGCACATTTCTTTCAATGATAATGACTGAATAGCAGCAAGGAGCACCAGGAAGTGATGAAAATCCCAAGTCACTGATATTATGAAAATAATCCTAATAATAGCATTCAGTTAGCTTTCATTATAGCCTACCAGTTTTTAATCAGTAAAAAATCTTACAAATTTTGAAATATATAATAGCACATTTGATTAATTTTGCACTAGACATCAGGCAATCATAAAAATATAGATGAGGGCACTTCTGAGAGTCTATGGAGTTTATTATGGGAATCAGTGTTGTGGGGCAGCAAGTAAAGCCCTTGTCTGCCTCACCTGTATCCCATATGGACGCAGGTTTTTGTCCTGGCTGCTCTACTTCCAACTTAGCTCCCTGCTAATGTGCCTGGGAAAAGCAGCAGGAGATGGCCAAAGTACTTGGATCCCTGTCACCCACATGGAAGACCTGGAAAAAGTTCCTGGATCCTGGCTTTGGCCTGATCCACCTCTGGCCATTGCGGCCACTGAAGAGTGAAATAGCAAATGGAAGATCTCTCTCTCCCTGTCTCTCCCTCTCTCTCTGTAACTTTGACTTTCAAATAAATAAATACATCTTTAAAAAAAAAAGTTTACTTTGGTGCAAAACAACTTTGAAATTCATGCAGTTATTTTGTAATACATATTTGCCATGTATTCTGAAGAAAAATTTTTGCACTCCATATTTTTTGCACCAAAATGGACTCCTGTTTTTAATTTTATTTAGGCATGAACTTTTCAACGTGCCTTGGTACACAAAATAAAACTATATTTTCTTCCTCTCTAAGTTTCAATGGTAGCTTAGAAGAATCAGTCCCTTTTTCTCCAAGAAAGATGTACCTTACAGTCATAGAGTTTCTAGCTACTTACTGCTGAATTAATATTTGAAAAAAAAAAGGATTTTTTTTTTCTGTATCATTCTACAGAAGGACCAGAATGCCTTAGAGAGATGTTGAAAATGGAAAGCTAAGCAAGGTTATCCATTTTAAAGGCTCAGAAAGACACTGAGAATGGCTGTGGGAAAGTAAAAAGAATGATTCATACAGATCTTGAACTTGGCATCTTGGAAAAACAGATATATTCTACCCTGTGCCTACAGCCTCTAATCCCCATCACCTCTGCAACAAAGACTGTAATGAAAGCCGATTACCACACAACATGCTGCTAGAAAGAAGGATCTATCTAATTCCCATTGTTTACAGCTTGCAAGGGTTACCATGGTTCAGGCAGCTTCCTTATAAGCAATGCTGAAAATTCAGAGTGTGAATGGAGATCACATAAAGGCACCAGGGATGGTACAATATGGACTCCTCTGGCTCTCTGTTTCATAGTACACAAAGCAGTTTGAACAAATGGAAAATACAGCAAGAGAGAAGAAAATCCTTCATGAAAATATAATTAAATTGTATTCTATGTAAAATTTCACAAGCTACCAAAACAAAATGAGAAACAGTTTATGGTACTAAATCAAAAACAAACAAAAAGAGAAAAATGGACATTTTTGAGAGCTTGTCATAGTGACAAGTTGTGTAAATAAAGCAATGTTCACACTTTTTTTTAATAATGTTTACCATTTAATTAAATTATTCTGTTTTTCCAGCCAGCGCCACTGCTCACTAGGCTAATCCTCCACCTGTGGTGCTGGCACTCCGGGTTCTAGTCCCGGTCAGGGCGCCGGTTCTGCCCCATTTGCTCCTCTTCCAGTCCAGCTTTCTTCTGTGGCCCCGGAAGGCAGTGGAGAATGGCGTAAGTGCTTGGGCCCTGTACCCGCATGGGAGACCAGGAGGAAGCACCTGTCTTGTAGCTTTGGATCGGCGCAGCGCCAGCAGTAGCGGCCATTTTGGGGGTGAACCAGCGGAAGGAAGACCTTTCTCTCTGTCTCTCTCTCTCACTGTCTAACTCCACCCGTCAAAAAAAAAAATTATTCTGTTTTTCCAACTCATAGATTGGAAGTAAAGCAGCCATTGCAGTTTCAGTTATTTTGCTTTCTTATACTTTGTTCTATTTCATTTTTTCAAACTTGGAAGTGTGTTACCAGAGAGGGCTCCTCAGAAGTTCTTACCTTCACTCAAAAAAGGATTCAGACTGAGAGCTTGGTGGTAAACAAGGTAACAAAGTTTAAGGAAGAGAAATACACCTAATAGACCACGTGGAAGTCTCAGAAAATTACCCTGTACCCAGTTTGTATTCAGACTGGAGTTTTTGATGCTATGAGTACAGGTCCTCATTTCTCCTCCCCTCCTCCCTCTTCTGGGCAATTGCAGGGTGGAGGTCTTTCTGGGTGAGGATTCCCAAAAATCAGCACAGCATTATTGGGCCTAAAAATCCCTTAGGTGGGAAACAATCCCCTAAGCTGCCACTAGGGAAAAGTCTGGAGCCCAACAATGTTATTGGACAAGAGCAATATTTACATCTGTAATTACTGATCTGCTTTCAAGTCTTGTTTTCTCGTTTCATTACACAAAATTTCCCATTTTCTTCAGAAAATTTCTAATTTATTAGGCCCCTTTATTTTTTCCACATTTTACTTTTGAGCATCTTATTTTAATATGTGTATATTAATACATGTATAGTTTGTGCTAGCTTTATCAAACTCAGAAAACTCAACATTAAATAATTATTATATAATGCACAGAATATTTTCAATTTTCATAAATGTCTCCTCCAACAGGAAATGTTGTCTCAATACAGAATTTCTTTTTAAATTTTTTTCTATTTGTTTTCATTTATTTGAAAGGCAGGGAAACAGAAACACAGAGACTTCCTCCATCTGTTGGTTCATTCCTTAAAGGCCTACAGCAACCCGGGCTGGGCCAGTCCAACACCGTGTGCCAGGGACTCAATCCGGGTCTGCTGCGTGGGTGTCAGTGTCCCAAGTACTTGAGGCATCCCCTGCTGCCTCCCTAGGTGCACATTAGCAAGAAGCTGGAAGTGAAAGTGGAGCTGGGACATTTTTTTTTTAAATTTTATTTTAGATGTACAAATTTCATGTATGCGGATTTAGGAGCATAGTGATATTTTCTACCCCTCTTTTTGCCCATGCTCCACAATTCCTCCCCCTTCCTCTCCTATTACTTCTCTTAATTTTCATAATGTTCTACTTTCAGTTTACTATATACTCATAAGATTAACCCTACAGTAAGTAAAGAGTTCAGCAAATAGTAAGAAGAAAAAGCACTGTTCTTCAACAGGTGCTCTGAGATGGGATACATGTGTTCTTAGTGTAGTCTTGTCTGGTGTGTCAAATGTCCATTCTGCAATCTCAGATTATTCATTGCTGTTACTTGTAAATTATCCTTAGTCTCATCAAATCTCAAGTAATTCCTTGGTCTTTCTTGATCTTTTTGAAGATTACAGGCCGGTTGTTTAGTAAACTGTCTTGCCAGTGTGGATTTGTCTGATGTCTCCATTAAGGTATGGTCATTTTACACATTTTAAGCAGGAAGAATGTATCATTCATTCATCACAATAGGAGACTCAGCTACTTGTTGAATGATTAGTGACATTAAGTATAAATACTTAGTGAAGGGTTATCTGCCAGGCTTCTCCACCATAAGTCATCATTTTAATTTTTACAATCAGTTTTTATTCTCTAGAGAGATACTCTGAGATAATGCAATACATTCTTCCTGTTCATTCTTCAGCTAGTAGTTTTAGCGCCCATTCATAATACTTGCTTGAAACAAATATTACTGTGTTGGTTGAAGAATAATTTCAGTATTATTTGAAAAAACTATGTTAGTAGAAACTATAAAAATGAGTTTTGGATCTTGTCATTTATCACTTTTATCCCTTTAGATGTGGTGATCAAACATGAAATTTAATTGACTTCTTGAGAAATATAGAAATATTTCTTTGCCACTCTCATATTTTTGAGTGAGAAGCGCTTCCTATGATGATGGTACTTTAATGTGTTGTGTGCATGTTTGTGTGTATGTGTGCAGCAAGTATTCATGCTTTTTAAGAAACTTCTGAGAATAATGTAAATTATATATCAAACATGTTTTTCCCAATACAACTCACATTTTTTATGTAATTTTAGGATTTTTCCCTTCAAGAACAA
The DNA here is from genome assembly GCF_033115175.1 of Lepus europaeus. Taxonomy (NCBI): domain Eukaryota; kingdom Metazoa; phylum Chordata; class Mammalia; order Lagomorpha; family Leporidae; genus Lepus; species Lepus europaeus. The sequence continues at coordinate 121,857,811 of NC_084829.1, read as the reverse complement.
AGAGATTGGCAGATGGGTGTCCAAGGATTGAACCCTATTTTAATATCAAATATTCTAGGAGTGCTTGGTAATCAAGTACTGCTGCAAAAACTTGCAAACCATTCCTTGACCTACAGTGATCAGTTTATCAGAACTTACCAAGCATCTTGCTTAAAATGAATGACTAAGAGACCATGTCAAATGGATAACTGACTGAGCCCCATTAAATATATAATTGGTTGAAAGAAGATAAAAGAAATCTTTCTAGAAACATATTTGAAAGTAGTCATGCATTGAATATATAAAAATCGAGATTGGAAAAAAAACTCTAAGAAGTTACCTTTTACTTAATCTGAAGTAGTAGAAAAAGGATAGGCTCATTCTTGAAACCAAATTATAAAATAAAAGTTAAAATTTCACAGAAGCAGGTCAGAAGACATCATGCAGCCTTTGTGTTGGCTTTGTTTTCAACTCGCCAACGGCAATAAAGTGCATGACTCCTCAGAAGGAGGCAGCGAGTTAAGAAGAGGGTAGATAATGAGGGCTCCACACAGGCAAACTCTGATAGGAGAAAGAGGCAAGATGTTTACTGAATAAGCACAACAGTTTGAAATACTGACAGGCAGTCTTGGTGAAAAAAACCCAGTGTCTAACTCAATTGTGAAAACCTAACTGAAACTGTTTAGTAGAAGAGTTTATTTTCTACTGCCCTGTGCATTTAATGAATTATACATCAGCTTGGAAAGTGCTGGAAACTGCAAATTTGGCCAGCATAATGCCAACAGTACGGAACTTGAAGACAGAAATCTGGAGTGTGAGCTTCAATTTCTTTACTTAATTAAGTATAATCCCTTGAGCAATCCACCCAATCATTCTGAATCAATTCTGCCCACAAATAGTGGGGTAGACTAACAAGCCTCTGAAATACTAAGGTACTAAAGGAATTATTTTGAAAAGCCATGTGATAAATACACTAAACAAGGTACAGGTATATTGAACAATGTAGACTACCTTATTAATTAATGGTTATTAGGATAGAGTGAACTGACCATGACCCTAGCATTTGAAATTCACTAGATATACCCAGAATATTTTAGGTTGGACTGAGTGTCAAATGATATTTGTCTATCAGCTGTCCTTACTGCTCCTCAATGAATTCACATAATGAAAGCAAAAGGCAACAAAAATTTAATTAAACAACATAAAGGCTGGGATTTTTTTTCTGTATAATCAGTACCTAAAATAGCACCTATTGTATAGGAGCCATTCCATAAATATTCAGGGAATTAATTAACCAGGACTCAGTGTTGTAGTGCTGCTGACAGAATCTAGAAAGAATTCCAACTGACCACTGGATAGGTAGACAATTACTGGCCCTTGTGTAATATATATTGAAGCAATGAAAATATGCTGCATAGAAAGAAAAAAAGAAACCTTTGTCCTTATTTTACCCTACTATCTGCCTCCTAGAACAGAAGCAGGAGACATTTACCAATCAGAAGTCAAGACATATGTATATCTCTCTCCAGCCACAGAGTGAGAATTTGGGTACCGTTTTCCCCATCCTCACTTAGTCCATCTCTTTTTGTATAAAACTGTGGTTAAACCCCCTAGAAAGTAAATAGGCAAGAATTACGGAGGAGAAATATTGGTGAACTCTGGGAGACTTAATCCCATAAATAAAATTCTAAGTGTGCGTGAAGGCAGGATGAGCTCCAATAATGCTGCATGTGGGAAATGAGTGTCTGGTAATTCTGATTGTTAGAATCGCAGATCAAACAGCAGAGACAAAACAAGATGCCAGCTCAAGTACAGGATAATCTTGGGTATTCAAAATTACTCATGATGGGGTAGTCAGCTAACTTACTGTTAAGAATGCAAGATCCAAGGGAAATCAGTGCAAGTTCTAATCAGAAGCTGTTACCCCTTGGATAATTAGTATAAAGGGTCTCAGAAATGAGTTTTTATGGCAGTAATAATGACTTATGAATTAGCTTGTAGCACAATGAAACTCGCTGTGAGGAAATGAATATGTGAAGTATGTAGAAGCTAAGATACGTGTGATTATATATGTATGTATGTTTTTTCAAAGACACTTAGTCCTCCTAATGTACATGAGTAAGGTAAAACAGCCTTAGTAGGTCAATATTCTTAACCTTTAGAGATTATTCCTTAACCTAAATCTCAAACTACTCCTACTTCCAGAGGTGAATTCCTGAGGGCTTCAAGCAGTGCGCAATCAAGCCATATTGGAGCCTAAGTACGATGAAGAAAAACAGCATGCCCTTTTAGACAGTTATCAAATATTCTCATATATTTTGAACCAACTGGAACAAGTTAATACAATTTCAGCTGTTAAAAGACATGGCCAAATATAAACGCCCCTCTTGCCCACCTGTGTTGCCCAAAGGGATTGCTTACCAGTGGAAACCACTAGCTTCTTGGAAATGACTTTTGTTACAGTTACACAGAGATCTAAAAAAGCAATAGTTTGCCATTATTTAAAATTTTTATATTTTTTCAAGATTTTCTCTGCATCCATTTTGATTTTTAATGTTTTAAAATACTACTGCTCCTAATTACTGAGTTTTTGGCACTTCTGTACATTTAGCAGCAAGACAAGTGCTTCATTTCCCTGATGTTGAGCATCTGAGTTGGCTATCAGGCCATAATTTCTTGTCTCTAAAATTCAAGGTAGTGCTCCAAGCATCTCAATGAATATAGAACTGGGGCTTCTACAAATTAAAGTTGTAAAATGAGGGCCGGCGCCACAGCTCACTAGGCTAATCCTCCGCCTTGCGGCGCCTGCACACAGGGTTCTAGTCCCGGTCAGGACTCCGGATTCTGTCCCGGTTGCCCTTCTTCCAGGCCAGCTCTCTGCTGTGACCAGGGAGTGCAGTGGAGGATGGCCCAAGTCCTTGGGCCCTGCACCCGCATGGGAGACCAGGAGAAGCACCTGGCTCCTGCCTTCGGATCAGTGCGGTGCGCCGGCTGCAGCGGCCATTGGAGGGTGAACCAACGGCAAAGGAAGACCTTTCTGTCTGTCTCTCTCTCTCACTGTCAACTCTGCCTGTCAAAAAAAAAAAAAAAAGTTGTAAAGTGAATTGTGGAAAATATTTTATGTATTGTCTTACTAAGTTCTCTGGTTCTAAAGAATTTAGGAACAACTATCATTTCTATCTGAAAAAAACAAAAATAAAATAAGTTGATTAAGGTCAACCTTAACAACCAAGTAGACAATGACTGGGGTAGAGGATAATATTTCACTTAACTGCATTTTTGTAGCGTTCACTATGTGCCAGACATTCTTGTATATGTTTTGCAATAGTTGACTCTAAACTTCCCAACAGCTTATATGAAGTTCTATTACTATGTATCTTTTACAAATGAGGAAACTCTTTTCTTGGTAAAATCCAGAACCAGATGTACCTTATTAAGTCTGCCACATATATTATAAAAACACTAACATAACAGAGGGAAAGAAAACACCACCCTTAAGACTCACAGGGATACTATATTTCTATAATTTATCATGAGAACCATGAATAAATAAATTTAGAAAACTTTTAGAAAGTCATCAATTAAATGCAAAAATCAGGAACTCAAAACTATAAATAATGGGGCAAAAATATGATAACTAAATCAATATATTGATTTCCTACTAAAATAATTCATTATTTGTCTACTTAGCTATGTGTTTTCCCTTTTGTTTCATATTTCAAATATCTTTATTGCCCTAGCGCAGGTCTTGTACTTAATAGGCTTTCAAAAAATGCTTGATGAGTAAATGTATGAATCCATTCCTCCCTTTTCCATAAAATAGTTGTTGAACATATGAGTAACCTAAATAAGCACATTGTGGGCTCTGAACACAGGAACCCCCAATTTAATACCATATGGTTTACTATCTTCAACAGAAAGAGAACAATAATAACTTAAATATGCTCCTAATCTGAGGCTCTTGTTTTTCTTCCTTTTTTAAGAGATTCATTCATTCATTTATTGACTTGAAAGTGTGTTTCAGAGAGATAGAGAGTGAGACAGAGATCTTCCATTTACTGGTTCTCTCTCCAAATGGCCAAAATGGCCAGGGCTGGGCCAGGCCAAAGCCAAAAACCCAAAATTCCATCTGAGTCTCCTGTGTGGGTACTGGGGCCCAGATACTTGGGCCGTCCTCAACTGTTTCCCAGGCACATTAGCAGGAAGGTGGATCAGAGGTGGAGCAGCCAGGACTCGAAATAGCACCCATACAGTATGCAAGTTTTGCAGGCGATGGCTTAACCTGCTGTGCCACAATGCCAGCCCTTTGTTTTATTTGTAAAGCAAAAAAAATTCTTAAAAAAAAAAAAAAATCTGTTTCTTTCTACTGGAGCAAACACATCCATCACAATGTAAATAATTAATGGGTGATATGTTGAATACTTTAAGTTAAAATTTTGTTATTTTCAAAGAACTTTAATAGTCACACATTCTAAAATAATTACTACCAACCGGCTGGCGCCGCGGCTCAATAAGCTAATCCTCCGCCTGCGGCGCCTGCACACCCGGTTCTAGTCCCGGTCGGGGCACCGGATTCTGTCCCGGTTGCCCCTCTTCCAGGCCAGCTCTCTGCTATGGCCCGGGAGTGCAGTGGAGGATGGCCCAGGTCCTTGGGCCCTGCACCCGCATGGGAGACCAAGAGAAGCACCTGGCTCCTGGCTTTGGATCAGCACGGCGCGCCGGCCACAGCGGCCATTGAGGGGTGAACCAACGGAAAAGGAAGACCTTTTTCTCTGTCTCTCTCTCTCTCACTGTCCACTCTGCCTGTCAAAAAAAAAATTATTACCAACCTTTCCCAAACAAAAGATCATTTTAAGAAGCCACATAGACTTTAGCCGAAGATTCTAGCTAGAACTGAAGGGGAAAGGCAACCTAAAGAATTTGCAGGTGAATAGAAACTACCTAGAGTTGTAGCTATGGTGCTTTGATATCTCTTGATAGCAATTTGAGCGCTTAACAAGAAAGAAGATGAAATAATTTGATAGCACAATGCTCCGTATAGCACCACTCATTTTTCTGGACACAATTCCATTGAGGTCTGGGTGATTTTAGAATAAACACTTTCCAGGCACAGCCATAAAAAATGGGTCTTGTTTGTATCAGACAGGTATTTCAATACTGGTTAGTGAAACAATAAAATCTGCCAGCAAATCTAATAAGAAAATAGGTTTTTCTTCTATACTGTGATAACCATTTCCATGTTTATATAATTACATGTTTTTAGACACAGCAGTCATGTCAGTAACTTTTCATCATTCTTCCCAAATATTTAAGACGTAAGTGGACATCTTTGTAACACAGCTGTTAGTTTTTATGACACTTTGGCTTGTGATTTGACAATCATAGTTCATTTTCTGGGAATGAAGAACATTGTAATAAAGGTGACAGTGTAAAAAAAAATGCATTAATTGCTCAATCACTTTTTATTATGTGTGATATGGTTCAAAGGTAATCAGGGTTTCCTGTAAGCTGCACGCACACACACACAGGCACACACACATGATGCCACACTAACACACATGTCAGAATGAGCTCCACCACAGCAGAATTCTTTTGTTCACTTCTGTCTCACTGACATTTAGGACAGTGCCTGGAACATTAAAGGAACTCATCACATACTTGCCATAAAAGAACAATGGCTGTGTATTTATTTGTTCATAAAATGAAGAACGTTCCCCAGAGGAACACTGAAAAGTGTGAGGTTTTGTTTACCTTAATTCCACTCATAAATTTCTGTACTCTTCTATGTCTCTATCAAAATCACTTTGTTCCCTTTGGCTATCTAATCATACTAAAACTAACATTAATATTTATAAAATGCTTACTACATCCAGAAACTAAGGAGAACACTTTACATTTTCACAACAATGTTATCAATTAAGTGATATTATTATCCTCCTTGAATTGATGAGACAATTACATTACACACAGAAAAATACCTGATGGCGATGGAAAAAAGTGCAGGAGCTGGGATCAGTCTCAAATGCCTTTATAAGAATACTAGAAACTCCAACCTTCGTTTTTTAATCAGATCACCTCCTGACTTCTACAAGGTCACTGAGCCAGCCTACCAATATGTGGCTAACATTGACTCCAAAGAGTTTCCAAAGCAACCATTTTAAAAATCTAAGTAGGATATTGTTTCTAAATTTGCCAAAGTTTCCTCAATAAACAGAGGCAAATCAAGACAAGCTCAATATGGGTACACTAAAACTCATTACATATATTCCTATAATCTGGAATGAACCACAATAAATATTTGCAATTCATTCTGAATTTTGAACAGAAAAAAATCATTTAACTATTGATAATATCCCTAAATGTCACTAAAATTTTAAGATAATTTATTTTTAAAAGAAAAGTCATCTGAATACAAAAAGGTACCAGTAAAAACTGTAAACTGTAAAGTAACATAGGATGAACTTAACTATTTATTGCCCAACACTTCCTGCAGATACAAGAATTTCCTTCACAGTTACCCTTCAAGTCCAGCTTACCCACTCCAGGTGCTGAGACTCACTTCTCAATTCAACTCACGCCACTTTGCTTTTTACTGTTTAAAATTTTTCCTCTACATGGCACAAACTGTTTTCTTAGAGATTCTGTCCAGAAGTATAAGAACAGAAACATGTGATCTAGTCATTTGAAAATACCAACTTTAAGTATAATTGTAGCCACCATGATTTCTAAATGGTGTGTCTAGTTTGAAACAATGAAAGTGTGCTTTATTTCAGCATTTGCACTTTTAAAATAAAATCATTTATTTTTTAAAATTAGTACATGTAAACATGTTTACACATAAGATATAAACCGTTTGAATATCAATTTACACATGAGATTCTTTGAAGAATATATTAAAAGTCTGAAAATTACCATGTCAAGAATGTTTTTCAATGCTACCACCCACTTTAACAGACCAGGATTGAGCTCTGGCTCCTGGCTTCACTCCACAACATTCTGGCTGTTGTGGAGTGAACCAGAAGATGGAAGAGTCTCTCTCTCTCTCTCAGGCTCTCTCTCTCTCTCTCTCTCTCTCTCTCCCTTTCAAATAAATACTTCATCATACTTAAGGAAAATTAATTTGTTTTATTTTATAAATGGCAATTTTAGGAAGAGTATAAATTAAACATGAAGGTACTTCAAAACATTTCTGGAAAATGAGATTTAAAGACAAGTTTATTTTGGAGCAAAAAATGTTTGAAGTCTATACATAGTTTTTTTCATAATACACATTTTTTCATGGACATTTTGAAAACCCCTCATACAATAACATGAATTGCAATAAGATATTTACATCCAAGATTATTCTGTTAATGAGTAGTTCAAAAATATTCAATATGGTAAACATTTCAAATGTTAAAAATGTCTATATTTGTGTATCTCAGAAAAGAAAGAAAATATAGGAATTCTGTTCCCTTTTAAGTAATTCACAAAGATTTCAACAATTTGCACAAACATCTCAGAAACAGAGCTTTGTTACATTTTCTGCTAACACAAACTGAAATACTAGTGATAGTGCTTTATATAATAATGTTTGATGCAATCTGCATAGGAAATATTATCAAGATTCATAATTGCACAAATTTGTAAAGCCTTACATTTCCTATCACAAACAGCACTGCTATCGTAACTCACAAAGAAGTAATTGTAGTATTTTACAAACTGCTTACTGTGTAAGCTTGCAAATTCTTTAGCTAATCCATATAAACTTGTTGGATGCAAGTCCTCAATGTCATAGGCATGGGTCAGGATATATTCCAACTTCCAGTTGGATTCTTCTTTGAGATTCGCCTCTGTCAGGTTCAAGTAATACTGCAACATATCCTACAGGTGAAAACAGTAATGACGCCGGCTCATTTTTCAGCATGAAAAGTATTGCAAAACAAGAAGAGTTCCTTTTAACATTGGTAGGCTGTTCTTACCACACAGCTGTCATCATTAGAAAGTGTCAGTTGGCTTTGAAGAAAGAAACTTGGTAACAAAATCTATACAATTAAAAAATCATTTAAAATAATGAAAATGCATAATTGTAAGTAAACTATGCAGACAAATGTACCCATTAAAAAGCCTGTCATTCATGCATCTCAAGGTAACCATTGCTAATAGTTGTTTATAAATCAGTAATGCAGTAGCAGCAGCTGAAGTCAGCTCACAGCTTACATTTTCAGAATTATTACGAGTCAACTGATGACACTTTGACATCTTGATATCGTCCACAGAGACAGTATTCCTACAGTGGAAATGGGCAAGCACTATAAATCAAGGCAGTATTTTCCCAAGTGAACCAGCTGTTAAAAATTTACCAGGACTCTCCGCCTTGCGGCGCCGGCACACCGGGTTCTAGTCCCGGTCGGGGCACCGATCCTGTCCCGGTTGCCCCTCTTCCAGGCCAGCTCTCTGCTGTGGCCCGGAAGTGCAGTGGAGGATGGCCCAAGTGTTTGGGCTCTGCACCCCATGGGAGACCAGGATAAGCACCTGGCTCCTGCCATCGGAACAGCGCGGTGCGCCGGCCGCAGCGCACTACCGCGGCGGCCATTAGAGGGTGAACCAACGGCAAAAGGAAGACCTTTCTCTCTGTCTCTCTCTCTCTCTCACTGTCCACTCTGCCTGTCAAAAATAAAAAAAAATAAAAAAAAATAAAAAAAAAAAATTTACCAGGACTCCAGTATATGTATGTATTTCTAATTTCATGTATAAGACAAATATTTACAATATACATACCTACTTATCATTTTGGCTTTTAAGAAATAGTATCATCCTATATTAACTGCTTTTTACTTTTAAACATTATTTAGTGTTGTATTTGGAAAATCTCTCTAGGTCATCTTCCATTAATACAAAAATACATAGATCTACGTGAATGTATATATGCATACACACATAGATACATGTATATCCATGCCTGAAGTCCAGATACAGAAACAGACAACTAATAGTTGTAAAAAAAATCCTCTGGGCTAGTTTGCAATTCTGTAACTTCCCATAGGTTAAATCAGATTTCTAATACCCTACTCCATTGTTCTGTTATTCTGGGGAATAACAGACCCATCCTCTACTTAAATTGATTTAGGGGGGAAAATGTAATAACATCAACAACTTTAACTGAGGTGGATTCTTTTCTAATTATATTTGAAAAAGGTGAGGGCACAATTATCCAAACTGAAGCATCCACAGGCTAACAGCTAGCCTTTCAAGGGTAAATTGTTCTGAAGTACAGAGCTGTGGACATGGTCCAGACTTAGTTACTTTTCCTTTAAAAAATATTTTTGCTAACATTTATTGAGCACTTAGTATGAGCCAAACATTTTTCTAAGTGCTTTACCTAGATTAATTCATGGAATCCTCACAGTAATTCAATGAATCCAGTGATATTTTCTCATTTTATAGAGGAATAGACAAGCACATGGTCATATGAGCATAGTCCAAGAGAGAGTTGTGTTCTGGAGAAGAGTAATTAAATTGACTTCATGAAAAATGTCAATATGTATACAAATTCACAAATAAGGCATCACACGATGAAAGTTTCTTATAAATAAATGTGAAATCCTTAGGAGGACAGAAATGGCCTCCTATAGTGACCCTCATAAGCCCACACTTAGAAAGTGCTGACAAACCTTTCAAGTATGAAAGGGAACAACATCATGAGATGGAAACATAAAATACAGCTCACAAAGCAGTTCTGAGAGACACTGAAACAAGCTAGAGAAAACTGCAAAGACACGCATAAATGGGAAACTGTGACAACTTACCAATAACTTGTAATCATGAGGATCATACTGAAATAGTCTGATACCAGGATTGTTGGTCTGTTTTGCTAAAATATTCTTCACTGGTGTCACAGCAGGAGCCACAAATAAAGAATTTACAGGCCTTCCTAGACAAACACATGTACATTAACATATAGATTTTCAAAATATTGAGTTTAACTATGTTAAAAATAAGAACAGCCTGGCAGTTACGACGCCCATTTCCTACATAAGAATACTTGGTTTGATTCTCAGCCCCATCTCCTGACTTCAGCTTCCTACTAATGTACACCCTGAGAGGTAGCAAGTGATGCCCAAATAACTGGGTCCCTGCTACCCATGGGGGAGACCTGGAATGGGTTCCTGGCTTCAGGTTCTAGCCACAGCTCAATCCTTGCTGTTACAGGCATTTGAGAAGTGAATCAGTAGAAGGGAGCTTTCTCTCTGTCTCTCCCTCTCAAATTAATAATATAAATAAATGCTTTTAAAATAAATAGCGATAATAAAGATAAATTGGTGCCAGATAGATATTAACATACATAACAGCCAAATGAGGTGTGATCATTGATTAAGCCTGACTTGAAACAAGTATAGACACTTTTGCACAAATGTGGGAATTTTTATTATTGATACCAAAGTATTATCGCTGGTTTTGTTAGATAAATCAATGATACTATAGCTATGTAAATTATACATATATTTTATAATGAATACAGAAGTACAAAAGAATGAAAGACATTTGATTTTTGAGATTCACTTTCAAATACACCAGGGAAAAGAGAAATAGAACACAAAAGTGATAGGTAAAGCAAGTGTGGAAAATCTTGATAAATGTTGAAGATGAGAGATGAGTTTGTTGAATCATTCTCTCTGCATTTACATGTATTTGAAAATTTTTCATAATAAGAAAATTCTAAATCTACCTAATAGGGGTACATGTACCCATAATATGAAAATAGTGTGTCTTTCTTTACACCTAATTTAAAACTAGTGTGTCTGTCCCCATACCTAAAACCATATTCTACCAGTGACATAATAGGAATTTGATTAAAAGGCCTTCATATTCATACCTATCTATTGAGGTAAATTTCTGAATTAAAAAAGAAAACTATCAAAAAAAACAAAAACAAAAACCTGCTAGGCCTACTGATTCTACATGATAGGGAAACATTTCAAAAATGTCTCTCAAGTACTGAAAGCAAAGCATAGTGATTTTTTTCTCATATCTGACTACCATGAAAGCAGCACTCTTATTTTTTAACTCTTAGTTTCTGCTGGAGCTTGTTCTATTTTTTTCTTTCAATGTCGATGATGACAATATTAATAACCACTTACAAAGAAAAGCTTAGTAGGAGCATACTTTAAAAAGGTCATGAAAAATGGAACTAAAAGATCCTTACTGGGGCCAGCACTGTGGCGCAGCGGGTTATCACCCTGGCCTGAAGCGCCAGCATCCCATATGGGTGCCGTTTCAAGTCCTGGCTGCTCCTCTTCTGATCCAGCTCTCTGCTATGGCCCGGGATAGCAGTAGAGGATGGCCCAAGTTCTTGGGCCCCTGCACCCACGTGGGAGACCTGGAAGAAGCTCCTGGTTCCTGGCTCCAGATTGGCGCAGCTCCGGCCGTTGTGGTCATCCGGGGAGTGAACCATCAGATGGAAGACCACTCTCTCTGTCTCTACCTCTCTCTGTAACTCTTTCAAATAAATAAAATAAATCTTTAAAAAAATCCTTATTTTGGTGCAAAAACACCTTGAAATCCAAGCATACACGGATCTTCAAAAAGTTCATGAAGGGGTGGGTATTTGCACAGCAGTGAAGATGCAGCTTGGAATGCTAATATTCCATATCAGAGTCCCTGGGTTCAACTCCAGCTCTGATCATGAGTCCAGTTTCCTTCTAATGCTTGACTTGGATGACAGACAGCAAGTGATGGCCAAATACTTGAGTCCCTGTCACCCATGTGAGAGACCAGAATTGAGGTCATAGTTCCTGCTTAGCCTAGCCGAGTCCCAGTTCTTAGGGACATCTGGAGAGTGAGCCAGTAAATGGGAGATTCTCTCTCTCTCTCTCTCTCTCCCTCCCCTTCTTCTCTGATTTTTTAATAATAAAAAATAATATACATACATAAAATTTGTTACAGTTCCTGAAAACTGTGCATTATAAAAATCTAAGTGAAAATTTGCAGCAAAAATAAATGGAAATTTAAATAAATTTATTTACAACTTCATGAAGTTCTCTCCTATAATTTTATTGTTTTACGATTTATTTACTTATTTGAAAGGCAGAATGAAAGAGTTAAAAGGAGAGGGCTAGGGAGGGGAAGTGAGAGAGAAAGACAGAGAAAGAGAGAGAGATCTTTCATCTGCCCCAAATGCTTGCACCAAGTAGGGCTGGGTAAGCTAAAGTCGGGGCCAGAATTCCATCAGGGTCTCCCACATGTCCCACAGGCAGGCACCCAAGTACTTGTGCCATCATCTGCTGCCTTCCTGGGTGCATTAGCAAGAAGCTGAATCAGAGCTGTCTAGCCAGGACTTGGACAGATATTCCAATACAGGATGTGGGCAACCCAAGCCATGGCTTAACAGTACCCACCTTTCTATATTTGATTTTAAACTATTATGTAAAATTTACCTTGCTTTTTAAATTCTGAGAAATAATATACATATAAAAAGAAAGCAATCTGGCAAGTAAATAAAAAACAACAATATCATGTAAAGGAAAATTTGAGGGAGCTGAGGGTTTCAGAGGCTTTTATGTTAACAGGCAATAAATGATGTTGGTCCTGTGGAGCTAGTTGGAATTTATGTTGAATAACTCCAATTGAAGGCTTATTAATCATGTGGACACTCATATAACAACCCTTGAAGCCAATCCATAAGATGATATCAGTAGCAAGTTTTTTAGTGAAATTTTTAATTTACTAATTCAGTAAGTTTATTGGATATTCATTGCTTTGCTTTAGCATCTTGGACCTGGGAGATGCAAACAGAATATCATATTACCTTTCTCATCGGAAAGAATCATAATGCTGTCTCTGTGAGTGTGTCCATAAAATTGCCCTACAATGACATCACTGTATCTCCTAAAAATATCTACCAATTTCTCATTATAGTATTCTCTTATGGCTGTAGTGTTATTTGAATAAGGCAGATATCCCACTGGAACATGTGCTATGATGTACACCTAGAAAAAAAGAACACAAAGACTATGCATGAGAATCAGTTGGCACATTTATCATAACTGAATGACATTTGGATTTCCCAAATTTTAAGTATATTAACTAAAATTTAAGAAGAAAATATACTCTTATTTATGATGCAAAAAGGAACAGAATTATAAAACTATGAAGGTTTCTATATATGTATTTTTCTCCTTTATACAACACTTTTGATATATAAGGCACGTATAATCTTGGCCACAATTTTCTAAATTGGATATTTTTATGTCAATAAATGTCAATTAAGTTGAAAAGCATTAAAACCAAAACAAAATATGAAAACCAACAGAAATAATTCATAACATGTTTCATGTGACAATGTATTCAAATTCTACTATTTTTCTTGCATTACTATCTGATTCTGCCCCAGGTTCAAAAAGTACACAAACTTTAGTCTTCTATTTATCCCCTGCATGATATTGGTCTGTGAAACTTACCTTCTCTCTATTTTTCTGAGAGCTGTTCAGTGTATTTTCTAGCCATTCAAATTGATTTGCTGGGTCAGTCTTGTTCAGCGTCACAACATTTGGACTATAGTACAAGTTTGTATTTAGACTGATGATCCTAAGGTTATTTGTAACTTTCTGTGTATAAAAGCCACCTATAAAAACAATTTTAAAATATAACTTTAGGAAAATACACACACACACACACACACATAGACATTATGAAAGTAAATTCTTAAGGCCTATAGTCTGGTCAGAAAGCTTAGATTTATCTGCTACTGCTTCGTTTGCACATAGAGAGAATGTCATTAGATAAGAATCAGGTTTAACAATCATTTATTGAAAATCTACTATGTGCCAGATCCAAAACATGCATATTGAGGTTAATAACAACAGTACACACTATTCAGTTGAGAAGATAATCAACTCTATGGGTGATAAGCAATGAGATGGGATTTTATAAATTAAGTATTAATATATCAATCCCTACTTTTATATGCTTGGGGAGTTAAGATGAGAGATATTGTGAAGCATAAAATCCAAACAACAGGAACAGATATGGACCTTGCTGAACACCACTGAGAAAAACGTATGATGGGCAGGAGAGGCTTCAAGGCCTATTCCCACACACACCACTCCACAAGCTGCAACTGTGCTTTCTGAGCCGGCCACTGAGATCCCAGCCCTGCCTCCTCTACGGCACGCCCACACACCATCCACGCTGTCCCTGAGCTCTCAGTCATGCTGACCACGGCCTCTCCTTTCCTTTAGCCTTCGCTCTTGTCATAACACTTGATGATCTTCACTACGGTAGTGGCCAGGCAGACAGGTTTGAAGTTACCGGAAGCTGGTTTTGATACGCTGCCATTCTTGTTTTAGCAGTAGAAGATGACAACATTTCTCACTAGGGACTCTGGAGGAACAAAGTGCGAGGCCCTGCACACAGGGCATCTGGGTTTCAAATCACATTTGCTGTCAAGAGTTTCAAGGAAGTCACTTTCAAATTTACTATTAGACTCCAGTGTTTACCTAGAAAATTGATGGCACGCATTGGAATGGACTTCACTGTGGAATGCAAATAGCTTTTGCTTAGGGTCAACATTCTTTTTGTCAGTTATTTTTCGCCTGAAATCCAGAGTATCCCTTGTGGCTCTCTCTTCAAATTGCACCAGCTCTCCATGTGTCTTTTAGGTTAAAGGGGTGTAGAACTAGTTATATCTCCCTAGGTTAATTAGGACCATAGAGTAATTCCAAGATAGCAAGTTTCAAATTCATAAATATGAGAGTACTTCAAAAAAGTTTATAGGAAAATGGAATTAAAATGTAAGTTCATTTTGGTGTGGAAAAGTTTTGAAATACAGTTTTTTTTAAAATAACATGCATTCATTCTCCATGGACTTTCTGAAGACACCTTATACTATGATTTGCTACATGCTACAAAAACACAAGAAAAATAGTGGCAAAAGTCAAAGGTTTAAGAAAATTAGTAAAAGAAAAAATATAACTGGGAGAAATCTAGACATTAACAATATTTCTTGTCTCAAAATTTTAAAACCACTCAAGTCTTAGTTTAACAGCCAGACACCTCAGTCAAACTCCTAAAATGCTATGAATGTACATAATGATGTGTTGAGAGCCACCCAGGGATTTTATCCAGAGAAGGTCTTACAATCCATTAATTATACATCACTTTTCCAAGCTTCTCTAGGCCCATGCTAAAAGTTTAGTTATCCTCACCCTACCAGCTGTTTGTTTTAAAAATTGTGCTTGCTTGATTAAAAGTAAGTATTTATTTTCTTTTCTCAGTCAATATTCCAGTTACAAATGACTGTCCTTCATTATCTAGGGGGATCTAGATAGAAACCTACAGTGATACCAAATCTTTTCATGACCACGTCCCTTCTATGAAAGGGAGTAGTATTTGCAGATAACCTATGCACATCCTCTAAAATCCAATAAACCATCACTAGATTACTTTTAATACCAAATGCAATATAAATGCCATGACAATAGTTGTTATACTCTGTCATTTAAGGAACATTGAGAAGAAAAAGTAGTCTGTACATGTTCAGTATATATACCATCACAGGCCTAAATGGATAATAAACAATCTGAAGTTGGTTAAATCCAATGACTTTTTAAAAAAGATTTATATATTTATTTGAAAGGCAGAGCTATAGAGAGAAAGGGAGAAAAAGAGGGAGAAAGATCTTCCATTCACTGTTTACTCCCCAGATCACAGCAGTGGCTGGGTCTGGGCCAGGTTAGGAGCCAAGAATTTCTACCATATCTCCCACATGGGTAGGAGGTGTCCAAGCACTTGGGCCATCTTTTGCTGCTTTTACCAGGCCATTATCAGAGAGCCAGATCAGAAGTGGAGCATCTGGGACTCAAACCAGCAACCATATGGGATGTTGGCATTGCAAGCAATAACCTTACCCACTATATAACATCCCAGCCCCTCAACTGCTCTTTTATTGACATTCAATCCAAAGCTCAGCTTTTGTTTCCTGTAGAACATACCTGATCCATGGTGGAAGAAGAAGGGCTCCTTACAAGATAAACAAGCTCACAACACATGTCACTAGGCATTACTATTCACTGTTCTCAACCAAAACTAGGTGCAGAAGTTCTCCATAAATGGTATCCCCAAGCAAACATTTAAGGATTTAAGTCTAAACATGAATAAGAAAGAAGGAAAATGGAGATAAGTCTTTCACTTACCTTTCCTTAAAGTAAGAGTAGCTTCTTCATCTAGCCATGGTCCCCATAGGTTTGCTACTGCATCATACACTTTACTGGTGGCTATAGGCAATTGATCCTGGACACAAATAATGCAAACCATTGAAATGTCAAAGGTAACATGGATCAGTGAATTTAAACAGTATTTAAACACTGACTACTATGTTAGGCATATATATATATATATATATATATATATATATATACACACACACACAAGGAGGAATGAATACTAGATAGATTTAGGTTTTACAGAATTTATATCTTATGAGCAGGGCAAAATATAATCAGCTAACGATTAGACAATGTTTTGGGTGCTGCCACAGGGGTCCTAGGAACACAGAAGTAGACACAATCAAGTTAGGGTGCAAAATGAAGACATTCCTTTGGCATGCACTCTGGGCCCTAGAGTGCACGCCAAAGGAATGGGGAAACCTCCATGACTTTAGGATTTAACACAACCCTGGGAAGTGTGAAAACTACTACGAAGCTTCTTAACCTCTTAAATGAAGACTTACAACTACATTTTGATTTGAAGAAATCTCTTTATAGTAGCCCACATTATATCACCATGTTCTTACTTTTAAAATTATTTATAATAATAAAACACAAGATATTATTATCATAAATTATCTTCTCATATTAATTTTATCATTGTATTATAATAATATTATTTTATACATAAAGTAGTCTTATGGTGTGATAAGCTCTAGAGAAAAAAACTTTAAGAAAATAAATATTGAATAAATATTCAGAAATCATTTATGAAATTGGATTATTCTCTTTTAAAAAAATTATTTATTTACCTGAAAGGCAGAGTTACAGAGAGGAAGAGACAGAGTAAGAAAGAGAGAGGGAAATCTTCTAGCCATTGGTTCACTCTTCAAATGGCCAAGGCTGTGCCAGGCCAAAGCAAGGAGCACATATGGGTGGCAGGAATCCAAGTACTTGAGCCACCTTCTGTTACTTTCCTAGACACCTTAGCGGGAAACTGAATAGGAAATGGAGCAGTCAGTTCTCAAGCTGGTGCACAAATGGGATGCCAGCGATGCAGGCAGTGACTTAACCCACTGTGCCACAATCCCAGCCCCTAGATAATTATTTCTATTTTTTGCTTTTCAAGATTATATTAAGGAAGGACACTGTTTTCTTCACTTTCCTTTTCTCCTGTGTATGGATGGTACAAATTTATTTCTCAGGCGAGTTTCCCTGTCAGCATCTATTAAAATACCTAGTTATTTTTCAATTTACATTAAGGACAAATGAACATAACTAAATGATTTGTTCCTGGAACAAATTCTCAAAATATGTTTTCAGTTTGCATCAAAGTTCAGGTTAGCCTATCTGAGAATTACACAGTGGTTTAGGCCAATCTAGATTATGATTAAAAATTATAATACAGTCAGCCCTCCATATCTGTAGATTCAATGAACTATGAAGTAAAAATATTCAGAAAAAAAGGGTAAAACATTTTTACTTGCCATTAGTTCCTAAACAATTCAAGAATAACTACTATTAACATAGCATGTACATTATACAATTATGAGTAAACAGATTATTTAAGACATGTGAGAGAAAGTACACAGATTACCTGCAAATACTATCCAAATTTATATAAGGGACTTGAGCATCCATAAATTTGGGTATTCATGAGGGTCCATGAATCAATTCTTCATGGATACAGATGAATGACAATGTAATAACAATAATAATGATAATCTAAAGTCACAAAGTCTTGGCCTTTGTTCACTGAGAGGGATGCCAAAGTATGGTATGGTATGGTAACGCAGAATCCTAAAAATTATATAAAAATCACTCCAGACTTTCCTATTTTAAATATGAGAAATATGAGCACCACAAAAGTTAGGTGATTTATCCAGGAAGAACTGGTCAGTCCCAGAAAAGGCTCTAAGTCCCTAGGTGTTTCACACATCATCCTCACTTTATCCATTGCACAGTGCTGCCTTCTCAATCCCATTTGGCTGTGACATGATCACTGCTCAGAAATGAAACATAATAGGAAGCAACCCACTAGTAAGTTTGGTGGCATCATCCTACCAGTATAGGTGTAAATAGGGGCCCTGATCCAGACTGCTTCCTTGCGTGGCAACAGGAAGGAATCCTGGACTCCCCACATGGATATCCACTTCTGATGCAATGGGTGAAGATGTACATATGTGTTTACATATCTATGCTTCATATTTGTGAGTTATTAATGGAGAAATAACATTTATCAAATCTGTTTGTTCCTATTATTCTCCAGAATTAGATTCTAGATATCAGTCTTCAGGATAATTTGTTACAGGGCTTTCATGACATTCCTGAACTTGTAAAGTAGAAGGATTACAGTAGAATTATATAATAATAATTTTCAAATACAATATCGTAAGCTAAAAAGAGAAAAAATTAACTGTTTAAGGCATACATACATGCTGGGGCAACAGGTTAAGCTTATGCCTGAAATACTGGCATCAAATATCCAGTGCCAGTATAGGTTCTGGCTGCTCCACTTCTGGTCCAGCTCCCTACTAATGTGCCTGGGAAAGAAATGGAAGATTTTCCAAGTACCTGGGCCCCTGCAACCTGTATAGGAGACTGGAGTTCCAGGCTCCTGGCTTCAGCCTGTACCAGACGTAGCCACTGTAGCCATTTGGGGAGAGAACCAGTAGATGGAAGATTACTTTCTCTGTGATTCTCCCTCTCTTTCTGTCACTCTGCCTTTCAAATAAATTTTATAGTAGACATACTGCCCAATTTACCCTAGCAGCACATATAAAAGGATATATTACAGAAGCTAGATAGTATCTTTATCCATGAATTACTATAACATTTGACTAGATAAAGTGAAACAAAGAAAAATGACACAAATCCCAAAAAAGGCAAAAAAGAAATGTATCCTCTGTCACTTGCCCAATGCTTAACCTACCACCAGCCTACTTATTGAGGGCTTTGACTTTTAATTACTAATGTTCACAAAAGTTTTACAAATGAATAAGCTGTGGATCAGGGACATGACATGTAATTCCCTAATCTGGACAAGTTATCAGACGTAAGGCTGGATAGAGATTTACACTCTAGTGACCATTTCTTGAAATCCCATGTTTTCTACTCTGTGAGTCTGAGGCATATAGAAACACTACATGTAATGCTGGGCTCCTGGAGAGTGTCCTCAAACCTCTGTAGTGTGTAGACAAATATCTCCACTGATAGGAAGCCTAACTCAAAAAGACTCACATCTAGGGGTCATCGTTGTGGCATAGCAGGTACAGATGCCAGCGTCCCATATGGGCTGGCGTCGCAGGCGGTTCAAGTCCTGTCTCCTCCACTTCCGATCCAACTCCCTGATAATGTGCCTGAGAAAGCAGGGAAAGAAGGCTCAAATCCTTGGGCCCCTGCAACACATGTGGGAGACCCAGAAGAACCTCCTGGCTCCTGGCTTCAGCCTAGCCCAGTATAGGTGTAAATGGGGACCCTGACCCAGACTACTTCCTTGGGTGGCAACAGGAAGGACTCCCTGGGCTCCCCACATGGGTATGCAGGGATATCTGCTGCAGCCATTTGGGGATTGAACCAGCAGATGCAATACCTCTCTGTGTCTCTCTTCTCTTTCTGTAACTCTGCATTTCAAATAAATAAAATAAATCTTTAGAAAGAAAAAAACCTCACATCTTGATCATCTCAAAGTTGAAAGCCAGTGACAAAAAGGAGATTAAAATCTACGCTTCTAGAATATAATTTTTCAAAATCACTAGTCAGTTTAAATTAACAAAAATGAAAATTCTCATGAAGCATCCATTTTGTATGAAATGGAGAAGGTATTTGAAGCAAGTAGAAAACGGTGTACAAAATAAAGATCATAGGAAATATTACATATGTTGATTTGGCAAGACCAAGGGATCTGTGAAAGGATATTGGTCTAACTGAAAACAGAAATGGGGTGATTAGATCCAGAATACGGGCTCTGCCACTAAGTCTTGTGAGCATTTGAATAAGCAATGTGACAGTTCTAGGTCTCAGGTCAATGTAGCCCAGGCATCATCAGCAAGCTCTTCTATGAAGCAGAACATTTATCTCAGTCTTATGGGATATATGGTCTCTGTAACAACTCTTCTACTCTGTCATTACAGCACAAAGCAGCCACTGACAACACAAACTGAAAAAAAAATATATAGTTGTGCTTCAATTAAATTTTATTACAAAAATCGGCAATGGGCCAAATTTGGACCACAGGCCACAGTCTGCCAAGTCTTGGACCATGCAGCAAAGTCTGTGATCTCTTGAATCTGCACAAATCTAAGATTGCACACTACTGACACAGTAGTTCATAGCCAGGACTGGAATCCAGCTACAACACACAGGTTGCTTAATAAATGGCCACTCTGGTTACAGCAAGAGCTGTAACAGATATTAAATAATCTGAACATAGTCCCCATCTTGAACCACATCTTAATTAGGTAAACCAGATAGAAGATGGGCTTCCATTTTGGGTTCTTACTGTAGTTTGTTATTTTTTTTTTATTTTAATCACAATGTAGTTTAGCTCACAATATATAGGTCTTTATATGTCCAACAGAAGTTCTGGGAAATGTAAGTATTTCTCAGTATCAACCTTCCTCGCCAAATGAATAAGAAAATTATTCAAAAGAGAAGAGAAATTGAGGAAGATTATGAAGGAAAACAGGAATTAGAAATCTCCAAGCTGAGTAGTTTGCTTCAGAAAACTCACTACTGATATAACTTTCCATAAATTATTTTTAAAAAATCCTTTTAAAGTCCCCAAAGCATCTGTCTTGTCTTCCTCAATGATTTTTACTAAGAGCATGCTCTATCTCACTGGCTAATCTACTATAATTTTGACACCATGTATGGGAAGTATCTTTTAACCACCATTGGAAGTTCATGTCAAAGTTACCTGTGGCCAATAGTCATGATTACCCAGTGCAGGGAAAACCTGGAGATCTGGGAAGAGACTCTGGATAGTGATTGTCATATTTGCAATCACATTTATAACAGTGTCTGTCGAAAGTTCAGGTACTGGAACATGAGGTGGGCTATCCCTGAAAAGGAAAAAGAATTGTAAAGAACATTGTGAGTTTGTATAAAGACTCACTGGACTTATACATGATGTACACTGCACTTATCGTTAAAGACCTCCACGTTAAAATATGATATCATTGTTAAAGAGTTGATATGGACTCTTCACCCACCCTTCTCCCAAAAGAATCCTACAAAATAGAAAATTGACAAAACTG
This sequence comes from Lepus europaeus, assembly GCF_033115175.1. Taxonomy (NCBI): domain Eukaryota; kingdom Metazoa; phylum Chordata; class Mammalia; order Lagomorpha; family Leporidae; genus Lepus; species Lepus europaeus. The sequence continues at coordinate 121,836,390 of NC_084829.1, read as the reverse complement.
TGATACAAAACATAGTCTTCTAATCTCAGCCTGTTTCATTGTCTGAAGAATTATGAGAAGCAAAGAATATCAGTAATTAAAAGAACACAATCCAGAGACAAAATGCATATATTCAAACTCTAGTTTTGTTGATCATTATTTTAATCAGATACTCAATTTCTTCTCTGAAAAATGGGAATAACAAAAATATTCGTGATAAAGATTAAATAAGTTACTTATATAAGTATAAATATATTAAATAAAAGAATGTCTACCACAAAGCAAATGCTCTGCAAGTATTAGGCATGGCAATCATTTAATCATTCCAGGTTCACAAAACGTAGGTCTATTCAGTCTATAATGATGAATTGAACTAGTTTAGTTACACCACCAGAAGATGATGCTTTAGAAAATTCCCATCATAAGTTAGCTCCCATTTTTGCCTTTTGTCTTTGATTATTTAATCAAGACTTATTATCAGATTAATCAGCACCTCAAGACATTGCTACAAGGTGTCATTTATAGATCCATCTATTAGTTAACAATAACTAAAAAGGTACTTTTTAAAGTCTCCTAAAATTGTTCTTATCTTTAATATTGTTGATTGATTTGACCCAGAATTTTTAACCCAAATAATTCTTCTTTTTTTTTTTTTTTTTTTTTTGACAGGCAGAGTGGACAGTGAGAGAGAGAGAGAGAGAGAGAGAGAGGAAGGTCTTCCTTTTTTGCCGCTGGTTCACCCCTCCAATGGCCACCGCAGCCAGCGCGCCATGGCCAGCACATCGCGCTGATCCAAAGCCAAGAGCCAGGTGCTTCTCCTGGTCTCCCATGCAGATGCAGGGCCCAAGGACTTGGACCATCCTCCACTGCACTCCTGGGCCATGGCAGAGAGCTGGCCTGGAAGAGGGGCAACCGGGACAGAATCCGGCACCCCGACCGGGACTAGACCCGGGGTGCTGGCGCCACAAGGTGGAGGATTAGCCTAGTGAGCCGCGGCGCCGGCCCCCAAAAAATTCTTGAAACATAAATAATCTTTTTATGGAATTCAGCATACTACTGAAGCCCAGACTACTATAGATAAATATTGAGTAATTAATGGTATTTATGTAATCACTTACCCTGTCCATATCATGAAAGATGCTTCTTGTCCTGATTTTTCAATGAAATCAAATGCTGACAAAATAAGTTTATATGGAGAATCACACAGAACATCTCCATAAGGGCCAGGGTTGGAGGCATTTGCACCTTTGGATGAAGAGCACACTTTAGTGCGGTCATCTGTGAGGTGGTAAGTAGGGTCCAAGTGTAAATCAGTCACATGCCAAAACTGTCCTGTTGATTAGAAAAGAAATGCTGAGAAATCTACTTGATTTTTGGAATTTCCATCCAAATATTTACTATAAGACTGGAGACAGTTGCTCCCTGTCAGAAGGCCAAAAACCTTAGTAATGTAAACATCCATATGTCATGAAGCTAAACACAATCCTCCCATGTGAGAATATGAAGATTCAAAGAACAGTAGGAAGAACGTGCTGCTTGTGAGTGTCAGAATTGACAAGCTCAGTATTAAACTGACATCCACCAAACACCCTACCGCAAAGAAGTGGGAATCACAGTACCCAGCTTTACAGCTGAGTCACTAACGCTGGATCAGTTAGGAAACTTGCTCAGTCCACCTAGTTGATAAATGACAGAGTAAAAATCTGAACCCTATTTTGAGGATCCTAAAGTGTACTTATATATAATTTACACGCATCTTTAATGATATGGCTGCTTTGTCACATAGAATTTTTAAACTGTTATAATACAGAGACTACTTTCACTTTCAGTATTATTTGACAGAAACTCATCAGAAGTAACCCAGGAGCGCAGACTATACCAAAGCACAAACAAGCAAGTAGAATGCAAACTTTGTGTAAGCAAAGACGATAAAATCCAAGGCTGAAATAATAAAGTGGTAACAGTTGATTTGTCAAAATGGGTAAGAAGAATTTTCTTTTGGGTGCTTATTCCCAATGTTGTTGTTGTTATAATTTTATAGCACATTTAAGCTTGCACCTAAGAAATTATAGATAAAAAAAATCCAGAAAAGGTAGACACAAAATAGTCTTTATGGTCAATGATTTGATTCTAAGTCACTGTTTAAAACAATTTGATTTGTTTTATTCCATAGCAAAGAAAATACCCCAATCCTTATTTCCAGTTTAGATATACTTTATCTGATTTGGCGAATATAGAAAAGAAAAACCGACTCAAATTCAGATTCCGTTTCTGCTACTGTATACTCATAACACACATCACTTCTGACATCAATGTGTGGAATTTTCCCCACAAACACCAATAAGCAAGCAAGCAATTCTGCAGGGGACAACAGTCTGCTGTACTCTAACCAATACTGATACTATCTACCTGGCAATAGTGTGATTCCAGGGGGAGAGCTCAGTCCCCAAGACAGGATCCTCTCACCATGCCAACTGAAAGCCCCAACTGAAAGCTTCACCGGTGCTGTTGCCTGCCTGGGTATAAATCAGAGATCCCATAGTGCCCTCCTCCAGCTCGAGGAATTTGCTCCAGTGGCTCGCAGAATTCAAGGAAGCACATTGGTTTGTTGTAAAGGACAATACAAATGATGCCAAGTAAGAAGATGCATAGGGCAAAGGATGAGAAAAGCAGTGTGGCGCTTCTATGCCCTCTCTGTACATGCCACCCTTCATGAACTGTGTGTGTTCTGAACAGGTAAGCTCTCCAAACTCTGTCTTTGGGAGTTTTATGGAGACTTCATCACACAGTCATGACTGCTTATAGACAGACTGCAAAGGGAAACCCAGCAAGCTCTGTTTGGCAGGACCCCCTTTAGAGTGAGGAGAGTCTTAGGAATGCATTTCTTTGGCCTGCTTTGAGGAGGGCCTTAGGTGCCAGAAGTCATGGACAAAAAAAATTCATCACAAAGTGCAGAATCATCCTGGTGCCTTCATCTCCTTGGTATAAACACATAGTACAATTCATTTTTTATGGAAACATGTGTTTTGTTTACTTTTAGACTGTTAATGTACAATAAAATGCATAGGAAGTAGTGTGGTGATTAAGCACAGGAAGTCCAGAGTCAGACTGTCAGACTTCCAGTTCAAGCTCTGCCACCAGCTAACCCAGCTGTGTGACCTTGACCTCTTCATCTGTGAGACAGGACTAATGATGATGCTTCCTATGACGGTTAAATGCTTTCTATATATGAAGCCCTTTGAAGGTGTCTGGCACCTCCCAAACTGAAGGTTAATTGTACTGCTATTTTGCAGCCCCAAATATTAAATTTGAACTTGACTTTCCCATGTTTAACTAACTGTAAAAAAAAAAAAAACCTGAGTATTTAGTATATGTTCAGTACTGTTTTATGTGCTTCATATGTATTAACTATTTTCTGTATTTTACGGATGAGGATCTGAAGCACACAGACATGAAGTCCAGGTAAGTCCAGGTAAGTCCAGGTAACATACAAGGGGATTTTGAAAACATTCGCCATGGAGCAGGCAGTTTTTGCGGTTAGGAAGCAGTGATGGCAGCAGTACTTTGGTTTCTGCCAGTCACACAGCAAAGCTTTCCATTCCTGACTTAGGTCTTGGTCCAGCCTTGGTTGGTGTGGCATCTAAGATGTGGGGAATGAACCTGGGAATAGGGGAGTTTCCTCTCTCTCAAATTTATGGAAAATGTATAATATGAAAACATTATGTGGATTTCAACATTTTTTGCACCAAAATAAACTTTTAATTACATTTCTCACAAAGAAGTACCCTTGCACACTGAGCATCTTGTAACTGTCTGAACAGAGCTTGAGTGAAATCCGGAAACCTTAATGCCAGGTCCATGTTGCCCATGACCACCAGAAACATTGCTTCTCTGTGTGCTCACATTCAAAATACCCTGTTTCACTTTCCTCACACGAAGATAATGGCAACATCCACATATGTGATCATGTAAAAATTAAAGGAACTAAGTTTATGAACATATTAAATTCATGTCGACCAAAATTTGAAATGCATTCAGGACACATTCCTTTGATGTAATCTAAAATCTAGGTTTTTATCTCTCTAGCAACTAGAATATATGTGACCTACAGTAGGCCCCCAACATTCTTTAGTTTATGTATGAAGACATTGCAAAGGGCAATGCCAGTATTTCCTCAAGTTCTCATGACTCAGTAATGAAAGCTGAACTGGAACCAGTCTCTCCAGACTTCCAGTGCTCCTTCTACTATATCTGATTCCAGACAGATAAATGAGGCTGTAGACACTGAACATCACTGAAACATGTCTTTCAATAGAAGCCCAGAACAAAGCTTGACAGCTCTTTAAACTGAGATTTATAAGGAACCTCCAGAGGCCTCATCAACCCTCCTGATGTAATAGTATACAAAGTGCTCTCTGTGTCTGTGGATGAGAGAGAGAGAGAGAGAGAGAGAGAGAGAGAGAGAGAGAGTTCTCAAGATGGTAGATCTTGCCTACAGCAGAGTCCATACACACTCCAATCCAGTTTCTCTGTTTCCAAATCCTAATTTCTTTTAACCATAGCACAATTACTTTTTGTTTTGCAAACAGTATTTTAAAAGATTTCCAAAAATGCATGTGTGTTTGAGTGTTCAACCTATCTAGACAAATCTTCAAAATAATACAAGAGCAACAGGAAGTCAAAGAAAATGGGGATGGCCTTTGGTACAGCATCCCATATCTGAGTGCCTGACTTCAGCTTTGCTTCCAATTCTAGCTTTCTGCTAGTTTACATCCTGTGATGTAGGAGACGATGGCCCAAATACTTGGCTCCCTACCACCCACATGAGACAGAAGACAAGAAATTATCTAGCATATCAATATCTATCTTCTATCTTTCTGTCTCTATTTCATCATCTTTCTATATGTTCATTTTTAACTCTCTGCCTTTCAAATAAAAAAAGTTGAAGACTTATTTTATTTATTTGAAAGTCACAGTTACAGAGAGAGCGAGCGAGCGAGAGACGGAGAGACAGAGAGGAAGGTCTTCCTTCCACTGGTTCATTCCTCTAAATAGCTGCAAAGGCCGGGTCTAGGCCAGGCCAAAGCCAGGAGCCAGGAGCTTCTTCCAGATCTTCTACGTGGGTGCAGAGGCAAATGACTTGGGCCATCCTCCACTGATTTCCCAAGCACATCAGCAGGGAGCTGGATCAAAATTGGAGCAGCCAGGCTCAAACTGGTACCCATATGGGATGCCAGTGCTGCAGGCTTAACCTGCTACACCACAATGCCGGCCCCCAAATAAAATTATTAAAATTATTTTTTATATGAAGGAAATGTTACAGTGTATGCTAAAGAACCTATTGACCATAGTTCGGATGTTTTGACATTTGGTTTTTCTTTAAATATGTATTAATTTGTTTATAATGAAGATCAAACACTCCCAGGTGAAAGAATAGGCAGGACATAAATCTGAAGTCCAGAATTCAAACACAACAAGTAATCAGAAGCCACATGTGGTAGCTAAAGTAAAAGAAGTCCAAGTGTTATGGATGTGGGGAAGGGAGCAGAGGGAATAGCCCCATCAAGCAGAAATCATGTAAAATAATACACACCGTGAGAAACTGCTGAGTCAACATTACAAGCCACTGAACTCTACTCACCCTCTCCCTTCCTTCCTCCTAAGTAGGAGATTGACCCCTGCAGCTTCCCTACCAAATCAGGGAGAATCACATTGTCAACAAAGTTATCACTCTGGCTTTCAGCAATCAAGCGGTTAAAACCAATAGATGAATTGGCCATTAGTTGGGCTCATGCAATTTGGGACTTTTAATCTCAAAATCCTGCATGGACATGTAATCAAAGTAACATAATTACAGCTCGAATAAAAGCAGAAACCAGCATATACAAACATTTGGGGGCTATTTCTTAAGATTGACATTTGGTACAGTTGGGAAATGAGATTTATAGTTCTTGAACTCCCTGACAGCTGAGTCACTTGGACCTGGCTCTCTGACAAATAGATGGATTTTTCCCTCCTGGATTCCCAAAGTCCAGGAGAGAGCAGAGATTAGCAGAGTGAGACAGACGGAGAGGTTTCATTACTAAGTCGCTATTGAGTTTCAGGGAAATTGATCCTTCCAAAACAAGAGACCCCCACCTCTTTCTAACACGGCTATTATTTTCAGAGCAGGGAGATGAGGGCACATTTATGTTGAAACTGAAGACTCAGATGGCAGAGAAGAATCTCTCATCAAACATGTATCTACTTGGAACCAGTGATCCTCAAATTTCAGCATCTATCAGAATCATCTCGGGTCTGGAGACGCTGGATGGAGTCCCAGCTGCTCTCATTCCCATCCAGCTCCTTGCTAATGTGCCTGGGAAAGTAGCAGATGGTGATCCAAGTACTTGGGTCCCTGCCACGCAAGTGAGAAACCCGAATGAAGCTCCTGGCTTCCACCTGGTCCATCTCTGGCCATTGCAGCCATCTGGGGAGTGAACCAAAGGATGGAAGCGCTCCTGCACTCTCCCTCTCTCTCCTTGTCAAATAAATAAATAAATCTTACCACCACCACCCCACCAAAAATAGAGAGAGAGAGAGAAGGAAAGAAGGAAGGGAGGGAGGGAGAGAGGGAGGAGGGAGAGAGGAAAAAGAAGGGGGAGAGGGGAGCAGAATCTTAGGCAGTGTCGGTTAAACAGCAGATTTTTCAGCCACCCTCGGCGTTTCAGATTCAGTAGCTTTGGGGATGGGGCTGAAACTGCATTTCTGACAAGCTCAGATGCTGCTGCTGCCGAACTTGAAACTTTGAGAACCACTTTGGGAACGACTGCCAGCAACAGAAACCGCATGAAGTGTTGGGAATACGAACAAAACTGCTAAGGCCGGCAGGGAGCCAAGGGGTCACCCAGGTGAAAGGAAGGGCAGATGAGTTCCTCGCTGAGCTAAGGGGTCCTTCGCACCAAGACTGGGTCGCTCTGGCTGTAGAGGCGGACACCGCGGCCGACCTCCATGAGCGGGACACAAGGTAATTCGAGTCCCACGGCAGTGCACTCCCGGAGCGGAGGGGAGACTCCGCAGGTCGCCCTCCGCTCCGTGCAGATTCCGGCCACGGGTGTGCCGGACCCCTACCTCCCCGGCTTCCTTTTTCCTTAAACCTGCAGTTTTTCCCTCCTTCCAGCAGGAGCAAAACAAAGTCGCTGGATGTAAACAAAAGCCGGGCCGGCGGGATCTTGCCCGCCCGCCCCTTGCAGCGCCCCCACTGTCGCAGGCCTTTGCCCAGCCCAGCCCCAACCTCTGGCCGGGTGCCTTTGCTCCCGGGTCCCTCGCTCGTCCCGCGCCCAGCAGCCACAGGCAGCGCCGCAGCGTCAGCGCCCCAGCCCGCCGGAGCTGGCCCCATGCTGGCCCTGGAGCTGGCAGGGGTGCAGCCACCCACGCTCGCGAGGAGGGGCCGGGCGCGGAGCACTCACCCACCGCCGGAGCCGGACCGTGGCGGCCGGCGGGCGCCAGGGGCAGCCCGAGGCCCGGACAGACAGGCCAGGCGGCCAGCAGGGAGCAGACGAGCGTGCGCAGCAGCGCCATGGCCTCTCTGGCAGCTGCCCCGGGACAGTCAGGCCCAGGGGTGGGGAGGAGGCCGAAGACGGGTTCTGGTGTAGACGCCCAGCCGATCACGTGCCGGGGCCGGTTCCTCAGCTATAAGGTTTGCGTGACCTTCGGCTGCTCCTTGGAGATTGTCACCGGTGTTTCTTAGCGTCAGGGACCGGCCTTCGAAGGAATGCTCTGTGGCCAGCCTTCAAGGGTTGGGGCTTTGCACAGAGGTGGTGCAGAGAGCCCTGTAGTATTATTTGGATGAAGCCAGCAGTTTGGGGTAGCGCAGTGGATCTTGAAATTGTAGTTTCTGGACCAGCAACGCCTGCACCACCTGGGAACTCCAGTTAGAAATGCCAAGTCCCAGGCCAAACTCCAGCGTTACTGAATCAAACTATGGGGGAGGAGCCAGTAATTTGTGTTTTTACAAGCCTTCCAGGTGATATTTGAGAACCACTGCTCAGAACATGTCTGGTTGGGTTGGTTTTTTAACAAGTGAATGAAAACATGTCTCAGAATCATACTCTGTGCATTCCAGAGATGCATGGATATTATAAATAGAGACGATTGATTTCACCCAAACAGGGAATTTTTGAAGATAGTCTGGCAAAAAAGCCAAACCTCCAGCTGCTTTGGGTCCTGTTCCTTCTCTTCCTTACCTCATCTATGACAACACTGACCTCTTTGAGGTAACGCTAACAGGTGAAATTTACAAGGCAGGCAGTTCCTTTGGAGAGGAAAATGTCTTCCACAATTACTAACCTCGTAAAAGATGTTGTGCTGTGTAGGTGTATTTGCTTCCCATAGGAGAGAACTTTATTTTGTCTCCTGTGGTTTAATGGGAATGTTTCTCAAGAAAGCACCTTTGAAGTGGGAATCAAGAGGCCTCCTTTTTCTGTTTAAAGAGCTACCAGGACAACAGCATTCAAAGGCATTGCAAGAACCAAGGTAATTTCTGATGATGGACAAAGGGTCCTTGGGAGATTCTTAGTCCACAGTCTAGAGTATGGGGGGGGGGGGGGTGGATCAAGAAAAACATGGCCAGAGAACAACCTTAAGGATAGTACGATTACATAGGTTTCTAATCAAAACATTTGAAAGACAGTAAGAAGATAAATTGTAAAAATAGTTCTTTTCATTCACCCTCCCACCCCAATTTCCAAAGCATTTTACTAGAAGTAAATAGGATGTGAAAAATTGTTTAGTAAGTTAACATAAAAAGAGATGTACAAACTTGGAAACCTATGAAATGTTTCCAGTCGTAAAAAGACAATGTATTAAAATTAGTAGAAGCACCACCTCCCTTATCTTCACAACCACTTTCTTTTGTTTTCCTCTCTAATCACTAAGATGTGCAGAGCTATAATGCCCCAAACCCTCTGGAGATACACCTTAGTCCTGCACAAATACCTCCTGTTTTAGGTGTTCGTGTGCCAAGTGTATGTGTATAACTAGGTAGGGAAAATTATGCGTGAGATTAGGGCAGAAGTTTCTGCTTACTTGTTGTCAGTGATCCACCATTGCACCTCACCAAACTGCTTTTTTATCCTGGTTTGTATCATTGAGACTTGCACTTTCTAAAGCCTTCTTCCAAGGCCACGCCCTGATAGTTAAATTGCCTTTGATTTTGGCAATTTTTTTCCCTTTAAATTAAAAGCTGGGGAATAGATACAGGCTCAGAAAAATTAGCACATGGATGGATGACTGTAAGAAAGAAATTTGGCTTGAAAAAAAATGATGTATAAAACTTTAGAAAGCAAAAAAAAATCTATTAATTATCTTCCAAGATGCATCCATCCCTGTATCTTCCATTGAAAGGATGTTTCCCATGTAGACCACCCAAAAAGCTTGTGTTCTTCACTCTGTGAGATAGTTAGGAACATTAATGCTACTATGAGGTGATTTGGTCTTACTGTAATGAGTTGAGGATAGAACCCCATCTTTGGCTTTGTCTCTTTTCTAACAGAGAGGTCAGAATCTGAGCTTCCAGTAGAATCACCAAGAACTGAGTAACGTCTCTCAAAATCGGGGGTGATGGCTGTCGTGACAGTTGGAGCAAAACCAGTGTATATTCTCTTTCATATTTTTAAAGAAGCAGTAGACTATATCCCAGCGGTGACCTTAACTAGATAACTAATATTCTTGGTGGTAATAATTGAACATTCACATGTGAAATCTTGTAACTGTACTTTATGTTTCTCTATCCTACACTATGACAGAATGCAGATTGAGCATTCTTAACCCCCAAAAAAATATTGTCCCAGTCCCCAATTTTTTGAGTGCACGAAGGAGAAATTCCTCTGCTGACCTCATGTGCTGGATCTTACTCAAAACACAGGCACACTGAAGCTATTTTATAAATTTGTGTCTTCAGGCTATGAATATAAGGTATACACGTGTATGAAACATAAATGAACTTTATATTTAGACTTGAGTCTCATACCTAAGCAACTCATTACATATACATAGATATTCTGAAATATAAAACACTTCTAGTCTCAAGCATTTCAGATAAGGGACATTCAACTTATACCACAATTGTCAGGTGATAATATTGCTACAGTGAATTATCTAAGATAAAACAAGTTTTTTCGTATTTTACATTTATGAGTTAATTGGACCTTGAATTAACTTATGAAACTTACTGAATTCACTATTGATTCAAAATGAATATTGTATATTTTTCCTGAATAACATTTACCATGTTTGCTCCCAGGAGCTAGTAGAGGAAATATTTCTTTAGGAATAATCAGGAAAAATAAAGTATGGCATTTTTGTTTCAGAAGAAAAATTAACTGAAGTATTGAGTGGAAATAAAGGAAAAATGCAAGGTTTTCAGCTCATAATATTATTTGCTAGTCACGAGGACTTGGACAGACAAACCTAAACTTTAATTTCCTCATCAGAAAAGTAATAGTAATACCTAACTTGTTTTGTGCTGTGCAGTTGACAAAATCTATAAAAAGCATTCTGTAAATTATGCAGTGCAAAATAATGTCTTTGTTTCTACTTTACCAATACAAACCATAGAGAGTTACAAATATTTAGTTTGGCTTGGTTAGCTCAGTTCCAGTCACTCAACCCTCTCACCCACTCCCCCTTCCCAGAAAAAAAAAAAAGTACCTTGATTGCCTTTATGCACACTCTTTATGCACTTCTTAGCATTTTTATTGACTTAAACTAGCTCAAGTTAGTTGTGTGGAAACTCATTTTAACAGTCTAGAATAAAATGAACTTCCTTCCCTTATTTCTCTTTCAATAAGAAATTTTTATATATATGCCATTTTGAATACTTTTCACAAGACTTTTTGAAGATTATCCATTTTTTTTTTTCCTTTAAGGTCTCTGTTTCTAATCGCAAAATGTCATTTCCATAACTGAACACACTTGTCAAATTAATTTAATCATCACAAATTGTTCATGAGAGTCTCAACCAAAACTGTGGCATCTTCACATTTCCTGAGGTTTCTGCTTAGGTTTTTAAAATTGGTGTTTTAAACAAAGTACTAACTTCTCCAGCCTTTCTCCATGTGATAAGAATGACTATTTTATTTAAAACTCTCCAATATATAATTCCTAACCATATTAATGATATGAAAAGCAACAACATTATATTAACATGTAAGATTTTTATTCTGAATTTATTTGCATTACAAAAAAACAGACAATGTATTCAATTCTTTATAAAAAAGTGACTTTAAACTTTGATGCAAATTATAAACCATGATATATTTTCATATCAAAACTGGACTGGCTGTTTGGAGTAACAAGTTTTTAAATCACTATTTTCTACCTCCGCACCAAGGTTAACCTTCCAAGTAGTGGTCATCCTTGCTGTAACAGGACAGCACTGAGACTTCAGTAAACAGAAATACAGAAAAACTTCCAGTCCACACCAGGAACTTTTCTATGCCTTCTCATAGTGGCGAACAGCAACCACATCACCAAAAGTAAGAGTCTGAAACATTCAAAAGATATTTAAATCTTTTTACATGAGTATCAGTACTGAATTTTCAAAGACTATCATGTATATGTCTTAAGTATTATACAAAACAATAATGAAATTTACAAACATTAATCACTGAATAAACTCTCTTTGCTTCTTGAACAAAAAGAAACCCTTATATTTAATGACTGAATAAGAAGTATACATAGTTCATGTCCCTGGAATTGAGTATCTATACTGTATGATTAGCTATCTGCTTTGTAAATGAGATTTATAATGGGTTTTCACAACAGTTTTCAATTCATAGTCTATATGAATTTTGAACAGTTTTTAGAATAATAATTTAAGCTACTAGAATTTGGAATGACCTGTTCCAAAATGTGAAGGAAAATGTGACTATACAAATGTTCTCATTACTTGGACTGTCATATTTTAGCCTTCATGAACCTAGGCAGTTAGGTAGATATGATACATAACACTGGTTCTACTAGCCCAATGTGAAGTCCAACTTGAAGAATTTCTATAAAACCATTTTACACAGTGAGAGGTTTTCTGTACTTATTACATTCTGGTATCAGGCAGCATATGCCACTGTCATCCATTGATTTAATCGCCACTTATGAACTCAATCTTGCCTGATCACAGTCATAAATGGCAAAATTGAGCTATCCACTTTTTATATTCAGGAAAGGAAAACAACAGTAAAAGCAATGGAAGGACACTTCAGATTGAATCTTTTAGAAATGAATCCTTTCAGGACAGCACTGTGGCATAGAGGGTAAAGCTGCTGCCTGCAGTGCCAGCATCCTATATGGGTGCCGGTTCAAGACCCAGCTGCTCCACTTCTGACCCAGATCTCTGCTATGGCCTGGGAAAGCAGTAGAAGATGGCCCAACTACTTGGGCCCCTGCACCTATGTGGGAGACCAGGAAGAAGCTCCTGGCTCCTGGCTTCAGATCGGCGCAGCTCTGGCTGTTGTGACCAATAGGGAAGTGAACCAATGGATGGGATACCTCTCTCTCTCTCTCTCTCTCTCTGTCTCTTACTCTCTCTAATTCTGACTTTCAAATAAATAAATAAATCTTAAAAAAAAAGATGGCCAAAGTCCTTGAGTCCCTGCACCTGCACGGGAGACCCAGAAGAAGCTCCTGGCTCCCAGCTTTGGATCGGCACAGCTCTGGCCATTGTGGCCAATTGGGGGGTGAACCAGAGGATGGAAGACTCTCTCTCTTCTCTGTGTAACTCTGACTTTCAAATAAATATTTTTTAAAAAGTGAATATGTTAAAAAACAACAACAACAAATGAACCCTTTCTTTTGTTGATCATTGAAGAAAAATGTGGACAAACATACTTTAACAGGTAAACTATCTGCTACTCACACTTCCACAAGCAAAAAGGAGTATGAATTGTTTGATCTATAACAACTCTGATTACAGTAATATATGGGAAGAGGAGGAAACAATAGTAAGCTTTTATTAAAAGCAGCATTGAAAGTCATTTCAACTATTATCTTTAAAGCAATATGTAAACTATCCCCTCACCCTCACAAAGGGAACAAGCCTACTTGACTACCTCATTATCATCAGAGCATCACAAGTCTGTTTATAGAATGTGTCTGAGAATGGCTAGATCAAGGCATAACATCTTTCCCAGTTTGTGATGCTACTCTGTCATTATAAATTGTCAGTTGTTTTCTAAATTATAACTTGTCCATGCCTTCCTAGTATGGAACATGTATGTTTAAAAGACATCTTATGCACTGCAAAAAGGAAGACAAGGGAAGAGATGGGGAGGGGAAGGGAGGAATGTGGAGGTGGGGAGGGGAAGGAAACAAAGGAAGTTACATCAAAGTTATTCTATCAGGGCAGGTGTTTGGTGAAGGGGATAAGATGCCATTTGGGACACCCACAACTCAAATCAGAGTGGGTGAGTTCCAGTGTCAGCTCCACTTTGGATTCCAGCTTCCTGCTAATGTATACCACAGGAGGCAGCAGGTGATGGCTGAGGTACTTAGGCCCATGCCACTTACATGGGAAACCAGAACTGAGTTTCCAGTTCTTGGCTTTGGCCTGGCCCAGCTTTAGCCTTTGCAGGCAATTGGGGAGTGAACCATTGGATGTAAGATCTTTCTCTCTCTCTCTGTCTCTGTATCTGTTTTACTCTCTCTGTCTTTCTGCACTTCAAATAAAAATAAATATATGAAGAAAATTTGAAAAACTGGTTCTCTAAAGAGATGAAATTTTATTTCTTTTGTTATATTTCCGTTATATTCTAAATTATCTACACTGAACTTGTATAGCCTTCATAAACCAAAATTTTAAACACTGAGAGATCTATTATTCATATTAGCTATAAAGTAAATTTTCTGAAGTTCAGTAAACTTTCTGTTCTTATTATATTTATGTGTTTTCATGATTATTGGTTTTCTTCTTAATTTTTATTTTAGACTTAGACATCCATAGTAATCCTACAAACTATCTGACTCATGATTTTGGGCAAATCAATGAAAGTATTTTGTTTAACTACAGGAAATAGAATTTTTCTTTTTCTTCAATCAAAGAAGCTGCATTGAGGAAAAAAATAGGATCTTTTTATTTTTCCTGTTTGGTAAATGCTTAAACTTCCGATCGATACAAAGTTATTAAATAAAAAAGAAAGAGGTTGCGAAGGAAGGGAGATAAGGAAGAAGGGAGAAAAGCACAGGAAGGAAGGGAAATGAGGGGAGAAGGTGGTGGGAAGGGGTGAAAACCAAGGAGGAGTGGGAAGCTACCGTTACTTACCACAATCATTTTGCCATCCTTAATTTCTCTTACAAAATTTGTTTGTTTGCCATCCCATTTCTGTACATGAACAAGTTTGTCTCCATCCAGGCTAATAACAGACTGAGAACAACAAGAAGATGCAGAACATCGCAGTAGGTACAAGTCAGATTTCTGATATGGAAGTTCAATAACATGCTTTTTCAAAGAGTTGTATAGTTGAGTAAATCATGATCAACTAACTATCCTATTATTGGTACCACAGCCTTTGCTACCTCTATATTCACTGAAGTCCAGTAATCATAGTTTGAAATGTGTACTAGATGCAAAAAAGTGTTCTCTGAATTATAAGTCTGAAGTATTATAAAATGTAACAAATGTAACAAATTGAAACTAGGGCTATAGCAGTTGCTCACTGTTCAGAACCTAACACATGCATACTAGAATGCTAATGCTAGTGGTTTACTCCCTGAGTTGAAATACTGAAAACATGCTCCACTTCCCAGCATCTGAAGAAAATGTACTAGGAATCTTTATCTTTTTATTCCCTCCTCCGGGTCCCCAATCCAGAGAAGTAACAGCTTCTTACCTTACAGTTTCTGTCATCTACACTGATTTCATCAAACTCTTCACCCAGACGGAAGCTAATCTCTGTATTCTTGAACGTGCTTTGAGTCCGGATCACCACTTTGTCCCCTTCCTGACTGATGATCACTGTTGGTTTGGTCACGTTTCCCACCTGCCTAGTGGCAAAGCCCACACCTAAAACAGCAAAGGGAACCAGGACAGTCAACAGCAGCTTCCAGAATAGCTCACAAATAGCTCAAATCTGATCTTGGACCCCAGATTCCACAGGGTATATTTCCTTAGAGCATGATTAATGGGCCAATCATGTGCCAATGATTAATGATTAGCCCACTGAGTACAAATAATAAGTGGAAGCTGAAGAAAACAGAAAAGTCACACAAGCTCCATATCCTCCACAGACTATCAAATGCTTTGTTATTTGGCCCTGGGCAAGAAAGCCCACATTACAAGAATGCCACATTACAAATCCATTCAGTGGGAAATGCATGGCCTAGTATCCGATTAGGACAATGTACTCTGTGTCTTGCCAACCTGATGGGTGAGAAGAAAAAAAAGGAAAAAAGGAACCTTCAACTCGCTGAAACTGCCGGTTTAGAAGGGAAGAGCAAGCCTTGTTTTTACCTACCGAGAGCCTTCATGTACTCATCAAAGTTCTGACTGTCGGTCAGTTTCCAGGTAGCACAGAAAGCCTCCACCATCCTGGCTCTTTCCCCTGTTTTGCTTTGAAAACAAGTAAGAGACAAATGAGGCTCTTCCACTGAAGTCCACTGCAATTAGAAGACCCCTTGCACCTCGGCTGCAGCTCCGGCCTTCTTATTTGGAAAAGAATTGGGCAAAAAGCCAATGATTAGAATTGCAAACACGCCGGTTCCAGCGTCCCTCTTTCCAGTAGGCTGTCGCAGGGGGAGGGGATGGGAAGGAAGACTCCAGATCTCTTCGTGATTGGCTCAGGCCACTGGGTTAGCAGAGTAGGTCGAGTTCCTCCCCGTCTTGACACAGCTGTCCTTCTGCCTGAGAAAGCTCTGCAGGGATTCAATGGGGCTGGAAGCAGTGAGGGGAAAATAAGAGAGGGTCTTTCTGGTTCAGGGAGAAAAAAAAAAAAAACTTGGCAAAGGCCATCTGAGACTGTGAGGAAAGAAACAAGATGCACAATAGGATATTCAGATTGATTTCCGTTCATGGCAAAGCTGCTTATTAATGAGAAAAGCACTGAAATGGCAGCCTTTTCACACAAAAGAAGCCAAACAGTGTACTTTATTTTCTCTCACATGTACAGAGAGTGCAACGTGCTGGGTAGAATTTGCTAAGCTGGAAAAGAGAAGAGGGAGGAGGTGTCAAAGCTTTGCCTCCGTGTGCTGCCCCCAGGCTACTTTGAAGGAGAATCAATGGGAAGCCCACTCATGTTGGCCCCTTCTCATCACAAACTGAGTGAAATTTGAAGATACCATTGTCCTTTCTAAGAATGTGAAACCCAGACTGGGATCAAAATGAGGCCCAAGGAAGTGCACTGTGAGGATTCACTAATGAGGCACAAAAATGAGGAAAAGAAAGCCCTTTTTTCCCTCTCCATTAACACATTGTAGAATCCATGTGGAAAAGCTGTGCATAAGACTATTTTGTAAGATTTTAAATGAGCTACACTATGCGCCCTTTGGATGTCCTGGGGTCAAATCTACATAAATACAATCTGTGTCATTGGGAGTTAGCAATGGGGGGGGGGGGGGGGGGGCAACCAAAAGTTAGAGGAGCAGTGGGAATCAGAAGAGTCTTGGCTTCAGTTTGCTCCGGCTCAGGGTATCCCAAGAATGACAAAACACTTCAAGGGTTTACATACAATATCCAAAGTAGGTTTCTGAAACTGCTCTTTACCCAGAGAATCTTCCATTTTCACAAGTGTAGACTCAGTGAAGAGCTTTTGTTCCTGCTTCTCATGGGGACACAGACCAGAATCTGACCTGGAAATCCCTGCTTTTCTCTCTCTCTTGTCCCATTTAAACTTCAGCTCACAGAATTTCCACTTTTGTGCCAAGCAATGCTCAGAACACATTATATGCCAGCTGCCAGCTACGTTACTTCTACTTTTGCATCTCATAGATGCTTATTCAATATAAACTCAAAGACTTTCCCCACACAGGGTCTTCTTCCAGTTTCCCCCGTGTATTTGAATGGTACTGAAGTAGGCATCCACCCGTCATCCACCCAACTGCACAAGCCTGAAGTCTCAGAATTGTTTATAATACTTTCCCTTCTAAAATCAAACCCAAGGTCAAAATCTGTCTATTTTGCTTCTTGGATATTTCGCTAATTTGCCATGCTTCCCCTACTCTACAACTACCTTCTTAATTCAAGAAATCATTGACTTTTATTAATTTCATAGCAATAACCTCTTAGCACTTCTTCCTTCAGCTGTGTCTAATCTCCAATCCTTCTACCATGCTAGATCCTGAGTGACTGATGATGTTCAACTACTTTCCATGTGCTTTTCTACAATTTGTATACCTTCTTTGGTGAAGTGATCATTCAAATCTTTTGATTCTTTTTATTGGATAGTTTGTCTTTTTACTGCTGAAATATAAGAGTACTTTATATTTTCTAGGTAAAAGTTATTTTTGGATGTGTTGTGCAATAGTTTTCATTTTCTTGACTGTGATAACAGTTTCACTGATGGAGTAAAATATATCAAGTTCACCTTAAATAAGTGCAATTAATTTTATGACAATTATATTGCAGTAAAGCTTAAAGTCTTGGGGCCAGCACTGTGGAGCAGCAGGTTAATCCACCTCTTGCAATGCTGGTTTCCATATAAACACTAGTTCAAGTCCTAGCTGCTCAACTTGAAGTCCAGCTCTCTGCTAATGTGCCTGCAAAAGCAGCAAAAGATGACCCAAGTGCTTGGACCCCTAGCATGCCCAAGGTAGACCCAGATGGAGTTCCATGCTCCTGGCTTCAGCCTGTTCCAGCCATTGCAGCTATTTGTGGAATTAACCAGAGGATGGAAGATCTTTATGTCTCTCCTCTTTCTGTAACTCTGCCTTCCAAATAAATATTTTAAAAAACTAAAATCTGATCTTGTCCCTGTCCTTCAACCTCTTCAAATGACGTCCCCTGGGGCTTGCATGGTGGCAGAGCAGGTTAAGCCATTGCGTGGGACCCCTGCATCTCATCTCAAAGTACCAGCTTGAGTCTCAGTTGCTCTGCTTCCAATCCAGCTTCTGCTAATGCACCTCATATAGCAGCAGATGTTGACCCAAGCTCTTGGGCCCCTGCTACCTATGTAGGAGACCTAGATGGAGGTTCCTGGCTCCTGGCTTCAGTCTGACCCAGTCCTGGTTGTTGTGGCCATTTGGAGAGTGAACTAGCAGTTGGAAGATAAATCTCTCTCCCTCTGACTTCTGTCAAGTAAATAAATTTTTTAAACAATTACTTCCCCTGCCTTCAAGTTAAAGATCCAAATTCATAATATTACCTGTATCACACCAGCCTGCACCTGACATTTGAAGGACTTGGGATAAGAATACAAATGGAAGTCCCATGCCTTATGTCTGAACAGTAAAAATTATAGACCATGCCCATGGCCTTGCCACAGAGTTCCAGCCAGCACACAAAGCCAGCCACCAAATCCCCTCCCAAAGCCAACCTGTAGATATTGTTGCAGGTCTAAGCAATAGCACAGAATGGGTAGGTTGAGCAGGGCAGAAGATAGCCTGGAACCCTGGGTTGCCAGGCAGTGACTGGAAGGAACATCCTAAACCTGAGATGAGGACATGAGGACTAATCTGGGCTTGATGCTGTTGTGACAAGAGCTTGAAGCTCCACCAGGAACCTAACATGAAATCAACCCAGGGGAAGTGAGACTCATCCAGTCAGACCCCTCTGGTAGCATTTGAGCCTTTGATCTCAGTACTGAAAGCAGTCCCACAGCTAGACTTTTCATAAATTCTCTCTCTCTCTTTTTTTTTTTTTTTTTTTTTTGCTAAAATTGAAATGATTCAAACATCCTCTATGGTAAAGGTTCTGAACCTAATTTATTTGGTTACTGCAAAATATTCTTATAGGAAGGTATTTCAAAGAAATTCATGGGAAATATAGTGCAGGAACCCAAACACTTGGGCTATCTTCCACTGCCTTCCTTGGCACATCAGCAGGAAGCTGGATTGGAAGTGGAGCAGCCAGAACTTGGATGCTGTCATCTCAGGTGTCAGCCTTATCTGCTGTGCCACAACACTAGCCTCAATAAAACACTTTTATCATAGTAGAATGTTTACGTATTATTCAGTATTAGGTATTATTATAAGACAGAATAAATAATTCTACTTCATATTCCAAGAATGTAAGATTCTTAGGGCATCTTCTCCGTGGCTCTGTATGGATTATGGATGCTAAAATATTTGTCCATACTCATTGAGTTCCTCCACTCTTTAAATAAAAACTATTAGATGATGATATATTTATTGTAACTCAAAGCACAGATTTCTGCAATTCTTATTCTTTTATATTTTATATAAAAATATTAAAGCTTCATAACTTAGGGATTTTTTTGGTTGCATATTAATTTAGTAATAGGCAGAAAACAATATTGTCATATAGGCATTTATAATAGAAATGTTAGGAAAAGTCATTTGATTATTTTGTTAAACCCCTAAACTGACACATTTAGCGTATTTTAAATTATTCAGAATATAATTGATTTACATCTAACAGTTTGTTTTCCAAATAATAGCTTCTTTGTTCTGATTATTAAGAAATTTAATTAAATAGAAACTGGAAAAATATGGAATCAGTTGTCTAAGGAAGATTCAACAAATAATTATGCTGTTTCAAGTTTCCTAAACATGGGGAAAATACATGATTTTTTTCTATTTTGCTATATAATATAAATGCATCAACATTTATGCTATATTAACCCTAAGCTATTACCTTTAAGTAATAACTATTGTCAGTGAGGATGCCAAAGAATACATTTTAAATATTTTAATAGTTAAAAAAAAAGTAATAAAGGAAAATAAGTTGCTTTACGAGACCTTGGCTGAATCTTCCCTTGAGGCTGAATCTTCTGGCATCTGCTTTATAGCAACTTTTCCTTTTTAAGAGAGCAGAAGTTAATAAACTTTTAACACTGTTCTTGAGAAAAGTGAACCAGTCAGGGTCAGGGCACTACTTTTTTTAATATTTATTTATTTGAAAGTCAGAGTTACAGAGAGGCAGAGGCAGAGAGAGGGAGAGGTCTTCCATCCACTGGTTCACACCCCAAATGGCCACAATAGCCAGAGGTGCGCTGATCCAAATCCAGGAGCCAGGAGCTTCTTCCAGGTCTCCCAGGAAGGGACCCAAGAACACGGGCCATCTTCTACTGCATTCCCAGGCCATATCAGAGAGCTGGGTCAGAAGTGGAGCAGCTGGGTCTCGAACTGGTGCCCAAATGGGATGCCGGTACTGCAGCTTTACCACTACACAACAATGCTGGTCCCAGGGCACTACTTCTTATGAAATATTCAGGACTATGGAGCAAAGTCAACTTAAGAACACTCACAATATCTGCTTGTGGTTATTTTTGTTAGTAAATTACACAAAATCAAATGGTAATATGTTATCTCTGAAGTTGGAATTAAAAATCGATTTCCCCATGAAGATACTATTGACCTCAAATCTCTCTCCCATAGTAGGTAATAGGTAAGATGAGACTATCCCCCTTTACTGAAACACAGGTGTTTCCTAGAAGTTGACCTGTCTGTCCCATGCACACCTTTCATCATCCCCATCCCCACAAATAATCAACCAATTTAAAGAGCTCCCAGTACAGGAGTAAAGAAGATTTCAGCCTTCAAGCAGGGGTTAAGGCAATGTGTGCAATGGAATCTGATGTGAGGAAGATAGTAAATCATCTGTCTTTGGCAATGTGGTGATGTGAAATTTGTATCCTATTGCACTTCTTAATGTGAAGATTGGACCAGTGAGGAAATGCACCTGCAGCTGTGACACCCACCTTGAGATGGGCCTTTTAGAGAAATGGCCATCGTATGTTGTTTTCTTTACTGCAGTTTTCTTCTTTTTTCTTTCCAGGCATATTCCATGCTCCATATTTTCTTAATCAAGAAATGTAGAGAAAGTCCTTAGCCTGCTTCTAGATATGACAAGGTGACTGAGGAGAGAGCTTGGTCTATGCAAGACTTGTTATAAAAGAGTCCCAGGACCGTCCCTCCTCATGCTATTTAGAACAGTGCCACTCTGCCAAGAAAACTCTCCTCCTCAGTTAGTTCCCACCTGTCCTTTCAGGCTCAGCTTAAGGAAAACTGGGTTGGAACCCCATGACTATGTTCCCCCATGCTACCCATGACTATATGCTAGCATATGATTTCCTTTATGTGTTTTACACATACCATAATTTCAATTAGATACTTTTGCCATCAGCTGTTCAACACCTGTCTTCATAAGAACCCAAGTTCCTTGACCTATTTTATTCTCCATTGTATTCTATGCCCATTGTCTTCTAGCACAATATTAAGTCCATAGTGTGTACCCAACAACCTTTACAATATGAACAAATGTAAAGGGTGAACACAGAGAACTAGAGAAATCCAAAAGGAAAGAATTTAAATTTAAATGAAGTCTCTATCCAAACTTTTCCTCTCTTTGCATACCTTTTGGTATAATACCTAAAGAAGAATATTTAAGTCTCTTCCTCTTTCTTTCCTATCATGTTAATGTTTGGGAAAAAAAAAAACAAGGCTCATTATTTTTAGTTTTTTTTTTCTTTAAAGTAAAAGTATATAGAATAGCTTGAGAAAATATTCAAATATGTGATAGATTTATTAAATGCAAATGAAGGACAAATTTGTGCTGTACTATACCTGGAAGCCTGATGCCACTGAGCGTGTGTGGAAATTGTCCTTTTGATGAACCTCCTGGCTTCTTTATTAAGTGTTGTTATCATTTGTAAATATAAAAATTTAGTAGCTTTTGGGAAGTATTCTTATAGTCCTTGCATTTTTGTTTACTTTGAATATGAAATACCAATGTAAGCTTGAAACAACGATTACCAGTTAGCTGTAAAAGGAAGCTGTTAATCTGGGATCAGTTGAAGATTAAAGAAACTACTCAAACTATTTTTAACAAACAAAATTAGTGCAAGGGATTAGATACTTTAAAAAATGCCCTAAGGTGTTTTGGGCTGAGCTAAGATTTCAGGAATAGTCCAAGAACACCACCGTAGAAGCTGGTCTGCCAAAGCTGGTCTGCCTCTCAACTGATCAGGAAGTGTTCGGAATCAGGAAGCTGCTTTTCCATCTGCTGGGTCCAGAAGCACTCTGCCTTAACCATCTAGGGGTGCAGGGGTTTCTCTCAGAAAGACTACACTACACCAACCAGATTTCAGTGGGAAACGAATGTCTTCCCTCTCCCATCACTTAAGTTTGGAATTCTCATCTTATGCAACTATGTCTCACAGGCAGAAACTTAAACATGTGGGCTGTTTGAAGATGCTGATCTATCCCCTGCTGCTTTACCAGAGCAGAGAGGCTCTCATAAGTCCATGGGATCACAGGGCAGATAAGTAAATCACCCTGTGCCATCTGTCAGAGAAGATACCTGGGTGTATCTTAAATATGCTTGTTGAGGGGAAAGAAAAAACAAAAGAAGATCTTATATGTCTGGAAATATTGTAGATTGTAGTTCCTTTTATTGGATGAACATTAGAAACACCTAGGGGGAGTTTTACTCTTGCAGATGCCAAGTTTCCTCAGAGAGATGTTTTTTAAATTTTCATTTGTTTATTTCATTTATTTGAGAGAGAATGAGAGAGGGAGAATCTCATCTCCCGATTAATTATCCAAATGCACCAAACAGCTGCGATTGCACTAGGCTGAATGGCTGAATTCAGGGTCTGAGTCTTCCACATTAGTAGCAGGGACCCAAGTACTTGAGCCACTATCTGCTGCTTCCCAGGGTGAACATTAGCAGAAAGGTATAACTGGATTTATATGAGATACGACTATCTCCAAACAGCATCTTAACAACTATGCCAAATGCCCACCATCTCCCAGAGCAATTTTTATATAGATGGTCTATGTGTAAGATTGGACTTGTAGAGAAAGAAAATCTTAAGTTAAAATGCTAAATGTGTAGTGCATCTAATGTCTTATGACTTATAAACTAGTACTTCCTACTTTGTCAAGATTGTACTAGTAAATTTAGTATTCTATTTTTTAAAAAATAAATACAGAGTATGGTCACAAGACCAGTGATGTGACCAATCCCTTGACCCTACAATGATGGTGCAAATGCTGAGTAGCTTACACCAGAGTTGCCACTATAGTAGATAATGGTGTCATGTGATAATTCAGCAAGGAAGAAACATGACTCATAACCAGCTGAAGATGAATATCTAAACTAGTGTTAACACATAAAGTTCTGAGTTGCAGTGCAATTATCCCCAATAACAATACAAACTTTGTTTTGTGAACAGGATTCACAAAATGTAATCGCTTCTCTGTTAATTATTATGAGGACATTTCTGAGGGCATTGAGAAGTCTTATCTCAAGAGACCATCTGGTCTACTGGGGCCTTACCTCAGTAGGACAATTCCAAATTCATTTTATAGAAGAAATATAAATATTTTCTAACTGATTGTTAAGTATCCATAACATTATTTTCAGGACAATTTATTACAGCAGCTATTGATGTAATTTAATCCATGACATCATTGTAAGTTAAAATGGATCATTGAAATTAGGGATTTTTTTACCCAATAGTTGATTGGAAAGCATAGTATTATAAGTATACTTTGAGTGCTAGTACTACAAAAATAAAATTGAGGCTTTATCTTTACATTGTTTTCATTGTCAAAACAACTATTTAAACTGAAAAGATCAATTGAAACCATTATAATTACATTGATTTTGCTATTGCTTTTAAGCACGTAAGTGACTTTCAAAATGTTTATACCCATTAATTTGGTGAAGGGTGAATCTCTTCAGGCTGTAAAGAAAACCTGAGCATTTCATAAGGTTTCTGCTCATCATATTAATTTCTTATGCACTTGAAACACTTAAAATCCTGCAAATAGAATTTTTAGACATAGATAAGTGTGAGAGATCTTGTAGATAAACTGTAGCAAATTAAGGTGCTTGAGAACTGAAATTTTTTTACTATATGTATTTTTTCTTCTGCTCTGGCCCATACAAATTATTAAAAATTGAAGGAAATGATTATATATAAATACATATAATAATATATTTTGCTTATTTGTGGGTTTTTAGAAATGTTAACTTACAATGATAATTAATTCCAGAAACTAGGGCAGCAGGCATCGTGGCGCAGGAGGTTTAGCTGCTTCTTAGAATGCCTGCATCCTATATCAGAGTGCCAGTCCAAGTCCAGGTTATTCTGCTTTGAATACAGCTCCCTGCTAATGCATCTGAAAAGTATCTGATAAAGGCATATATACTTGAGTCTTTGTCACTGGCATGGAAGACTAGGATAGAGTTCCAGGTTTCTGGCTTTGGCCTGTTTGAGCCCATCTATTGTGGCCAACTGGGGAGAGAACCAACATATGCAAAAGATTCTCTCTCTCTCTCTCTCTGTCTTTCAAATACATAATAAGTACAATCTTTAAATTCCAGAAATTCTGAATTATAAGTTACATTATAAATATATATATATATAATTCATGAATTATAAATAAATAGCAGTTTTGAAGGCTATTGAATCTTGGGGAGTATATGCTGCTTTTATCTATGTTGTAATCTGTAATATATAAATGAAGGTGGATAGAAAACATTACTTGGAAAATCTTTCCATGTCTCTTGGAAGTCCATGTCATCAATATAATCACCATAAATTCTCCAAAGTGAATTTTCTTGGATCCCTTTGCCATCCCTGCTGCTGCCCCCGACAGAGGAGTTTAGAGTATGGTTTGCCTTGTCATCCTCATGTGTTCAACCATTTTGTACCATGCCATGTAGGTGTGAAACTCTAATCTCGGTCCTTTGCACAGAGAAACCAAATGGCAGGAGTCTTTTTTATGAATTTATCACATTTTCCTGAAGCTTTAGGAAGACAACGTTTATATTACAAACACATCAAAAGCCTGTGTTTGAAGGGTGACATCTTCACTCCCTTCTCCACAGTTTCCTATAGTGAAATTCTCATTTGTTTCTAATCTAGACCGATTTAGCCATCTCTTTTCTTTACTTCACACCTGTTAATCCACGAGGCCAGTATTAACTGTTTATTATTATTTTCCAATAAAAACTCCTTCCCTTAGAGAAAATCGCAATGCAATCTGGCTATCAGCTGGAGGAGAGTTAGATTAATTGTACTCCTTGGTGAATAACATGATCTTATCCTTCATTTTCAGGTCAATTTTAATTTTGCCAGGTTAGTTATATAATTATTTTATTGATATAATAAAAGAACACATGTGAACTCCCCCATCTGAAACAAAGCCCAGGACTTTAACAATACTCCTTTTTCCATTTCCCAGTTGCTTCCCACACAGAGTGATTATCTTCCTGAGTCTCATGTTCATCATTCTTACTTTTATTTGGTTTTATTATATCTACATATTTTCCTAAAACATAGATTTTACGAAATGTAGGTTTTTTAATCTTTATGCAATGTTTAACACAGTTACACAATATGCTGGGAATTAGCTTTTATGTGTACAGTTGTTTCCTTTGAGCACATTCTTGACTTGCAGTTGCTGGGTCATCAGTTAATCTTCAATTTTAGAAGGTTTAGTTGTTTGCGAAAGAAAATGCACTAATTTATACTCAGACCAGTGGGTACCTATCTGCCCCAAAACTAAGCACTGGCAGGATTTTTATGTCGACAAAACAGATGCATGTATGACGATATCCATTTTTTTTCTTATGTGTTTATTAGTCTACGTATTTTTTCTCTGAAATTTGTGCCTATTTTCCTATAGATTACTTGTCTTTTTTTAATTTAAATTTATTTTTATTTGAGAGGCAGACACACAGAAGGAGAGATAGTGAGAAAGAGAGAAAGTGTGTGTGTGTGTGCCTGTGCACGCATGCACGCTCCCATCTGCAGTTTACTCTCCAAATGCCCTCAATGGCCAGGGCTAGGCCAGGACAAGATCAGAAGCCAAAAACCCAATCCAAGTCTCCCATGTGGGTGGCAGAGAACCAATTACTTGGGCCATCATCTGCTGTCTTCCAGAGTCTACATTAACAGGAACCTGGAGTTAGAAGCTGAAACTAGGAATGGATCCAGGAACTCTGATGTGGACACCAGCTCTTAACTGGTATCTTAACCTGTAAGATGAATGATCACCCCTTTTTCTGATTTCATATTTTTGATCAAAATTCTTGAGAAGTGTGGGTGTCATAAATATCTTTCCTTCCACTTTGTAGCTCACTTTTATTTTCTTTAATGTTGTCTTTTATTTTAATGTTTATTTTTATTTTTATTTTTTATTTTAATGTTTATTTTTGTCTTTCATCCACTTTGAAAGTGGGGAGAAAAAGAGAGAGAGGGAGAGACAAAGACCTTCCATCCACTGGTTCACTCATAAAATGCCCTCAACAGCCAGGGCTGTACCAGGCTGAAGGCAGGAGCCTTCAAAATCTTGAACGTGGGTGGCAGGAGCTCAAGAAGTTGAGCCATAATCTGATGCATTCTGGGATGCATTAAGCAAGGTGGATCAGAGGTGTGGAGTAGTTGAGACTTGAACCAGGCACTCCAACATGGGATATGGGCATCCCAAGTGCAGCTTAACCTGCTAGTGTGCCACAACATCCACTCTCCTTTATTGTTGCTATTGATGACCCAAAGGTCTTACTTTTAATATTATCAACTTTATTTATATCTTAAATTTGGGGCCAGTGTGTCTTGCTTAGTCAAAATTATATTTTATAACCACCATATAATTGCCTGTGTTTTCAATCAAGAGTTTTGAATGCTTAACATTTGAGCTCTTGACTATTTGGGGTAGTTTTTGTGTATTATGAGAAGTAGGGATCCAAGTTCACTCTTCAATGTGTGGATAATCATTCTTTTCTACTCCAATAAAAGAACAATGTTCCCATTGAAATGGAATGCCACCTCTGCTATTTACCAAAGTTCCATGTGTATGTTCATCTGTTTCTCCGCCCCCTATTTTGTTCTCCTAAACAAATTTACCATTCTTTTATCATTGCTACACTATTTAATTTTTGCAGTTTCATGATAGCCCTGATAGCTGAAAGAGTAAGTCTTCAAACATCAAATTCTTTTTTTTTTTTTTTTTTGACAGGCAGAGTGGACAGTGAGAGAAAGGTCTTCCTTTGCCGTTGGTTCACCCTCCAATGGCCGCCGCGGCCAGCGCGCTGTGGCCGGCACACTGCACTGATCCAATGGCAGGAGCCAGGTGCTTATCCTGGTCTCCCATGGGGTGCGGGGCCCAAGCACTTGGGCCATCCTCCACTGCACTCCCTGGCCACAGCAGAGAGCTGGCCTGGAAGAGGGGCAACCGGGACAGAATCCGGCGCCCCAACCAGGACTAGAACCCGGTGTGCCGACTCCTCAAGGCAGAGGATTAGCCTAGTAAGCCACGGCACTGGCCTCAAATTCTTTTTCAAAAATATTCTTTCCACTGATGAGCAATATACAAACACACACACACATGTATGAGAGAGACCTTTATGATATTGTTTTTCTAGTAATGAAAATTTATATCCATAAGCTTTGATATTGTGTAATAATGTTTTATAAATTTTAGATTAATAATTAGATAATTGAGGTTCTCTAAGACTACTAAAAATAGTTTTTTTCTCCTTAATGATATTTTCTAGCACTTTTCTGCTGGCATACAGAAATAAACTGACTTTCACAACTTATATATGGCTCTTTGCTACATCATACTATTATTTTTAATCATTTATAAAATATTTTCAATGCAAGTGATAACATGCATATTAATGGTATTTTAATTTCCTAATTTACAATTTTAATTTTCTTATAATTTCACTAACAATTTTTTAAAAGATTTATATATTTGAATTACAGAGTGGGAGAGACACAGAGAGAGATATTTTCCATCCACTGGTTTGTCCCCCAAATGGCTGCTATTTTCCCTGGTGCATTTGCAGGGAGATGGATGGGAAATGGAGCAGCTGGGACATGAACTAGTGCCCATATGGGATGCTAGTACTGCAGAAGGGGTGGCTTAATCCACTGTGCTACAATGCCAGACCCTACACTAAAGACTTTAAGTCAAAATCAAATATTAGTTGTTGTACTGGGCACCATTGTTTCATTCCTGATTTTTAAAGGAATGCATCTAATGCTCACCCTTTTATTAGGTTGTCTCAAATTATCTTTTGATCATTATTTTTAGTAAAGATTTGCTCCTTAAATTCCTAATCTCCTTACTATTTTTGTATGAGTGGAATTATGATTGATTCTGTACCTTTCATCATCTCACCCAGAGTGGACTTTAAGATCTAAAATAAAGCAGGAAAATCTTTGGCCTACCCTACCATCTGTCTCTTGACTGTGGAATGTTTGGTCTGTGCCAGTCAGAAAACTGCCAAGACATTATTTCTTTGAATATTGCAATCAGGAACACTAGACCTCAGGTAATTAGAGCTCTATGTCCTCTTTCCTGAACATTCTGTTTCTTTCTCTAGCCCCTTGAAATTACAGAAGAAACGAAAGTAGCATACTGCACTCTAAGAAGTGTGATATCTGTGTCAAAGTGATATTAGCTTGGATATCTACTTAAAGCCACTTTAAGCTGTAAATGGTGAATACATACTAACAATATGTTATTTCAAAGGCCTCGGAGAATTAAGCATCAGTGGCAGAAGAACATTCCAACTCAGTTCACAGTTACTTCACAACTAGTAATAGTCCCACAGATCTATACTTCAGCTGAATATTTGACAGGAGAGCTCTATCAGTTCTATATGAGCAGCAAACTAAGTGGAAAAAAACTTCCATTTCCATTTTTTGTAACACATTCCAGGTCAGAATAAATATTTAGTTTTATTTAAAGAAGAAATGAAATAAGTCCATCATGAAACCGTTTGGGAATATCTACCCCAAAAAGAAAGAGAGAATAAAAGTAAAGGACCCATTATCTCAAAGGCAAAGAATAGAGTATACCTTTGGAAAATGATTTATCAAAGCATATAGGAAATGATAACTTTGGAATATCAGTAAGTACAGTAGCTTCTATGAAACAGGAACAAAATCCATAAAAAGAGAATAGGTTGCAATAAAAATATGAACCAGATGTAAAGGAAGGGATACTGTGATTAAAAAATAAAGTGATGTCAGGAAAATTAGTCATTCAATAGAAACATAGATCAACATAGGTGACAATAATGAATCCAGTGATATTTGAGGAGAATTTCCAGAATGCAGAGACATTATGAATAGTGAAAGTAAAAAATTTTAGGCGTTAGAATGTGAAGTACAAGTATTATCAAGAAATATATCAGAGGAGACTTTTCGCTACAATTTTTAAGACACTGCGTGGATCACCCGCATCCCATGATGGAATACCTGTGTTTATGTCCTTGCTCTGCTTCCATTTCCAGTTCCTAGGATATATGCATGGAGTTCTTGGCTCTTTGGTATTTGGGGAATGAACCAGCTGGTGGAATGTCTCTCTGTTTCTGTCTGTCTTCCTGTATTGTGTGTGTGTCTATAAGTAAATGAATAAATATTATAAAAGAAAGATAATAAGCAAAATTATCATCAAGGAAAACTTTTCTATAGCTGAAAATATGCGTTATCCATAGATCAAAATGCCACATCATTTGATATCATGAACGACAGGATCCAAAGTTTCTAATTCCAGCAATATTTCAGATGAAATAATTCAAACAAATATTAAAAAATCCAGTGGACAGGGAAGAGAATGAATTAAAGATTCAGAAGATATATGAGTGGCCATAGTTGTTTGCACTGTAGCATTACACACTCAAATAAACCCAGAAATATGGAGATTTTGAGAGAGCTGTCATACATCATTTGTTTTCATTACATATGCATGTGAAAGAGATTTGCCTTTAAAAATCAATGTTTTCTTTTTAATGTTTTCATGTGTTAATTTTCTGCAGGAGACACTATGTTAGTCAATGGATTTAGTAACTGATTGACAATTATATTTCTTTTGTAAATTTGTAAAGCCTGATTGTACACATTTGTCTTGACAACCTAGCTGACTCCCAAAGTCTGCCTCTGAGAGAAGATTAAGGTTTGCTGTCAAATCACGTTTCAATACCCTTAGGATCAAGTTGCAATTCTCAGCAGTGGTGAACACTGTACAGCAATGATTTTTAACTAACAGAAAATATATATAAATACACACAAACTTACAGGGAGGATGTGTTCAGTTTGAGCAACCATGTTCAAAATTGCCATTGTTTGGACTTATATAACATCAAGGGAGAACATGTAGTTTTTACCAAAGAAAGGGGGTATGTCATGAAAAAAAATGAAGCAATGTCTCTATTCAAGATCACCTTTGAAAATCTTATTTTCAAAACTTAACAGCTCACAACTGAGTTAAAATTGATAGATTTTTCATAAATTATTGAATTGTTAATATATGAACTTTTCTGATTTAGAAATAATGAGGTTTTGTTTCCATTTATTCAATAGTTTGATTATTCTTCCTGCAACTTGTTTATTTTCTACAGGTCTGTTCTCAATATTCAAAAAAATAAAAATAATTAAAACAAAAATAAGATGAAGCAAAACTCCAAACCCAAGAATTAGCCATTTTTAATCTTAAGTCCATACAAATCCAGTACTTAGATTAATTAAAATAATAATCTTTGACTGCCCTATATTAAAATCCTATTATGAAAAGATTTTCTTGTTTTGACTTTGAAAGATTACTGGCCAGCTTGAAAACACAGGATTAAGCCCTGGATAAATTATCTTTCTATACATTTTAGCACACGAGTCATAGCTGGGAAATAAAAGAGCTATCTGGATCATCTTTTAGGTTCTTTCTTTTACTAGTTTTCTTTTGTTCTTCCACATTATTTTGTCCATTTTTAAATGTAACTTCATGGAAAGCCTACCAGACAAGGGATCTTTGACCTGTGTATATATTAACAGTCCCCTTGTAGGAAAACATTACCCAATATCTCATGAAGCAATCACCCAGATGCTCTCCTGATTCTATTCAAGGCAAACAAAACAATACTACTGAAGTAAAACGTTGAGATAGAAAATATTTTTAATGTTTTTACAATTGGGGAATGAAGATATAAGTAGCTATGTTTGAGTTCCTAGGTTAACAAGGCTAACTTTAACCTGGAAATCTCATATTTCTTCCTTCAATATGAGTTTTAATGAAAGTATCAAAATTTAATTTAAAAAGAACATATGCAAATTATGAGCAAAGTTTCAAAACCTTTATTTAAGTTTATATAGTGCTGTATCCTCAATTTACCATTTTATTTCATACCTTTTGGCTAACAAAATAGCCTGTGTTGACATCAAAGAAAATGCTCAAGAAAGACTCAGTTTTAATGTTCATATCAATTTGAAGCAAGTGTTACGCTCAGGAAGCTATATTTGCAGATTCATTACTCAAAAAGTCCTTCTTTCTGTGTCATGCATTTTACAGTTTTTATTATACCTACTTTGGCCATTATACTGCAATAACATTATTCAATTTAAGTACAATCAGTTTAGTATTATGTTACAATGAATTAAGACAAATGTTATTTTCAAAGACAACTAACTTGTAATAGCTGACCAGTTGAAAGATGAATGTAAATTATTCCTCAGAAATATTTTTCAGAGTGAAATGAAATAAAAAGAAGTATCACTAATAAACCAAAAGTAGCTATAAAATGAAATGCTAAAAAACATCAATTAATATAAACAAAGGCAGGAACAGAGGGAAAAAGAACAAATAGCAGATGGTTGGATCAAATAAAAAACGGAGCAATGTAGCAGAATTACAAAGAAATAAACACTGTTCCAAGTATATGCTTCCATAAGAAATCCAAATATAAAGTTATGTTTGTTAAATGTATGTAAAAGGATAGAAAATACATTATGGAAAAGTCAATTGCTCAATTATGACTTCTTGAAAGGTTTATGAGGCAACCTTGTAGAGTGGTGGGAATATCCTTGATCTCAATTCTTTCTGGGGATGCCTAAGTATATACATTTGTCATATCTATCAGAGTATATACTTAAAAAGGTACATTAATTGTATGAAATTAAAATGTTTAAAAAGAAAAAGAAAAAAATGAGATTCCCAAATTAACCGTAGACTGGAGCAGTAGCAGCACTGTGATTTGGAGCATGGACTTTTTGGCCAGACTGCAAAAGGCTAAGTCCTCCCTCCCTAAATATTTCTTACCAATTTAAAAAAAAAATATTGAAGTGGCTAACCTCTCTGTACTTTCATTTCCTTTGCAATGGGTGTTATTGTCATAAAGAGATGTTGTAAGGATTAGATGACTTATTACAAGTAAAAAGCTTAGAATAGTGTCATAGCACGTATTCAATGCATGTGAGCTGTTAAGATATTCCTTTGTATCCTCTTCTTAATCTTGATCAATATCAGGCATTTAGGACAATCTGTAAAATTATCATCAAAAGCAGAACAATAGGATGAGAAGGAGAAAGAAAAATAGCTCTTTACTGGTAATCAGTGTATAACCTAGGAATTAACAAGAACTAATTTGCATGTCTAGATTTCTTAGCTTGAGCAATAAGGAGCCTATTCCTGTAATTTGATTTGCATTGTTGGCACATACCAATGGGGACAGATTGTGGCCAAATACCCAGAACTATTTAGAACTGTTGCCAAGAATTCTTGTTACCTGATTTGGAAACTCCCAGAAGGAACCTCTTGGGCTCTGGATTGTACACCCTTCACAGAAAACCTCCTAAGTATAGTTGAATGAACTAATGAATGGAACAGCATAGGGCTTATTCTGAGCATTTGAGAGCTAGAAGCCTTGCTTTATAATTTCACAAAGGAGATACCCAAAAAGAGAACATAATATGATGTTATTCATAGGAAAGATGATTTTGTTAAGTAGCTTCTTGGAGCACTGTGTAGTTCTGTTAGGTAGGAAGTCAGTTATGAGCTTATGTGTGTGTAACAGGCCTAAAAAGAAGACATCTATGTCCAGCATATGCATCTGCATCTCAAAGTCATCCTGATAATGTTTCAGGGGCAGCCTGGCCCTCGCATCCTGCCCTGCCCCCTTCTGCCTGACAATTTTCCACAATCTCCCAGGTGCAGCCTGGTATCTGCCTCTCAAACACCCTGCTCCCTTCCTCCTGTCTGATAACATTTGCATCCATAAAGTCCTTTGTTTCAGACCTTCAAGAGAAGTTTTTCTATTTGCATCCAAAAAGCCCTTTTGTTCCAAGAGGAGCAGAGGTGGGAAAGCAAGACCCATCTCCTTAAAAACCCCCAGCCTCAACTGGACTGTGCGCTCGGCTTTCTGCATCCTTGCTGAGCCGCCAGCCTGGCCTGGTCAGGTGTAATCTCTCCACTCAACATGTAACCTCCCTCCTTCCTCCTCCCCAGTCTCTCAGGCTCTGTCTGGAGAGGTGCCCATCCGTCCTTACAGATGTCCCTTCCCTAATAAACCTTGCTATTTTACCTCCCACCACTCTCTGTCTCACGCCTGAATTCTTTCTTGCGCGAAGACAAGAACCCTGCAATTTCTCCGGTAACAGTTCTACCATTTTCCACTATAAGATTTAAAAACAACCCTACTGAGTGCTGTCCTACTGAGCCATAGTCTCTAAATATATTTTATTCCTCACAATATCAATTTTAAAATGCTTATCTATATGATACATATATAATTTTTCATAATTTATATATACATGATATTGTTAATAATATGAACACTATGATATATAAATTGAAGAGAAAAATGAAGAAGAAATAAATAATACCTTTAATATAATGTACTTCCAATTAGCAAGTGGCTTCGTAATACTGTTAAGTACTATTTCAAGGCCTATTATACTTGTAGGGCAAGGATTATTTTCAATAACCAGGGATATCAATTCACATTTCATGACATTTTGTACTATGAACTTTCTTAAGCATCTTTTTTTTTTTAAACTAGTTATATGGTCTGAATATATACCTTAAATTGTGACTGACAAAAATTTGGAAACATTTACCAGCACTTATTTTTTGTCAGTTGAATGCACATTATCATCATAAACTAATAATACCACTTGATATGCTCCATTTTTTATGCATACTTCTTCAAACATTTTGCTTCATTTTATGTTTAGTTTAAACAAAACCTGATATCATTATTTACTAATGCACTTAATGGAGTCCACACACAATGAAGTAAATCACACTAAACTGAAATGAGATAAAAAGTGAGATTGCCACTTCCTGTCATCCACTCTGTCCTCAGGACATTTCATAAAAAGTGACTGACCTACTCCCAAGTCAAAGAGCCAATGACCATCCACATATAAATCTTAGTAAAACAAGTTTCTATCTCATTTTATATAAAATTAGGAATTAATGGGAATATTAATATTTTCTCCTGGCACCTTAGTAAACCATTTGCAGACTCTCTGGGATTCATGTACTCTGCATAAAGGGGCCATTCATGAATGCTGGTCCACAAGCCATACAAGGAGGAGAGAAACATCAGGGGATAGTGGGTACAGATTTTCAGTTGAGATTGACACTTAATAATGTATTTCTTTGTTTTTCTGCAACTGAGCTGGGTTACTAACATAGCTCCCTATTTCCATCTAATAGCAAAAAACTCTAGTCACTCTTATAGTCTAATTTGTGATTACAAAGGGAAGTGAGGATTTCAGTAAATTAATTCAAGAAATCCCTCCTCCATGGTATTGTCATGAAAAGTCCTGAGGATAGAGTGGATGTTAGACAGTGACAATATCATTTATTGTTCCATTGTTTATGTTTAATATCTAAAGGCAAAGTATGAGATGTAAAGGCCGGGGACTAAGAACCAGAAAGGAAGTTACAGTTATCATGGTAGGATCACAATATCAAGTCTTTTATTGCCTTCTCTGAAGGTTGGTACTCACCCTCAGTGCATCTGCAACTGACATCCTGTCCCATATAAGAGATGGTAAAGTGTCAAGAAATAATACAAGACTTCTGGCTGGAGTTACTGATTAATTTGTGATTTCATGAAGCATATTGAGAAAAAATGGATTGGGAGCTAAATCAGTATTTTGTTTTCAGAAATAAATTTTAGATGTCAATTATATATTCAAGGTAAATATCAAATAGAGTTTTGAATATAGCAGTCTAGAGTTCATAAGAGTGATTTTGGTTAAGGTAAACACTTGGGAGAAACCAAAAGCATATAGCTGATTTTAAAGTCATGGGACTAAATTAGACTACTCATCCTTTAGGTTCTTTTTAAAAACTTTTTTATCTGAAAAGCAGAATAATACAAAGTGGGAGGAAGAGAGGTGGGGTTGGGGGGTAGACAGAGAGAGAAAGAAAGAGAGAGAAAAAAAGAGAGCATTCTCCCATTTGCTGGTTCACTCCTCAAATGGCCCCAGTGGCTGTGGCTAGGCCATGCTGAAGCCAGGAGCCTTGACCTCCATCAGGGTCTCCACATGGGTATAAGGGGCCTAAGTACTTGGCCCATATTTTGCTTCTGTCATATTAACAGGGAGCTGGATCAGCTAGGACTTGATCCAGCACTCTGATACTGGCATCATAGGTGATGGTTTAACCCACTGATCCACAATACTGTCCCTATCCATTAGGTTCTAAAGGGTGAATGTGGACAGTGCAGAAAAGTGATTAAAAGACTGTACCTCAGAAATTCCCCAGTGTAAATAAATCAGGAAAAGTAGAAAGGTCCAGACAAGGTAATGAGAAAAAGAGGCCAGTGAGATGAGAGGAAAATGAGGATACTGTCATGTATCAGAAGCCAAAGAAAGTAGTGCTTCATGAAGGAGTAGTGATGAGGAGGTAGGAAAGGCAAAGATAGAATTGCTCTTCAGATTGGGTAACGTAGAGGCTGTCAATGCCTTTGATACCAGTGATTTCCATTAAGAGAGAGTGGGTTTGAAAGAAACTAAGAAGAAAGAAATGGAAGATAATGAGTACAGACAAGTCCTCTAAAGAGTTTGTCATAAAGAAGGATCCAGAAATCGGGGCAGTGACTGAAAGGTTAGGTGGAGTTTGGTGCTTTTTTTCTTTTTAAGTGGATATTACTGCATGTAAATATGCTAATGAGCATACTATACACTAAATAGGGATGATCCTAGGAACAAAGCACTTAGGTGAGTGTTTTTTCAAGCAAGTTTTCATTACTGTAATGGAATACCTGAGGCTGCTAATCTATAAAGAGAAAGGGTTTATTTGGCTCACAGTTTGGGGGGTTCAGGGTCAAAATATTATGATATAGCCATGGTGGATGGTGGAATGTATGTGGAGAAAGAATTATGTGGGGAGCCAGTAGGGAAAGAGAGTGGTTGTGCTCAAATGCAGCCTTCTATAACCAACACTCTCTGAAGAGCTTCCTTCTTAAGGCATGCTCCCAATGACCTGACAACTTCCACCAGATCCCACATTTTATCACCCTCATTGAATTAAGTTTCTACCGTCTTGGTGCCATTAACTTATAACTTTGTACTCAAAAATCTCGAATGAGTTCAGGAACCAAATTATATTCAAATCATAACAATGAGCAAGAGAACAAAAGACTCAGAATATAAATACAAGTTTTGGGTTATGTGTGAGTGTAATGCAGATTACACCGCTACAGTTATATGTAAAATGTAGACATGACGCTAGACATGACGTCCTTTCTGATTGCTTCCATTTTCTCACTGAAAATAAAAACAATTTCATTCGTAGAATGAAGAGAGGAAGGTATTTGAGGAGAGGAAATATTTGAAATAGATCACTCATGAGGGAAAAATTCATTTAGGAAATGTGTCAAAGCATACAGAAGATGTTGAGGTCCTACTTCACAATCACAGTTATAAATGGAAGTCATTGCTTTATTATATATTTATGACATAATAGTTTATATTGTTATAGTGACATATTTTATAAATAAATAATTATTTAAAAATAATTAAATGAATATGTTTCTATTAATCATTCTAGTTCATCCAAGAGTAGGAAAAGATGGATTTTAAGAGTCTTGAGGTTCAAAAGGTAACAGCAACAGGGACAGAAAAAACATGCGGCTTACAACAGATACAAGGGAGTATAATAATGGATCATGGAGCAAAATGGAAATATTGCTGAAAGTGAAAGGAAGAAGATACAGGAAGAAATAGTACAATTGATTAGAGATCCCCAGTGGTTCAAAGGCTTGCTGAAGAGGCCTATTAGAAGTAGTGAAAAGAAAATAAGTGCTTGTTACAGAATGAAAATCTAGAGGTAGTACAGCTATTGGTGATGCTGATGTCTGGGAAAGGACCAGAGGAAGAGTTGGTGAATAAAGATGGAGGACAATGTAATGGAAGGGACAACACAAGACTACAAGTTCTGGGAGCTGGATACATTTTCTGTGTGGATCCTGAGGGTACAAAAATGATGAGGCATTTATGAGATAGGCAGTGACCCAGCTGGCATAATCTTCATGTAGAAGGGTATGTAGTGGAGATTTCCTGGGCTAACAAGCAGGGACAGCAGAGGGGAAGGTCTCAGAGCTTATGTTTCTGCAGAGGTTGCCCACAGAGAAGGGAAAGAAATTAAGATCTGGAAGAAGTAAAGCGATCAAGAAGGAAAGTTTCCCTACCAGCAGAATCAGTGGTCCATAAGATTTTGGAGGAGAATCATCAACATTGCTCAGGGAAAGCCATAACCCTATTAGAGCAAGAAGATAAAGGAAAAATGTGGATAAGAGGAAGAAGTACATGAGTATTTTGCTGATGAAGCACTGTGAAGCCCTGCAGGGTGGTACAATGAGCTAAGGGGTTATGTTAGAACAATAAAGAATGAGAACATGAGTTAGGAAAGATGATCTGGGAGCTTGGACATCCGGGGGAATAAGATTATTTCTAATGATTGTCTTCTGAATGGAAGTCAATGTTTAGTCCCCACTGCATCTTTTTGGAAATAATTTCACTGCCCATTTGTGGTATTAAAAATGTGGATATCAGGACAAAAGTGGTAGCCTCAGCAGCAGCTCTGAACTCCCTCAGTCTGCCTTAAATCTTTCTATGGACTGGAAACATAGTGATATCCTAAATCACAATGTGATAGGATAATTTATTTCATACTTACTCTTTAGCCAAAGTTTTCACACTGGAAATTCCCTTCTATACTATTTACTCTTTCGAACTAGACTTTGAGGCGCCTACTGCTACCGCTGAAAAGCAGGAGTGGGGAAAAGAGTTTTAGAAGTTAATGATTTTGAGTTGAAAAGGTTGAACTTTAGAACTACAAACGTGTAGACATAGGTCTCAAGGTAAATGAAGATGGGGGTGGTGGTGGTAATGTTAGGAGGGAGAGAAAGGTCTGAGAATTGCAGCACAGAGGCGATGGTGCCTTATCAGTAGAGACATCCCTTCCTTTGAAGCAGCGCAGAGGAAAGCAGGGCCCTGAAGCAGGGAAGCTGGTGGATCTGGGAGAACAAGAGATCATTCTTGTCTGACATCCTCGATGAAATATGACCCATTCAGAGCTAAAGACAAACCTTAAATGAAGTGAGGTCCAGAATTGACAGAGACCAGGTGAACAACAGTTTGTCAATTCTTATTTGAAATTAAGCACATATTTAGAAAAATAAAATTATATCTTTTGTATAATTGTGCCTTGTGAGCTAACAGTGGCACCCACAATATGTAGTAGTCTGTCTGTAACAAATATGTGTACCAGAGAAACAAGTCATCTTGAGGTGATGGATGAGAGAGAATTGGCATGTGCAGAAGAGGCAAGTCTAAAGTCAATACCAATTTCAGATAAGCCAGTGGACAGAGATGAAACCAAGTGTGAGCAAATTACTAAATGCTCTAAATTTTCTGGGATGATGTATTGGAATCTACAAAAGAAACAAGAGTCAACGGAGCCTTAGGAATTGCCATAGAATCAATTCTCTCAGTAAGCAGAAAACACCTGAAAATGGGTCAAAATTATATTTAGCATCTATTAAGTTCTGAATTTCAAAAACAAAAAAAGGTATCTGCAAAAACACAGCAAGACAGAGAATCCCACCACCCTGCAGAGCTGACCTAAAGCAGTGGCCTGGGCGCCTGCCAAAAAATAGACCTTGACTTTGGACAGGAATTTGGGCTTCTTGGTAAAGCCAAAGGCAATCAGCTAGTTCCAGAGAGAGATTTTTTTGAAACAGCTACTAAACATTTAGTCTGAAGTCAGCAGCTTTTTTTGCTTCGCCTTTATGAAAACAGCAGTTTGTTTCCAGCTGGGACTCTTAAAAATAAACCACAGCAAAAAAAACCATCAAAATCACATAGGCTTAAAGGACTCAACAAATCAGGGACCACCGACCCTTGTGTAAGTCTAAACTCTACCAATATTTTCTAGAGCTGGGCAGCTGATGGCAAAAGACTAAGCAATAAGCGTGCAGATGGAAGAGACAGACTAATATTGCAGGCTGGGAAACTGGCTACTTTATCTGCAAATCCTAAACTGAGTGTCAAAAAGCTTGCTTTGCTGAGAACTATCCCAGTTCACACCTGTTATCCTGTCATAATTATGAATAGTGTCTTTTTTTCATTTTCAAAAGTATCCCAGCTTATCCAAAAAGCACAAGGCACTCTATAAGGAAAGCCAACTCCTTATCCGGGGTCATCCATCATCAGGGCTTATTCATGAGGGAGAACTTCAGCTTGTACATAGGCCAGCATCTTCAGGAGAGGGTAAGGATGGAAGACCGGCTTAGGGCAAACCTTGGAGGAAGGAAAGTCCCTGTAAAACGATTGACAAACCTAATCATGGGAGTTGTAGATGTAACCCACAGTTCCAGTTTATCCCTATAGAGCAGGTAGGAAAAGTCAGGTCACCCACAGAAAGACTGAATGCATGACTGAGGGAGTTTGCATTCTTGCGAAAGAGATTTCGACAGAACCAGTTTCACATCATTTGGAGACTGCAGATAGAAGTGAACACATTCTGGGGCCACCGTTGTGGCGTAATGGATAAAGCCAATGCCTGTGATGCCAGCATCTCATGTGGGCACCAGTTCACATGCAGCTGTTCCACTTCTGATCCAGCTCCCTGCTAATGGCCTGGAAAAAGCACCTGAAGGTGGCTCAAGTGCTTGGGCCTCTGCCACCCCATGGGAGACCTGAATGAAGCTCATGGCTCTGGGCTTTGGACTGACCCAGGGCTGCCCACTGTGGCCATTTCAGGAGTGAATCAACAGATGGAAGCCCTGTCTCTCTTTGCCTTTTCCTCTCTCTTTGTAACTTTACCAAATAAATAAATAGATCTTAGTAGTAGTAGTAGTATCAGAAGGAGGAGGAGAAGGAAAACACATCCAAAAGAAAAGTCAGATTTCTTTCTCAATGTTACTAGAACAAAAACAATATTTGAAGTATACAGTATTGGTTCTTTGTTTTTCTCCTTTGTCTTTCAATCACATTACTAAGTTAGAAAAGTCAGGGAAGATGCTGTCACACAGCAGACTAAGCTACTCTTTGGGGATGCCTGGGTCCCCTATCGGAGCACCTGGGATTGAGTGCTGCCTCAGCTTCCCATCCAGTTTCCTGCTAAGGTGCACACTGAGAGGCAGCAAATGACCATTTAAATAGTTGGGTCCACCTGTGAGGGAGACCCATTCAGTTCCTGGCTCCTGGCTTCAGCCTGATCCATTTGGGCATTTGGGGAGTGAACGAGCAGATGGAAGATGATGGAAAATTCTCTCGCTTGCTCTCTCTCTTTCTCTCTCTCTCTCTCTCTCTCTCTCACACACACACACACACACACACAGAGTGAGAGAGAGAGAGAGAGAATAAATGTTTTTAAAAAGAAAAAGTCACCTGGAGGGGTTTGCTAGCATAAAAAAGCAGGTGGTGAGGGTGAGGTATGGAAGCCGGAGGGGTGGTGGAAATGAAGTGGGTGGTAAATTTTTTTTCAATTACAGAAGTCAAAGCATTTGAGTTTGGGGACCCAGGAACATAAACAATGGTCTTGGGAGAAGGTCTGCTGACCTAAGAGTCAGTTCCCTGCTCATATTTTTATCAGATCTCCAGGGAGTTTAAAATCCACCTGAGCTGGGGCAGAGCGGAAAAAAAAAGGAAATGAATGGAGATAGTAGAGAAGCCAGGGAGCTTGGGAGCCACGCATTCCCTGAGGAGGCCCAGTGTTCGTCACCCTCTTTCTTTCCCCAGACTGTGTCCCTAGTGGGAATGCAAGACAGAAATCCTTCTTAAGTCTGGAACTATCTGAGAAGTGAAAGGGTTGTGCTTCAGTTTTCAGGTGGAATGATAACAAGTTTTGTACTGACAGCAGTGGGGAGGAGCATAACACACAGGTGGCCATTTACCTGAGCTAAGTAGATGTGTCTGATACAGAATTTCTCCGTACTAAATGTGTTCAAAAGAAGTGTGAAAGCAGCTAAGTGTAAAGAGAAACTGGAAAGGCCTTGTGAAAGGAAGTGGAAGTAGCTTGTGTGGAGTCTTAGCAGGCAGGAGATTTCTCAGCCTGGATGCCTGTGTGCATAGTTGATGGAAATCAAGGACCAGACACACTCCCTTCTTCACCTGGCTTCTCCACCACTGTCACCTGGAAGAAAGGAAGAGCAGTGAGGGCGAGAGCAGAGGCGACAGTAAGAGTAGCAAATGTGTATATGGGGCTTTCTTTGCACTGGGCACTATCCCATGTAGTTTACATTTATTCACACATTTAATCCTCACACCACTCGATAATGTAGGTACCATTATAACACCAACTTTAACCATCAAGAAACTGGCACACAGAGTTAAGAATAAAAATCCTGAATTAACTTAGGTTAAGTAGAATTGATTGGCATCTATTTTTTATATCTCTTAGAGTAGGAGGTTCATATATACATATATATGTAAAATATATATATATGTAAAATTTGAATTTATAAGGCTGAGATTTTCACACAGAGATTTAAAGTTGCTAAAAAGATGCTGTGAATTTTGATTATGTTTTTTA
The DNA here is from genome assembly GCF_033115175.1 of Lepus europaeus. NCBI lineage: Eukaryota > Metazoa > Chordata > Mammalia > Lagomorpha > Leporidae > Lepus > Lepus europaeus. The sequence goes on along the minus strand of NC_084829.1, from coordinate 121,794,474 downwards.
TATATACATATCTTTATATTATCCAAATCTTATATTTCCACTCATCAGGGAATTCCTGACTTTATTTTTCTCACTTTACATGCCATGTCCTGGAGTAAATCATTCAATTCTGTTTCTGTCACTACCTTAAACTCGCACACAACATCCAGAGTTAGCCCAAGTTTAACGTGTTCCACATTTAGTTCAGTCATTATCATTAGTAAAAGTAAAAATGGAAGTCCACAGACCACTAAATACATGTCCCATTTCCCTTCTTTGATGAGTACACCTTCCTGATGACAAAGTACTATCATATGTGTAACACTAGGATTTCATAAGGCTGAAAACAAGCAAAATATTGAAGACAAATGTATTCAGTTATTATTGCTTCTGTGGCTATATCATTGATGGAGTATTAATGAATGAATGAATCAATGAGAAAGACAGGCATAATTTATGGATTATTATGCATTTATTGCATAAAATGTTTTTTCTTGCCTTCACTTTCATGAAATAGTTACATTGTGATAATTAACATTTTATCTGTTTTGTATTTCCAAAGGATGAAAGACATTATATAATTATATTCTATATATACAAAGCTTGAATATAGTTTCATTAAAAAAGCAAATTAAAAGTAATGTAAAATCTAAAAAAATTATTTTCTGTAGGGTTTCTGTATTTTATTTATTTGAAAGAGTTGAGAGAGACAAACAGACAGACAGACAGGCAGAAAGAGATCTTCCATCAGCTGGTTCACACCCCAAATGGCTGCAATGCCCAGAACTGGGCCAAGCAGAAGCCAGGAGTCAGGAACTTCCTCTGGGTCTCCCACATGGGTGCAAAGGCCCAAGGAGTTGGGCCATTTTCTGCTGCCCTCCCAGGCACATTATCAGGGAGCTGGATCAGAAGTGGAGCAGCTGGGATTTGAACCAGCACCATATGGGATGCCATGGTCACAGGCTGCAGCTTTACCAGCTATGCCACAATGCCGTCCTCAGAACATGATACATTAAAAGAGTTACTTATTTTTGAAAGTCAGGGTTACAGTGAGAGGGGGTGAGATATAGAGAGATCCTCCTTCTGCTAGTTTACTCTCCAGATGGCTTCAGTGGCCAGTGTTGGGCCAGGTCAAAACCAGGAGTTTCTAGTTCCCTTCAGGTCTCTCACATGGGTGCAAGGGCCCAAGAAGTTGGGCCATCTTCCACTACCTTCCCAAGTGCATTAACAAGGAGCTGAATTGGAAGTGGAATAGTTGAGACTCGAATCCTTTGGCCATATGGAATGCCAGCATTGTAGGCAGCGGCTTAACCCAGTATGCCGCAGTGCCAGCCTTAGGTGTTAACAATTTAAAAAAAAAAAAAACAATTAATATGCTTCCTGAAGTGAAATTCTTAACTTCCTATATAACATCTCAAAGTTTCAAAATTAGATACAAAATTGACTATGTCACAGTGATAAAATATGCCCTTTGTCAGTCTTTGTTTAGATTTTTGTGGTTTTTTGTTTATATATATACATATGTATGTATATACTTTTTTAGAATGAAATGTTGAGTAAAAATTGCATAGAAGCTAACAGCCTTTACTAGGGGAAAATATAAAAGTATTTAACTTGTGGTTCCCCAACTAGGGTTACTACTTTTATTTTCCTGTTATTAAAAAGCACACTGGGTTCTAGTCCCGGTCGGAGCACCGGATTCTTCCCTGGTTGCCCCTCTTCCAGTCCAGCTCTCTGCTGTGGCCTGGGAAGGCAGTGGAGGATGGCCCAAGTGCTTGGGCCCTGCACCCACATGGGAAACCAGGAGAAGCACCTGGCTCCTGGCTTTGGACCGGCAAAGCAAGCTAAAGACTGAGATTTCATCAATATATTATACAGCTGTTTATTTAAAAATCTGTGCCATTTCACATTTTTACCAGCATGAGTGATAATTTATTAAAATTAAAATTTTTTAAATGTTTGCATATTTATTTGAGAGAGAAAAAGAGAGATCTTCTGTCCACCGGTTCACTCCCAAATGCTCACAGCAGCCAGGCCAGGCCAGACTAAAGCCAGGAGCCCAGAACTCAATCCAGGTGGCAGAGCCCTAAGTACCTGAGCCATCATGTGCCTCTCAGGGCACATGTTAGCAGGCAGCTGGATCAGAAGCAGTGGCAGGACTAAACAAGGATCTCTCATGTAGGATGCAGGTGTCCCAAGCAATGTCTTAACTTCTGAGCTATACATTGCTGAGTCAAACACTAACCCGCTTTCCTTTCTTTTAATTATGGACTTTTAACATAGCAAAACCAGTAGCTCTTTTTTGTTTAGAAAATATATATATATTTTTTTTACAGGCAGAGTGGACAGTGAGAGAGAGACAGAGAGAAAGGTCTTCTTTTTGCCCGTGGTTCACCCTCCAATGGCTGCCGCGGTAGCGCGCTGCAGCCAGCGCACCGCGCTGATCCGATGGCAGGAGCCAGGTGCTTCTCCTGGTCTCCCATGGGGTGCAGGGCCCAAGCACTTGGGCCATCCTCCACTGCACTCCCGGCCACAGCAGAGAGCTGGCCTGGAAGAGGGGCAACTGGGACAGGATCGGTGCCCCGACTGGGACTAGAACCCGGTGTGCCGGCGCCGCCAGGCAGAGGATTAGCCTAGTGAGCCGCGGCGCCGGCCTGTTTAGAAAATAATTTTAAGAGATCATCCGGACCAGTTTCTTCATGTAAAATTTCAGGAGATTGCATCAAGGTCTTACTGTGAGCTGACTGTTAACCTGTGAGTATAATCTGGGAGACAGCACGTAAGATATACACTGTATTAACATTGCAATGTCAAACTTCTATTGGAGCTTCCAAAATTACTTGCTTTTTTACAATCACTATTTTTGAATTAGATTCTTTGCTCTTTTGTGAAATTTATTTACTTAGACTTAAAATATATAAATGTCTTGCTCACTAAAACATATGCTCAAGACTGTGTATATATATGTGTATATATATATATACATAAACTGTATCTAAATGTAAAATATGCACAGATATGTATAAATACCTGGATTTTTTCCTCAATTTTACCTAAACCCAGAAAAATATATAAATACAACCAAAGTGAAAGTGCACCAGGATTATCTTGGCACTCTCTGGCACATTCCTATTTTGGAAACTATCTTCACCTTAATCTAGACAGACGACTGAGTATCTGCATATTACATTCACTTTACTATGGTTCTTGTTATGAACAAGACTTTACTCAGACTTTATTCTTTTAAAAAACAAAGATTTATTTATTTATTTACTTGCTTACTTATTTGAGAGAGAGAGAGTTACAGACAGAGAAAGAGAGACAGAGAGTGGTTTTCCATCTACTGGCTCACTCCCCAAATGGCCACAATTGCCAGAGCTGGGCTGATCCAAAGCCAGGAGCTTTTTCCAGGTCTCCCAAGTGGGTGCAGGTGCCTAAGCACTTGGGCCATTTTCTTGCTTTTCCAGGCACATTAGCCGGGAGCTGGATCAGAAGTAGAGCAGCCAGGACTTGAACCTGCTTGCATATGGGATTCCAGCACCGCAGGCAGAAGCTTAACCTACTATGCCATAGTGCTGGCTCTGAGTTTGCTCTTTGTTATAACAATTGGAAGTAACAAAGCAATTCAATATGATAATGAGTAAATGAAAAAGTGAATTCAAAAAAGGAAATTCAAACATCTGCCAAAAGCCATTAGTTTTTTGTTTTGTTTTGTTTTATATTATGCTTTTCCAATTTGTCTATGGCCAGAAATATTTACAGTTCAGGATGCATTCTGCTCCACAGGATAGGATATGATTTTGCAAATTACTGTTATAGAAAACCTCTGTGAAGGAAAAATGAGATGACATCACCAAAGTATGATTCCAACTAACAGCAAAACTCGCACTTTCTTTAAATCCTATTTTTATTTAGGAGAAAGAAATGGTGTGCATCGTTATGGAAAACAACCATTCCTCCGCTAGCCATAGTCCTGTACACACACACACACACACCAAGAATTCAACCCAAGAGATACAAGAGGGACAAACAATGATAATTTAATACTACAATTTGCTGCAAAACACAGTAAATTGTAGGAAAGATAAATTCAAATGAAGCACTTTGTAATCTTTTTATTCTCTATATTTCTTTGATTGAAAGGAAAGCACTAATCTTAGGATCCATAGGGACTATATACTAATGAAAGATAAAGAACTGCTTCATAACGTGAAACCTTGTCTCTGAATAACTATGCATAAAACAACCTAAGCAGACCATTTTTACTACTTAGATGTAAAGCTGGGAAGGTGATGCTTCAGGGGTGGACTGCTGGCTTCCCATTTACCCATGTCCCAAGGCACAAATTCTTGTTCTGTTATCTCACCTTGTTTTGCAGAGTAGGAGGACCTGGTGAGGCCAGATCTCATCTCACCACCTGTGGGCCTCAGGTACCACCATGACAGAATACAGAAGGAATGCTCTGTCCATCCAGTGAGAAGACGTGGCTCTTGACACTAGAGACCTGCACCCCTTTGGAGATTTCACTGTACCAGCACCCCTTTTCTTGTAGCCCCTCAATAACACCCAAAACACCTGTACCCAGCAGAGCAGTAGTCCTTGATATCCAGAGGCCTGCTACCCTCTCATCTGTCGACAGATTAAATATTCTCTTTCCCTCACCCCCAAATCTTGTACTCATTTTGATTTGACAATAGGGATAGGGAACAAGCTTTGGGTAACATCTATGCCACAAGATTTCAATTGTAACAAGCACGTTACATGGAACAAAATGGTTGGTTTTCAACAGAATACTGGACAAACTGTTATAATTATCTTACACTGCAAAATGGTCTTTGAACTGCTTTCTTAGTTTACTTTTCCTCAGTTTGTTGCTTAGTGTTATATATTCTGAAGGATCATCCTAGACAAACTTGATTTTCAAAAGTCTCACCCTGGTTGTGTTTCTACATTCCAATCTTTTATTGTCCTTTAAAATTTTTGAAATCAACCTCTTTTGTTATGAGAAGCATAATATAGAAAATATGGTGCTCAGGGGCTGGTGCTATGGCGCAGCGAGTTAATGCCCTGGCCTGAAGCACCGGCATCTCATTTGGGTGCCAGTTTGAGACCCGGATGCTCCACTTCCAATCCAGCTCTCTGTTTTGGCCTGGGAAAGCAGTAGAAGATGGCCCAAGTCCTTGGGCCCCTGCACCGTGAGAGACTCTAAGAAGCTCCTGGCTCCTGGCTCCTGGCTTCTGATTGGTGCAGCCCTAGCCGTTGCAGACATCTGGGGCGTGAACCATTGAATGGAAGACCCCTCTCTCTCTCACTCACTCTCTCTCTCTCACTCTCTCTCTGACTCTCCTCTCTCTGTGTAACTTTTTCAAATAAATTAATAAATCTTTTTTAAAAAGAAAATATGGTGCTCATAACTACTATAGCTGAAATGAATGTGTTCCAGTTGATATTAGTAAAGCCAGGAGATTCACAATTCATCATATTGCTCAACAAATATTTAATAGAGAGAGAACCACTCCTAGTTAAGTTTCCTGGGCAACTATTTGGTGAAGATTGTGGTTATATTTAATTCCTTCTGTTTTCTATTTTTCAGGGACTGGTTAATTGTCACCTTTATTTTTAAATAAACATCGTCACAGTTTTCTTTCCATGTGATCTTTAGTATTTCTCCTTCTTTTGCTTTTCTCTCTTGTTCTATTAATCATCTAACTTTCTTTCCCTTAGGAAGAAGATCAAAACAAGCACTTGCCTTTAAAGTTGGCCTGTGAACCACCATCTCATTTCTGTTTTGTTCCTTTTTAGAAAATCAACAGTAGACCTTTCATGAATGTGGAAATTCTGCTCACTTACGCTGCCATGGCATGGCTGTATCCCCAGCTTATTAAAATGCAGAAGCCTTAGAGCTACAGCCAACAGTGTTTCAGAGTGCAATTTCCACATCTGCCTCCCCTCTCTCAAGGCTGAGGGGATTTGAAATGCTGCTTCTTAAATAACAGCAAAAACAAACAAGGAAAGAAACTCTGATCGAGGGGGAGATTGCTTTTGTTAACAGATTACTAGCTAGGATGTTAGTTATGCAAGAAGCACATCCAGTGCTCTGGGAGGGGAATCTGAATGCTGAGGAAGCATTTGTGTAGACTGAGGTTTCTTAAAGCTTGCAGATCTTGTTCTCTGATGTGAAGATCTTTTTGACAGAATCAGCTGGTTTTTGTTAACTGTCATCTAAGGCAGAAAGTGTTTTCATTTATAAATGTAAGAGAAATAGAAGAGTTGGATTACTTTCATCCTATTGGTCATTGGTTTACTGCTAAAAAAGAAAAAGTCTTTAAATTTTCTTATTAGATAAGGCCTCGATTAGCCTGGGTGTCTTGGGTCCCTAGAATCTGTTCTGAACCTCATTTCTAGCCTTGATTCTCATATCTTGCACTACTTCTCTCTCCTTCTCAGTTATAAACACACTGACCCACTCTCTACAAATATGCCTTCTGCATCCCTAAAGTCCCACCCCATTCCCATCCACTCTCAAAACCCACGTTCATCCAACCTCTGGTATCCCACCGGACTAACCCAGAAATGGCTCCTACTTAGCTTACCTTGCTTTTGTCGTGTGTTTTGTACCTTGCTTTGTGTCGTGTGCCATATTGCCCAGCTCCTGTGGTAGGGTCTGTGTTCAGGAGGCAGCTACCAAAGGTTGATCCTTCTCTCTCTTTCAGACTATTGTTGTTGGCAGCAGATCTCAAATAGGGTGACTACAGAGCAGCTCCTGTGGTAGGGCCTGTGTTCGGGAGGCAGCTACCAAAGGTTGATCCTTCTCTCTCTTCCAGACTATTGTTGTTGCCAGCAGATCTCAAACAGGGTGACTACAGAGCAGCCTCGGAATAGGGCAGATTGGAGGGATGAGGAACAGGAAGACTGTTTCCAGGGATTAAGGCCTTTTTTAAAAAATGTATTTATTTATTTATTTGAAAAGCAAAGTTACAGAGAGGTAGAGACAGACAGAGAGAGAGAGAGAGAGAGAAAGTCTTCCATCTGCTGGTTCACTCCCTAGATGGCTGCAACAGTCCGAGCTGCCCCAGTCTGAAGCCAGGAGCTTCTTCCGGGTCTCCCACATGGGTGCAGGGGCGGAAGGACTTGGGCCATATTCTACTGCTTTCTCAGGCCATGGCAGAGAGCTGGATTGGAAGTAGAGCAGCCAGGACTTGAACCAGCGCCCATATGGGATTCCAGCATGGCAGGTAGTGGCTTTACCAGCTATGCCACAGTACCAGCCTCAGGTTAAAGTCTTAAAAGAGAAATGTCATGATCCCTGACCACATAGATGGGATGGCTTTTTTCCATGTATAACACAGAGTAACATACATGAAACAAAGGTAAGTCACATGTGTGCCAGTTTGGAATAGACTATTTTCAGATCTTGGAGATGCAACAAAGAAAGTGTGAGGACAATTGTACAAAGGCGCTCAGTGGAAAAGTATTGAATGAAATGAATGAATGAGTTTTATGTAGCATTACTTGCTGTAAAAATTTTGATAATTTCTACAATCAATATCAAAAAATTATATCACCCATTTGTCTAAATGTACAGTTGTAGAGGCTGCACACATAATGCCAAATCTGTCTTCTTCCATTTGGGAAGCTGAAGTAAGTAGCACAGAAAAAAATAAAGAAAGAAACAAAAAAATGAATTTGTATGCTGAGTACATATGTTACTCTTGCTGATAGTCAATTTTATTCCCTTAAAATATCTCCTAAAATGAACTCATGAATCAGACCATTAAACTAGATTTAGAAGACTTTTCAGTAACACTTTCTACCCATAAGAAAAGAGAAATTCCAGGAAATTAAAAGAGCATTTGTAATGAAAAGAACCTGTGCATTGAAAAGAACTTTCGTTTCCCTCTCTTTATCTTTTGGATATTGTCTCTCTTGGTAGCTTATTCATCTACCCATTGAGCTTCATTTTTGCTAGGAGGCAAAGTTGCCATTAAGATATTTCTGTCTGAGCAACCCACCACCCTCACTGTCTCCTGGACAATCACCTAACTCAGGGCAGGGAAGCAGGTGTTCTTTCCAGAAGATCAGGCCATTTGTTTTAATTACCACCCAAGGAGACCAAGTTCATCTTTGGCTGTTGAGAATAAATGGAAAGACTGGCAAGAAGTTGGCACCCCAGGAGGGCACGTTCTTTCTGGGAAGCAGGTGTGGGTCTGTGAAGTTGCCCAGAACCTTGTCGCTAAAGCAACACTATCTCAGGGTATAGACTTCAAGGCAGAGAAGTTAAGTGTGTCTTGTTTTTCTTTTACAGTCAGTGCTATTTTTTTATGACAAGAGTTACCAAGAATAGAAACTCATCCTCATGCTCAGAGAAAAACCTTAACAGAGAAATGATCTTTCAGCTTGAGTGGTTAAGATGAGCTTGGAACATGCATATCCCATAACAGAGTACCTGAGATGAACTTCTGGCTGCACTTCCAAATTTCTACTTATGTGTATCTTAGGAGCTAACTGTGATGACTGTGATGACTGTGAACCACATATGTGAAGCCCAAACTGAGTTCACAGCTCCTGGCTTCAGCTTGGCCCACACCCAGCTGTTAAAGGAATCTGAGGAAAGTGAAACAGCAGATAGATCATCTCTGGCTATATGTCCATCTTCCTGCCTTTCACATAAGTAAAATAAATATATTAGAAAGAGAGGTGATGTTGCTCAGGGACAGAGTGGAAGGGATGACATCAATGGGAACGAAAGAAGCAAAAAGAGGTGAGTGGAATGGAATCACAGCGGAAGTCTGTACCTGCTGAATAACTTTGAAGCACGCTTTGTTTTAATGAGAGTCAGTCCTCTCTTTAAGCACACCCTCAACTTTTATCATTGTTGTAAATTTTTAGGTGATTTATGCTCTACTTCCTCAGCTGTCAAATGGGGATGATAATACGTACATGATGGGATTGTAGTAGAATTAAAGTTAATATGGATAGAATGCTGAGAACAGTGTCTGGCTTACAGTAATCACTGTGTTTTCTCTCACTTAGGGAGATAATACAGCTTAGTAGTTAAATGCACAAAGTCTGAAATCACCACGCTTTGGTTTGAAGTTTGGCTTTGACATTTATTACAGTGGCAAGCATTTCTGTGGGCCTGTTTGTTCATGCTTAGAGCTATCATATGAATTAAATACACACAAAACTGGGAACGGTGTATTAAGTATTAGCTGTTGCTATCTTTCCTCTACCCTCACTACCAACCCACATGTGGCTTATCACTGAAGACAAAACTTCTTGTCCAGTGAACACACCCTAGAGATATCAGTCTGTGTGCAGGGACTGTTACACCAACAGTACTTTGCCAGTGCTACTTGGCCAACATTTCCTTTGTCACTCAATTTTTCCGTTGCACGTGGAGAGACATTTGTGGGAAAAGTTTTCTCCACTTGTCGCCTTTGGAAGGCCAGGAATAATCACTTTTTAAACTCTCATTCTACTTTGATGAGATCCACCTTTCCCCTAAGTGGAAGAAGAAAATGTTAAACCCGGGAGATATTTTGACCTACATCAAGAATAAAGCTGCATATTCACATACCATTTACTTGGGTTGAAGCTGCCCGCAGCTTTTCAAAGTCTAAAAGTCACAGTTGAAAATAGTGCTTTTAAATTGAAAAGCATCAAAGATCTATTCTGGTAGGTAATTCAGAACTGTTTACAATTAGATTGTAATGAATAAAACATTTGTCCTTAACTATCGAATTAAATAAAAAAAAAAAGTCAGTTGACCCTGTTATGCAGAAAAAGAAACTCATTGTTGCCTGGGAGAAAAAAGTCGCAGCCTTTGTCTTCCTAGCAAGTGCAATTTTAAGATGTATCACAGCACCCTCTTTTGGTTCCCAAGAACATAGGATATACTAAAAAGTCAACAGCCAGAAATTAGCACAGTTTTCATTACATTTTCCTCTCTAAACTGTGTCTTGGAAAAATTTGAAATACTGTATTTTTACAATTGTTGTTTTGTTCTGTAATAATCCTGACTAACATATGTAGCTGAATTTGTAAAGCAAACAAATGGGAAACCTCAACCTTCATGAAATCCGGTTAGCTGTGAAGTCAGCAAGACATGTAGCGTGAGCACCACCTAGTGTCATCAATGAATACTTGTCACAATCGAGAGTTGTCTGGGAAGAAAATAAAGTACCTTACATGGTCAGTTGGGCCAATGTTAGGTCAAATCTTGGAACCAAATCCACATTTATTGATTGATGGCCCATGCTTTTCCTTCCATTGTCTTCCACAATTTTATGACATCAAAGAAAAAGAAAATTTGAAAAGCATATTCCCCCCAATAATGGACATCCAATTTAGGTGAAAAATATATAATAAAGCAGGAATATTTGCATGTCTAGGATTTTTTTTTTTTGACAGGCAGAGTGGACAGTGAGAGAGAGACAGAGAGAAAGGTCTTCCTTTTGCCTTTGGTTCACCCTCCAATGGCCGCCGCGGCTGGCGCGCTGCAGCTGGCGCACCGCGCTGATCCGATGGCAGGAGCCAGGTGTCTATCCTGGTCTCCCATGGGATGCAGGGCCCAAGCACTTGAGCCATCCTCCACTGCACTCCTGGGCCACAGCAGAGAGCTGGACTGGAAGAGGGACAGCCGGGACAGAACCGGCGCCCCGACTGGGACTAGAACCCGGTGTGCCGGCGCTGCAAGGTGGAGGATTAGCCTAGTGAGCCGTGGCGCAGGCCATGTCTAGGATTTTTAAAGCACCATTGTGGGTGCCAACTATTGAAATCTTTACTTAATGTATACTAAATTGATCTTCTGTATATAAAGATAATTGAAAATGAATCTTGATGCGAATGGAATGGGAGAGGGAGCAGGAGATGGGAGGGTTGCGGGTGGGAGGGAAGTTATGGGGGGAAAAGCCATTGTAATCCATAAACTGTACTTTGGAAATTTATATTTATTAAATAAAAGTTTTAAAAAAGCACCATGAGAGCTTTCTCAGAGTTTCCAAAGTCAAATCCATGGACTCTAAGGTGGAAAAAACCCCAGACCCTTGCCCCTGCTTTTTAATTACTAGCTATCAGAGGAATAGTTCTCTGAGACTCCTGCAGAAATCTGAGCTGGCACTTTCAGGGGCTGCCCTGCCCTCAGTAATGCCAAAAAGTATCCAACCATTTCAACATACCCCCATGGAAGTATTACTCTGCGCCTGTGCACCCTTTCTTTAAGATATTCACTGTTAATGTGTGCCAGATTATTCCTGTGCTTCTCTCAGGATGTCAGCATGCCCTTTTCATGATTATGGGCAACTACAGGCCACATGTGAAACAGTCAAGTTAGTGTGTGGTGCCCATATTCCTTCACATCCAGACTTCCTCCCCTTTGCCTCTTCCAGGTACTACCCCCACTCAAAAGAGCCCTGAGTTACTCACTGGATTTTCATTCCTTCAGGGTCCTGCAAGTTAACTGCAAATTAAATGATGACTTTGTTTCCATATGAATTATTTTCTAATGTAAGGTAAAATATGAATGAATGAGAGGGTGAATGAATAAATGTCAAATAAATAAAATTGCTTGTGCTAAAATATTAATGCCTTATGATGATTCATGGGCTGTTATTCCTATATAACTATGCCATTGTTTTAGGAGAAATGAATGGAATTCAGACAAATTCCATAGGAGTCATGGATGAGCTGGTTTGGGTGCAGAGGGGCCACCTGGTGCAAGAGAGGTGGCACACATCATGGCTGGATCACTGTACTGGATCTCTGTTTCTGTTTTCTCACGTGAATTCCAAAAGGCACTCTGAATCCGTTTTTTGCATCTGTAAAATGACAAGACATGAGCAACTATTTTGTCTGTTTTTTAAAAAAGATTTATTTATTTATTTGAAAAGCAGAGTTACAGAGAGGCAGAGGCAGATAAAAGATGTCTTCCATCCACTGGCTCACTCCCTAAATAGTTGCAACAGCTGATTGGAAGCCAAGAGCCTGGAGCTTCCTCCAGGTCTCCCACATGGGTTCAGGGACTCAAAGACTTGGGCCATATTTTACTACTTTCCCAGGCCATAGCAGAGGGCTGGATCAGAAGAGGAGCAGCTGAGACTTGAACCAGCACCCACATGGTTTGTTGGCACTGCAGGCAGTGGCTTTACCCGCTATGCTATAGCGCCTGCCCCCTGATGATTTTTATGAAACTTAAAAGGATCTATTATGTGCTTAGTAATCACCAGTCACTGAAAATACTACTATAATAGTTATTCTTATTGACATATACTCAGTAACAAATCTATTCTTGAATTTTTTTATTATTTATTTGAAAGTCAGAATTACACAGAAAGGTAGAGACAGAGGGAGCGGTCTTCCATCCGCTGGTTCACTCCCCAAGTGGCCACAACAGCCGGAGCTGCACCGATCTGAAGCCAGGAGCCAGGAGCCTCCTCCAGGTCTCCCACGTGGGTGCAGGGGCCCAAGAACTTGGGCCATCTTCCACGGCTATCCCAAGCCACAGAAGAGAATTGGATAGGAAGAAGAGAAGCCAGGACTAGAATCGGCGCCCATATGGGATGCCAGAACTTCAGGCCAGGGCATTAACCCGTTGCACCACAGTGCCAGCCCCTATTCTAGCAGGTGACAACAACCTATGCCTCAACCCTTTGTTTGGCCAATGTTTCTATCTTAAAAGTAGTTGCAGATTTTTATGTTCTGTGAGTTATTGTCATTAACTCTAGAAAAGAGGGAATCTACTGACAAACCAATCCTCATTGAAGCTAAAAAGATTTGCTGATGGAAAGAAATGGAAGCAAATGAATAGGTGGAAATCTGTTCTGGCAAATAACAGAAAAAAAATCTAGGATATTCGCCTTAAAGCCTTTACCACACTTCATGCTCTGGCAAACAATAATAATAACTTTTTCTAAGTGTCAGGCATTACCTTAGCAGTTCATTAGTATTCTTAATATTCATAATAGTATATTACATTCAACTATATATTCAATAATATTCATTAGTATTTATTCATAATAATTCACACTTTATATACTGGAGAAATTGAAGCACAAGGAATAAAATAAGCAAAGTCATGAGTGCAAATGGTGGTGTTGGAACTGATACTGGAACTGGAGGAGTCAGATTTCCATAGGCAGGACTAGTTAGTAAACTTCGCTTACACTTCTATCTCAAGCCACCTGAGCTACAAAACTGAAGGTATTTCCTTTTGCAAGTAGGATGCCTCCCGTTATAGTCACATTCTAAAAAGATCCACGTCTTCCCTATTCAGATCACAGAAATATTTCTGGGCATATGACACAAAACAGAATCTTTTTATTCTTGTTTCTCCTCTTTCACACAGGGTTCAGTTTCCATGCAGCCACTTTGTGGCTCGGTTGTCTCATGGTAATAATTAAGACTTTATAGCTGTTGACTAAAGCAGGTAGCCTGTATAAAAGACAATGGCAAAAATGGACATGGAGACATTCTTTAATGAGCCCCAACTACATAGCTTGTTGAAAGTGTCTGCTTGATATAACAAAAATGCCATAGGTTACCTAAAATAGCTGGATTTTTTAAAAAAAGTCGGTAGGCAAATCCGGTTCTGCTTTTACTACTGATTCTGATCTCTCATTCTCCTTTGGGCTCCTCAGAAATAACTTTTTAATTACTTTGCTAGAAAATAGTTTATACTAAGTAAAGAGTTCAACAAATAGAATGAAAAAAAAAAAAAACTGTTCCTCAACAGTCGAAACAATGGCTGTTTAAAGTCATCGCCTTCAAAGTGTCAATTTCATTTCTATACATTAATATTTAGGTGCCCAATTAGTTGACACAGATCAGGAAGAACATATGGTATTTGTCTTTTTGGTACTGGCTCTTAGCGTAATCTTGTGTGTATAAAGTTAAGTGAAAATAGATCTTAGTAAAAATGAATCTTAATGAAGAATGGGATGGAGAGGGAGTAAGAGATGGGATGGTTTGCGGGTGGGAGGGTGGTTATGGGGCAAAAAACCTCTACAGTCCAAAAGTTGTACTTTTGAAATTTATATTTATTAAATAAACATTTAAAAAAGGAAAATAGATCCTAGTAAAAAATAAGAGTGAGAATAGGAGAGGGAAGAGGAAGAAGGGTGGAAGTGCTGGTGGGAGGGCGGGTACAGTGGGAAGAATCACTCTGTTCCTAAAGTTGTATTTATGAAATGCATTAAGTTTGTCTATCTCGAATAAAAGGTTTCTGGGGGGAAAAAGCAGAAAGAAAGAGAGAGACAGAGAGACAGAGAGAGGAAGGGAGAAAGGGAGAAAGGGAGGAAGGGAGGAAGGGAGGGAGGGAGGAAGGGAGGGAGGGAGGGAGGGAGGGAGGGAGGGAGGGAGGAAGGAAGGAAGGAAGGAAGGAAGGAAGGAAGGAAGGAGAAAAAGAAAAAGAAAGAAAGAAAGAAAGAAAGAAAGAAAGAAAGAAAGAAAGAAAGAAAGAAAGAAAGAAAGAGGGAAGGAGGGAGGGAGAAAGGGAGAAAGAAAGAGAGAGAAAGAAGAGAAGATGCCTACATCACACAATGGAATGCCCTGTGTTTGATATTTGGCTGCTACTGCTGATTCCATGTTCTTGTTAGTGAAGAACCGGGAGTTAGTGGTGACAGTCAATCAACTGGGTCTCCCATAGGAGACCTAGATTGCCTTCCTGGCTCCTGGCTTTGGGGATGGGGATATCCTAAGGAAAGATTTAACTACTATGCCAAACCCTGTCCCAGAGGTACCTCAATTTAAAATTGTATATATGAATGTGCTCTCTGGATGCATCCAAATTATTCCTTTATGTGTGTAGCTAGTTGTTCACTCTGTGTGCAGCTAGTTGTTCTTTGTGTGTGTAGTTAGTTATTCTTTGTGTGTATAGCTAGTTGCTCTTGTTTGTTTTTATTCTTCTAGAGCCGAACTAAGAAGGGTAGGTAAAGAGGTATTTGTCTTCATGTTCATGTGGGGAGGAATTTTCATTAGAGGAGCAACTGAGCTTCTCGCTCCTTCCTCCACTGAGGAAGAAGAGTGTCTTTGGAGAATTTGGAAGAAATAACTGGGGGCACGTGGATTAGCCATGCCTGTGGATTTTGGACCTGCCTGTTGGTGCAGAGGATCCTGTCATCAGTCATTGCCATGCTGTGACCTTGAAGAACATGCTCTAGACTTGAGGGTGATGTCTGTACCTGTTTAGTGCTGGTTATGTCTGGGGAGGTAAATCTGACTGGTTTAACAACTGCTAGCAAGTCCACTTGGTTGTACATCTTTCAAATTAGCTTTGACCAGAAATAAAGCTAACATTTAAAAAAAGAGTCAACAAATTTAATTTTTTGTGTAATATAGAATACCTCTATTATATAAATCATTTTGTACATTATGATGGATAAGTGATTTAGGATAGACCTCATTCAGCATGTATGTCACTACCAGCAATAGAGGAGAGAAACAGCTTCACTTATGTTCTTCTAAATGAGACAACATACCATGTAATACTATTGTACAAGAGCTGTATTACAACTGACTCTGAATATGTTATGTTGCAGTAACTGTCATAAGGCACATCTGTGAGATGACTCATTATTAAAAGGTAGTACTCATCACTTGTCAGCCACTTGTTAGCATTACTGGATTAGTGCTAATGTTGTAATTACTAAAAATTGTCCCTTTCCATCAGTCTTTTCTCAGCATTAAGAATTAGTGATGGGGCTGGTGCTATGGCGTAGTGGGTAAAGCTGCCGCCTGCAGTGCTGGCATCCCATATGGGCAACCAGTTCAAGTCCTGGCTGCTCTACTTCCAATCCAGCTCTCTCTTATGGCCTGGGAAAGCAGTGGAAGATGGCCCAAGTCCTTGGGCCCCTGCACCTGCGTGGGAGACCCACAAGAAGTTCCTGGCTCCTGCCTTCGGATTGGCACAGCTCTGACCATTGCGACCATTTGGGGAGTGAACCAGTGGATGGAAGACTTTCTCTCTCTCTCTCTCTCTCTCTCTCTCTCTCTCTCTCTCTCTCTCTTCCCCTCTGGCTCTGCTTTTCAAATAAATCTTACAAAAAAAAAAAAAACAAAAAAACCAGAATTAGTGATAATTGTGCAATCATAGAAGAAGGCAAAAGACATCCAAATTAATAAAATCAGCTGCCCACCACTTCTACTACCAGAGAAAAATGGTAAGAGTATCTAAAATAAAAAATTGTGATAAAAGCTTATATTTATTGGGTAATTATTTTGCAGGCTTTATTTAAATGTCTTACATGCATTGGCTCATTTATTACCTCCCCTCATCCTTATAAAGTGTGTACGTACCATAATTAATACCATTCTACAGCGTAGGAAAATGAAAATTACAGACATGATGTAAATTATCCAAGACTACAGGGCTAGTGAGTAGAAGAGCTAGAATACAGATTCAGTTAACTTGAATCCAAACTCAGTTACTTCAACAGCACAACCCTACCTGGGATTTCTTAACCCCAGCACTACTGACATACAGGTCAGGTGATTCTTTGCTGTGGGGCTACTTTATAGGGTTTATAGGATGCTTAGGAGCTTAGCAAAATCCCTAGTGTCAGATTGTTACCTTCATCTTTTTTTTTTTTTAAACTGACATATGCCACAATTAATTCTTTTATATTTTTATTTCTTTTATGTGTTCTAGCTTTGTGCAAAGCAAGCTCCATCTCTCTCTCTCTCTCTCTCTCTTTTTTTTTTATTTGACAGAGTTAGACAGTGAGAGAAGAGTGAGAGAGAGAGACAGAGAGAAAGGTCTTCCTTCCGTTGGTTCACCCCCCAAAATGGCCGCTACGATTGGAGCTACACTGACCCGAAGCCAGGAGCCAGGTGCTTCCTCCTGGTCTCCCACGCGGGTGCAGGTGCCCAAGCACTTGGGCCACCTTCTGCTGTATTCCCGGGCCACAGCAGAGAGCTGGAGTGGAAGAGGAGCAACCGGGACTAGAACCCGGCACCCATATGGGGTACTGGCGCCACAGGCGGAGGATTAACCAAGTGAGCCACGGTGCCAGCCCCACCTTCATCTTTTAAAATATGTCACCATTTCTCACCTAATAGATTTGAGAAGATAAAATGAAGGAGACTTGTATTGATAACAAATTTCTTTAATAGTGAATGACTTTACTTGGCTGCTGTATACAGATGTGGCCTAAGTCAACAATTAAGTACAATATAACTTCATGCATATATCTGAAAATGAAAATAAATTCATGATTCAATTTTTTAAAAAATTTAGAATCCTATTATTTTCCTAAAATTTCTAATAAAACAAAATGTACTAAAGCTTTGGTTCTGTTTTTGTTCCTTTTAAAATATATACTTAAATATAGATTAAAAGCATATATTTTGCTATTTTTGTTGACTATTTGAATGCTTACAGCTACGTTATTACTGTAGGAAAGATAAAAAAATTAAGATCTGCATTCCTGAGATTATTTTAAGAACAAGTTATGCATACACAAGTGCCCTAAAAATAAGAAAAGACAGTGTAGAGCAGCTAGTAAAATATTTTGTATAATTCATATTAAGGTAAAACATACACACATATATATACACACCAAAGTTAAGGAAGATAGTGAAATTCATTTAATTGGTATGTCCCATATAAACACTTTTTCATAAATTTCACATTTAAGATTCCACATGAAAAATCACATTATGCACAGACCAGAAGCAAAATATTTCACACAGAATATCCTAGAGATTTTATGCTGTCCAAGTTACAATTTTTTCAAATCATTTTTAGGGCTTGGGAAAAAAAAGCTAATGCATTTTTGGTTAAAAACAAACACATGTTACCCATGTAATTTTTCACTATGTTACTATTCCTTCTCGCCAAATCTCAATATCCTACAAATTCTATAAAGTGTCAAATTAATGGTGTTTAGTTCACATTTACAAAAAAAAAAAAAATGGTTTGCCCGTCACCATATTCCATAGAAATGGAATGACAAATACATCTAACTAAACAAATCTAAAAAAGAAGAGTGGATTTTGTTGAGTGTATACACAATGATATGCATTTAAGTGACCACACATTCTTAACCTTTCTCTTGGATGCAGTTTGTGAGTAACCTTCCTTCTAATAGTCTACATTGGACATTGTGGTTACATTGTGGTTACCTTCCAAGCAGGTGGCTTTGCAACAAAATTATCCAGAACACCCATGTTGCTTAGGCTTCAATGTTACCATAGTTACCACCAAATCAAACATCTCAGGAAAACAGAGCCATTAGGTCATTTGCTGTGCATACATTCAGTACTCTAGATAAATTATGAATCTTCATTTTTCTTCATTTTGGGGGGTTTTCAGTTGGTCTTGTGTTGCTTCTTCATCTTTCTTTTTTACATCTGAAAAAAAACAAATTTTCATTCCATTCATATGTGGAATATATTGAAATATAGTTGATACTACATTGGAATAAAACACTTGGGATTTTTCATTTATCCAACTCAGTCAATTTCTTCCTGACTACAAGATAGCCCTCCGTTCAAATATGGAAACTATACAAAGAAGAGAGAGATGAGTAGCTCTAGAAAACTTCATTCTCCTAACCAACTTTCCTATGCTGCAGAGTTGCTAAGTGCCTGGTATTCTGAGGTGTTGTTACAATCTCCAGTTAGAGATGAGTAAACTAAAACACACACCAGTAAGTGACTGGCCCAAAAGCGCAGGGCTCGCCAGTGACAGGCAAGCCTGGACCCCAGCTGTCTGGGTTTCTTAACCATTTCCTATGCTGGGTCACACTCTCTTCAGATTCTTCACCCTTTCTACGTCCTTTGCTGGGAGGCAGTTACCTCACCTTCTACTTCACAGGGAAAAAAGCAAAGCTGTCAGATCGGAGTTCCCACAACTTCCTGCCATTAAATGTCTAAATCCTGTGATCTGTGCTTATGCTTTTTGCCCTCCCACCTATTACCATGGGAGATGTATTCCTCAGCGCTGGCTACATAATTTGTTGGCAACCAGCAAAAAAATGAAAATGCAGCACGCTTTGTTCATAAATTATTTAAAGAGCTCAGGGTGGCTATTATCAAGCATTACACTAAGTGCGAGTCTTTGAGCAGGAAGCCCCGTGCACATTTCCTGGCTGCACACCTTTGGAGCTGCACCTCCTGCTGCTCCTAAAACCAAGTCTAACGCTTTCATGATCCTAGATCTTATCCATTTATATCACATCAGGAAGCTATCTCAACTGATCATCCCCCTTCTTTCTGTATTTCATCTGATTTTCCCTTTCTCCTGGCTCCTTCATTTCCTCAATCACTACCTTTATAAACTAACAACAACTCTCTTGCAATAGCAGTTCTACCAAAAACTATTCCCTATTTCATCCTTTAAAATGTACCATCATTAAATATCTGTACTTTTAAATAAAACTATTTAAGCATTAATGGGTCTCACAAAATTCCTCCTACCTAAGTATCTCTCCTTGGATTCTACTCTTCAGGTTTTTTTTTTTTTCTTTCTTTGTTGAATCATGATGTATAGTGCAACATTTTCAGAGTGCCTCACAGGAAAGTCATTCTTTAAGATACTTCTTCATCAAGTAAATGAAATAAAGAAATGCTGTATGTCCCATCCATAGAGGACTGTATGCACAAAAGCATGTTAACATCTCTGTAATAAGGATATGAGCCATCTTGGTTTGAAAAAGAAAACTTATTATAAGAAGCATAAACGGCTGATTAAATTTAAATCACTAACTCCAAACTTACTTGATGACAGTGACCTTTTTGTATTGACACATGCAAGACACATATACATACCACAAAAGTTGCTGTAGTGAGAAAGATGAAAGCGTTGGACCTAGAGGTTCTATCATCAATTTCGTGAGCTTAGGCAAGTCACGTAACCTGCTTTAGGCTTAGTTATGATATATCATAAATATACATCAAAAGCACGAACTTTCTAAGGTTCCTCTTCATAATCTCTGCTTCCATGTGTACTGAATAGCTAATCTACTTCTGTGGCTGTCAGATATGGTACAATTGCATTTGCACTGGTTTCTCCTTTATCATATAAAATACATTTTGAAAAATATACATTCAAATATTCAGAATTATACATCTCGAAGTTTTTCCAACACTCTGGTCCCTCAGACTTATATATTCAACAGTTAAAACATGCCCATTTAGATGCTTTGTGGGAATCTCAATGGAATATGGAGAAAACAGAAATCTTCACTCTCTCTTGAAGCTGGTGCTGTAACATAGTAGGTTAAGCCTTCACTTGCAGTGCCGGCATCCCATATGGGTGATGGTTCAAGTCCCGGCTGCTCCACTTCCAATCCAGCTTCCTGCTAATGGCCTGGGAAAGCAGTGGAAGATGGCCCAAGTGCTTGGGCCCCCCTGAACCCACGTGGGAGTCCCAGACAGAGCTGCTGGCTCTTGGCTTCAATCAGTCCATTCCTGGTCCTTGCAACCATTTGGGGAGTGAACCAATGGATGGAAGATTTCTGTGTTTCTGTCTTTCCTTCTCTCTGTCTGTAACTCTGCCTCTCAAATAAGTAAGTAAATAAATTATAATAAATAAATAATAAGTAATATATAAATAAATTTTTAAAAGATTTTATTTATTTGAGAGGTAGAGTTACAGACAGTGAGAGGGAGAGACAGAGAGAAAGTCTTCCTTCTTTGGTTCACTCCCCAAATGACTGCAACGGCTGGAGCTGCACCAATCCGAAGCCAGGAGCCAGGTACTTCTTCCTGGTCTCCCATGCCGGTGCAGGGGCCCAAGCACTTGGGCCATCCTCCACTGCTTTCCCAGGCCACAGCAGAAATCTGGATTGGAAGAGGAGCAGCCAGGTCTCAAACCAGTGCCCATACAGGATGCCGGCACTGTAGGCTGAGGATTACCCTACTGTGCCACTGCACCAGCCCCTAAATATTTTTAAAAAAGAAAAGATACCTTCACTCTAACTCTCAAAATTACCCCTCCTTCAAGACTGGTCTTCCTTGGTTTTTGGTATCACCATCCACCCATTTGATATAAAAGATATAATCAGTCATTTCTCTTCTGTCTTACCACATCCAATTCATCAGCCAGCTCTATTGACTCTGCCTACAAAACATATCCATAATCCACCTACTTATTTGAAGAAACCATTACTCACTCCAGCACTCTGCATTGACAAAGGCTAATACCTTTCTCCTTCTATAAAGACAAATTTGACTTGGGTTTAATTTTCTATTATTAGAAACTACATTAAGGCCGGCGCCGTGGCTTAACAGGCTAATCCTCCGCCTTGCGGCACTGGCACACAGGGTTCTAGTCCCTGTTGGGGTGCCGGATTCTATCCCGGTCACCCCTCTTCCAGGCCAGCTCTCTGCTATGGCCCGGGAAGGCAGTGGAGGATGGCCCAAGTCCTTGGGCCCTGCACCCGCATGGGAGACCAGGAGAAGCACCTGGTTCCTGGCTTCGGATCAGCGAGATGAGCCCGCAGCGGCCATTGGAGGGTGAACCAATGGCAAAAACGAAGACCTTTCTCTCTGTCTCTCTCTCTCACTATCCACTCTGCCTGTCCAAAAAAAAAAAAAAAAAAAAAACTACATTAAAATGGAATGTTAGCCTAGTTCTAAGCTTATGGTAAATACAACCAAAATGGTAAAATACATCACTACGACAGAAACTAGATATGAACTATAAATACACTGTAGGAAACCATAGCATTGGACTTCCTTATAGACTATGAATCTTGTAACTGAATACGTCTCACACAGGGAAGCTAGGGAGCAGTGTCCAAGGACTTGTCACAAAGTATTAGGTCATCTAGGAGATGGGGCTTCTAACCTATTACCCTCATTGATAAAACTCTTGACTCTTTGTAACTGGGTTCTCAATTGGTGGTGTGGGCATAAGAGGAGCAACACAGAGACCAAGCCCCAGGTTTGCCATATAAGTTTCTATAAGGCTCTCAAAGAAGATTATGTGATACTGCCTTCCTTGTCTGCTTTGCTTCATCGTGTGTATACATCTGAGTAGACTGGAACCACATGCATTTTTCTGAGCCTGAATGCTTAATGTGGCTCCAAAAGATTTCCTAGTGATGGTTGTGCCTCCTAATCTACTTCCATTATTGCTCTCCTGAAATGCATTTTCCACATAACAGACTGTGAACGTTTTAAATATAAATGATAGCTCACTACACTATCCTGCTGGAAATCCTCCCACTCAGAAGTCTATTTCTTCACCCCAGTTTCTGAAACCCCACAAGATCTAGCTCTTGCTTACATCTCCAAAGTTATCTTGTGTCACTCTTCATCTCCCCCCACTGTCTTAAGCCATGGGTGTCAGCATTTAAACTTCTTGACTGTGTCCCTCGTGTTCTACCCTAAGAATTTTGTACTAGCTGTTCCTTCTGCACATATGCTCTTATATTTGAAGTAAAAAGTTATAGCTGGAATATTTAGTTATTCAAAATATATGGTTGTCATTCAGATTTCACTTAGAGTTTCCCTAATTTCACAACCTAAAATAGTCTCCAGGAAGATTATCTGATAAAACGTACCACTATTAACTTACTTGTTTAGAATCTAACTCCTCCACTGGTGTATGAGATCCATGTAAACAGCAGCTTACAACTGCCTTATGTGCCACTATATGGCTAGTTTTTAGACTGGAACCTAGCAGTTGGTGTGCACTAAATTGAATGACAGATCACGTAAGTGATAATGATAAAGTTAAGAAAAGTCACTTTGTGACCTGCAGAATATTTGGGGATGCATTTTATTTGACTCTTGCTGATACATGTTATAAGGCATCATGATCCTCCCTTTTACAGTTATCAATTTGTAAGGGACAAATTAATACAGACAATGAACTAGGCAAAACTCAGGTTAATTTCAACATGGCATACAAGATTATCTAAGATTCTACATTTGGTTTTACCTAAGTAGAAACATTTCATGGAAAATGTGTACTATGTGTATTGTGAATCAGTTTCAAAAAAGTTTTGGACCAGGATAAGCATATTTTCACTAACTTTTTGAAGTATATACACTTATCATTAAAGAAACTATACTTAAAAACAAAAGAGCTAGGCCTGAGGATAAGCTGCAGATATTTGCGATAATTTGTTTCTTAATGTTTTGTTTTATTTGAAAGGCATAGGGACTTATAGGCAAAAGGAGAAAGATCTTCTATCTATTATTAGTTCACTCTCCACATGCCCACAAAGCGATGGCTGGGGCAGATAGAAGCCATACAGGGTGGAAGGGATCTAAGTACTTGAGACATCATCTGCTGCCTCCCAGGAAGAGCATCAGCAAGAAGTCTAGATTCAAACCAAGGTCCTGAATTCCAGTTTTGGATACCCCAAAGCAGCAATTTCATCACAGAGACAAATGCCAACTCCTAGAATTTGTGTTTTTAAATGAAACCATAATTTATGAGATACACCTCAGCTTTCACTTTTTAATTAACAATTGGTAACCATTCCTTTTTAAATTCTAAATAGTGCTTGTGCTTAGGGCTGGTGCTGTGACATAGAGGATAAAGCCGCTGCCTGCAGTGCCAGCATCCCATATGGGCACCGGTTCGAGTCCCGGCTGCTCCACTTCTGATCCAGCTCTCTGCAATGGCCTGAGAAAGCAGCAGAAGATGGCCCAAGTCTTTGGGCCCCTGCACCCACATGGGAGACCCGGAAGAAGCTCCTGGCTCCTTGCTTTGGATTGGTGCAGCTCCGGCCATTGTGGCCATTTGGGGAGTGAACCAGCAGATGGAAGACCCCCTTCCCCCGTGTAACTCTGACTTTCAAATAAATAAATCTTTGAAAAAAAAATGCTTGTCCTTAGCTAATAAGAAGGAAAGTAGACCTTAAAACAACTAAGTGCTAAGAAAGCACTACTTATGCCATTTACTTTCAGAGTTCTAAGTCCTTTGTTTAGTCTTTAACATCTACTGTCATATGTAGATTCCTTTTTAACATTTTGAATTTCTTAATTGATGCCTTTGACTTTATTTCAAAATTAAGTAAAGAAAATGATTAAACAAAAGGAACAGTAGTCTTCCAGGAAAGGATCTCTCTAGTGAGAAAAAAAAAAAAAAATGGGGAGGACTACTAACTCTGCCACAGCAAATTTGTTCCTTTTCCTTTGACTATTACAGTAAGCATAAAGTTGTGTGTGTGTGCTTCAAGTTATATAAATGCTAATTAGACTTGGTTTTTTATATAAAAATGGAATGATTATCTTCTCTACTTCCCTAATCTAATATGGGCCCTTCTACTACAGTATGGTGTTCTGAGCATTGTATTATATTTTTCAACTTAAAAGTTGAAAAACCCCATATGTTTTTCTTCCTTTTATATTTTTCTCTTTCTTTTCCTAATGCTTTATGTGTATGTGTGTGCTTTTCTAGTTACTTGCAGTGTTCCAAATAAGAAACATAATGACCTTAGGAAAAATGTCAGATAACCATGTAGCTTCAAGATCTGGCCACAGTTTCTGGCCTAACAAGGATATAAATATTTCATAGAGATCAAACCAGGAACATTTGCAACTTTACCAGGTGGTGAATAACTTTCTGAGGCTAAAAACCAAAGTGTCTCTCTACTAGGGTTCCCATGAATAGAATTGATGTGTAGCAACTTCTAGCATTCTCTTGTCTCAGTGTCACCATTAATAAATTTCTAAGCAAACACACACACACACACACACACTAAAGTCTAGAGTACAAAACATAGCATAAGGCATGGGCATTTTGGTAATGGCTTGGAATTAAAATTCCCCTTTATCTTTTCATGTGTTTTTAAGGGAAAAAGCTCTTTTAGCACTTTATTCAACGCATCCTTGTATTTGTTCTCAGAAAGCCACACTCTGGCAGCCACCTAATTGTATGTAGGCAATGGTGAGAAAGACACAAGGCCTTCATCAGTTTGGAAAGTATCCTTTTTCTTATTTCGAATCAGTCTACCACTTGAAGAAGAATCACATTTTACACAATAAGCTACTTAAAAAACCTCATCCATAATTGTAAAAAATCTTCTTCCTCAATACAAGTGGAAGGGCATGGCAGAATATGACTCTGAAATGAAAGTTTCCAAGGCAAGTTGTCAGCGGATGGCAGTAGGAAAACTATTTCATTTCTGGGTGCTTCTCAAAAATTCCATAAGCTCATTGAGGAAAGGATTATTTTTAGTCACCTTTATACTCTCAGTTACTCGCCCTGTGCATGATCGCACACATTTAGGAAATAAATAAAGCTTTAGTTTCCACATCCACTCTGCGACACAGATAGATAAATTATCTACTTCGGAAAGGCTGAAAAGGCTACTTAGCCCTAACCAAAAGCTGAGAGGTTTTACTGAACAGGAAAAAAAGAGCACTTTAACTTTTAGTTAAAAGAAAAACCATTTCAGAGAAAAGGACTGATTAAGAGAGAAACACTGGTCATTTTCAGAGGATTTTGAGTTATTACCTTCCTTCACAGAGAGGTCCGCCAGTTTGAGGGGTAATTCTGAGCTTCCCGCTGTAGCAGCTGAACTCTGGATGTCCGGTAAGGCATTCCGGCGGCCTGCTCTCGCTGAAGTTGCAAAATTAGTGACCATAGACTCCACATCAGTCATGCTTGTTGAATCTGTCTTCATAGCAACATCTACAAATAGAATGCGCACATGAAGAAAAGGGTGAGCCTCATCAGAGGTAAAGAATCACCAGTGGGCATGAGAATCTATCAGTGACTACCGTCTTCATCTCTGTCTACTGCAGTGCTCCTGGAGCTTCCATTTTCACATTTGCTGAATAGAACAGGCGGGAGCCAGATTGTTATAAATAACCCCTGAGCTGAACTAGCCACTTGGATGTTTTAGGAGGCAGTAGTCCCTTGCCTTTTGTTCTGCTTTTCTATGTATAAATCAGCCAAACCAGGGCTTGGAAGGAAATGAAAACTGGCTTGCTTGACCACTCCTGTAGAGACTCTGCCTGCCAGAATTTGCTTATGGTGCTCGGTCAAGCTGCAATCAAATCACTGTAATTCGTAGGGACTACACAGATCAATTTCTGTTCTTATTCTTTAGAAATGAGAAATTCAACCTATCTCAAAGGCTTTTTCCCCATGGAAAGCTGTGTCTTTTGATCTGTTCTGGTCCCCAAAGCAATTTTCAGTAGATACATGTTCATGTTAGGGGAAGTTAAGACCCATTTTATCTTTCCTTGCCTTTGAGTGGACACGGTAAAGAATGATGCTTTCTGAAGCATCTGTTATTTTCCTAGCAATTGTCTCTCTCTAAGAAAGAATTCTCAAGAGATCAAGCACTGTACTGGGAGAGAGGTAGCAGTTATTTATTCTAAAGCTGATCCTTCTTCATATGATGTTTTCCAATGAAGCTTTCCTAAGTTCAGTATTTTAAAAGCTTCAGTATTTTAAAAGCAGCTGCAGAAGCCAGTGCTGTGGCACTGCAGGCTAAGCCTCCATCTGCGGCACAGGCATCCCATCTGATCCAGCTCTCTGCTATGGTCTGGGACAGCAGAAGATGGTCCAAGTGCTTGGGCCCCTGCACCCATGTGGGAGATCTGGAAGAAGCTCCTGGCTCTTGGCTTCTGATTGGCCCAGCTCCAACTGTTGCTGCCATTTGGGGAGTGAACCAGCAGATGGAAGACCTTTCTCTCTGTCTCTCCCTCTTTCTGTCTCTACCTCTCAAATAAAAAAATAAAAGAAGCTACAGTGGTGGCAGCAGAAGCTGCAGCAAGCATTTATTCAAAAACTATCAGATGTCAGCTTCTCAGGCATTGAAAGTACAGTGGTAAGATGCACTTAGGGTACTTGTATTCTCAAAGGGGAGATAAAGGTATTCATGCAAGAGGAGGATACAGATAACACAGAATATGCTAAGGATCACCAAGGGATGGAAATAACAATTTGTGACACTTATAAGTACAGAAATATGTGAACCCTAGCTTATACACAAAGCCACCCAAATTTTTCATGGTTGTTACAATGTAGCCCTTTCCAAATAGTTAATAAATTTAAAAAATGATAAAAATGAAGTGAAATTATAAATGTTACACACTTGATTCTAGAAAATCCTTCAGTCTATAGCATCCAAGAAATATATGTTGAGCTTATTTTCATCCTTGGGAGTTCAGGAGTAGTCTGAAATTGACCAAGAAAGGAGGCACTCTTTGTCCAGATATTTTCATCTTTTCAAGAGTCGCAGGAAACGTGAGCATTTAAACTTCCAAAACATTCTGTGAGGTAGTAAGGTATGACCCTCACTTTGTCAATGAGGATGGAAATTGGGACCCATAAAATTAAGTGACTCATTTAAAGTTGCACAGTTACTAATTTAGCACCCAGGGGTACACAGTGTGTGTGTGTGTGTGTGTGTGTGTGAAAGAGAGAGAGAGAGAGAGAGAGAGAGAGAGATCCTCCATCTTCTGATTCCCTCCCTAAATGGGCTCAACCTCAAAAACCAAGATCCAGGAACCCTATCTGGGTCTCCCATGTGGGTGGCAGAGGCCCAAGCACTTGGGCATTCAACTAGTACTTTTCCAGGTGCACTGGCAAGAAGCTGGGTCAGAAGCAGAGAACTCTAATATGAGATGCCAAAAGCACAAGTTTTTTTGTTTTTTGTTTTTTGTTTTTTTTTTGACAGGCAGAGTGGACAGTGAGAGAGAGAGAGAAAGGTCTTCCTTTTGCCGTTGGTTCACCCTCTAATGGCCTACCGCTGCGGCCGGCGCACCGCGCTGATCCAATGGCAGGAGCCAGGTGCTTCTCCTGGTCTCCCATGGGGTGCAGGGCCCAAGGACTTGGGCCATCCTCCACTGCACTCCCTGGCCATAGCAGAGAGCTGGCCTGGAAGAGAGGCAACCGGGACAGGATCGGTGCCCCAACCGGGACTAGAACCCGGTGTGCTGGCGCCGCAAGGTGGAGGATTAGCCTAGTGAGCCGCGGCGCCGGCCCAAAAGCACAAGTTTTAGCTTAACCCACTGCATCATAATGCCAGTCCCAATGTTTGGTTCTTTTGTGAGCAACCCCACTATCCATGATATGCAACTTTCTTTTTTTTCTTTTCAACTTTTATTTAATAAATATAAATTTCAAAAGTACAACTTTTGAATTATAGCAGCTTTTCTCCCCATAACCTCCCCCCCACACACAACCATCCCATTTCCCACTCTCTTGCTTATCCCATTCTTCATCACGATTCATTTTAAATTATCTTTATATACAGAAGATCAACTTAGTACATACTAAGTAAAGACTTCAATAGACTGCACTCACACAGACACACAAAGTATAGAGTACTATTTGAGTAGTAGCTTTACTGTTAATTTGCACAGTACAACACATTAAGGACAGAGATCCTACAAGGGAGCAGGTAACTCCTGTTGTTGTTTTAACAATTGACACTCTTATTTATGACATCAGTAATCACCCCAGGCTCTTATCATGAGCTGCCAAGGCTATGGAAGCCGCTGAGTTCACCAAGGCCATATTCAAAGTGGAAGTTTTCTCCTCCCTTCAGAGAAAGATATTGCTTTCTTTGATGGCCCATTCTTTCTGCTAGGATCTCACTCACAGAGATCTTTCATTTAGGTCATTTTTTTTTGACAGGCAGAGTGGACAGTGAGAGAGACAGAGAGAAAGGTCTTCCTTTTCCGTTGGTTCACCCTCCAATGACCGCTGCGGCTGGAGCACTGTGGCCGGCGCACCACACTGATCCAAAGCCAGGAGCCAGGTGCTTCTCCTGGTCTCCCATGAGGGTGCAGGGCCCAAGGACTTGGGCCATCCTCCACTGCACTCCTGGGCCATAGCAGAGAGCTGGACTGGAAGAGGAGCAACCGGGACAGAATCCGGCGCCCTGACTGGGACTAGAACCCAGGGTGCCGGTGCCGCAGGCAGAGGATTAGCCTAGTGAGCTGTGGCGCCGGCCCTTTTTAAAATTTTTTTTTGACACAATGTCTTGGCTTTCCATGCCTGCGAAACTCTTATGGGCTTTTTAGCCAGATCCAAATGCCTTAAGGGCTAATTCTGAGGCCAGAGCGCTGTTGAGGGCTTTTGCCATTCTATGTGTCAGCTGTGTATCCTGCTTTCCATGTAGGATCTCCTTTTTAATTCTATCAATTATTTACAGGCACTGGTCTTTTTTATGTAATCTCTCTGACACTTAATCTTATCTTTTTGATGAATTATGAACTTAAACTGATCACTTTAACTAGTAGGATGGCATTGGTACCTGCCATCTTGATGGGATTGAATTGGAATCCCCTGTCACGTTTCTTCTTTTAATTTTTTTTTTTAATTTGACATGTAGAGCTATAGACAGTGAGAGAGAAAAGAGAGAGAGAGAGAGAGAGAGAGAGAGAGAGAGAGAGAGAAAGGTCTTCCTTCCTCTGGTTCACTCCCCAAATGGCCGCTATGGCCGGCGCTGCGCCAATCCAAAGCCAGGAGCCAGGTGCTTCCTCCTGGTCTCCCATGTGGGTGCAGGGGCCCAAGCACTTGGGCCATCCTCTATTGCCTTCCTGGGCCACAGCAGAGGGCTGGAGTGGAAGAGGAGCAACCGGGACTAGAACGCAGCACCCATATGGGATGCCCGCGCTGCAGGCAGAGGATTAACCAAGTGAGCCAAGGCACCAGCCCCTTCCCTGGCACGTTTCTAGCTCTACC
Source organism: Lepus europaeus (assembly GCF_033115175.1). Taxonomy (NCBI): domain Eukaryota; kingdom Metazoa; phylum Chordata; class Mammalia; order Lagomorpha; family Leporidae; genus Lepus; species Lepus europaeus. Next base: position 121,764,887 of record NC_084829.1, on the reverse strand, counting down.
ATTGGGGTAAGTCCGAGTGAGCATGTGCTCAACTGTACATCTCCTCCCTCTCTTATTCCCACTCTTATATTTAACAGGGACCACTTTTCAGTTAAATTTAAATGACTAAGAATAACTATGTGTTAATTAAAGAGTTCAACCAAGTAGAACAAAAAGGAATAAAATAATAAGTTGTTCCTCGACAGTCAGGACAAAGGATGATCAAGTCGTTGTTTTTCATATTGTCCATTTCACTTCAACAGCTTTCCTTTTAGGTGCTCAGTTAGTTGTCACTGATCAGGAAAACATACGATATTTGTCCATTTGGGACTGGCTTATTTCACTCAGCATGCTGTCGTCCACATTCCTCCACTTTGTTGCAAATGACCGGATTTCTTTTTCTTTCTTTCTTCCTTCCTTCCTTCCTTCCTTCCTTCCTTCCTTCCTTCCTTCCTTCCTTTCTTTTTCTGCTGTATAGTATTCTATAGTATTCAAAATTTCTTTATCCAGTATTCTGTTGATGGGCATTTAGGATGATTCCATATCTCAGCTATTGTGAATTGAGTCACAATAAACATTGAGGTGCAGATAGCTCTTTTATTTGGCAATTTAATTTCCTTTGGGTAAATTCCAAGGAATGGGATGGCTGGGTTGTATGGTAGGTCTATATTCAGGTTTCTGAGGACTCTGCAAACTGACTTCCATAGTGGCTTTACCAGTTTGCATCCCCACAACTTGCAATTAAAGATATGGAAATGCTGACACAGTTTGGAACCACATCTTATTTCCAAGCTTTCATTCTGTCATTAATCATAACATCACATTAGAAGCAAGTGTTATGTATGGAATATGTCTTCCTGTGTAACTGCAAATTTAGTACGCTAGGCTTTGAGGAACAGTTTCACGAATACTTGCCTGGTAACCCAGAATCTTAAAATCAAAGATAAAAATACATATAAAATATTAATATATATTATTTTAAGTAAGTGTTATGCATGTTAAATTAAAAGATAAATTTCTCCAGCAAGGTGGGATATGTTAAAAGAATACTTATATGTTGAAAAAGAACTTCTAGGGGCTAGCGCTGTGGAGCAGTGGGTTGAAGCCCTGGCCTGAAGCACCGGCATCCCATATGGGTGCAGTCCTGGCTGCTCCTCTTCCAATCTGGCTCTCTGCTGTGGCCTAGGAAGGCAGTGGAAGATGGCCCAAGTATGTGGGTCTCTGCACCCAAGTGGGAGACCAGGAAGAAGTTCCTGGCTCCTGGCTTCAGATTGGCGCAGCTCCAGCCAGGCAGAACCAGCAGAAGGAAGACCTTTCTCTCTGTCTCTCCCTCTCACTGTCTGTAACTTTACCTCTCAAATAAATAAATAAAATCTTAAAAAAAAGAAAAAGAACTTTTGAAAGGTGACCTGAAGGAGCAGGAATTAAGCACAGCAGTTCAGATAACTGCATCCCATATCAGAGCACTTGGGTTTGGTTCCTAGTTGATTACTGGCTTCAGCTCCTGACTCAAGCTTCCTGCTAATGCAGACTATGGGAGGCAGCACTGATGGCTCAAGTGGTTTGGTTGCTGCCTCCCACAGGGGAGATCTGGAATGAGTTTCTGGCTCCCCACTTTGGCCTGGGCCCAGCCTAGTCACTGGCCACTCAGGGTATTAAGGAGTGAAAGAGTGGATAGGACTTTCTCTCTTTCTCTCTCCCTCTCTCTTTCTGGCTTTGCCTCTCAAATTAAAAAAAAAAAAATCCATTAAATGTGGCTCACAGAATAGGCCATCAACATGAAAGAAAAAAATTCTGTGTCCTAACTTTATTTCAAAATTGATTTGTTTTATAAGTTTTTTATTTTGTCTACGTATTATTCTATACGTTGACAAAATTCTATTAATTAATTAATTAATTAATTCTATGAATTAATCCTTTTGTAGACTGGTGCTAGAAAATAAAATCATCACAAAACTAAAGTTTGTTGGTTATAATCATACCACTTAAATAGCAGAATTAGCTATACAAGGAGATTAAGCAGTAAGGCTGCTGTACGCTGAAGCTTTCCTGGTCATTTTTCAAATTGCACTCAGCTCCATCTCCCTTTAAGAACCTGCTACTGATACTGAGTAGACAGGATGGCATGCTCCACCACGGTAGACCAGATGCTCACCCAGCCCAGTCCTGCAGGGGTGTGGGAAGATGGTGCTTTCTCAGTGAAAAGTCATCTTATCTTCCTGACTGAATGTGTTTACGGCTTACAGATGGTTGGCAGGAGCACTTGAATCCATAGGGGTGCTTCCTAACTGGGCTCTTTAACTTCCTGGCAAGACTTTTTTGCAGCATTGAAAACAACCTGAAACTCCATCAGGAAAAGAAAGTGACTCAAATATGTATACCATAGCATGAAATTTTACAGTTTTTTTTTTCAAAATTTCTATATGTGAAAGTCTGTACATGATACATTGTGAAACAGACAAGTTTAATTTTTTTTTTAAAAAAATTATTCATTTGAAAGGAAGCCTGTCAGATTTGGAGAGACAGAGATCTTCCTCTGGTTCATTCCCAGAATGGCTACAACAACAAGGACTGAGGTGTGCTGCAGCCAAGAGCCAAGAACTACATCCAGGTCTCCTACATGAGTGTCAGAGGCCCAAGTATTTGGGTCATCATCTGCTACCTTCCCAGGCCGCACTAGCAGGAAGCTGAATGAGAAGCAGACTGGAACCATCACTCTCGGGATGGGAGCATCGCAAGTGGCAGCTTAACGTACTGTGCCACAATACTTGCCTTTAAAGCAAGTTTGAAAAGTACTATCTACAGCATGGGGAAGAAAATGGGAAAATCTAACATGATTTTGACTTTGGACAAAGAATGAAATTTCTGTTATTAATAGTAGAGTAAACAAAGATACTATTAACCTTTTTTCAGTACCTTTTTACATCTCTTGACTTGTAATCATGGGCACATATTACCTTTTCAAAAAGGTAATTTCAAAAATTTGAAATTTCAAAAAATTGAAACATTTATCCAGGAAAATTATGAATAAACAGCTATTCTAGCACATAGAGGCTCTAAAAGTAACAGTTTGACAATTTAACCAAACAATAGCATACATCTAGGCGAAAATTTCTCTCTTGCCCAAACAGCCACCTTGTTATTTTTCTATGTAACACTAATTATGTACGCTTGATTTTTTAAAAGCAGTGACACATATACAAAGACAATTGCTCTCTCAAAGAGAGCATAGAAAGATGAGAAAACATTATTAAGAAAAATGAAAGAGAATAATGTCAGGCTCTTTGAATTATCTATGTTTAAAAAACTAATTATATTTATGTTTCCTAACCAAAGTAGCCAAGTCACTATCAACTCTTCCCTTTTTTTTCATATGGAATTAGCAGCAGAATCTGGATAAGTTCTGCTTTAACTGTGGTTTTAAGCAGGAGCTGAAACCATCTGGATATTGGAGATTCCACGAAGTCCTTGCACTCCCACAGCAAAGTAATGGAACTGGCATTGCCCAGGATCCACACAGGAAAATAGATGGTTTTCAGGATGCCTTAACAGAAGGCTATTATATAGCTGAATATACACAAATGCCCAGCATTTGTACAACATCCAAAATAATGAAGTTTCAAGACCACGTAACCCAAGAGAACAAAGATGTTCAACCTAGGTGACAGGCATTTAGCCTAATGGTGAAGATGCCAAATGGAATATCCCACATCCCATAAGGGTATATGTGAGCTTGCGCTCAGCTCCCGATTCCTGTTTCCTGCTAATGCACACCTGGGGAAGCAGCCAGTGATGGTTCAAGTTCTTGGGTCCCTGTCACCCATGTGGAACGTCTGGATTGAATTTGGGGTTCCTGGCTTTGGCCTGGCTCAGTCATGGTTGTTAAGGCATTTAGGAACCAGTGGATAGGATTTCTCTCTCTCAGACAAATACATATATATATATATATATATATATATATATTTTAAATATATATTACATATATTATCTAAATATATATATTATCTAAATATCTAAATATTATCTAAATCAGCTCCCAGTGGACTCAAAGGAGCGTACTAAGAACACAGTATGCTAGTATGTTATAAGCCTAATTGTAAACAAAGAATGTTATAAGCATGACTGCAAACAAATACTGGATTTTGCAACCTCTTTCCCTCCTATGACAGGCCACCTCTTAGTTCACACACATCCCTTCTTCAGACTTCCTTCCAGGAAAGACTGCTAGAAGATGGACACTTTCTTTTCTCATCTCTAGATTCATGTCACTCACCCCATCTTCCCCAGTGAAACCACAACTCATTCTGTATGCAAGACTTTAAATAAACTTCTTACTCACTAAATTAGTTCTCTGGGGGTATGAGTCAGACTATCTAAAAAGGAAAAACACTTAGAATAACAAAACAAAGAAGGAAAAATACACACTTTGGAAAGTCAGAGTTTTTCCTAGTTAAAAATAAAGAGATAGACAGACTCTGGTCCCAGGTTATAATCAAACACTTTATCTCTCTCTAGTTCTCAATATCTTAATACTTTATGCTAGAATTCCTCAGTTCTCTGCTTACAGCTCATTATTTTCCATAATTTTCTGCTTTGGAACATGTAAACCTCTTCCAAACAATGTGAAAGAACTGAAACAATTACCTCTTTATATGCCAACAGAAACATAATTGTTACCCAGTCAACATTTAAATTATTGAGTCTAAGGCCCTGAGTTGTCCCACAAGCAAGAAAAAAAGAACACTATTTGGTGAGACGAGATGCATACTCATCCTTCCAGATACCTTTTTTTTTTTTTTACTTCAAACCCTATTATTTGGAAATAAACTAAAAGCATCCACATGTAAAGTGTGAATCCTTCAACACATCCATTCTCCTAAGTATCAAAACCATTTCAGGCTAAATAGAGCTTATGTGAATTATATGCACATATAAATTTTTTAAGTTAGAAAAATTCCTTCTTTCAAAATTACTCCTCATGTAGTATTTCTGTGCCTCCCCCATAAGCCAAGGGAATTCTACATCGTGCTTGTTGGTGCACGTGATTTTTTTCATGCTTACATGGTTGACAAAAACTACACAATCTTTCAAGTGTACACTGGCAAGCACATAGAAGTTATTTTTACCACAGAGAATCTTTGACAGTTTAAACATGTAAAATCCAAAATACAAAATCAAATTGATTTTTCTATAGTATTCCAAATGAAACAATGCACACATCTGAATACTTTTTCAGCACAGCAATACTTACTATATTAAGGTAGGGCTGCTTGAGAGAATAATACAGGCCGGCATGGATTAAGATAAAAAAGATGAACTGCCATAAACCATGTAACCCTTTGTGTGTATGTGTGTGTGTGTGTGTATGATGGGGGGTAGGGAATATAAAAATTTAATTGGTCATTTTATTCTTCTTAGTCTCTTACTACAAAAAGATTTGCCCAACATACACCTTCCATAAAGGATTATAGAAGGTATTTGCAATGGGACTTTCCCCAATCCTTTGCAGCTTCCCAAAGGACTAAGAGAGCTCTTTAGTTACTTCAGGCTTTAAGAAAGGACAGTATGATCCAGCTTCCCAGATGCATTAAGTGATGCATCCACATAATACAGTCAGTCTGTATTGTATCAAAGTCCTTCCCTGGTTCCTACTTTACGCATGGTACCAATTACCAGAATTCCTCCTAGAAACATCACCTACTGGAGCAAAAATAAGAATGAGAATCACTGTGTGATAAAAGTCTTCCCCCTCCCACCAAAAAATAAGTCTCCTTTTATAAAACAATCTGTTTCTCCAGAGGCAGAAAGAGACAGGCAAACAGAGCTCCTGTCAGCTGATTCACTCCTCAAATGCCTGCAAACAGCCAGAATGGACAGAAGCTGGCATCTGGGAATCCACTCCATGCTTCCTACATAGGTAGCAGGATGCCCAAATGAGGCATCACCACTACTTCCTGAAATGTGCAATAGTGAGAAAACAAACGTCAGGCACCAGAGTGAGGGGAAGGAGTCCAGGCTTCTGATAGGAGGAAAAGGGAATTTTAACTTCTGGGTCAAAAAATTGCCCAGATTTCTTTTTAAATACTTTATCTTGTGTGTGTGTATGCGTGTGTGTGTGCGCATGATTTTCTTTATGTGTGTCATAAGTACGTAGTGGGTGGTATCCAGAACAAAGAATAATACTTTCACTTCTCTTTTAGTTAAGTGTAGTTCTGGGTGGTTATAAACCACAGCAGAACATCTGTCCCATCTTATGTCTTACATAGTTGTGGACTTCTTCCTCTCACCTTTTTATTTCTGTATTTCTGAGTGATCAGAACTGAGAGGACTAGAAGAAATGATTTTATTCACCTTTTCCCCATCTTATCTCAAACCCTCCCATAATTTTCCACTTTCATTTATTTTACATTATCCTTTCTAACCAGATTAAATATTATTAAGATGAATTATTAAGATTAAATATTATTGTGTTCCTACTTTTTGAAGGGACTGGAGCCTGCTTAAAGAAGCATGGGTGTGCGGCGTTGTGGCACAGCAGAGTCATCCATGTCTTGCAATGCCAGCATCCCATATCAGAGTGCCACTTCGAGTTCTGCTGCTCTGCTTCCTATCTTCTTCCCTGCTAACGTGCTTGGGAAAGAAGCAAATGATGGCTCTGGGTCCCTGCCACCCATATGGGAGACCTAGATAGAGGTTCTGGCTCCTAACTTTGGTCTGGCCTAGCCGTGGTTGTTGAAGGCATTCGGAAAATGAATTCATTCTCTTTATCTCTCCCTCTCAACCTCTCTCTGTCACCCTGCCTTTCACATAAATGAATAAACCTTTACATAAAGTAGGATCTGGATTCAGTTCAAGATGTGTTTATTTACCACTAAGTGTATGCAATGAGCTTAGGGATTTGGAGCAATGGGTAAGGACTTTCCAACTGGAGATATAAAGGCTGCATACAAAGTGGCTCCATCTGGTGGGCAAAGGAAAAGGAGTCTACCTTCACAGGAAGCATAGCACAAGAGCGGGGTCCCAGAAAATGAATAAACAAATTCCAGTGAGAGGCTACCCTCACTCAACTGTCCATTTCTCATTTTTTCCCTTTTGCAATTGCTTTTGGACAGAAAGTATTCCTAGACTTAAAAAAAAAAAAAAAGAGAGAGAGTGCAAAAAGACATTCTGAGCACATAAAAGACCCAGAATTAAGTTTGCACTAATGAGAAAACAATACAGTTTTTAAAGTTCTTGTGGTCTGCATGCACTCTTGCCTTCTCAGAAGGAATGTAGCCTGTCCGCATAGGGAAGTTTAAATGCAAGGACTGAGAAACCAGTTCCTCTTTTAATGAGATAGGTGGTTTTAAAATGTCAAATGACTGTGGATGACATCAGTAGCAAAGAAAGAAGAGGAAGTAAATTCTGATCAACATGGTCACAATAGAAATGGCTTTATATCCCTCCACTTAGTACAGGGACTGGAATACAGTTGCTTAATGAGCTCAGTAAACAAATAGTGAATTAATAGCTGATACCTGACAATTATGAGTAAGCAAATATAATCAGTGAAGTTTCATTAATGTTTGTAATCATGACAAAAAATTTAAAAAAAATCTGAAAGGTTAATTATTAAATTTTAAAATGGCTTTGTTACATTAACATGAAAATAGCTTTGGCTGTAAACTAATGGCAAATATGATGCCTTACAAGTATGGGTAGGAAACACGATTCACAGAGCAAAATTGTTAGAGCTTCAAATATTAAAAGCATCTAGGGTACCTCATAGTTACACTATTCTGAAACAAGACCTTTGTGAAAGTGAATATAAATATGAAACTAAAAAAAATGCCAACCTTAGGACAATTACACACAGTAAATAAGCTTTTCCTGATTAGCTAGGGATCAGAAAGTTGGAAGAGTAGGGAGGGAGCTTACTGCTCTAGTCTAGGAGAATATAGTTTTAAAAAGTGGAGAGAATGAAGTTTCAGGGAAGAGTTAAACAGAAAATGGCATAGAAAACTCTATGCAAAATAGAGGGACACAGTGGACCTATGTGGAGAGTAGGCACACCCACAACTCAGGACCTCAGCAGCCAAGAGCCTCCATACCAGTGTTGGAAACTGAGTAAGACCAGACTGCAGCAGCCCAAGCCACTGGCTATAAAGCTGCAGGAAGAGCCTAGCGGGACTCCTGCTTGTAGCCCCATGGGGGATAGTGTACCTGCCAAACTAGAGGAAAAAAAAAAAGGCAGGGCATGTTTCTCTCTCCCCTGCAATGGCATCCTGTAACAAGCTGATAGAGAATGGGTGCCATTTTGGACATACATACAGCTGAGCCAGCTCGTGTTGGTGCCAAGTTGAGACTCCTGAATCTGGTACAGAGAACAGGGGCTTGGTGCTCATGATTGTGGGAGGCTTGTGTGCTGGGACTGTGAAAAAACTGAGGATGTGTAGGAGGATTCATGGTGTGGCTGGGAATTTGGACAATCACACCATGGAAGTGGAAGGGTCCACACCCTCAGGGTTTCCTGGTTACTTGGTAAGGGACATTGCTGGGAATCAGAGCTTACCCTGAAGACTGCACAGATCCTTTGTGTGGTCTTTGGGGCAGAGCAGATGAATATTATACCCACTGGGACTAGCGTTCAGGCACTGGTCTCCTTTGAGGAGAGGAGCTCAGCTGAGCAGAATAAACCTCCCTTCTGATAAAAAAAAAAAAAGAGAGAGAGAGAGAGGAGATTTACCACACCAAACCTGGGTGTGTCACATTAGACATGAAATTCACCCTGGAGAACTGAACAGAGCTCCCTAGCCACACCCAAAACACTTAAAGCAGACACTCCACTAATCTACAGAGGCATAGCACAAAGATAAAAGCTGCCACAAAGAAAAAGCAAAGAAACCAATAAGTATCTCCACAAATGCCAAACAACAAATGCACCAATTCAAGAAACAAGAATAAGGAAGACAACATGGCATCCCCAAAAGAACAAAACACATCAATACTAGATTGTAAAGATGATGAGATTGAAGAAATGCCAGAAATGGAATTTAAAAAAAACCTGATAATAACATAGAAGTAATCAGAAGCAAATGCATTAACTAATGAAATCCATAAATGACATGAAAGAAAATTCCTCCCACAAAATTGAGATCTTAAAGAGAAATCAAACTGAAATGAAATGAGGAATTCATGGAACTCAATGAAAAAGAAAAATTCAATAAAACAAATAAAAATGCAGTGGAAAGCTTTAACAACAGAATTGGTGAAACAGAAGAAGAAATATCTGATTAAGAAGACAAAGCACAGGAAATTATACAGTCAAACCAAAAACAAGAAGAGGAAATTAGAAAACTAAAAAACACTGATGGGAATCTACAGGATACTATCAAACGACCCAACATATGTGTTCTAGAAGTACCTAAAGGTGTGAAAGAGAGAAAAGATTAGAAGGTCTTTTTAGTGAAACAATAAAAGAAAACTTCCTTAATTTGGAGAAAGAAAGGGACATCCAAGCACAGGAAGCACATAGAACTCATAATAGGCATGACCAGAAAAGATCTTCACCATGACACATTGTAATCAGACTCACCACAGTAAAACATAATGAAAATATTCTAAAATGTGCAGAAGAGAAATGCCAGATTATTTTCAGAGGATATCCAATTAGACTCACAGCAGACTTCTTATCAGAAATCCTACAGGCTAGGAGAGAATGGTGAGATGAAGCCCAAGTCTTAACAGAAAAAAACTGTCAACCAAGAATATTATACCCTATAAAACTCTCATTTATGAATGAAGGTGAAATAAAGATCTTCCATAACAAACAGAAATGGAAAGAATTTGTCACCATCCATCCAGCCCTGCAAAAGATGCTTAATGATGTGCTGCACACAGAAACACAGAAACATGGTCATCACTATGAAAGAAGGTAAAGGAAGAAAATATCCCAGTAGAAGTACAAAGGAAATCCAAAGTAAAAAATAGAAATACTGTCAGAAAAATGGCAGCACAAAGCCATTTCTTATCAATAGTCACCTTGAATGTAAATGGCCTTGACTCTCCAGTGAAAAGACACAGAATGCCTAAATGGATTAAAAAACAAAACCCATATATTTGCTGCCTATAAGAAACACATCTCACCAACAAAGATGCATGCAAACTGAAAGTGAAAGGATGGAAAAAGATATTCCATGTTAATAGAGCTGGTGTAGCCATCCTATCATCAGAAAAAATAGACTTTAGCACAAAAACTCCTAAGAGAGACAAAGAAGGACGCTATGTGATGATTAAGGGATCAATTCAACAGGAAGATATGACTATTATAAACATAAATGCACCTAATTATAGGGCACTGAGCTATTTAAAAGATATGTTACTGAACTTAAAGGGAGACTCCAATACAATAGTAATGCGGGCCTTCAATACCCCACTTTCAGCAATGGACAGATCAACCAAACAGAAATCAGAAAGGAAACAGCAGAGTTAACCTACACTATAAACCAAATGGACCTAACATATCTACAGAACTTTTCATCCTATAATTGCAGAATATACATTCTTCTCACCAAGGCATGGAACTTTCTCTAGGATTGACCACAAGCTAGGCAGTAAAGCAAGTCTCAGCAAATTCAAAAGTATCGAAATCATACCAGGAATCTTCTCAGACCACAATGGAATGAAGCTGGAAATCAGCAACTCAGGAATCTCTAGAACATATGCAAATACATGGAGACTGAACAACATGCTTCTGAATGAGCAGTGGGTCATAGAAGAAATCAAAAGAGAAATCAAAAAATGTCCAGAAACAAATGAAGACAATAATACAACATATAAAAACTTATGGGACACAGCAAAAGCAGTGTTAAGAGGAAAATTTACAATACCAAATGGAACTCCTGCATCCCAGATATGGGTGCCTGGATTTTAATCCTGTCTCCATTCTCAGTCCAAGCTTCCTGCTGATGTGAACCCTGGGAGGCAGCAGTGATGACTCAAATGATTCCACTTATCACTCATGTCTTTGTATTATGAATGACTCCAAATTCTTTACAAATCTTCCTTTGGTAATTTAAATTTGCACATAATCAAAAAATACACATGTCAAATGAAAATTTCAAAGCAAAGCTTTGATCAATGACAGAATTTCTTAACTACCTTAGCAAAGCCTTGGGAGACTGCAGTTTAAATAATATTTTTGTTTGCTAAGCAGTACATACAGAGCAATGGAAAGTTTGGTTGCCTAAAAGTGAACATTCCTGAAGTTGAATACTGCATCCTTCTAAAAGACTTTTGGTTTCCACCTAGGCATTTAATTTCACTGTTAATTAACTTTGTACACTTACCAAAAGTGATATTAATATTACCTATTTTACTACCTTCAATCCAGACAACTGAATGGCTACAAATATGTTTGGTTAGGAACTACACAAGTGAAATTTGTTTTGTTATCAGTAATATGAATTTATAGGTGCTATAATAGAGTATCCATTATATCAACTGACCTGTTAAAACCATGTGTTGATGTGACTTTAGAGAGAGCCTCTGATTTTGTGGGTATAAAGACAAAATAAGATCAATTATGAGATGTTTCCAGAAACTTGGTGTTTAATAATAGGCATTAAAAATAATTTATGTCTGTCCCTACCCCTACCAAACATACACACAATTTCCTCAAACTTGGCTACATTTCTGCATCATTTGAATGAGTAAAACACCTGTCACAGAAAACCACCTCTCTCTTACACTGTCCATGAGGAGGTTTTTTTCACTCAAGGTGAAATTTTGACATACTTTAAGCAACAAATTTGGCTTCTATATTCTCAATAGCTAAAATAAAATCAAAATGTTCAATTTCCTTATGATGCCTGAAAAATAATTCCTATTCTAACATAATACCGTGGAAGAAGAGGGTTCAAAAACATGAGTATGTGAGAGAGCACTGCTTTCTCAGTGAGCTTGTTCTGTTCATGCATTTAAAACTGTATCTTTTCTCTGCAGCTCCTGGTACCCCTTAACTCGCTCTATTTCCTTTTAGCACTTATTAGCTTCCAACATATTTTCTAGTCTACTTATGATTGCATTTGTTGTTTATTGTCTATCTCTTGCCACTAGAATGCAAAGCTATACAAAGCAGAGGGTTTTATAGTTTGTTTCACTGCTGTACTCATAGCACTAAAGGCCATGCCTAACAATAAGTACATAAATATTTGTTTATTAAAGAATGATTTATTTTGCTTTTCCAAAATAATTTTTGTATATCACAAAAATATGTTCAGTATATGTTCATTAATGGGAAAAAGACAATTCTGAATGGCATAAAGAAGGATTAAACTAGATTGCCTTATACTCATTATCAAGTAATAGCCCTACTGTAATTTTAGTGTATAATCTTCCAGCATTTTTTAAGTACTCACCATCACAAGCATATCACTTATATATGTTACATACCATTTGGTTTAAGGCTAGATTATATGAATCAGATATCATCTTATTATATCAGCCAAACATAATTCTAAATTTTTGACAAAAAGTTTTGAAAAAAGAAAGTTTTCTTTGACATTAACATTTCAGGGCATATGCCAATTATGTAAAATAAACATATCCCCAAACTGGCATGTAATATCAAAAGTAGGAGACATGGCTGAGGATTGAAATTATTCACAAACCTTTCCTTAGTTAAACTGGATAATGGTGATATATAAGGGTACTTCAAAAAATTTGTGGAAGGGAGAGTATTTGGCCTAGTGGCTAACTCACTCCCTGAGATACTGTATTCCATGTATAAGTATCTGGGTTAGAGTCCTGGCTCCACACCTGATTCCAGCTTCCCATTAATACACACACTATGGGATGTTAACAGGTGATAGCTCAACTAGTTGAGTGCCTGCCACCCACTTTGGACCAAGAATGAGTTCTGTGCCCTTGGCCTCAACCTGGCACAGCCCCTGCTGTTGTGGGCATTTGGGGAGTGGATCAGCACATGGGTAATCTGTGTGTGTATGTGTGTGTGTCTTTGTATACCTTCCTTTCAAACTAACAAAAATTAAAATGACTTTAAGTTTTGTTTTTTGTTTTTTTTTTAATTTATTTGACAGGTGGAGTTATAGACAGTAAGAGAGAGTCAAAGAGAAAGGTCTTCCTTCTGTTGGTTCACTCTTCACTACCCAAATGGCTGCTATGGCCAGCGCTGCGCTGATCCAAAGCCAGGAGCCAGGTGCTTCTTCTGGGTCTCCTATGCGGGAGCAGGGGCCCAAGCACTTGGGCCATCCTCCACTGCCCTTCTGGGCCACAGCAGAGAGCTGGACTGGAAGAGGAGCAACCGGGACTAGAACCCAGTGCCCACATGGGATGCCAGTGCCGCAGGCGGAGGATTAACCAAGTGAGCCATGGCTCTGGCCCCAACTTTAAGATTTTTTTTTTTAAATGTTCATGGAAAAATAGTATGAAGAGATTAGGTTTTTTTAGTACAAAAATACTGAAATCAATGCACATTTTTTCATAATACTCATTTCCATGAGCTTTTTTTTTAAAGATTCATTTTATTTATTTGAAACACAGAGTTACAGAGAGAGGCAGTGACAGAGAGAGAGAGAGAGATCTTCCATCTGCTGATTCACTCCCCAGATGGCCGCAACTGCCGGAGCTGTGCCAATCCGAAGCCAGAAGCCAGGAGCTTCTTCCAGGTCTCCCACGTGAGTGCAGGGGCCCAAGGACTTGGGCCATCTTGTACTGCTTTCCCAGACAATAGCAGAGAGCTGGATCAGAAGAGGAGCAGCCGGGACTAGAACCGGCACCCATATGGGATGCTGGTGCTTCAGGCCAGGGTTTTAACCCACTGCGCCACAGCACTGGCCCCTCCATAAACTTTTAAAGATTTTTCCATTATAGTTTCTAAAAATTTTATACCACAAATAAATTTCTCTTTTAATTCCATTTTAAATGAACTTTTTGAAAGATGATTTTTTAAATGTAAAAACTTTAGAAGTTCTAATAGTGATGCTTTCTTCAATTTCATTAATTCAAGAAAAATATTTTGAGATGTCTCCTAGCACCTTTTTGAATAAATATGTTTTTTTCTTTATATTTCTTCCAACTGAGAAAAGCATAAAAATGATTGGACCTTTTCAAGTTCTGATTTGTTTTCTAAGTTCTTTTCAATACTTTGCTTTTCTTTATAGCAGAAGAAACCACTTTAGTGTTTCCTCAAGCAAAAAATCCAATCAAAATCACAGTAGCAAAAATTTAAAAGTTGTTTTGAAGATTTTCTAGGTCACAGAAGCATAAGAAAATCCCCAACTAAACAGTAAATAACTTCAGAATGAAAAATCATCCCACTGAAATTCATCAAATTATAAACGTTTGTATTAATTAAAAAAATAAAATAATAGAACCAAAATTACTAAAATGAATGTATTTAACTTGTTAAAAAACTGTTGGTAAAACCAAAATCAATTACTCTATGTTCTTAATATTATAGGGTATAATAGAAGCAAATAAGACTCCATAAAAATGATACCTAAAATTTACTCAAAACGTGTAACAAAGAATAAGAAAGCTCAAAACCATTATATATAAATATTAATTAAAACATATGTACAAAAAACACTGTAACTATTATTACAATAGTTCATCTGGATGGTGAATGAATTCTATGTTCTACTTTGAAGCTTATTGTTTTCTAAATTTTCCATAATGAATATTTTTAATATGAAAACAGGCATAAACTTGTGTTAAGCACACACACTGTTTTAGAACACTTCATTGAGAGTTCTCCTATGTGATTCTTGCTGTGAGGTAGTCATCACTATTTGCATCTCAAAGGTATGAAAAATGAGGATCATATACATGAAATGAGTTGTCTAAACATAGCAGGCAAGTTACTAATAAAAGACCAGAACCTATTCCATCTGACACCTCATTCATTTCTCTTTTAGTTGTACTGCACATAAACATAAATATGGGTTAATTTCTAGACACTCAATTCTATTCCACTGATCTTCTAATCGATCCTTAGCTAATGTCACACCATCTTAACAACTACATTTTTGTAGTAAGCTTTTCAATCAGAAAGTGTGAGTCTCCCAACATTATTCTTTCTCAAGATTGTTGTGATTGCTTTGTGATTCTACAATCCCAACTGAATTTTAGTATATATATGTCAATTTCTCAAAAAAGCAAGCATCTTAACTATATTAAGTCTTCAGATCCAATATCTATTAATAACCCCATCTTCCATTCTTGAATGAATCTATTTTAAATTGAAGGAAAAACTCTAGTGATGTTCTTCTAGCACTCTTTTTAGTGGAGATCTCTTTAATACCAGAAAGCATTTCTGTCAACTGTGCTAATGACACAAGGCTGGGAAGGATAACATATGGTAGACTTGATACTTATCTCAGACCAGATGGATGAAATGAAAACAATATGAAATTTGTCAGCAATGAAAACAATATGAAATTTGTCAGCCTTAAAGGTAATTTTAGGTTAAAAAGTTTAGCTGTTCTAGAATACTTTCCTTAAGGAGTTGTCAAAATTACCAAATCATCTATAGTCGATACTTATTTTATCTCTAGAAGGAAAGAAATAGGGCATGATGGCCAGTGTTATAAATATTTGAAAATTCACCTATGGTTGATAAAGCAAAATGAATCAATACAATAGGAAGATGTTGGGGCTGCCACATTCCCATATTGGAATGCTGCTTTGAGTCCCAGCTGCTCCATTACAATTCAGTTCTTTGTTTATGAACCTGGGGAAACTGTGGATGGTGGCCCAAGTACTTGGATCCCAGCCTCCCATGTCGGACATCCAGATGGAGTTCTCAGTTCCTGGTTTCAACCTGACCCAGACCTGGCTGTAGCAGCCATTTGGGGAATGTAGTAGATGGAAGATGCCTCTCTCAATCTCTCTCTCTCTCTCTCTCTCTCTCTCTCTCTCTCTCTCTCCTTCTCTCTCTGTTACTCCATCTCTGTTACACTGCTTTTAAATAAATAAATATTTAACAGGGATCACTTTTCAGTTAAATTTAAACATCTAAGAATAATTGTGCATTAATTAAAGAGTTCAACCAATAGTATTAAGTAGAACAAAAAACTACTAAAAGGAATAAAGTAGTAGTAAATTTAACTGAAAATTGATAAATATAAGAGTGGGAATAAGAAAGGGAGGAGATGTACAGTTCAGCACATGCTCACTCGGACTTACCCCTAACAGTAGAGCTAGAAACGTGCCAGGGGATTCCAATTAAATCCTATCAAAGTGGCATGTACCAATGCCATCTCACTAGTCAAAGTGATCAGTTTCAGTTCATAATTGATCATAATGATAGGATTAAGAGTCAAAGGGATCACATAAACAAGACTAGTGTCTGCTAATACTAAGTGATAGAATTAAAAAGGAAAGATCCAACATGGGAAACGGGATACACAGCAGACTCATAGAATGGCAGATGTCCTAAACTGCACTCTGGCCTCAGAATCAGCCCTTAAGGCATTCGGATCTGCCTAAAAAGCCCATGAGAGTATTTCAGGCATGGAAAGCCAAGACACTGTGGCAAAAAAAAAAAAAAAAAACAAAACCTAAATGAGTGAGAATCCAGTGGAAAGAACGGGCCATCAAAGAAGGAGGTACCTTTCTCTGAAGGGAGGAGAGAACTTCCACTTTGACTATGACCTTGTCTAAATAAGATTGGAGTTGTCGAACTCAAGAGGATTCCATAGCCTTGGCAGCTCATCACAAGAGCCTCAGGTGATTACTGACGTCATAAATATGAGTGGCAATTGTTAAATCAACAACAGGAGTCACTGTGCACTTTATCCCCATGTAGGATCTCTGTCCTTAATGTGTTGTACTATATGAATCAATGGAATAACTAGTAATCAAACAGTACTTTACACTTTGTATGTCTGTGTGGGTGCAAACTGTTGGAATCTTTACTTAATATATACGAAATTGATCTCCTGTATATAAAGAGAATTGAAAATGAATCTTGATGTGAATGGAATGGCAGAGGGAGCGGGAGATGGGATTGCTGCAGGTGGGAGGGAGGTTAAACAGTTTTAATTAAAAAAGAATAGGAAGATGTTATAACAAGATAGATTTAGTACTATAAGCATGCCATATACCTTGTAAAAGACTAGTATGATATACTTGTTAAAGTATACTAAAATAATATCTTACTATTTGATATTTAAAGATGATGTAAAAATGGAAAAAGGCTTAATGATAAAAGATACAATATCTTCTACTTACCAAGCAAGTTAAAGAAAACATTTAGATATATTCTTAAAAGCAAAGTTTGCAATGGTTTTACTCTTTGCACTAGAGCAAAACTGTCCTATTATATATGGTCCATATGAAGATATGAAAGTAATTTTTATGGTATTCATTATGGGTATTTTTTAAGAGTTCATCCATTTTGCAGTTAGCAAAGTTCACAAAAAGGAAATGACAGAAAAGAAGAAATGAATAGAAAAATTGTTTTTCATGGAAACAATAGATGGTGGGGCCAGCAGGTTAACGTCCTGGCCTGAAGCTCTGCCATCCCATGTGGGTGCCGGTTCGAGACCTGGCTGCTCCACTTCTGATCCAGCTCTCTGCTATGGCCTGGGAAAGCAGTGGAAGATAGCCCAAGTGCTTGGGTCCCTGCACCCAAGTGGTAGATCCAGAGGAAGCTTCTGGCTTCGGATCAGCACAGCTCTGGCCGTTGTGGCCAAAAGGGGGGTGAACCAATGGATGAAGATCTCTCTCTCTCTCTGCCTCTCTTCTCTCTGTGTAACTCTGAATTTCGAATAAATAAATAAATAAAAATAGATGGTGCTTATAAAAATTTATGACAAAATTCTATGATTATTGAGCAGATAACTTCTAGTTTTACTGTTTTGTGGTAGGTTTTTATCATTATTTTCATAGAGAGGTTGAAAGAAGAATGTATAACTTTACATGTTTCAACAATTAACTGTTTGCTATGTTTAATCTAACACACACACACTCACTTTTCGTTCCACTATTTGAAAACAAGGTGTCTGTACCATGACATTGCATATCTAAATACTTAAGCACAGATCTAAGTATTTAAGGATTATATTATACATATTCATAATACCATTGTATTTCTACAACACTCTTTTTTGCATGTTGAAATTTCTCTGAGATAAATCATCTATTTCCCAGATATACAGCCTTTGGGAATTTCTTTGATGACTACTGGTTTTTGGAAAAGACCTATTTTTATCTTCATCCTTACAAGAAAAATCCTTCTTGGCTGAAATTATTTTCTGCAAGTACCTTACATATTAACCCACTTTAGTCCTTTTTTGCTGTTAAGAATCTAACTTTGAGCCGGTGCCATGGCTCAACAGGCTAATCCTCTGCCTTGTGGTGCCGGCACACCAGGTTCTAGTCCCAGTTGGGGCGCTGGATTCTATCCTGGTTGCCCCTCTTCCAGGCCAGCTCTCTGCTATGGCCCGGGAAGGCAGTGGAGGATGGCCCAAGTCCTTGGGCCCTGCACCCGCATGGGAGACCAGAAGCACCTGGCTCCTGGCTTCGGATCAGCGCAATGCGCCGGCCACAGCGGCCATTGGAGGGTGAACCAATGGCAAAAAGGAAGACCTTCCTCTCTGTCTCTCTCTCTCTCACTATCCACTCTGCCTGTCCAAAAAAAAAAGAAGCTAACTTTGATAATTTTGATATTTGTCAATTTGACTGAGTCACAAAGTGACCAGGTATTTGGTTAAAAATTACTCTGGAAGTGTATGTGTAAATGTTTCTAGATGAGATTAACATCTGAATTAGCAGACTGAGTAAAGCACATGGTCTTCCCTGATGTTGGAGGGCTTCAGACAATTCAGTGAAGGTTTCACTAGAATGAAAAGATGGAATAAGGGAGAATTCCTTCTCTCTGCCTTTCAGATCTGACATCAATTTTTTCTCTGCATTTGGATTCAGACTTGAAATGAAACTTCAAATATTGCCTCTTTTGATTCTTGGACGTGGACTGGGGCTGCCGTCATACTATTGGTTCTCCTGGGCTCTCAGTCTTAGGACTTCTTGTCTTCTGTAACTGTAAAATTTATATATTTATATGTGTACAAATATATATATATAGATAGATAGATATATTATGTCCATATACATCCTTATTGATTCTGACCAATATATTGTGGTGAAACTGTTATTCTTTGAGGAAAGGCTTTTCTTTTCTCCTGGCTTACTTTGAGATTTACGTGTTTAATGTTGTGTCATATAAATGGCTTGGGTAAATTTTGTTTATTCTTAGGATTTAGGATTTATTAGGATTCTTTTCAAATTTTCATCAGTTCTGGAAAAAGATCACATATTATATCTTTCAATATTGCTTTTCATCCTTTATCATTTCCTTGAAGTCCAATAACACATGGAGACAGACACACTCATACCTTTCAGCCTTTCCTTCATATTTTCTATCTCTGTGTTTCTTTGCTACATGCTGGATAATACCTTAAAATCTATCTTCCTATTCTTTAATTCTCTCTTCAGCTGTGTTTAACCTGGTGCATAAAATATTTACTGAATTTTTTTTCCAATGATTGTTTTCATTTGTAAACATTCTACTTGGATCTTTTTCAGTTTTGTTTGATTGTATTATAATCTTATTAGTAATTTACACTTATGTATTACTTTTTTCTCTTAGCAAAAAAAAAAAAGTACCTGGACTAGTGCTGTGGCAAAGCAGGTAAAGCCACTGACTGAAGTGCTAGCACCCTATATGGGTGCCAGTTGGAGCCCTGGCAGCTTTACTTAGCTCTCTGCTATGGCCTGGGAAAGCAGCAGAAGATGATCCAAGTCCTTGGGCCCCTGTATCCACGTGGGAGACCTGGAAGAAGCTCCTGGCTCGGATTGGCGCAGCTCTGGCCGTTGCAGCCTTTTGGGGAGTGAACCAATTGATGGAAGACCTCTCTCTCTTTCTGCATCTGCCTCTATGTAACTCTGCCTTTCAAATAAATAAATAAATCTTTTTTAAAAAAAGGGAATGTAGCCCTAATTAATACAAAGCTATAATCCCATCTTATAAAAGAAATTGTCTATTTCCAGGTTTTTCTGTGGTATTTTTATTTTCATCATACTATAGTGTTATCTGCTATTTGCTCAACATATGACAGAATTTTTCTCACTAAAATTCTGTGCACTGAAAAGAGATTTTTATACTATTTATTTATTTATTTTTATTTTTTAAAGATTTATTTTTTATTTATTTGAAAGAGTTACAGAGAGAGGTAGAGACAGAGAGGTCTTCCATCTGCTGGTTCACTGCCCAGATGGCTGCAACAGCAGGAGCTCCTGTCCGAGCCAGGAGTTTCTTCCAGGTCTCCCACGTGGGTGCAGGGGCCCAAGGACTAGGGCCATCTTCTACTGTTATCCCAGGCCACAGCAGAGAGCTGGATCAGAAGTAAAGCTGCCAGGGCTCCAACTGGCACCCATATAGAAGAGAGGCAGCCAGGACTAGAACCGGCGCCCATATGGGATGCCAGCGCTTCAGGCAAGGGCTTTAACCTGCTGTGCCACAGCACCGACCCCAAGAGATTTCTTTTTCCCAAAAAAGCCCAAATTTATTCCTTTATATTAAGCCTCTTGAAAAATTCTGTTAATAATTCCATTATCTAAATTCTTTATAGTTTCTCTTGTTTATTGTTTTTATGGCATCTCTTGTGGTGGCTTATTTCTCTGCATGCACTGTAATTTAGAGTTCTGAGATCACACGTTTTAAAATTTTATTTCAAATTACTTCATACCCAGGTTAAACTGTTCTCTTCTACATAGATTCTGAATTTGCCTCTGCTGAGTGTCTAAGGACACTACCAAATTGGTTGGCTTTATATTCTCAGCTTGGCTTTTTTGAGACTACACAGTTGCAAATCTGTAAGTCTGTGTGATCTTGTGCCTTTGTTGATAAATTAACAAGATACCTTTCTACCTCTTTCCATCCAAGGGAAGTCAGCCAAGAGAGGAAATGTTCCTCCCTGTCTTCCTTTGCAGGTTAGGGTTTTACCATATTACTTTCTACTGATCATGTCACCCTTTTCCAGTCTGAGCTTATTCAGGGGACACAATCTAGTTTCCCAATTTGAGTGAGCTCTAAATTTTTTCCTTGTTTCTAGAACATTGTTCATTAGAATGGAAGTTCTGAGTCATCATGGAACCTAGGTCAGCCTTGAGATGTAGCACTAACCTGCCCCTCCTACTTTGGATTTCTCATTGTTTTGGGCTTGTAAAAAATTCTCTTACTTATTTGCTAATACAGATATTAATTTAAAAATAATTTTGAAGTATTTATCCCACATTTTATAAGGTTGTATATAAGGGGAGTGTTCATTTGTTTGGATATTAAGACTCCTATACTGCTTAAGTTTCAATTTTTTCTTATCCAACTAATGGCAATGCATTCATTCTGTTAGGTCACAAAATAGCAGATGTGCTAATGTAACTGCACATTTAACAGAACTTATTTTAACTCACATGTTCCCATTTTTCCTTCATAGTAGAAAAAGATGTTGTAATTCAAAGTAACATCATTCTACATTAAAATTTGTTTACTCTGGGACAAATTTTCAAGCAATTTGTGATCATCCTCAGGATCCATCCCCTCATGTAGTATAAGGCCTAAAATTAATGCTCAATAGTAAGTGCTACCCTGGCATCTATTAAAATAGGGAGAGTCTCGATTGGTCTAATCACATCCCTCACTTGGCCTCAGTAAATAAGGTTTCCTGTCAAGCAACTCCTATTATCAAAGGGAGCAGGCACAGTTCCTACTTATCCCTGCATAGCAGATTTCAAACAAGTCAATCACCCAGGAGCTCCATACCTTCTTGTTAATAACCTCACACTCCTTGGTTGGTTGTTCTGTTCTTGATTACAAACCACACATAACCGTGCACGGGCTGCAATATTCTCCTTGGGCTCTGAGCATATGTGACAAACTGCTGTAGGTCTCACCTGTCCAGTGTTGAGTGTTGTCTGTTTAGCCGTATCTGAATCCCTAGGGCAGGAATCTCTCCTTCACCAATAGGGTAAGTAAGGAGCAATAACAACCAATGGTGTCATAAACTATATGAAATGCCCAACCATAACTGAGGACACCTGGTCAGGTAAAATTAACCAGTCTTTGGTAACTGGTTCTGAGAATGATGAATGGTTACCTGGGAAACAGCAGTTCAATGTTAAGCAGCTTGAGCTAAGATCAGTGCAGTACTGTGTTGTCTTTGTCAGGCACTGCCATCTCTTGCCATCCTATAATACTCTTGCTCCAAAATGAAAATTGATAACTATACCCTGGGGTGACATTCTGTCAGGTTAGCAGGTTCAGCCTGTTTGGCCAGTGGTCTCTGATACTCTTGCCTATAAAGGTGGTGATGAAACAGTGCGTTAACCAGCCAGTACTTCCGTCCTGCTTACCAAAAGTAAGGCTATAGCTCTCTGGCCTCTGTGTCTATTCTGGTGAGCATTACTGACTGTTTGGGGCAACTATCCATACAATGTAATCATGCATCTACAGCACAGGCCTAAGGATAGCGCTTTGCAGAATTTAGAAAGGAAATAAATCACTACCCTGTGGAGAATTAAGCATGGCATCCTGGTTGTCATTTTTGTTCATGCAAGGGTAGTGACCTTGCTGGTTTCCTGTGTTGCTGCTTGCCTTGCAGTTGCTGCTTGCGCTCTCCTTACCCCCAAGGGTATCAGGATGCACATCCATCGTGGCCCGTGGCCCAGGTGCTGACAAAAAAAAAAAAGAGGATGGAAGAGGAAGGACTATTTGGTACTCAACTGATCTCCCAATACAAATCCCACAGCACTGCTGTGTATCAACATACCAAAGGGCTAATCTCAAATCATCAACCCCTCTCTGAGCCATAGAGAAACGATGTTATAGGACGTAGACTTCCACCCCAAGGACACTCACTATCTGGTATTCGCTGGAGGAATTGGCAGCCACTTACAAGGAAGGTCATCAAGCTCCCAAACATTTCCCTGGAACCACCCCAAAAGTATGAAGCACAAGAGATTACGTAGAGACACAAACCAAAAGCTGTACCTTTACATGGCTAGAAACTCAAAACATTCTTATGGAATTTGTACAGAAAAAAAAAAAAAAAAGAAAGGAAGAAAGAACAATGAAAAGAAAGAAGCTAAAGAGAGATAGTGTAACTAAAAAAATGGCGCAATGGCAGAGGATGATCTGCCATGACCCACGGAGTCTCGGTTGTTGGCCTGGCATTCTTCTCCTGCATCAGTCTGCTGACTGCGTCTGTGATGCAAGAGAGATTTTAATCCCCACAGTTTTAGTGAAACACCCATGGCACCCTTGTGACACAGTGAGGAGGTTAGTTCAAAGCCAACCTACGCCCAGGGTCTGTAACAACATAAATCAATCATTGCCACAGGGGTGACCCCCTGACCTTGATGAATGATTAGAGAATCTCAAAAAGAAAAAACAGACATTATCAGGGTAAAGAGAACCCTCCACTACTACCACCAAACATGTTTAGTGACCACCAACAACAACAATAAAATAAACAGAAAAGAGGGTGATTTTTGTCCACAATAATCTATTAACATTTTCTGAGTAAAAAAATAGGAAAAGAGAGGAAAATGTTAATTACCCTGATTTGATCAGTATACATATACTGAAATATCATACTGTATTCCATAAACATTTACAATTACTGTTAACCACAAAGCTTTTTCAATGCTTTAAAAAGTAAATGAAGAAAAAAAAAACAGGAAAGAAAAAAACCTGAATAAAAAGAAAGGAAACCAGGGCCAGCTTTGTTGGCATAGTGGATTAAGCTGCTGTCGGTGACACAAGCATCCCATATGGGCACTGGTTTGAGTCCCAGCTGCTCTAGTTCCTATCTAGCTCCCTATTGACGTATCTGGAAAAGCAACAGAAGATGGTCCAAGTACTTGGGCCCCTGTACCCATGTGGGAGATTTGAAAGAAGCTCCTGGCTTCTGGCTGTGGTATGGCTAAGCCCTAGCTATTATGGCCATTTGGGGAGTGAACCAGTGAATGAAAAAAAATCTCCTCCTCTCCTCTCCCCTCCTCCCCTCCCCTCCCCTCTCCTCTCCCTTTTAAATAAATAAATATTTTTTTAAAAAAAGGAAATCAATTTAAAAAAAATAACAAGGTTCAAAATTTGATACCACTAGAAATCCAGAATTTACTTAAAGAATTTACATAGTAGATAAGAGGGCTCTGATTGGCTTTTGTGCTTCTATAACATAGGTCCTGGATTAAATTTGAGATCTACTGAAATATACCAATTGGCAAACCTTCAAGGCTTTAGCCAATATTAAGGCTCAAATTACAATTATACCTGGAGATTATCCTAAAGTAAATCATGGAATCCCCCCATAATCTTAGAAAAGGAATAGATTTATATGTCTGAGCTTGACCATCAGAACAACTGTCTTACCTAAATTTCCCATGATCATAACACATCTTGTCCTAAAATATCCCATGGTGTGCCTAGATATTCTGACTCAATGAAAAATAAATGAAAATTAAATTAACTCTTTGACACTTACAAATGATTTGACAAAATGGAAATCCATGATTTCTCTCCTCCCACTCCAAGTTAGAATAATTAATATGGTTCAATGTTATTTAAAACAGAGCCTTCAAGGATTAAAACTTGTTATACAATAGTTTATGAGTGAATGAGATGATTATCCCCACTGCTTCTTCACTAAATAGCCCAGTTTGGCCTGTTTAGCTGGCTCTTAAACCTGAAGCAAAAGAATAGTGTTCCATAGTAGATTGCTGCAATTTTAATATCATGGTCCTCCACTATAAAGGTCCTTTACCCAACAAACTGATTATTGAAATTAAAGGCTTGATCCAATCAGCAACTGGTAGTTTTCTATGACAAATTTGGCTAATATGATCTGCTCAGTGCCCATTTTAACGGACTCTCAGTCACAGTGTGCTCTTACCTCCTGGTTTCCCAGGCTACCTGTGGAATATCTCAGCAGCTTTGACATCACACATTCTTTACAGGTAAGACTTTCACTACTTCAGCTTCTCTTGGAGTATAGGCTTGACATTTGATGATATCCTCCTTTAGGGAGATCTATCTGGCACATTTATTAAGGATATAGGAAGGCACACTTCAAAAAATTCATGGAAAATATGATTAAAAGACAATTATATGCTGCCACCAAAATTTTTTTTGAAATCCATGCATATGAATGATCTTCAGAAAGTCCATCAAAAATGCATATTATGAAAAAATTTTGCATAGATTTAAAAAGTTTTGCACCAAAATAAACTTATATTTGAATTCCAGTTTTTAACAAACTTTTTCAAATGCCCTCATACGAATAGTCACAAAACAGCTACAAAAAGGAAATGAATGGGCCATTACCTCATCCATAGTACAAAATTATGCCACCTCTATTAAATTCTTGAATACTACTTAGTAAACCAAGGGCTGCTCCATCCCTGACACTCAAGAAATAGATATTGACTCTCTCAGCATCCACAGGGCTAATGCAAATCCAATATCTTTTAGTCACTTTAGGGCACTAGGGGCAACATATTCATCTGCAAATTTTACTGAATTTTACTAATGCCATCAGTTACAAATGGGCTCATTTTCAAACAGAATCCCTCCAACACAAGGCAATAGATTCTGTCAAAATTGAAAGCAAGAGGCACCCCAGATAATGCCCTCAAAGGCTTCAGTTACCTTACTTGATGCTTCCTGAAATCTCTGGGCCACCAATGATGGTTATAAGTTGTCTATGGGCTTCTGCTTCAAGAAATTGCCTCTCTTGGCCTTGCACTACACATCGTTATAGCAGCAATCACTACCTACATAATGGGCTCTTCCAGAAATATGGGGTTCCGCAGATCTTGAGCCTGTGATGCTCTCTGTATCCAGCTGCCCATTATGTGTTGGGCCACCAAAGCATCACACCCCTGACCTTGGCACAGCTATGAGATCCTCTCACTGAAGGATGGAGTTAAACCTGGACCTTCTGGCATACTTCGTCAGCAGAAAGGAATGGCCTCCTATATCCTCATCCCTTTCTGTACATCACAGTGCTGAAGTCCCTCTCTTCAAAAGTCCCATATCCTTATAAACTTAGAAAAGATGAAAAAAAAAAAAAGAAATACCTCAAGTTATAAAGAAACTGCCTTTCTGAGAAGCAAAACTCACTGAGTACAGCGATCTACCACCACATACATGAATCACTTCAACAGGACTATTTCTTGTTCTGAACCACATATCCTCCATACTATTTTACCAGACCCAAAATATTGAATATTGTGAAAGCAACTGATCTGATTTGAAAACTTTAGTTTATTTTTGAACCTTAGAAACTTAGGTCATGTGTTTGAGAAATATATATAATTTTGAGTAAAAATTACTTTAGTTCTCTATTAATTACTCATTAATTACTACATAATATATACAATATAATATATTGCAAAATTACATATATAATTATATATGGAAATATATATAGTGTAGATAGATTATAGATAATCTGAGAACACACATTCAGATGTCTTAATATTCTTTTCAGAATAAAATGGAAGTAAATTCTTATTTCTGGTTGTATAATTTTATCTATGATTTAATTGTTCTGTTGTTCTCAATTGTGCTAAGTTTTACCTTCCAATTTATCTTCCATGACACCAGAACAACTGGCAGACTTAACTGAAAATAAGAGGTCAAAGAGCTTTTAAAAACAATCCTAAGATTTTTAAAAAAATTTTTAATTTGACATGTCATCTGTACAATTTTTTGGTAAAATATGAAAAAAGAGTTCACATCTTTTGGAGAAATATTTTCTTGTTACAAAGGAGAGAAGGCCCAAAAGAATGAAGCAAAGGAAACTCCTATTAGATTCACTGAGGGTAATGACAATTGACTGCACTCTATTTACCAGTCCATTTTAGTAATTTCTATACAGTAAGACAAGTCAATATGCATCTTATGTAAAACCCTGACATTTCCCCTTGAAAGCTATATTAAACTTTGATGACCTTCTCCAAGAAATGAACACCTCAGTCTGCATATTCTTTTGGCTCAAAAGCTGCTAAAGATTAGGTACTCTGCTGGTTCTTTTTTAAGCTTAGGATATTTACTTTTTATAGCTTTGCCAACAAAATCATATTACATCCTGATACCAGGCAGTGTGAATTAATTCCTCTTCTTTCTCACTCATCATTCCACAAAGAACCAGATTTTCACTTTAACACCTGATTAAATTGTGGAAAGGCAAAGACATAACAAATGAGGTGTCTGGGAAAATTTCATCTCACCTGTGCCAGCCTGGAGACTGATAGAGTGAATTTAAAGAAAATTAGCTCTTCTCAGGATTGTCTTAAAAACTTAATGGAGGAGACAATGAGAAATACAGGATAAAAGGAGGAGTAAGGATGGCTAAAAAATCTATTTATCAAAAATTAGTCTTATACCAGATGAACCAAGGTACTGTTTCTCAAACTTATGTGTCCACAAAACTCAGCTGAGAAGTCTGTTAACTATTCAGGTTCCCAGTGCCTTCCCTAGAGCTTTCGATCCAATGTCTGACTTCATACGCACTGCAAGCACCCTGGGAGACTGTGGTCATGCAAGTTTGAGAATAGCTGAATTGGAATAAAGGTTAGATCACATTCTGCTCCAAATTTCTCTGGTAATACATTGGAAAAATAAGTAAATCCATAGATTATGTTGCCTTAGGGGCTAACAGTGTGTGTATCACCCATGAGACTATATTTACTTTATTCTATGTATATTGTATACATATAGCCTTGAAGACTTATGTATCAAATTCCATACCTTATTAAAAATTTCCTTGGAGTAAATTAAAAACTAAATGACATCACAAAATTACCTTTCTCTAGACCTGCTCTAGACAGACACAATGACCTTGGATATATTGGTTATCCCCTTAGCTCTTCCATCTTCTACTCTGATGACTAACCCTGAAGTTCACCACTAAATTAGCTTAATATGATGTGCAAATTAAACATTCTGTGTGAGTGACTTGGTTTTCCCCCAGAAAACCATATCATGATGAGAGGAAAGAACAAGGAGTATACAATGGATAGTTAGTGTTCAGCAGATGCTTTCTGATGAACTTCACCATGCCCTGATGCTGTTTCATTTACATTATATCATTTTCAGATCCCGTCTGTGTGGATAGTATGTTAGAGAACTTAGTTATTTTAAACATTGCCACATTTATATCATACACAGCATGCTTGAGCCAAGAAACTCTTTTCAAGTCATCCTACCATTCCACTCATTTTACATCATATTTTCATTGCTATCATTTGGCATTTGATTAAGGGTCCTGAAGAACTTTAGCACAAGAAAATCCCTCAAATCCATAATAATTAAGAAGAAAATATCGAAAAATTATCTCAATTTGTAGTAATCTGAAAATCAGTGTAATTACAAACAGTTCTCACTGGCTAGGGAAAAGGAGAGGAAAGAAAACAGGATAGACTGAAAACAGCAATAAGAATTGCTCAATGAATACATTTTGCCCTGAAGGGTCAGCCTGAACACTCTGGATGCTATTGACTAAGATTCCTCTGCATCTTGAGGAAGATTTCCCTTAATTCAACCTTCTTAATAATTAAAAAAATTGTCAGAAGCAATCTGTGGAAATGTGGTGAATGTGAACAACCGTTTGCCACAGGATAAGCAACGAGAAGAGATAGGTACAGTGGGTGAAGTAAGCAAGGTGCTGGATGATCATTTTAGGACATGTTAGAACACAGTCTCATCCCGATCCATCATGATCATCATGCTTTACCAGTCACCAAACAACTGCTTTGCCCCCCTTCATGATCTTCCTTTATTAATCTCCTCTGGCCTTCCATAGTGCCGGATCCTAACAGAGTGCCACAATGTTCTCTTCATCCTAACTCAAATCAGCTCTTGGGAAGTAGTGTGTGGTTCGAAGTGTGGTTCCCAACAAGGGAAACCCCAACAAAGCCTTAGACCAAAGAACCAAATCATTAATTGTAGCACTGCCACAGGTTAGCTAATGGAAAAGGAGTATTGTTTTTGGGAAACAGGGAGGAAAGAACTTCCCTGAATTACCAGCATTTTATCCTCTGCCTATATATAAGGTTGGTGAGGGTTTTCTAGTCAACTGTGTTCTCATCACCATCAATTGCTTAACGTTAAGCAGGCTTCTTTTTTTTTTTTTTTTTTTTTGACAGGCAGAGTGGACAGTGAGAGAGAGAGACAGACAAAAAGGTCTTCCTTTTGCCGTTGGTTCACCCTCCAATGGCCGCCGCGGTTGGCGCGCTGCGGGTGGCGCACCGCGCTGATCCGATGGCAGGAGCCAGGTGCTTCTCCTGGTCTCCCATGGGGTGCAGGGCCCAAGGACTTGGGCCATCCTCCACTGCACTCCCTGGCCACAGCAGAGAGCTGGCCTGGAAGAGGAACATCCGGGACAGGACCGGTGCCCCGACCGGGACTAGAACCCGGTGTGCCGGCGCCGCAAGGCGGAGGATTAGCCTAGTGAGCCGCGGCGCCGGCCATTAAGCAGGCTTCTTAATCTCTCTAAACCTCAGTCTCCCTAGGCCCTGTCATGTGACATTCCCTCAGTAATTACAGTATCCCTTTATTTTCTATTTGCACTATAGACAGGAGAATCTAATTCTTTTGTTTTGTTTTGTTTCTAGTAATTAAGTATTAGCTGTCAGGTCACTGACTCCTCTTATTTTACCCACAAACTTGGTTCAGTCAAACTGACCTAAACATCCTGACAATTCATCCAAAATACCTAAAACTTTTAGAGAAGTAGTGATTAAAGTATATTCTAATTCACTTCTAAGCATTTGGAAACTAATTTGTTTCATTTTTAAGACCCAGAGATAAGGTATAGTCATTGCAGTAACCTGAAAATTTATAATTTTCTTTAAGGGATGAAATTTACTAAAATTTTTTTTTTGGCTTGCACAAAATAGTGTGTTTAAAGTCAGTCCAAATCAGTATGCATATTGCAGCTGTTGTTTCATTTCAAAGAAGAGTGATCCGTGATCCGGTCCAAGTTACCCTTGTGCCACCAGTCAGCAGTCTCTAGGTATTTTGAGCTCAGAGTTCCAAGCTACAAACTCCACCCTAGGGTATAAAGGTTTTGGAGAAGCTTGAAGCTTTGCATGCTGGGATCTGCCAGTCTCTGACAATAATCCTACATCACAGGGTGCAGAGAGAGGAATATTCTGGCATTTTTCAGAAGCGTATGTTGCAGGTGCGGAAATAATGAAAATCAATGTAAATTTTCATGGTTTTTGTTTTGTTTTACATACTTGGATGTGTAACTTTCACTAGTAAACCTTCCATAAAGTAAGCAGAGGTATCTGCCTTCTGTTATTTTGAATAGTCATTGTAATTTAAAATATTGTTAATTGCAAGGTGGAAATTCAAAGCCTGTTTCTTTGATGTATTTTGAATCTAAAACAAGGTAGCCCTTTCATACCAGGAACTCTCACTGAGGTTTTTTACAAGGCATATTCTCAAAAGAGGCCAAGTAGGAGTGGTATTTGTTGTGTTTATGTGTGATGTAAACTCTTTTGAAACTCTTCCTGTTAATTTTTTCAAAATCTGCCTCCAGATTCATCTTATCTCTGTTTCTCACATTTACAGTAGTAATCACAAGTGTAAATATAATTTTTAGTCTTTATGAAACTGTAGTTTTTTTGTATGACCTTCACCTTTGCACAATCTCTCCCTTTAATTTATTTCAATGTGACTGACTCCCATTTCTTAAATAAAGGAGAGAGATGGAAACATATGCTCCAGCTCCTAATTTGTCACTGTCTGTGACTGATGGCAAGTGGCTACCTTTTCATAACACATTGTTAATGACCTGTGATGTTCAGCAGCTGAGGGAAGATTAATGTAGTGTGTTTTCTTAACTAGGAAATAAATAGAAATGTTTTAATAGGCTAATTTTGGGGATTGACATGTACATTCTGTAAAAAAAGACTCACAAGTATATCTAATTTTGATCACATTTAGTTTTCTGTTTTACAATTTATGGAATTGATGCAAAGCCAAACCAATCAATGCTGTTAAACAGCAAAATAAAACAAAAGGAGAATCTATGACTAACTTGTAAATATCTGAGAGTTTTGGACCTAAGAAGGATTTTACTCATTAAAAATAAAAACAAAACAAGAAGCCCATGAAAACTGCAACCCTGATTGCAATAATAGGGAAAGGAGAGCAGATGGCTGTTATGATCGAACGGCTGGTTAATTTCACAATCTAGTCTAAACTTCAGGTCATGAGATGTTTGTGCCAGATTTATCCCATAGATTAGCAGTACTTTCTAATTTTTTAAAGAACAATGACCAAAAGAAAAAGAAAATTTTGAACCACCTTTTAATATCTGATCACCAGTGCATGTGGTGGGTGGAATTACAAAGGGAAAAGGTTCTGCCTCTGGAATGGGAGTTGGAGGCGGGGGGTGGGGGCTAGAGAGGACATTTCTACAACTCTTCTGTGAAAAACAGGTCCTTATATGCTCAGGGGAACAACTTCCTTTCCTTTTTTTTTTTTTTTTTTTTTTTCAAATTTTACTTTATTGTGATAAAAACACAATATAAGACCTATGCTCTTAAATTTTTAAGTGCAAAACAGCATTGTTGATCACAGTTAAAACATTGCACAGCACATTTCTAGAACTTACATTGCTTGACTGACACTTTATGTCAGATTATTGTTAACTCCCCATTCCCCTTTCTCCCTAGACTCTGACAACTACCATTCCGCTCTTTGCTTCTAGGAATGTATTTTAGATACCTCATATAAGTAAAGTTATATAGCATTTGTCTCTTGTTGACTATCTCGTTTCACTTAACATAACGTTTTCAAGGTTTATCCGTGTTGTCCCATATTGCATAGTTGCCCTCTTTTTTGAAGGCTGAATAGCATTCCATTCCACATTTTAAACATTTTATTTTCTTTATCCATTTGCAATGTCAATGGACAATTAGGACAATATGTTGGCTATTATGAATAATACTACAATAAGCCAGGGAGTGCTAATACTTCTTTGATGCCCTGGTTTCAGTTCTTTAGAATAAATATGTGGGAGAGGATGACTGGATCATATAGTAGTTCTATTTTTAATTTAGGATAAATTTTTCTACTGTAATGTCTGTTAGAGAGAGAGATATGTCACTTTCTTGACCTTGATTCTTGCCTAGAATTCAATCTGCTTTCTTCTAAAGCTGTATGAAAAAAAAACTTACCCACCTCACCACTTCTGATTAGCAAAGCCTTCTTGCTTTGTTGGAGTGGAAGAGACTCAATTAAATGAGAATGGCACTCTGGAACAATGAAGTTCAGAACAACAAAACCTGTTGCTTGATGTGATTAGAAGTTATGTTCATGGGGCCTGTGTGTGTGGTGAAGTAGGCTAAGCCTCCACTTGCAGTGCCAGCATCCTATAAGGGAGCCAGTTCTTGTGCTGGCTGCTCTTGTTCCAATCCAGCTCTTTGAAGTGGCCTGGGAAAGCAGTAGAAGATGGGCCAAGTGCTTGGGCCCCTGCACCCACACAGGAGACCCAGAAGAAGCTCCTGGCTCCTGGCTTCAGATTAGTCCAGCTCTGGCCATTGAGGCCATCTGGGTTAACCAGCAGATGGAAGACCTTTCTGCTTCTCCCTCTCTCTCTCTGTAACTCTCTCTCTCTCTCAAATAAATAAATAAAATCGTTTAAAGAAAATTTATGTTCATTCGAATCTGAGTTGCAGAGCTGCCAGAACATAACAGTATGTGCAGAGAGGAATTCCAGACTAGATTCCAGAGAGGCAGGTCATGATTGAAGGACTCTTGATTATGGAATGCGGGCAGACACCTGAAACTGGTGAAAAGCTTAGAAAAAGGCCAACCAGTGGAGATAACTGAGAACAGGCACAACTAATAAACTCTGGTAGTAATGATGCCAAGTATCCAATTCTATATTTTCTGCACTTTAATTCTGTCATGTTATCTTCAAGGCTTTGGTAAAGTCTATGATGAACCATAAAGGTCCAAGTGATATCTATGCTTTGGGCCATAAAATGAGAACACTAAGACAATCCTAAAATGATGTAAACTTGATGCACCAGCATCAAAAAGCTTCATAAGGCAGTTAGGATGTGGTGAACAGAGACCAGAGCAGCAAATCAAAAGTAATGGGCTGGGGCCGACACAGTGGCATAGCAGATAAAGCTGCCCCTGCAGTGCTGGCATCCCACATGGGCACCAGTTCAAGTCCCGACTGCTCCACTTCTGATCCGGGTCTCTGCTATGGCAAAGCAGTAGAAGATGGTCCAAGTCCTTGAACCCCTGCACCCACATGGGAGACCCAGTGGAAGCTCCTGGCTCCTGGCTTCAGATCGGTGCAACTCTGGCTATTGCTGCCAATTGGAGAGTGAACCAGCGGATGGAAGACCTCTAACTCTCTTCTCTCTGCCTCTGCCTCTCTGTAACTCTGACTTTTAGATAAATAAATGTATCTTAAAAAAAAAGCAATGGACTGCCCCCCGGACAGATTCATGGAACTGAGGACTTTCAGAAATACCCAATGTGGGTAATTTAAAAAAAAATAAGATTGTACATACTGGAATACAGGAGCTACAATTATGTTTATTTATCTGTAATAGCAAGATGACCCCTTAAATTTGAACAATCCAAAATTTTTAGATGATCTGATGACTGAGAAAATAAGTAACAGAAGAAAAAGTACTTTTATACATTAAAAGCTTTAAAGAAATTCATATTTTTATAATAATGCATATAGTTGGAAAAGGGTACTATATAAGGTTGAAAATATCTAGACATAAATACATGGTTTTGTGGACCCCTCTAATAATTCTGTAGAATTTTAAGACATCAGGATGCTCATGTTGGCAAACACTGGCCTGTATCATAAATCACTATTCTATTGGCCAGTATCGTGTCGCTTACAAGAGCCATAACTTTAAGGTCTAACTCACATGCTTTCCTCCATGTAGCTTTAATTCCCATTTCTTTCTGTTAGAATTATAAACTATTCAAGCTTAAAGAATTGTTTATTAGCTTTTTATTCCTCACATTTGGCTCTTAAATATTGTCAACATTCAGCACACAACTCTAGGTAGTCTCAGCAACACACCTCTCGAACTGGCGTCCATCCTGCAGTCCTATCAGTTGTTAAGGTCAGAGTGCTGGGAGTCCATTCTGAGCACTGAGAGCCTGCCACCACTTGAGAACTACAGTCTAACACATTAGTGGCATTCTTTCCCAGGACTTATCAAAGCCTCTTGTGTTCTCTTGTAAGGAAAAATGATAGAGAGTCATTCTTGAGAGAAGAAATAAAATATCCTTTGTGATGGTTAGTTTTAGGTGTCACTATGACTGAATAAAAACCAGGTAAAAACCAGGTAAAGCATCACTTTGAGTGTGACTGTGAGGGTGCTTCCAGAGGAGACAGTGAGTCTGAAGGGAGCAGGTGGGGAAGAGTCAACCTCAATGTGGGTGGGTACCGTCGAATTGGCTGGGAGTCCAGAGACAGCAAAAAAGAGAGAAGAGTTGAATGTATTAATTGATCTCCTAGATCCAGAATACACTCTTTCTTGCCTTTCCTTGGTCAACAGAACCCCACTTTCCCCAACCTTGGAACTCCAGGTGTTACACAAACAGCCTCTGTTTCTAAGGCCTTTGGTCTCAGACTGAGAATTACTCCATTCGTTTCCTCCATTGTGGGGCCTTTAGACTTTGGACTGAGTCATGCTGCTGGCATCCCAGAGTCCCAGCTGGTAGACTGCCTGCCAGGGACTGCTCAGTCTGCATAATCAGGTGAGTCAATTCCCCTAATAAATCCCCTCTTGTATATCTCTATGTGTTCTATTGAATCTACCCTCTAGAGAACCCTGACTGATACACTGCTTCTAAAATTCTGAATTATTTTCAGTGGGACAGGGATGGGAAAGCCTCATTTAATTAGCAAATGCAATAAAGATGTGACATTTTAAAAACAAATTATGATACATTCCCATCCTTCACTAGTACACTGAATGGTAATATATTGTTGTTTTATAGTTGCCATTTCCAAGTTTTAATTGCTTTGGTTTAATTGGCCTAATCCAAAAATGTCATTTTGTAATTATCCCTATGCTGTTTCATTCAGTTTCATTTATTGAGCAAAAGAAAATTGACTTCAGAAAGGGAAAAGCAATTATAATATAATACCAGGGGAAATCTTATATCACTTGGGTATTAAAAAACAATATTGCATATGACTGAAATCCAATTTATAGTAGTAAACAAGATGTTCTTTTTATTTTTAATTTCAAATAGTAATCTACCAAAAATTATCAAATATAAATTGGTTAATCCAGAATCATTTCCATTCATTTATGAATTTATTAATTTCTTAAAAAATATCTACTATGTGCCAATGATATGTCTGGCTAAACAGTTTTATAATTGTTTTATGGAATCTAGTGATTAATAAAAATATTATAAGAACAATCAATAAAAACTCATATGATTCCTAACTGATAAATCTTCCATGAAAAATTATAAGGTGTTCTCAAGACAGAGAGATACGTAGGAAGGAAAGTTGCTAGCTGGCATAGAAATTGGAAAAGAAGTATTTCATGCCAAAAAGAAAAACTGAACCCTTTTCACCAACTGAAGTAAGGCCAATGTGGCCAGAGCACAGTGAAGAAGGGAGAGAATGGCACAAGATGAAGAGGGTCAGTTAACAGGGCCACATCATTCACAGATAATAGGGATTTAATCTGTCCTAGTAGAAATGAGAAGTAACTGAAAGATTTAATTGATAATAAAAAATCAAATTTTAGAAAGGTCACTTTGGCTGCAATATATTAGAAAACAAGAAAAGTAGAATTCAAAGTGGGAGATGATGGAGACTTAGAATTATATGACTTTATGAATTATATTTAGAAATATATAAATCTCAAGTTCTTTGTGTTCTGCAATTGACCTATTTTCACAGCACTATATGTAAGGTACATGTGCTTCGGAATGAAACATACATGGATTAGAACTCTGGTGTGAATTTTTGGCTTCAGTGATTACTCATTAACTAAGAGACCTTATGCAAGGCACTCTACGTTCTCTGAACCTCAACTTCCACATCTTTAGAGTTCACAAAATAATATGTAGAACAGATTAGAAGAGTAAGCAAGACAGTGTATGTGTAATCCACCCTGTTGCATAAATCCAAAAATCCAGGAGGCATCCCCCTCCCTCACATTCTTCCTCACACTCCTTCACATACATCAAGTCATATAAACTCTAGTCTCTAAACAGATCTTTAACCAACAGACTGTTCTCTTCATCCTCTTTCAACACCCTAGTTTGCTTCCTTTCTGGAGGCTCCAGTGGATAATTTATTTCCTTCACTTTTCCAATTTATAGAGGCTGACAGCACTGCAGATAACCTTATTTTAGCCTCATAACAACCATGCAAGGTTTCTGACTTATAGGCCTATAAAATAAATTTGCATAGTCTTAAAATTAAAAAAAAAAATTACTCTAGTGAAGATCACCAATCTCTCTGGCTTGGATTACTCTCTTCACTGATTATCTCTTTTCTGTTGTGTTGCCCTTCAGTCCATTCTTGACACTAATCGAGCAAATCTTAGCCACCTCAGCTATCATCATCCTTTACACCAGGACAAACTCGCCCCATTCTAAGGGTGGCTGACAATACCCTTCATGATCTATCTTCTCCTTACTTCCCTTCATTTTTTTATTTCTTGTTGCCCTCCCTGCCTTCTGGTCCAGCAGTTGAAAGAAACTGCTCCCCATTAAGGATTTGTAACTCATAGTCTGTTTCCTTTCACCTCCAAATTTAGGCCACTGATATATACGGCTCCTCCACCGAGTCAACCACTACTCAAGCTGAGGCCTTAGCTCTTTACCTGTGAATTATGAGTTCTTCATTCCTTCATCTGACTGTATGTCAAGTGTGTATAACAGCCTACAACATGCACAAAGGTCATTTAAAAAGTCCCTGGAAAAGGAGTAGGCATTTAGCAGAGTGGTTAAGATGCCCACATCTCACACTGGAATACCTTGGTTAAATTCTCAGCTCTGGCTTTCTGACTCCAGTTTCTTGCCAGTGCAGACAGTGGGAAGCAATGGTAATGGCTCATGTAATTAGGTTCCTTCCACTTGTATGGGCGACCTCAATGGAGTTCCTGGCTCCTGGTTCTTGTCCTAGCTATTGTGTGCATTTGGGGAATGAACAAGCAAATGAAAGCTCTCTCTGTCTGTTTCTTTCTCTGTCTCTCAAATAAATTCATTAAATGTTTTTAAAGTGTATGGAATTTAAAGGTAAGTTTATTTTGGTGCAAAAAAAAATTGAAATCCATGCACAGTTTTGTTTTTAGAATATACATTTTTCATGAAGTTTTTGAAGACCCCTTAAATGCATGAATTTCAAAAATGTTTACTCTAAAATAAACATATTTGAATTCTATTTCTCATGAAAAATTAAAGTAGCCTTTTATTTTATTATCTCAGTGAACTGAAAGGGGGAATGGTCAGACCTATATCCTAAGATTGCCTAGGTTCACACAGGATGGAGGTGGTGGTATGAGAAAAGATGGTGCAGGTCTCTTGCCATGTGTTGTGGTGCCACCCGCCATGACACCAACAACTATCTCATTAATTTGAGTTTGCTGTGCTAAGTCTTATTAACATTATTGTCTTCAGGTGTTTTCAATATGTTGCACATTTATACAATGGGCTATCGTTTTTGTCCCTAAAACAAACCAGTAAGACCTACTCTCCACAGTGTTCTTTGACTTTCCTAGCAAGTGGATGCTACAGCTCCTGTGCTCTTGTGAAACTCACTAATGCATTCCTCAACATTATCACACCAGTCTCCTTCCTCATGATACTGTGAATTCTTCTGCAACTAAGACTATACTGGATTCATTTTACATTGTGTGTACTTAGGATTGTCCTTGGGATAAAGTAATATTTATTGGCACAACAGAGCCAAAAGCAATATTTTATGTCACAACAGAGCCAAAAAGTGTCCAAATAAGGGCAACTGAAGTGATGTAATGAATGCCCAGGAAAAAAATGATGCAAACATAAGACAGACTAAAATGATAATGACTCTGCAAGATAAAGGTATGGAATTTGAGACCAGGCATGGCTCTGACCAAGGTAAAGAGTCAAGAAGGCAATGCAGAAGACAGAAAACTAGAACAGCTGCCGCTGCTGGTACTGCTAACCCCTCAGTAAACTGCCTGCTTGCCTGCTTCTTTTTCTTCAGGATGAAAAACTAGAGTTGGAAAGGAAGACACTTGCCCTTTCAAGCAGCTAGACAGGTAAGATGACTCACAGAGTACTTCAGGCTCTGAAGCCTACAGTCAGCTAGAGAGGGGTTGGTTTCAAGGTGTTATGTGTAACTGAAATGGAAGAATGTCATCTAATTATGATGGAAATGGAACTGAGCATGGAGCAACAATCCAATTGTTATTCCTTGTTTTATCTTGTGGTCTTGGACAAATTTCTAAGTCTACAATCCTCTTTGAAATAACAGGTTTGAACTAGAAAACCTACAATATTCTTTTCTGGCTGAGAAAATCTGCCTCTTAAGGGGTTGACACATGAATTTAGTTAGCAGCTATACAACCAAGAGTGAGAAGAAGGTCAATGTTAATGTATGTGATATAGATGCCCAAACTCATCCCACAACTTGATCTGGACTAGCTAAAGCACATATGCATAACTCAATGCCCTCATCCACATATGCAAAGCACAGCCAAATCACTTCATCAGTAAAATGTTAAGGGCACAGAGAAGCTGTAAGCAGTGGTTTTCAAACACCAAACTCAGCAAGGCAATTCTTTGAAAACTCAAGTTGCAAGGCTTTGCTCTAGATCTGCCAAATCAGAATACTTATTATTTTTTTTCAAAGGTGCACTTGGTTTTGATAATCATCTAGTTTGGAGACCATTTTTAGAGGAAAATGTATGTGTCCCAAATAAATGCCTTTTGTGTGAATTATTTAAGATGCTTGTTAAAAACAACTGGAATTATGGAGTA
The DNA here is from genome assembly GCF_033115175.1 of Lepus europaeus. NCBI lineage: Eukaryota > Metazoa > Chordata > Mammalia > Lagomorpha > Leporidae > Lepus > Lepus europaeus. The sequence goes on along the minus strand of NC_084829.1, from coordinate 121,725,841 downwards.
GAATCTACATTTTAACAGTTCTTTTAGTGATTTTTATAAATACTGACTTCATCCATAAAATAGCTTATATAAACTGACAAACAAAATCTTTATGTGGATAAAACCTCCAGGTCTACAAAACAATAAAGATAGGCTTATTCCATTAATTACTTACATTGCATTCTTTTATCATTTTATTTAATTTCCATAACAAGTCTATGATAAAAGAATTATTATCCTCATTTAATTAACAAATAAGGTATTTAAGACTTCAGGTAACTTGTCCACAATCATAAGATTAATAATTGCATGCCCTGGAACTGAAAACTAATTTCATATACCTAATAAATAAGCTATATTGACATAAAATATGTAGTTAAGAGTTTAGCACATCTTCTAATTAAATAATTTGTTGAGAGATCTTATCTGATGGAGCAAATTGGAAATATATATATCAGTTCCTGTTAGCTGATTTTATTAGCTACTACACAAATGTTAATAACGTCATTATAATCATCATAGATTAACCAAGAAAAAATGACTGAACTACCAAGCAATAATGTTTCAGGAATCTCCCAGAATCATAAAATGACCTAAGCTAGTCATCATTTCTAGTCAACAAGCTTTAAACAAAAATATTTACAGTTGAGAAACCTAGAAGAATGCAGCCCAAGGGCTCATACAGCAAGTGAAGAGCCCACTCAGCTCCAGACTTTAGTTACTTGAATTTGCTTTCCTGATCTGCCTTTAAACCCGGGACCTTAACTCAGTGCTCTTAAACTCAACATGCTGCTAATCTGCTTTAGCGCTCTAATGGAACTTCAATAGACCTGGAAGTTTTCTTTCAGGGAATTAAATATAAAATGTTACCACTGGAAACACATTTTTAATACAAGATTTTTGTTTTTGTTTATTCCCTTACTGATTCCTCTAAATTCACTCAATAAAGTATGTATTTGTTAAGTGTTCTGAGGCATTGTATCAGTATTTCCAGCCTCTGATAAAAGACATTTCCTAAATACGATGAAACTGAATTGATCTTAGGCATATAACCTTAGTTCTGATTTTTTTTTAAATCACTAGAAGTATAAGTGGAAAATACTAAACAAAGCAGTACAAAGCCATAAAAACCTTTATCAGAACATATTCCTAACACTCCTGTGTTCATGCCCTACCCTTTGTCTCTTCCTTCCCTTTGATGATACAAATATTCTGAAATAAGTAGATGCACCTATTTTCGCAAAGGAAAAAAGATAATGAAAATGACATGAAAGAGAATCTGTCAAATAAATATTTACTAGCTATAGATGGACTTGATGAAGGTTTTCTGATTGAAGTTGTGGTTTCTTGTTTGATTTATTGAGAAATGCAGAATTTTCAAATATTCCATGCCAGCTGGGATTGCACAGAGATATCCTGTGAAGTATTTTACTGAGAGCTATTTCTTTCATAAAATAAATAAAAACAATAAGGATACTTACAAATCTCTGATTAAAGTACGATGTTATTTCTAACACGAGTTTATGAAGAAACTCTAATAAGCTCTCTTTCCTGCAAATTAAAAAAAAGTGAAGAATCAGAAAAGGTTACAATCCAGTTAGACCATCAAATTTTACATATTTTTGCTTTTTAAAATTAAGCTAATATTGGTAAATACCACAATTTAACCGACTTTCTTCATAAAAAACATCAGATATAGGGGGTTCACTCTGTGGTGTAGTGGGTAAAGCCATTGCTTTCAGTGCCAGCATCCTCTATGGGCGCCGGTTTGAGTATTGGCTTCTTCACTTCCAATCCAGCTCTCTTCTATGGCCTGGGAAAGCAGTGGAGGATGGCCCAGGTGCTTGGGTCCCTGCACTCACATAGGAGACCCAGAAGAAGCTCCTGGCTCCTGGCTTCAGATTGGCACAGTTCTGACATTGCAACCATCTGGGGAGTGAACTGGCAGATGGAAAACCTCTCTCTCTTGTCTCCATCTCTGCCTCTGCCTCTCAAATAAATAAATAAGTCTTAAAAAAAAATCAGGGGCTGGCGCTGTTGTGTAGCAGGTAAAGCCACTGCCTGCAGTGCTGGCATCCCATGTGAGCACCGGTTCGAGTCCCAGCTGCTCCACTTCTGATCCAGCTCTCTGCTATGGCCTGAGAAAGCAGTAGAATAGGGCCCAAGTCCTTGGGCCCCTGCACCCATGTGGGAGACCCGGAAGAAGCTCCTGGCTTCTGGCTTCAGACTGGCGCAGCTCCGGCCATTACAGCCACCTGGGGAGTGAACCAGCGGATGGAAGATCTCTCTCTGTCTCTGTCTCTTCCTTCTCTCTCTGTGTAACTCTGACTTTCAAGTAAATAAATAAATCTTTAAAAAATCAGACATTAGTGCCTAAGATTATCAGCCATAATATACAGTTGGATGATCATTGCATAAGTGCTATTAGGGATAAATGGTAAATTGAGAAAAAGACCATACAGCTAACATTTGTGGGCACAAAAAAATGTCAGTAAGAAAGTACTTGGTTGGCCGGTGCCGCGGCTCAATAGGCTAATCCTCCACCTGCGGTGCTGGCACACCAGGTTCTAATCCCGGTCAGGGCACCGATTCTGTCCAGGTTGCTCCTCTTCCAGTCCAGCTCTCTGCTGTGGCCCAGGAGGGCAGTGGAGGATGGCCCAAGCCCTTGGGCCCTGCACCCTCATGGGAGACCAGGAGAAGCACTTGGCTCCTGGCTTCGGATCAGCGTGGTGCGCCGACCGCAGCGCACCGACCACAGCAGCCATTGGAGGATGAACCAATGGTAAAGGAAAACCTTTCTCTTGTCTCTCTCTCTCTCTCTCTCTCACTGTCCATTCTGCCTGTCAAAAAAAAAAAAAAAAAAGAAAGAAAGGAAGAAAGAAAGAACTTGGCATGACTGTACCTTTAGGGGACTGTAAAAACATCATGTTTAAGCTGTGACTTTACAAGCAGAGAATCTTTTCCACTTTCATTAAATGTCCTGGCATCCACTTGGGGACCATGTGGAAGGAATCTCACCAATGTGCTCTAAGAAATCAAAATAAACTACATAAGTATAATTCCTGTCCACAGAATGAGCCCTATTATCTTGGAGCTTAGTACCTGACATTTCTTGAGTGAACATAGGGCTGGCGTTGTGGCTCAGTAGGTTAAGCCACTGCTTGCAACAACAGCATCTGGTATGGGAGTGCCAATTCCAATCCCCCGATCCAGCTTCTTGTTAATGCTCCTGGGAAGGTAGCAGAAATAGTCCCCTGTTACCCACATGGAGATTAGAATAGAGTTCCTGATTCTTGGCCTTGTTTTGGCCCAGACCTGGCTGTTGTGGCCATTTGGGGAGTGAACCAATGGATGGAAGATCTCCCCTCCTCTCTCTGTCACTCTGCTTTTCAGATGAATTAAAAATAAATCTTCAGGGCTGGTGCTGTGGCCCAGTGGGTTAATCCAAATCTTGTCATGCCAGCATACCATATAGGTGCCATTTCTAGTCCCAGCTTCTCTTTTTCTGATCCAGCTCTCTGCTGTGGCCTGAGAAAGAAGTGGAGGATGCTCTAAGTCCTTGGACCCCTGCACCCTCGTTGGAGACCCAGAAGAAGCTCCTGGCTCCTGGCTTTGGATTGGCACAGCTCCAGCCATTGCGACCATTTGGGAAGTGAAACCGCAGATGGAAGACCTTTCTCTCTGTCTTTCCCTCTCACTGTCTGTAACTCTATCTCTCAAATAAATAAGTAAAATCTTTTACAAAAATAAAAAATAAATCTTCAAATAAAAAGAAAAGTGGAAAATAACAGGAGTATGAGTCATCAGTATTCACATTAAGCACTCATAGTGGTTAAGGCACTTTTCAAATTCACTCCACCAGATTCCAACTGCACTAGTTCAGCCTGCTAGTCATTCTACTACTGCAACATTTTCCTAAATGACTTTCTTGCACACATTCTTGCTTCTTACAAATACATTCTTTACGGAGATGTCAGTTGGAATTTTCTTTAAAAAAAAAAAGTTGTCTATTTACTTGAAAGGCATAGTTACAGAGAGGCAGAGGTAGAGAAAGAGAGGTCTTCTATCCGCTGGTTCACTCTCCAGCCAGAAGGCGGCAACAGCTGGAGCTGAGCTGATCTGAAGCCAGGAGCCAGGAGCTTCTTCTGGGTCTCCCACGCAGGCACAGGGGCCCAAGCACTTCGGCCACCTTCTGCTGTTTTCCCAGGCCACAGCAGAGAGCTGGATCGGAAGTGGAGCAACCAGGACTCGAACATGCTCCCATATGGGATGCTGACACTGCAGGTGGCGGCTTATACTCACTATGCCACAGTGCTAGACCTGGAATTATTTCAATATAAATCTCCTTAGGAGATTAATCTTCAGCATATGCATCAACTACAGGTCAAGTCCAAGTCCTTTCATGTGTTACATGGTGCCCTCCAGGAGCTGACCACATTCTACCTTTCTTTTGACTCATGTCTCACCTGTAAAAATCCTAGTGCCCCATGGTCACACGTAGGCAATGAAATCCTTATGCTTTGTATCATCCATGTGGCTGAAGTTCTTTGCCCTGTTCAACACCCTCCGCATCACCTCAGTAACATCCATTCAGGTACTCTGGGTCAACTTGGGTAGTCCTTTCACAGAATCCTTCTCTACCCATCTTGGGCTAAGTAGATACCTTTCTCTGCATTCTAAAACACTGATATATCTCCCTGATTGCAATTATCAAGTGAATTATAAATTTCTCATTAGTGTCTGCCTTCCTGCCTCACCTTTAAAAAAAAAAAAAACTTTTTGAGGGCATATGACTCACTCATCTTGTCCCTAGCACAGTGTTTCACAGATGGTAGGAGGAATGTGATAAATATCTGTTGAATGCCAAGGTGCATGAGGTGCTTTGCAGACTTACAGTTGTCTGGGTGCATGCTTGATCACCTTAGAAGAATTTTAAGATCAAAGCAGACAACTTTTAACCTTGTACCTATAGTCAGTAAGCTTAAAATTGACTTTTCACTTCTAAAAACAAATATTAAGAAAAAGTTTCATAGTTCTAATTCTTTCAATCCTTTGCTTACAACTCCTAACAAAGATCTAGTAGAAATTACAAATGATAATCTAGTATAGTCAGTTAATAAAACTAAAAATTGCTATTTGCATCTTTAAAATGAATTTTTTAAAAAAATATTTTTAATTTTTGTACCCTTTCCATGATTAATTTTTTCCTTCATGAATTTCCACTTATCCCTGCTCATTTGCAATAGAACCAAAAAAGGAAAAGAAAAATGAAATAGGTATTTTTTCCTATCCACTTCTTTGCAATTATTACATTTGAATTTTATATTATTAAGCAACAGACTTTGAAAATAGTATTTCTATCCCAACTTTTGATTATTCATAAACTGCAAGTTTTAGATCTACCAGGGATATATTAAACACAAATGTACTGAAGTTAAGAGACTGAGAGAATCCCTACTATTTATTAATTATCAAAATATTTTACTGGGGCTGGCAGGTGGACATTGGTTTGAGTCCCTGGTTCCTCCACTTCTGATCCGGCTCCCCACTAATGCACCTAGGAGGGCAGTGCAACATGTTCCAAGTGCTTGGGCCTCTACACCTACATGGGAGACCTGAAATAGAGCTCCAGGCTCCTGGCGTCTGCTGACCCAGCCCTGAGCTGTTGCAGTCATTTGGGGAGTAAACCAGCAGATGAAAGATTGATCTCTCTCTTTCCCTCTTTCTCTCTCTTCCTCTCCTCAACTCTACCTCTCTCCCTCTCTGTCTCTGTAATCCTACCTTTCAAATAAATAAATAAATATTTGAAAAAAAATTTACTAACAAAAATGCAGTAATTCCTTAAACAGTTTCAAGAACAGTGGCAAGGGGGAAGTATTTGGAGCAGCAGTTAGTACACCACTTGGGGTGCCTGTATTCCATATTGGAGTGTCTAGTTGGGGTCCTGATTCACCGACTTCTGATTCAGCTTTGTGGTGATTATATGAGAGGCAGCATATGCTACCCATATCAGAGATTAGGTTGAATTCCAGCTGGCTCCTGGCTCCTGGGTACTGGTTTTACTTGGCCCAGGCCTTGACTGCTACAGGCATTTGGGAAGTGAACCAGCAGATGAAAGATCCCTCTCTCTATCCGTCCATCTCTGTCTCTATGTCTTTCAAATAAAGTAAAAATAAAATAATTTTAAATAATTTTAAAAGAAATTACATGCACCAAATACAAAAACTCTGCATACATCCCCTACATCTGAATATTTATTTTTATAAATTATAACTAGTATGATACTAACAGACTAATATAAGATATTGGCGGGCCGGTGCCATGGCTCACTTGGCTAATCCTCCACCTGCGGCAGCGCCGGCATCCCATATGGATGGCGGGTACTAGTCCCTGTTGCTCCTCTTCCAGTCCAGCTCTCTGCTGTGGCCCAGGAGGGCAGTGGAGGATGGCCCAAGTGCTTGGGCCCCTGCACCTGGCTCCTGGCTTCGGATCAGCGCAGCGCTGATTGTACCAGCCATTTGGGGAGTGAACCAAGGGAAGGAAGATCTTTCTCTCTGTCTGTCTCTCTCTCTCTCTCTCACTGTCTATAACTCTACCTGTCTAATAAATAAATAAATAAATAAAAAGATATTGGCTAAGTTAATTTTATGTATGTTAAATACATTAACAGAAATTTAAAATAAAATAAAAATAAATAGAACTTGGTGCTCTAACATATTCTTCCTGAACTTCAATATAGGGTGAAAAATTTATAAGGCATTACTACCACACAGCTACTATTCTCTCTCTATTATCACTCTGGAACTGTAATTATATCCAAAGAAAATCTAGTGATATTTATTACAGCTAAGATACACCAAAGCCCACAAAGCCAGTGGTCTCCCCAAGGCATACAGCACCCGTTGCAAGGAGGCAGGTCAAGATGTGGGTCAATCAGCAGAAATCAACTCATTAGAATAGGAAAACTCAAAATTGTGAGTTAGCAGAGATCTTTAATATCATGTAGTCCAGTGATTTTCAAACTGTAATTTTTAGCTGAGGAATATTTTGTTCTCAAATAGACTCATTAGCAGATTGCCAATATGCAGGATGGATATGGTAGTACTGCTCTGGTTACCAAGGGCTTCAAAATCTGAGGATCAGCCGGCGCCGTGGCTCAACAGGCTAATCCTCCGCCTAGCAGCGCCGGCACACCAGGTTCTAGTCCCGGTCAGGGCGCCGGATTCTGTCCCGGTTGCCCCTCTTCCAGGCCAGCTCTCTGCAGTGGCCCGGGAGTGCAGTGGAGGATGGCCTAGGTCCTTGGGCCCTGCACCCCATGAGAGACCAGGATAAGCACCTGGCTCCTGCCTTCAGATCAGCGCAGTGCGCCAGCCGCAGCGCGCCAGCCGCAGCGCGCCAGCCGCGGTGGCCATTGGAGGGTGAACCAACGGCAAAGGAAGACCTTTCTCTCTGTCTCTCTCTCTCACTGTCCACTCTGCATGTCAAAAAAAAAAAAAAAAATCTGAGAATCTTCCCACTGTCCTCCCCTCCTGCCTCCCTCCAAGGATGGAGTTTGAGAATGACATGGCCACAATGCAGTTCAGGGATGCAGCCACAGAGTTGGAGGTGAAACAAGAACAGCCATTTCAAGACAAGATGCAGTAAAGTAGCTGAAAGCATACAGCCTGGGTATTTGTGCCTCTTGCCTTTTGGTGCTCCTGACTTATTTTCATGGACTGGCTTCCCAGAACAGCCCCATCTGATCTAAGTTGTATGTAAACACTCAAAACATGAACTTCTATGGGTTTGATGAAAATAATCAATACTTTTCTCTTCCAAATATTTTTTGAACTTGAATGTTTTTTCTTATGCAAGTAGTCAACCATGTCAATATAGTATATATATACATATATATATATAAATAAATATAAATAAAATAATATACATAATGGAGAAGGATCCAATGGGCTTCAAACAGAATTTTAGGGGAAGCCCAAAACCTCAAAAATCAAGGCAAATAATATTAGTCTTATAGTACAGTGTTTTAAAAATTGAAATTTGTGCAAAAACTCCATTATAAACAAAATATCAAAATGCTAAATTTTAACCCTGAACTTATATAACAAAATCTTGCATATCTCACTTAGTTCATTGAATCTTCTGCAAATGGAAGTACAAATACAAAAACTAAGCTGATTACGTTTTTGCTTCATGACACCTAGGATTGATGAGAGAGAGGGAAGTATAGTGTGGAGGACAAAGCCCAGTCAATAGCCTGTTCTCTTTTTTTTTTTTTTTTTAATTATTTATTTATTTGAAAGGCAGAGCTAGAAAGGCAAAGGCAGACAGATAGAGAGGTCTTCCATCTGCTGATTCACTCCCCAAATGGCCACAATGGTTGGAGCTGTCTGATCCAAAGCCAGGAACCAGGAGATTCTTCCAGGTCTCTCACATGGATGCAGGGGCCCAAGCACTTGGGCCATCTTCCACTGCTTTTTCAGGCCATTGCAGAGAGCTGGATAGGAAGAGGAACAGCCAGACTCAAACATCTGCCCATACTGGATGTGTGCTACCGGCCCCAGTGGCATGTTCTGATATAAAGACCTTCACATTTCAGTCTGTAGGACCAGGGATTAGGTTGTTTGGGGAAAAAATGAGCCACTAGCCCACTACAATACATGCATTATGTGTTTACATATGAGATAATTTACTATTTCATTGAGCTAAGAAATCTAATTCCGTGCTTCAACAAATATTCTACCTTTGTTTTTTTCTTTTTAAACAAATCAAAGTTCTGAAATATATAAAAAAGAAAACTGAAAGTCAAAATGCATCAGTGAAAATAATCTGACTCGGGGCCAGCACTGTGGCATAGCAAGTAAAGCTGCCGCCTGCAGTGCCATCATCCCATATGGGCACTGGTTCAAGACCCGGCTGTTCTACTTCAGTCGAGGTCTCTGCTATGGCCTGGGAAAGCAGTAGAAAATGGCCCACGTCCTTGGGCCCCTGCACCAGTGTGGGAGACCCAGAAGAAAGCTCCTGGCTCCTGGCTTTGGATCGGCATAGCTCCAGCCTTTGCTTGCAGCCATTTGGGGAGTGAATCAATGGATGGAAGATCTCTTTCTCTCTCTCAATCTCGCCTCTGCCTCTCTAACTCTGTCTTTCAAATACATAAATAAATCTTAAAAAAAAAAAAAAAGAAAAGAATCTGACTTTGTAAAGCAAATTAACCACTTCCACTGTAGGTTCAGGTTTGTCTTTGTTTTTAATTTTATATATTTTTTTATTTTGCTTATTTCAAAGGCAGAGACACAGAGTTTCCATCCACTGGTTCACTTTTCAAATGCCAAACAACAGCCAGAGCTGAGCCAATTCAAAGCCAAGAGCCCCAGGTTCTATCCAGATCTCTCAGGGAATCAACTACCTGAGCCATCACCTGCTACCTCCCAGATACACACTAACAGAGAAGCTGGAATCAGGAGCAGAGCCAGGACTCAAATCTTGATATTCTTTATATGGGATATGGGCACACCAAGCAGGATTTTTTTTTTTTTTTTTAGGATTTATTTTATTTATTGAAAGACAGAGTTAGAGACAGACAGGCTTCCATCGGCTGGTTCACTCCCCAAGTGGCCGCAATGACCAGAGCTGAACTTTTCTGAAGCCAGAAGCCAGGAGCTTTTCCTGGGTCTCCCACTGGGTGCAGGGCCATCCTCCACTGCCTTCTCAGGCACATTAGGAGAAAAGCTAGATCGGAAGCAGAGCACCCGGGGACTCATACTAGTTCCCAAATGGGATGCCGACGCTGCAGGCAAGGGCTTTAACCCATTGTGCCACAGGGCCAGCCACCCAAGCAGGATCTTAACCACAGTGCCAAATTCCTGTCTCACAAGACCTAGTTTTAAGATGTTAGTCTTAAAAAGATACATTTAACCTCTCAATTATTTGCAACAGTAAAAATACTATCAAAGAAGTGAATCATGGTAACATCAGAACATGCACACTCATGTCTTCTAGCCAGCGAATCCAAATGCTCTAGCTTTGAAAATGCATGACACTATATCTGACACGTAGTAGGCACTCACAATACAGCTACTGAGTAAATAAGGAGGTGAATGCATGGCTAAACATGGGGGAAAAAAAGGCTGGAAACAGGTAGAGCAGGAACAGATTATAAAGAGCTTTGAAAGACAGACTTTATGCTGTGTGCTACCGAACAGAGGCTTAACAAGGTTTAACAAAACAAACAACAAAAACACAAAAAATAAAACAAAAAAACTAAGCATGACATTTTGGCATTCGACACTCCCTCATTTTTTCTCATAATGACCAGACATTGCTTTTTATTCCTCCAAGATGATCATGGTGGAAAGGCCTGTCCCAAAATAACCTTTCTTTTTAAAATTGATACAGGATACTTGAACAAAGATTGCTGTACACCATCGAATTAACTTAGAGGAAAAAAAAGAAGAAAATGAGAAAATATCTCTTTTTTTTATTTGAGTTGGTATAAGGGAGCAGTGTACATCAGGAGTGTAAGTGGGTTGAGATAGTGGGAGTGTTGTGTTTTCATGATATTTAGCATTCAACAGGCAGAATTACCATTTCTTCACTCCAATCTATCTGTATATCTCCTCAAGTATGACTTATGTGGTTCTAGAATTCCTTGTATTGGAATAGAACCTGAAATCCATTCAGATCATAGGTCATTCAGGAAAGCCCCCCTCCTACTCTTTTTTCCATGTACTACACAAAAAAACCCACAGCACTAAAGCCACAGATTCACATTTATTATAAACTATTCACTGCTTCTTAATGTTTGCCTGCAACACTTCAAAAAAAGTTTTTAAAATATCCACCAACATTAAACTAAGCATGTATTACTTTTGTACCAAAAAATTATAACCCTCAAAATCTAGGAAATCAGTTCACTAGTCTGTTACGTGACCCATATAAATTATAACATTTTTTTTTTTTTTTGACAGGCAGAGTTAGACAGTGTGAGAGAGAGAGAGAGACAGAGAGAAAGGTCTTCCGTTGGTTCACCCCCCAAATGGCCGCCATGGCTGGCGCGCTGAGGCCGGCACACTGCTCCGATCTGAAGCCAGGAGCCAGGTGCTTCCTCCCCATCTCCCATGCGGGTACAGGAGCCAAAGCACTTGGGCCATCCTCCATCTGCCCTCCCGGGCCACAGCAGAGAGCTGGACTGGAAAAGGAGGAACCGGGACAGAATCCGGTGCCCCAACCAGGACTAGAACCCTGGGTGCTGGCGCCGCTTGCAGAGGATTAGCCTAGTGGTATATCGGGGGGTTAAAGAGGAAATTGTTAGGTGTCATAGGTTGTGACAAATAAATTGAAATAAATTTAAAATCTAGTGCCCACAATGTTAGATCCACACAGGTTCATAACTCACATGCAAACATTTATGCTCATGAAAGAAAGCCAACGAAAACTATGTTAGAGTAAAAGTAAATATTTCAACTTCTTGGGAGAGAAAGGAGCAATTGTTGAGTGTCTATGATTTTATAGATGCTTGAAACATTCTCTCATGGAATCCTTTCAAGAGAACTCAGAAACAAATATTAAAACCATTAAATGACCCCAGAGAACCTGAGCAAGTGCCAAACAGAGCTAAGATTTGAACCCAAGTCTGCCTGACTTAATAATAGCAGTGGTGATTGACAAGGTCAACCCACAGGCACAGAGATAAGTAAATACCTGGGAAGGTAGAGTTCTTGAATTCTAGTTTAGAGAACACTTTGGATATTTCTCATTATTTCAAAGTGATTTTTACTAAGACATTCTATTGGCATTATATCTTAACACCAGATGCTCCATATTTACTTGATATGATTGGTAACCTGTTCAAGGAAGCTTGATCTGTTTTAAGAGAGTTCAGAAGTGTGTTCACGAAGGAAACTCAAGACTACCAGCAAATGTGTTGACATTTGGCACATCTACAGAAGGTGATTTAACCAGATTCCTAGGGATAGGAGGAGGGAGAGGTGTACAGCAAACCAGAACATATTCCAAATGTTTAAAATTGTTTTTGAAATAAATATTCTAATTTGATGCCCTTTTGGGTAAGTCGAGATGCTCTTGGGAAATGGATATAATTTTAGTGAGCAAAGAACCCTTCAGACTTTAGTTTCTTATCTGCATAAGTACCTATTGGAACTTTACAGTCTTTTGCAAGATTAACCTTCATGAGTCTGGTTGAGAAGCAGAGTCACTGGGAGAACACTGGGCAAAGGAAGCCAGATAATCATAAAGCCTTGGTCATGAAAGGATAGAAAAGATTTAACATTAAAGAAAGTACAATGACAATACAATGTGATGCCCATGTGCTTTGGAGTCAAGCTAGCTCTAAATCATAAACAGCTATGATACTTGGACAACTTCAGCCCAAATTTCTCATCTAAAATGTAGAAATAAAACATCTCCCTCACAGGATACTATGGAATATTAAATGAAACAACTTCTGGTATGTAATTATCATAATATGCCTGGGTTGGCATTTGGCATGAGACACCACTTGGGATGTCTGCGTTCAATATGGGGATGCCTGAGTTTGAGTCCTTCCCCACTTCCAATTCCAGCTTCTTGATAATGCATACTCTGGGAGGCAGCAGATGATAGTTCAAGTAACTGAGTCCCTGTTACCAACATGGGAGACCAAGGTTGTTTCTGGATCCTGGCTTCAGCCTGGCCTACCCTGGCTATAATGGACATTTGAGGAGTAAATCAACAGATGGGGGAATTTCTCACTCTCACTCTCTGTCTCTGTCTCTCTCTCCCTTTCAGATAAATAAGATTTTTTAAATATCCTGCTTAACACATAGAAAGTACTTAATAAACAGAAGTCATTTTTATCACCGTTCTTTGTACCAAAAAGCACAAATTAGGAAATCAAATGTCTAGCCCAAAGTAATAGGGCATTCTTTTTTTTGTTTTTAAGGATTAAACAGATAGAACCAATGACTTGTTAATTAAGGACTTTCTTTAAAAAGTTATTTATTTATTTATTTATTTGAAAGAGTTATAGAGTGAGAGGGAGAGCCTGGGGTGAGGGTGAGGGGAGGGGATCTTCCATCTGCTGGTTCAGTCTTCAAGTGGTTGCAAAAGCTGGGGCTGGGCCAGGCCAAAGCCAGGAGCCAGGAGCTTCTACCAGTTCTCCCACATGGGTTCAGGGGCACAAGCACTTGGGCCGTTGTCCACCGCTTTCCCAGGCATATTAGCAGGGAGATCGGTCGGAAGTGGAGCAGCTTGCTGGCATTGCAGGCGGCAGCATATACCCCATACATCACAATGCCAGCCCCAGGGCATTCTTTTTTTAAAGTACCCTTTTAAAAAAAAGTCATTTACTTTTACTAATTTGAAAGGCAAGACAAGAGTGAGAGTGAGAGTGAGGGTAGGAAAGAGGAAAAGATTCTATTCACTGGTTCACTCCTCAAATGCCTGCAGCTGCCCAAGGCTCGGCCAAGCAGAAGCTGAGTCTGGAACTCCATCCTGGTGTCACAAGTGGATGACAGGGACTCAATAACTTGAGCCGTCACCTGCTACATTCTAGAACTGCATTAGCAGGAAGCTGGATCAGAAGCAAATAGCTGGGACTCTATCCAGGTTATTAAATATGGAATTCAGATATCCCAAGTGGCAGTTTAACCCATTATGTCACAACACCTGCACCCACGGGCCATTTCTTTATGGGGTGGAGGGAGTATAAATTCAGCTTGATTAGAGACAATACTAAATACTAAGCAATTAGTAACACAGGAGCAGAAATGTCTCTGAAAAATTTCAATTGCATTTTATCTACTTTTTCATGAATAAAAACTGACTCTAAAACCAGAATTTTTTGTTTCTCCCTGAAGTCCATTGCGTTCAAAACTAACTCTAATTCCTATCAGATTATGATTACATTATTTCTTGCTGAAGGTCTCCCTCTTGAATCTAGTTTGCCCTGTAGTCTCAGTCATTGCTACAAGTATTTCATTTTCCTCTAGTCCAGTGAAAGCACAGAAGCAGAGAAATGCACTGAGCAATCTTATTCAGAGGCACATTTCTTTCTGTTTAGCATGTTGCAGATCCAGATGCTTCTATCTAAATAAGCTATAGATTGTTAGTTTTAGATTTTAGAATAACAATAATCTCAAGTATAATTTTGCAATGAATACTTTTGAAAGCTCTTTTGAAGTGTGGGTCCTATTTGTAAGACTAACCTCTGAAAAATAAATTGATGATATTAAGATTTCATGTTGACCTTATCAAGAAGGAGATTTTGACTGAAATATTCATTTCTGGTAATCCTACTTCTTTACACAACCTTGTATCACATTTTTTCATCACTGTTCTGACCAGTTTGACTAGTTTTTTAACTCAGGTATATGGGCCAAATTAAGAAAAAAAACTAGAGAGGGCATTTAACACCAGCCACTGGAAAAAAATTTATGCACTCTATAGCTTCCACTTTCTATAGTCCAAGGAACACTCACAGCTAATTCTGAAAACTGTCATTAAAGCACAAATTTAAACTTTAAAAATGTCTTACTATGCTTTTTACAGTGGTGGATTTTTTTTTTCCCTATAGTGGTGTTTAGGCACACTAAATGTTAAATATTACATTAAATGCACTTGTTTTCAGAAGATTAACTTAGATATCTTCACTTTAAAACATTCAATTCAATTACATTTAAAGAGCTGAATTATGGACAAGTCAAAAAAGAAAAACTTGAACAAATCAAATTTATCTTCTTCCTCTAATTTCAGAATGACGACAATCCTCATAGTTAGGCCAGTGATCAAAAGGGCTGAATTTACACGTCCTGTAACAGCACCTGGTACATGTCAGGATTTATCTGGCTTAGGGGAAAATGGCAGCTGCAGTGGTGATTCATTAAAAGCAATTTTGAAGCAGCTGCTGCTGCTGCTGAAAAACCGTGCTTCAAACATCAATCATTCTCTGATTGTCACAGCTAGCTGACACCAGCAGCCCAGTCTATTGATTTTGTTGTTTGCTGATATTTTCATTGCCATGCAGTATTCGTTAGAAGATACTGCTCTAGTTCAAATTACATCATTATTGTGGCCCTTCAAATACCAGAATATATAGTCATGAAAATATACCCACTTTGTAAATCGGTAGTGGGAGGAACATCCCAAATATTAAAGGACACATCAATATTCAGCAGGATGATTCCAGCTACATCCAGGTTTCTCTAAGGGCTTGGTCCCAGTAACTATGCACAGTATTACCACGAACACCAGATTTGGCATCCCCTGAACCTGTAAATGTGATCTTATTTTGAAATAGGGTCTTTGCAGATGTGACCAAGTTAAGATGATGTCACACTGGAGTATGGTATGCTGTTAATCCAATATGACTGGCGTCTTTATATACAAAGGTGGATACACAAAACACAGAAAGAGAACATCATGTGAAGAGAGAGAGAGATGCATCTATAAGCCAAGGAATGCCAGGAGCTACCTGAAGCTGGAAGAAGCAAGGAAACGGCCCCCCCACCACACACACACCCCTTCCATATAGTCTTTGAAAGAAGCATAGCCTTGCCAACACTTTGATTTCAGCTTCTGGGTTCCACAACTGTTTAGCAAATAAATTCTTCTTGTCGTCAGCCACCAACTGGTGTTATTTTGTTGCAGCAGCCCTTTGTGGGTCTCCATTTGGGGATGGTGATGGACTATCAGCAGCTACAAGAGGGTATAAGTATAAACAGTGTTGAACCAGGGAGCTACAGTGATATTAATAGACCATTCTTTAAAGCCATGTTTTCTCAGATGAGAGACATTTCTCAAATTGGGACATTGGTTGATATATAACTAATTCCTATGACAAGCAAAATCAAGATCAGATAAATAGGTCTTAGAATAAAGAATACATAAACATGGCTGAAAATGAGCCATGTATTCTACAATGTCTTGCATTTTTGGTGCTTTCAGGTGTCATCTCAGAACCTATGGGTATTAACAAATGTCAAGCGTTCTCCCCAGTTATTCTTGCCCAGAAGTCCCAACACACACAGAAGTACAGAGCTGCAGAGCTGCATTAGAATCTCAAGGGAACAATTTCCATGAAATTTTTCAAGTGAAGAAAATGCAGAAGAAATGACTCCAAGAAGGATAAGGAAACAACAGAAATAGGCTTAAGGAATTGGAACATTTAACTAAACATTCATAAACTTTTGTTCAATTGTCCCTCTTGGAAGGCAGCATAACGTACATCTATGACACACTAGAGTCGTGCTAGCTCCATCAATGAATAGCATTGATCTTTGAGCAAGTTATCTCTCCCATTTCTAAACTTCAGTTTACTCACTAGATAAAATGAAACTCAGTAATTGCACCAACCTCATAAAGGAAGCATTCAGTAATTATAAGCAATATTATACTTATCTCAACAATTGATTAAGTGGCTATTTCATTCATGAAAGGAAGAGATGTTCTTCTATGCCTCTGCTTTCTATTTTGAAACCAGAATAAGGCCAACTGACAAAATGGGTTGGCATTGAAAAATATCCATATTGCCATAATTCATAACCTCACTTGGACTATATGCAATTGGACTATTTTACTATACTCCAAAGAGTGAAGCTTTGTGAACTTTATTGTTAAGAATCTATCTAAGCTCTGATAGGTCTAAGAGTCAAAGAGATCACACAAACAAGACAAGTATCTGCTAATACTAACTGATAGAATCAGAAAGGGAGAGAAAGATCCAACATGGGAAGTGGGATACACAGCAGACTCATAGGATGGCAGATGTCCTAAACAACACTCCGCCTCAGAATCAGCCCTCAAGGCATTCAGATCTGGCTGAAGAGCCATGAGAGTATAGCAGGCATGGAAAGCCAAGATATCATGGGAAAAAAAAAAAAAGACCTAAATGAATGATCTCTGTGAGTGAGATCCAGTGGAAAGAACGGGCCATCAAAGAAGGAGATACCCTTCTCCGAAGGGAGGAGAGAACCTCCACTTTGACTATGACCCTATCGGAATAAGACCAAAAGTCAGCGAACTCTAAAGGCTTCCATAGCCCTGGCAACTCATGACTAGAGCCTAGGGAGATTACTGACGCCATGAACAGGAGTGTCAAATTGTTAAGTCAGCAACAGGAGTCACTGTGTACTTACACCCCCATGCGGGATCTGTCCCTAATGTGTCGTCTAAAGCCAAGTGATGCAATGACTGGTACTGAAACAGTATTTTTATACTTTGCGTTTCTGTGTGGGCGCAGACTGATGAGGTCTTTAATTATATACTGAAGTGATCTTCTGTATATAAAGAGAATTGGAAATGAAAAAAAAAAAAAAACAACCTGGTGTTAAAATGGAAATGGCATAGAAAATTAATTATTTTGAAAAAAAAAAATTATGTAGGATCTCTGTCTTTAATGTGCTGTACATTGCTATTTAATGCTATAATTAGTAATCCAATGGTAGTTTTTTCACTCGATGTTGCTATATGGGCAAAATGTTGAAACCTTTACCTAATATATACTAAATTGATCTTCTGTATACAAAGAGAATTGAAAATGAATCTTTACATGAATGGAAGGGGAAAGGGAGCGGGAGGGGGGAGGGTTGCGGGCGGGAGGGAAGTTATGGGAGGGGGGAAGCCATTGTAACCCACAAGCTATACTTTGGAAATTTATATTCATTAAATAAAAGTTTAAAAAAAAAAAAAAAGAATCTATCTAAAACGATCTAATTACTTTCTCTTGTTTAGTAAACAGAAGGTATTGAATGAGGTAATTTTTTTGTTCATTAAACTTCTTGAAGTGTTGATGGTCATTATAATATCAACTAATTTTAAGATGTTATTTTACATTATACTTCAAAACACTAAATATAAAATAATGACTTCTTACAGTGTAATTTTATTGTAATATGTGAAGCAAAATATAAACATAAAACATGTAGAACAACCTTGAAAAAGAACAAAATTGGGAAACTAATGCTTTCCAATTGCAAAACTTACTACAAAACTATAGTTATCAATATAGTGCTCTACACTTTCAGAGAAACTTCTCTAGTAGCGAACTATAGAAATGATCCCTGAAAGTATAGTCTTTAGTTATCAATATAGTGTGATACTGGCATAGAAGAGGCATGCTCATAGTGCTGATTCAACCTTCTTATAATATCATATATTCTTTTGTTTCATCTTCATGATATGTGGCTTAGAAGGGTAAGTTATGGTAACTTTATGCTTATCTCAGACTAGATTGATGAAACAATATGAAACTCATCAACCTTAAAAGTAATTTTTAAAAAATAACTTGCTAACAAACCATTTGTAAGAGTTTTCAAGCATATTAAATAATGTATATTTTATTTATATTTAAAAGAAATCTGGCATAATAGCTATGGGGTTTTCTATCTACAACTCAGTATCCAATAAGAATTCTTGAAGAAACCAGAAATTTTCATATGAGAATGTACTCCCATTAGCTTCTAAAGACAGACACAATCATCTTTAGACTATAAAATGGCATGAAGAAGGAACTGTCCCTTTTTTTAGATTTATTTATTTATTTATTTGAGAGGTAGTTATAGACAGTGAGAGAGAGACAGAGAAAGGTTTTCCATCTGCTGGTTCACTCCTTAAATGGCTGCAATAACCAGAGCTGTGCCAATCTGAAGCCAGAAGCCGGGATCTTCTTCTGAGTCTCTCACACAGGTGTAGGGGCCCTAGCACTTGGGCCATCTTCTACTGCTTTCCTAGGCCACAGCAGAGAGCTGGATGGGAAGAGGAGTAGCCAGGACTAGAACCAGTGCCCATATGGGATGCCAGTGACGCAGGCAGAGGATTAATCTACTGCGCCATAGCGCCAGCCCTGGAACTGTCTCTTCTTATTCATATAAAGGCTCTGTGCTTAATGGAAAAGGAACTTTTTTAGTGTAAATAATCATGTGCTTATTTAATTTCAAGTTATTCATGCCCTGCATATTTTTAGAAGCTCTGACATCTAAGCAAGGTGAACATAACTATCTGTGGTTTAGCTTACAGCAGCAACATATCCTGTGTTAGAGTATTGGAAATTGAGTATTGGAAATTGGGAGAGACTCTAGAGAAAAATGTATTTAACTAATTTCAATCTTCTTCTAACTCAAGAGTTGAGGTCCTGTATGCCATGGTCTCTCTGAATGAGTTTTATTTTTTATTATTTTTTTGATTTTTGACAGGCAGAGTTGGACAGAGAGAGAGACAGAGAGAAAGGTTTTCCTTTTCTGTTGGTTCACTCCCCAGTTGGCTACTACAGCCAGTGCACTGAGCCAATCCGAAACCAGGAGTCAGGTGCTTCCTCCTGGTCTCCCATGTGAGTGCAGGGCCTAAGCACTTGGGACATCCTCCACTGCCTTCCCGGGCCATAGCAGAGAGCTGGACTGGAAGAGAAGCAACCAGGACAGAATCCAGTGCCCCAACCGGGACTAGAACCCGGGTGCCAGCACTGCAGGTGGAGGATTAGCCAAGTGAGCCGTGGCGCCAGCCATCTCTGAATCAGTTTCTGAGACAAAGTAAAGGCAGAATTAGAGCACTGGTCTCTTTGATCCAGCCCATTTTTCTTTCCAAACATCAAGTCTTTCAGGACAGAAGACAACTTAGGCTTCTTAGTTCTGACCATGTCACCAACAACAATTAAAGTGCATAGGAGTTTAATAAACCCACCATGTTTTATGGGGGCTGTTATGCAAATCAAAATCCTCCAGGCTCTGTTGTGTTCAGAAAACACCTGCAACTGATTCAGTGCTTTCTCATTCTTCCCAAAATTTGTTTGACATTTCCCAACTCATTTGTAAAGGAAAACTGAAGTAATTAATTTTCATACTCTTTCAGAATATTTTAATATCATGTAGCACAAAATAAATGTTTCCATTTTTTTCTTTTCCTTCTGTGCAGTTTGTTGACTGTCATTTTCTGTGTATGTTCACACAGAAGTTTCTTTTCTTTATTTCTGTTCCTTAAAGATAGCATGAGTAACCTCTTAGCTAATAGATTTTCAAATTATTTAATTTTTGCATTTGCAGATTACTCTTTTGCTAGTTTATTAAATCAATTCTAGTGATGCACACAAGCAACTTTACCCAAAAAAGATAATTATATTCTCTTTTACTAAGTTAAGCTTACTCAATGCTGTGTGGAGGGGAAAAAAAGTATCTTTAGCTAAATCATAAAAAGAGCCAAATGGTCTGCAGAATGATTTAATATTTAGTTTTATTAGTAGATTGATCATTCCCTAAGGAGCTTCACACCTCCCTTATGATGTCTCTTCCAGTACCCAATGTGAAGAGATAGGTCTGAACCTCATATATCTGGCCAGGCCTTAGTCCACCTGATTGCTATCAGGTCCCTCCTGTCAGTTTCTATTTGCCTCTCTATGGGAAAACTTGCTCGTAGTTTAGAAGGCACCTTTCTTAGGTCCTCTAATAATGGCTCCATTCTTTGTTTTAGACCCTGTGAGTTTAAATTGCTTGTTGGATTTATTTTCTCCAGATTTAGAACAGTGAAATTCTAGATGGCCATGCATATGAAACCTGAGATGGAAGCAGTTTCTGCAAGCTGGTACTGAGTCCCCCTTGAGAAGCCACCCCCTGCTGGAATCCTGTCTTGATACCCCCTTTTTTAAACGAAGCAGCCAGAGCAGTCTTCAACCAGTTCCCCTAACAGAAGGTGAGGAGTCAGATGGTTAATACACAGTCAGGTGGTCTCAGTGGAAACTGAGGGTGCAAAATCTTTAGCAAGGTCAAAAGTGCATGCCTGCCCATTCCTGGAAAGCTTCAATCTTATCAGGAGAATCGCAAGGGAGTGGCAATTCCTTTTGAGCACACAATTTACTGTAAAACCACCCTTCTAATGGCTCTTTTTGTTTTATCAAGAGCAAGCCAGACAGGGTAAAAGATTGCAAATCGGGTCATTTGATGGGTTTTGTCCCCACCTGAATGCCAATCTGATTGTCAAGTTTTTTTCTCCAAAATTGTGCTTAAAATTCCCGTTACCACCAGCTGCCTTTGGGTTTTGCCTCTCTTGGAGCCCCACTATATGCCGCTCTGGCTGGAGGTCTTTGTCTCTAGTGGATCTTGCTTTTAAATCCTCCCCCCTCCCCAAAAGGAACCATCTATTTCCATGTAAATAATGGGCAAACAAAACATCTTTATTCACTTAGAAATCACATATGACTTCCATTTGGCAAAGTCAATTTGAAGTAGGCAGGCATAGAGGTTAAAATTGATTAGGTTTGTGAGCTGGAAGACCATGCCTTCGCTACGCCCCTGTGTGATCTCATCCCCCTACCTGGCCACACCTGGGTGCCTAGCCAATCAGGTTAATTAACCAATCCCCTTTGAAAGTGGTTTTTTTTTTTTTGGGGGGGGGGGGGGACAGGCAGAGTGGACAGTGAGAGAGACAGAGAAAGGTCTTCCTTTGCCGTTGGTTCACCCTCCAATGGCCGCCGCGGCTGGTGCGCTGCGGCTGGTGGACCGCGCTGATCCGATGGCAGGAGCCAGGTGCTTCTCCTGGTCTCCCCTGGGGTGCAGGGCCCAAGCACTTGGGCCATCCTCCACTGCACTCCTGGGCCACAGTAGAGAGCTGGCTTGGAAGAGGGGCAACCAGGAGTAGAACCCGGTGTGCCGGCACCGCAGGCAGAGGATTAACCTATTGAGCCGCGGCGCCGGCCTAGAAGTGGCTTAAAAGCCTGGGATATGGTGTGTCTGGCCTTCTCTTCTTCTCTGGCCTCTTGCCAAGAGGGGGCTTGCGGTAGCCCCGCGCCACCAGGGTGTGTGGCTTTCGGCCACGTGCTCTAGGCTTCCTGGCCTAGATGCTCCTCTATGTGGCTGGTTCCTGGTGCTCGGTATGAACCCAGATTTACCTATCTTTTAATAAAGCTCTCACTCTCCTATGCATCTTTCGCACTAAATAAAAGCTTAAAATGTACCATGCTGCCTCATTTATCTGTGCCGGTATTTAGAATTCTTCTCTAAATATTAGGCAAGAAGCCTGTTGGGCTTATTAATATTGGGGGATTTATAAATAAGCATATGGTGAAATCATATGGCACCCCAAATTCCGATAACATGTGGCACCTCAGATAGCACTTTTGGGGAACTCTAAAGGGCCACATTTTCATGTAAATTTTAGGGGGTCATGTCCGATTTCAAATTCTTATTCCTTATGAAAAAAATATTCCTTTTGATATCAGAATGACCCCCTAAAGTTTATACAAAAATGTGGCCCTTTAAAGTTCCTCAGAAGTGCCATCTGGGGTGCCACATATGCTATCGGAATTTGGGGTGCCATATGATATCACCATATGCTTATTAATAAATCCCCAATATTAATAAGCCCGTGAGGGTTCTTGCCTAATATTTAAAGAATTCTAAATACTGGCATCCAAAAATGAGGCAGCATGGTACATTTTAGGTTTTTATTTAGTGTGAAAGGTGCACAGGAAAGTGAGTGCTTTAGTTCAGTTTAAAGAGAGGAAAAAATCTGTTAACTAGGGTAGCATCCATACCAAGCAGAGAGCAGGCTGAAAGCCACGTGCAGCAAGTGCCTTGAGCAGTTATCCACTGCTTATCACCGGCAGCAAAGTAGAGGCAGAGAGCCTTTTGGGATGCTTCTTGCCTTTTATATATTTTCCACAGGGGAGTGGCTTGTGGGCAGGTGGGAGCTCAGGTATGGTCAGGCATGATGTCACATGGGGGCGTGGTGAGGGTATCAGGTAGGGCGTGAGGTCACACAGGGACGTAGCGAAGGCGTGGTCTTCCAGCTCATAAACGTAATCAGTTTTAGCCTGCCTACTTCACTTTGATTAAAAATATTAAAAAACTCAAACCAAGTGTTTAATACAATTACAAAAGAAAAGCTCCATTAGACTATGGTTCTCCGTTCACAATATATATCACTATGTCATCAGTATATAAAAAATTGTTAAATGAATTTTGCTAAATAAATTGATAAATATAATTATTTTTTCATTCACTTTTTTCTAAAGATTGCTTATTTTCATTTGAACTGAAAGGCAGAGAGATGGAGAAACAGACACACAGAGAACCTCTACTTCGTGGTTTACTCTCCAAATGGCTGCAAGGGTTAGGCAGGGATAAAATAGGTGGAAGCCAGAAATCTGAAATTCTATCGCATCTCCCACATGAGTGGCAAGGACCTGGTACCTGACCCATCATGTGGTATCTCCCAGGGTACACATTAGCAAGAAGCTGGGACTCCTACCCAAGCACTCTGATACGGAATGTGGGTGTCCCAAGTGGTATTTTAACTGCTGCTGAAAATGCTTGCCTCAATTGTCATTATTAATAGAAACATCTAATATTATCAAGTGTTTTGAATCTGCCAAGAGTTATGCTGCATTGTATATGTTCTTTGCTGCTTTTCATCCTCAGGCAGCCCTATTGGACAGGAAGGACTGTCATTTCATTTTATACATGAGAACTAAGATCAGACAGGTAAAAAATACACAAGGATCTCCATTTATAAAGTTTAGAAATTTAAACCTATGTTTAAAAACATAGTATATGTAGGATTCAGTACTTAGTTCTCCCTGACTGCAGAGCCTTAGGTTAATCCTCACTCCAAGTAGCAGCAATAGTATTAAAAATACTAGCAATGATATAAATAATCATTGTGCTGGGCAATGCCTATGTGCTACACATGGTTTTAAACCTTCATATAATATTAATCTAATCCTTACAACAACCTTATAAACCAGATACTATTGTCCCCAACTTACAGATGAGCACTCAGAATATGTTTTCTGGTTTCCCTTTACAATCATTTCTGATCATTAGGTTTGTTTTTATGATTGTCCTTCATGAGTATTAAGCCAAGAAGAAAAGTAGACCACAGAGACTTCCCACTAAACTGCTCCAAGCTCTGCTTTTGTTAGAAACCTGGCTAAAGTATAAACAAATAATAGGCCGGCGCCCTGGCTTAACAGGCTAATCCTCCGCCTTGCGGCACCGGCACACCGGGTTCTAGTCCCGGTTGGGGTGCCGGTTCTGTCCCGGTTGCCCCTCTTCCAGGCCAGCTCTCTGTTGTGGCCCGGGAAGGCAGTGGAGGATGGCCCAAGTGCTTGGGCCCTGCACCCGCATGGGAGACCAGGAGAAGCACCTGGCTCCTGGCTTCAGATCAGTGCGATGTGCTGGCCGCAGCGGCCATTGGAGAGTGAACCAATGGCAAAAAGGAAGACCTTTCTCTCTGTCTCTCTCTCTCACTATCCACTCTGCCTGTCAAAAAAACAAAAATAATAATAATAATATAGTTTCCATCTAGCTATTAAAACACACTACATGCATCATTATCATTCTTGTCCTAACTATTTCAATTCATTTCCAATTCATTAATTAGAAAATTAAGACTGGGAGAGATTACCCAAGCTACAAGCTGATAAGTGCCAGGGTCAGTTCTTGAGTCAAATCCAAACAAACTAACCAAGCATTACATTAACTGTCTAGGAAAAACATAGCATATGTAGGATTCAGTATTAGTCATGGTTTTAGATATCCTCTGGGGGCTTGGAAAATATTCCCAATGAACAAGAGGCAATCCACATACATCTGTAGTCATTCACTCTTAAAATGTCTCACCATCAAGTTCTACATAATACACTAAATACTGGAGAAAAATTAACTCTAAAATATCATCCTAACAATAGTCACTGGTATCAGTAAAGAATAATTAAATCACCAGTTTTAATAACTTAGGATGGGGGTAGCTGATCTTCTACATCTATTGCAAATCAACTGAATAACCAACTCTGAAAAGAACATACACATTTCCGAGCATTTTGGTGATGTTCATGAGAGCTCTCATTAACTATGTAGCCACAAGAAGCAATTTTAGACTGAAATTCTATTAGATATAAGGGAACATCGAAGAGCAACTAATTTAAATCTTTGATCATTATTAATTTATTTAGTAAGTTGTTCCACATAAGCAAGTCACCTGAGCTCTGCTGAAGTCTACTGCAAAACAACCGTCCAAGAAGCCCTGTTGCCTTGCTTTGTGATGACTAATCAAATATGCACTCAAAATATGCCCCTTCCACTCAGTGGACATATCCCTGTAGTCACATGTTAACCTAATTTCTTTTTTGATAGCACATTTTAAACATGCCAGGAAAGTTCAGTTATCCAAGGACCAGATTTCTGTAATTTTCAAACTCTAGAATTCTTCCTAACCAAATGAAATTACATTCCAAATCCGTGAGTAGAATCAGCCCCTCTGTAGGCAGCCATAAAGAGAACAGTAGAGAAGACTCTTGGACCCACAGACCATTACTGACTCACTTCATTATGGAATTTTTAACAGTGTGTCAATTCAAACACTCTAATAGCAACATACAAGATAAGGTGATTTTTTTTTTTTTTTTTTTTTTTGGAGAGCAAGAAAATCTGCTGAGAAAAGGCCACTTCAGTTAACTCTTTTTGCAAAATAAAAACAAAAGCTGTATCACATTACCAAAAAGTGTAGTGTAGCTGCAATACTTTATTCTACTTTTAGAGAAAAAGAAACAAATAAAAAGCTAATTGTTATCTAGAACTCCTTCAAGAAAACAAGTTCTAGAGGTTGTGTGTATATTTAGACCATATCTTTGTGGATACATAATCAACATCTTCCAATATCTGTGATGACTCAATCACCAAGAACAAAGTTAAACTACTGAGATGGTCAACCTTATGCCCATGGGCTGTAGTCACCAGGTATTTAATTAAACACTACTCTAGGTGGTGTGGTAAAGGAATTTTGTAGATGTGATCAATACCTCAGTTGATTTACTTAAAGGAAATTACTGTCAATAATCTTTTAGGGCTGGACTCAGTCAGTTGAAAGAACAGATTGGTGGCTTCCCTGAAGAAGAAATTCTACCTATGGACTGCAATTGGCATTAGCTTCTGATATATAGTTGCCTTAAGGGTTTGGATTTGACTGGCTAGCCTCCATAATCACATAAATCAATTCATTGCCATCTTTCCCCATTCCCATCCTTGACTTACAATGGTTCAACTTTCAACTTTTTGACTTTATGATGATAGGACAGGGATACACTCTCAATAGACTCTACTCCTCTATTTTGAATTTTGACCTTTTCCCAAGCTAGTGATATGGGATACAATACTCTCTCATGATGCTGTGCAGTTCCTAGTCAGCCATGTGATCACAAAGGCAAACAATCCATACTCTACAGAGTGCTGTATTGTTAAGCTATGATGCTTTTCTAGGTTATATGTATAAAATGCATTTTGACGTATGATGCTTTCAATTTATCCTGAGCTTATCACACACACATATGTATGTATGTATATAACTAGATTGTACTTAAAATCCTGTGAGAGTAACTTCATTTTGCTGATTGATCCCTAACTGGAACAAATGTTTGCACTAATAGTGGTTCTAGAAGAACAGAATTTTAAGGAGTTATCTTAAATTGATTTTGGAATTTCTGGGATAAATTCTTCAATATGATTTGATTTAAAGGCACAAATGACTGTCTCCAGGGATTAAAAGAGTTCTAGTATTCTTGGCATGATGTGGCAATAGAGATATACAGATATCACCAATGGATACTCCTAATCAGATACCTGAAAACAGAAAGGTCCTGAGTGACCATAAATTTGATAAATGAGAACATTTACTCAAACTAAAGAACATAATGAGATTGGCTGCTTGCTGCTAAATGTGTTATAAAAAAAAAGGAAAGAAAAAAATAAGCTCAAGGTTTGAAGTTCTCAGTTCAAGCTCTGAATAAATAACATGAAAACTTCCATGTCTGCCTCAAACCAAACCTTATCTTTTGTAGCTTAAGGGCTAAGATTTCAAACCCAGACTCTCATCCTATTAGTTGCTGAATTACAGCACAAATTGAATTTCCAACCTCACAGAATTTTTCCTGTTAACCTGGGGTATTGATTGGGAAGGCATGAGATATTGAATATTAGAGTAGAGATTATAGGAAATCCTGAAGAAGCTTGGGACATTAAACCCATACATTCTGATGAGTCTTTTTTTGCCAGTGGAAACATCCCTTGCAATCCCTTTTGAGGTGGTTAACCCTGTTTTGCCTGAAGCACTTGTAATGGCCTCCCCTGAGAGGCATGCTTTACAAAACAATCCTGATTCTCCTCAGGACCATAACCCCAAACCTCATTTTGCTTTGATATTTGCAACAGACTTGAGTTCCAGCAATCCCCAAGAGTAAGGTAAAAACTGTGGACCAAGAGGAAGTGTGCTACACACTGAAAGAACTCTATGATTTTTTCAGTTTATACAGATATAAATCTGGGTAACATGTGTGATTGGACATTAAGCATATTGGATCATTATCAAAGAAACACAATTGGATAAGGATAAATTTGTTATATGATTCCTCTAAGCAGAGAGTCCAGATTCAGTAGATTAAATCTACGTTAATTTTTAATTTTGTAGGTTTTCTTGTCATAATATTTTCTATGTTAATGTTTGAGTTCAAGAGGTTATAAAAGTCTCATTTTGTTTGGCTACTTGGAATATAAACCCAAAGTGGCCTATATTAAATGAAATCAAACTGGTAAACTAGACGGCTTTTACATACTTGAGAGGAAAGCATACAACCATTTGAGAAGATTGAAATGCTAGAATAGATATATCACATAAGACTTGACCACCTGGGGCCAGTGCTGTGGTGCAGTGGGTTAAAGCCCTGGTCTGCAGAGCACCCAGGGTGCACCATATGGATGCCGTCTCAAGTCCCGGCTGCTCCACTTCCGATCCAGGTCCCTATTAATGCGCCTGGGAAAGCAACAGAGAATGGCCCAAGTGCTTGGGTTCCCACACGTGGGTGTGGGAACCCCAGAAGAAGCTCCTGGCTCCTGGCTTCAGATTGGCTCAGCTCCAACAGTTGCATTCATTTGGTGAGTAAACCTGTGGATGGAAGATCTCTCTCTCTCTCTCTCTCTCTCTCTCTTTGTCTCTTCTCTCTGTAACTCTTTCAAGTGGATAGAATATATCTTAAAAAGAGAGAGAGAGAGAGAGAGAGAGAGAGAGAGAGAGAGACCTGATTACCTACTCTAGGAGGGCCAGACAACATATCTTTCATGGTGATTATAAGAAATAATTTTGTGAGGAGGGCCCTGCCATCCTTTAAGAGCACTGTGGTCACTCTTCTCTTTAGTTCAGAAGATATAGTGGAACTAAACTAAACTGGAATCTCTAAATAGGGATAATTGTATTCCAGGTTGGCAAGGCATGTAGTAGCACTTAATCACCAAAGACAAGGTTGTTAGGAAAGTAAAAACAGTAATCAAAATAATCTGACTTACAGAGACCTATAGCATCAGCTAATTGCTCATGGAGTCCTTAGAAAATAAAGATAGGTAATCACCTAAATTTTAATTTAATATAAATAAACATAAGATTTCTAGAACTAAGAAACTGGTCTATCTTGAATCACAAAATACATTCACAGGTCATCAATCAATTCCAAGACTTGAGTCCATTTACAGACCCAGAATCCCCTGGATGGAGAGGAGTCTGGGTCCCCTTGAAAGAATCTTGCAATACTGCCAAACATTATATTGCTGATCTTTCTTCCAGCATTCCCCAGAGCCATTTACTTCCTATAGCAATTTACTAGGCTGACTGTGCAGGAAAATAATTGGAACCTTCATAAATTACTGGACATTGGCTCTAAAGTGACACTGGTACCAACCAGAGAAGGGACTTCTTGCGGTCATGTGATCAACAAAGTTTTAGCTCAAGCTAGTCTCACAATGGGTTCAGTATATCCCAACTACTTTTCTAGTGTCAGAATACATAAATAAAATGGATATACTCAGCAAATGGTAGAATCCTCACTCTGGTTCTCTGCCTAATGAAGTGAGGACTATTATGGCAGGAACCATCAAATGATAATCACTAAGACTGTCTCTACTTAGAAAACTCGTTTAAACCAAAAATCTAAACTGTATTCTTAGAGGGACTGCAGAGGTTATACCACGACCAAGAACTTGAAGGATGCAGGGGTGATCATTTCCACCCTCATCCTCATTTAACTCACATATTTGGCCTGTATAGGATGTTCCACATCTGTAAACATCCTAGGGATCCATCAGCATGTACTACACATTCTTTTTTTTTTTTAATTTTTTAAAAATTTTTTTATTTTTTATTTATTTATTTATTTTTTTTTTGACAGGCAGAGTGGATAGTGAGAGAGAGAGAGACAGAGAGAAAGGTCTTCCTTTGCCATTGGTTCACCCTCCAATGGCCGCCGCGGCTGGCGCGCTATGGCCGGCGCACCACGCTGATCCGATGGCAGGAGCCCAAGCACCTGGGCCATTCTCCACTGCACTCCCTGGCCACAGCAGAGAGCTGGCCTGGAAGAGGGGCAACCGGGACAGAATCCGGTGCCCGACCGGGACTAGAACCCGGTGTGCCGGCGCCGCAAGGCGGAGGATTAGCCTAGTGAGTCGCGGCGCCGGCAGCATGTACTACACATTCTAAGATGAAGGAAAAGCTGTATTTGCCCCCTTCTACAAGCACAACTTCTAGGGGGCCTCTTTGCATGTTGGAAGCAACATATTCTTCACTTGGGGGTGATATTCTTCCCCATTTACTAAGTGGCCTAAAAAGCGAAGAGTTTGAGCAAGGCCCTGAATAATAGAAGGCTTTACAACAAGCACAGGCTGCAGTGCAAGCTGCTCTGTCATTTGGGGCATATGATTCATCAGAGCAACTGCCTGTGCAGAGATGTTGTTTGAAGTCCTGGCAGGCCCCTTTAGGTGAATCACAGCATAAACCCTGAGGATTTGGGGACAAAACTGCCACCCCATGTAGATAACTAATCTTATATTTGTAAAGAGCCTTTGGCTTGTTACTAGGTCTTAACAGAAACTGGACATCTCACTGTGGACCACCAACCTACCATGAAATCTGTGCTGCCTATGGTAAACCACCAAGTCCCACAGTTGGGCATGTCCGGAAGCACTCCAAAATCAAATGGAAGTATTATATACAAGCCTGAGATCAAGTAGACCTTGAAGGTATAAGAAATTTATATAAGGAAGTGGACCAAAATAGCCATGGTCTCCACTCCTGCATTATTTTATCTCCACTAGTGAATAACTCTGCCTTACAGTGAGTTCCCTATAACCAGTCGACTTAGAAGAGAAATTTGAGTTTGGTTTACAGATGGTAACACACAAATGCAAATACTGCATGAAAGCAAACAGTTATGGCACTACAGCTGCTTTAAAATACATCTGTAAAAGGCCGGCGCCGTGGCTCAACAGGCTAATCCTCCGCCTTGCGGCGCCGGCACACCGGGTTCTAGTCCCGGTTGGGGCACCGATCCTGTCCCGGTTGCCCCTCTTCCAGGCCAGCTCTCTGCTGTGGCCAGGGAGTGCAGTGGAGGATGGCCCAGGTGCTTGGGCTCTGCACCCCATGGGAGACCAGGATAAGCACCTGGCTCCTGCCATCGGAACAGCGCGGTGCGCCGGCTGCAGCGCGCTACCGCGGCGGCCATTGGAGGGTGAACCAACGGCAAAAGGAAGACCTTTCTCTCTGTCTCTCTCTCACTGTCCACTCTGCCTGTCAAAAATTTAAAAAAAAAAAAAAATCTGTAAAGAACAATGGTAAAGAGAAATCCCCCAATATGGCATAACTTTGAGCAGCTAAGACAGGTGTTCAATTCACTTGAAAGGAGAAATAGCCAGAGGGACAGTGCTATATTGACTTGTGGACTGTGGTCAGCAGTTTGCATGGTCATCAACTTGGAAGCACCATGACTGGAAAATTGATAACAAGAATGTCTGGAAAAGGGATACATAAATAGACATCTATTAACAGACAAAGAAATGAAGATATTCATTTTCCATGCTAATGCTCACCAAAAGGTGACCCCAGCAGAGAGGAATATTAATAATAAAGAGGATAGGATGGGCCGGCGCCTCAGCTCACTAGGCTAATCTTCTGCCTACAGCACCGGCACCCCGGGTTCTAGTCCCTGTTGGGGCACCAGATTCTGTCATGATTGTTACTCTTGGAGTCCAGCTTTCTGCTGTGGCTCGGGAGGGCAGTGGAGGATGGCCCAAGTGCTTGGCCCCTGCACCCGCTTGGGAGACCAGGAAGAAGCACCTGGCTCCTGGCTTCGGATTGGCGCAGTGCACCGGCTGCAGAGGGCATTTGGGGGGTGAACCAATGGAAGTAAGACCTTTCTCTCTGTCTCTCTCTCTGTGTCTAACTCTGCCTGTCAAAAAAAAAAAAAAAAGGATAGGATGATGTTTTCTGCATATAATATAGCTCTTTTTCCAGTGACTCCTGTCTGAACCCTAAGTGGCTCATGAACAGTGGCTACGGTGGCAGAAAAGGTGATTATTCACAGGCTCAGTAATAGGGGCTTCCACTCACAAAGGACAACCTAGCTACAGCCATTGCCCAACCTGCCAGTATCAGAGACCATCACTGAGTTCAGATATGGCACTGTATGACTATATCCATCATACAAGGGATGACACTTTGTAACTACTGAAATAGACACTTGCTCTAAATATGAATTTTCTCTCCCTGCAAGCAATGTTTCTGCCAAAACTACTCCATTAATTTCAGAATATTTTACCTACACTGTATTATTTCTGATGAAGAGCTTACTTTAGAGCAAATGAAGCACAGAAATTCTCATTCACTGGTCTTACAGTTCATCCTCCTGAAGTAAATAGCGTAGTAGAACAGTTCAGTGACATTTGAAGACTCAGTTGCAGTGCCAAGTCGCTGGTAGGACTCTGCTGGGCTCAGGCATTGTTCTCCAGGAGGCTTGTATGTTCTAAACCTAAATCTGTATATGTTTAATACAGTAGTGACACCATTCACTAATACCTTTCACAATCTGCTGGGAAAAAAAATTGCTTCATGTCCCTGCAATCTTACATTTTGCTGGCTGAGAGGTCTTTGCTTCCAAAGGAGGAATGCTTTCACTAGGAAAAACAGTAACTATTTTATTGAGCTCAGAGTTAAAACTATCACCAGCCACTTTGTATTCTCGGTCCCTCTGAATCAGCAGGCAAAGAAGCAAAGATACTGACTGGGAAGACTGATCCTCTTAACCAAGGAGAAATTGGGATGTCTCCCACAATGGAAGCAAAGAATATGTCTGGAATAAAGGAGATCCTTTAGGACATCCTCTTGAGTTTGAATATTCTTTGTTCCCTCCTAAACCCATGTTGGAATTTAATTCACATTTTGAGGTATTAAGTGAATAAAAATTTAATTGGTCTATGGTATTTAGAGGTGTGGCCTTTGGAAGGGTATTTGTATTTGACAAGGTCATTAGAGTGGAGCCCAAGTGACTGAATATATTATTTATAAGATGAAGAGGGCCGGCGCCATGGCTCAACAGGCTAATCCTCCGCCTTGCGGCACCGGCACACGGGGTTCTAGTCCCGGCTGGGGCACCAGATTCTATCCCGGTTGCCCCTCTTCCAGACCAGCTCTCTGCTATGGCCTGGGAAGACAGCGGAGGATGGCCCAAGTCCTTGGGCCCTGCACCCGCATGGGAGACCAGGAGAAGCACCTGGCTCCTGGCTTCCGATCAGCGCGATGCGCCGGCTGCAGCGGCCATTGGAGGGTGAACCAATGGCAAAAAGGAAGACCTTTCTCTCTGTCTCTCTCTCTCACTATCCACTCTGCCTGTCAAAAAAAAAAAAAAAAAAAAAAAGATGAGGAGGAGATATCAGGACATAAATGCATTCACCATTTCTTGCCTTACTACTCTGAGGCTCTGACAGCAAAAAGAGCCATCAGCAGTTGTAACCCCATGACCTTGGACCAGAACTGTGAGCCAAAATAAACCTCTTTCTTTATAACTTACCCAGGCTGTGGCACTGCGTTATTAGAAACAGAAAACAGGCTAAGACAACATCTTTTATTCTCACCACATTCTGTGAGTTAATTCAATGGAAAAACCACAATCATTCAATTCAGAGAGGATTGCTAATGCCCCAGCTCCTTTGGGAACAACCTCTTAGGTCACCAGGGCAGGCAAAAAACCATGAAGAGCTGAACTGTGTACTTAAGAGTACAGGGGATATGAAATTGGTGGAAGAAGGGAGTTATAAATACCAGCTCTGACCACATGACCAGTTCCAGGACAAGTACTTTAATTAGGGATATTCCATATTTTGACACACACATAAGTATAAAATATTTTTATTTTCTTCCCTCCTTTAAACCCTTTACAGCACAATATTTAAGATGTCAAGGAGAATAATAAAAATTGTTGAAACTGAATCCTCTTTGGAGGAAGGGCTAAGCATGTTGTTGGCTATAAAACGTGTTTCATGATAGCTGTATTGTGTCAGGCAGAAAAATTATTTTATAGTTATTATTTTGAGATTACATACGGTTAATGACATGTATAGATGCAAAGTTGACCAAGGGTGGACTGTGATGTAAGCTCTATGGATCAATTTGACAAGGCCCAGTTAGTCAAACACTGATGGAGGCTCTACAGTGAAGGAATTTTGTAGATGCATTAATTTCTGCCATTAGCTAACTTGAAGTAAAGGTTATCCCCAACAGTTTGGGTAGACCTTAAGAGTAGAACAGAGAATGAAATTCTACTTGTGGACTGAAGCTTCAACTCTTATCCCAGAGTTTGCGGCCTATCTTCTGCCAGCCAATTACTGGTGGTATCTTCTTTAAAAAAAGGATTTATTTGTTTGAAAGGCAGAGTTAGAGAGAGAGAGAGAGAGAGAGAGAGAATCTTCTATTCTTTGTTTCACTCCCCAGAGGCTGCAACCACCAGGGCTGGACCAGGCAAAAGTCAGGAGTCTGGAACTCCATTCAGAATCTCCCACATGGGTGGTAATGTTCCAAGCACTTGGCCATCTTCCAGTGCTTTCCCAGGCACATCAGCAGGAAGCTGGAGTGGAGCAGCTAGGACTTGAACTGGCACCCATATGGAATGCATCATTGCAGGCAGTGGCTTACATTGCTGTGCCATAACACTGGTCCCATGATAAGCTTCTTAATACATACCTTCTCTTGGTTCTGTTTCTCTGTTTCTTTTCTCTCTGGTGAACCTGACTGATTCAATTATGTTCATGTGAGAACATAAGGAGTAGAAAATATACAAATGATTTTCAATAAAAAATTCCACTAAAAAGAAGAAAAGCTTTGCCATCTATTGTGATTCCCAAATGTATTCCAGAAATAGAGTATTTCTGTGAAAAAGGTGAAAATTGAGATAAAACACTGTTATCTAGTATGATAAATTACTTGGCCAAAGCCACATGGAAGGTCAGAATTTGAAAGCAGATTTGATGAAGACCAAGTTTATCCAATCTTAATTACCTGCATTAACTGTCATTTGATAAATGAATGCATAGTTTCTCTAGACAAAACTCACTATTATAAAGACAATCTGTTAGAAAGAACTATGGGATTTCCCTTTACTGAAAAATATTACTTGAAGACAATTATGAAGTTTTCAAACTTCATAGTAACCTAGAAAAAATGTAAGTGGCTACAGACCTAAGATTTCATTAAAATTCTCAAATATGGGAATGCTTGTATTTTGTTTGGAAATTTTTTCTTTGATTATAAATAAGCCTGTGTATGTAAGGTCTATGACCAACAACGGAAGAGTATTAAAAGATAAAGATTCAGGCAAAAGAATCAATGTTCAATATTCTCTAAGTCCTGAGAGGTGGAGGCCCTGATTTGAGTATTTCCAAGTTACGTAGTTAGGCCTGTGGGAGGGAGGACGGAAGAATGGTACAGGGGTGCAGTTGGATAGGAGGAATTACTTCTAATGTTCTGTAGTTCATAGAATAACTATGATTGGCCATAGTTAACTGATTTTTTCAAAGTAGCTAGAAGGGAGAATTTTGAATCTTTCTAAGACAAAGAAATGATAAATGTCTGAAGTGATTGACAGCTGTGCCAGTTAACTCTGACCTGATCATTACATACTGTATACATTTATTGGAATGTCACATAGTACCCCATAAATACGTATAATTTCTATGTGTCAATTCAAAATTAAAAATATATTTTTAGAATCATAATTGGTCTCAGAATCCAAATAATGATTGCCAGGAAATGAGGCAATTAATATTTATGTAATTGAAAGGAAATTAATTCCAGTGATTTCTATACTATTTTCTGTTCCAAGTAAGCCTCAGCCAGATACAATCTTATACTTAGTCCTCTTAATTTATCCCTTCTCTGACAGAGGACCTCTTCCTAAGGAAAAATGCAAGAAGAATGGGAAACAATAATACTTCCTCATTGTATGCTTCACTCATCCTGGGCCTCATGTGAGCACTTCCAGCTGTAGAAATTTCAGTTTGATCTGAAGGATACTGAAAGTTTTATCAGAAAGGGAGAAAAAAAAAAAGGCAAGGGTGCTTACATCAGTTTTTAATGCTCACCATTAGTGATAAAGCATAGTTTTTCAATTTTCAAAAGGTAGTCAAATGAGTCTATACTAAGGAATATCAGAGTTAACATCTATAAAAACCTGCATCGCTCCCTGCTTTAGCATCGCTCCAATTCACACAAGCCCCAATCAGAGGGTGTCACAAGTCCCCGTTAACTTGTAGACTCATATGGCAGTGTCTGCTTTAATCATTACTCACTCCAGAGAAGACCACTATATCTATCCAGTTTTCCCAGAGCCTGAATTTCAGGCCTCACTTACAGCTTCAGCCCAGGAGATTCACTCTCTGTTATCAGACATCTCTGCCTATTTGCCTGGAGATCACCTCCCTCCAGACTATGCATCACCTCAACCCGCCCACCTGCCGGCACACCATCTGCTACACCGTGCTCGTCCTCATGACTTCTGTTGCCATCATCTTTCTCTCTAGATCATGAGCCCACTGACTTGGTTGGACTTTTGCCCATTGGTTGACACATATTCCAATTCTAGCCACCTCTTTCACTGCGGTGAATGTGCCTTTAAAAAACAAACTAATTCATCCCTCTACCCAGCTCTTAATTGTGACAATAATAAGTTGCACTTTGCTCTACAAAATATTCTAATTTAATATGTTTCAAACAAAATTAAAACAGACTGTGGGCCAGCGCCGCGGCTCAATAAGCTAATACTCTGCCTGCGGCGCTGGCACCCCAGGTTCTAGTCCCGGTCTGGGTGCCGGATTCTGTCCCGGTTGCTCCTCTTCCAGGCCAGCTCTCTGCTGTGGCCCGGGAGTGCAGTGGAGGATGGCCCAAGTGCTTGGGCCCTGCACCCACAAGAGAGACCAGGAGAAATACCTGGCTCCTGGCTACGGATCAGCGCGGTGTGCCAGCCACAGCACGCTGGCCGCAGTGGCCATTGGAGGGTGAACCAACAGTAAAGGAAGACCTTTCTCTCTCACTGTCCACTCTGCCTTTTAAAAAATAAAAAATAATAATAAAAAAAAAACCAGACTGTGGATCATCTAACAAAGAGTTAAGGGTATGTGCTAAGCATAAAAATGATAAAAGCCATGCACCAAAGTGTTTAAAGAAACCTGATAAACAGTGGAATATTTTCATCAACAACATAGAGGTTAAAGGCAATCATCAAATTCAGTTTCCAAACAGCTTGCCTTCTAAAAGCACATTTAGAAAGAAATTGAAAAATAAAATGACATTAGCCCTTTAGGAGGAAACAATATGGCAATGCAGACACAAGTTCCAACCTAGTTACCGGAGTTGTCACAGTAGGTACAGCTGTGAGATATGAATATTTTACCTAGCTTCTAAGATAGTTCCTTAGTTCTGCAAATGAGCCTTGATTGAAAACAAAAGGAACAGTTTTTTTCATACTATTTGTTGAACTCTTTACTTAGTATAGAGTTAATCTTATGTATTTAAAGTTAATTGAAAATAGATCTTTGTAAAAAATAAGAATTGGAATAGGAGAGGGAGGAGGAAGAAGGGTGAGGAGTGTGAGTGGGAATAATCATTACATTCCTAAAGTTGATTTTATGAAATGCATGAAGTTTGTATAACTTAAATAAAAAGTTTCTTGGGAAAAATACACAAATGACAAAAAATGGAATCATCAGTGTTAGACTATATAACTAATAATGCTCTGCATAAACAATGTTTTTGCCAGCATTATTTTAATGTCTAAGATATATTAAAGCAAAGGAAATAAGCAAACTTAAAAAAGAATATTCTTTAAAGAAATCAAATTAAATGACTTTGAATCACACTAATTTTTATTAAACAATTGGTTGTATAGGCAGTATTCTAAGTATACAAACAGCACTTTCTTTATCTTCTTAATAATCCTCTGAGAATCCTATTTTTCAATTTCTTTCTTTCTAAATGTACTAACACCAGGTCTGTTTTACAAACAAAAACACTGGGACAGGGAAGTTAGGCAATTTGCCTGAGGTTAACAGCTAATAAATGGAACAAGTGATAATCAAATTCAGCAATCAGTGATTTGATTCACTGTCATAAGCTGCATCTCTGAATGGTTTCTGAGACTCATGCTGTCAGACAATTGCAAAACAGAGTATAGAAGGGAGATTTGAATTTCAATGTATAGTGCTCCTTCTACTAAATCTGCTTGATAGAGATTTCTGCTAATGCCCACTCTGGGAGGCAACAGGTCATAGATCGAGTAGTTGGGTCCTTGCCACCCACATGGAAGACCCAGATTGAATTCCTGGCTCCCAGCCTTGGCCTGACCCAGCCCTGGCTAATTCTGTATTTAAAGAGTGAACCAGTCCATGGGAACTTTCTGTCTGTCAAATAAATAATAAATAAATCAGCCATGTAAACCAATTTTAAAAGAAAAACTTTAAACAAAATATATTTAACAGAGTTTATTTGAGCAAATAATTCATGAATCAAGTGGCATTTAAATCCAGAAGAGACTCAAATAGCCTGAGCAGTGGGCTTTCAAAGAATGAACAATGAACATGGAAGCCAATAAAAAAATTAATTCATTCACTACAGCTCAGGATTTGTCTTATTTTGGTGTGGTTAATGGGTGGTACCTACTTATATAACCAATCAGCTAGTTGGCTCTTTCTGATTAGCTGAAGTTCAATTCAAAATTAATCGGTTATAAGTAATACCCATAAGTAAACTTCCAGTTTGCTTGCATAGTTGTTCCTGGTTCAGGAACAACCCTAGGTGGATAGCCTGCTCCTTATTTTTTTCTTTTTTTTAAAAAGATTATTTTATTTATTTGAGATATAGAGTTACAGACAGTGAGAGGGAGAGAGAGAGAGAAAGGTCTTCCATCCATTGGTTCACTCCCCAAATGGCCACAATAGTGGGAGCTGCACCGATCCGAAGCCAGGAGCCAGGAGCTTCTTCCAGTCTCTCACAACGGTGCAGGGGCCCAAGGACTTGGGCCATCTTCTACTGCTTTCCCAGGCCATAGCAGAGAGCTGGATTGGAAGAGGAGTAGCCGGGACCAGAACTGGCGCCCATACGGGATGCCGACGCCGCAGGGAGAGGATTAACCTACTGCGCCACCATGCCAGCCCCTTATTTTTTCTTTACCACCGTTAAGTTTCTTCACCTCTCTCTAGCCTTATTTTGTTCATATGTAGTCACAACTTATTTACATTTTCTTGAGTTTCCATATTGTTTTGCTTGTCATTTTCAAATGGGGCCAATATTAATCATATAGAAAGACACAAGTTAGAATGATGCTTCCTCTTAACTCTTCCAGCAATTATATTATGTCATCCATAGATTCCATTTAAGAGCAAGAAAGACCTAAAGATGTGAATAGCAACTGAAGTCTTTAATTTATTGAATGAAACACAAATTATGCAAGGGAAAACAGAGATGGAATTATATAAACCTGTTTAAATATCAAAAACAAGACTAAATATTGGAATGGTTCCATTAATACATTAGTGAAAATATAAAGTGGATTGGAATAATGTACACTAATTCATAAAGTCTTCAAAGGAATAGACTTGACTAACCATAGCATTTATTTCCTTAAAAAGGAAGATGTTGGGGGTGGACATTTAGCATACTGGATAAGATGTCTGCATGCTATATCAGAGTAACTGGCTTTGATGCCTGGCTCTACCTTCTGACTCCAGCTTCCTGTTAATGCAGCCCAGGGAAGCAGTAGTGGTGGTGGCTCAAGTAATTGGGTCTCTACCACTCACTTGGAGTACCTGGACTGAATTCCTTGCTCTCGGTTTTGGCCTCAGCCCAGCCCTTGCCATTATGGGCATTTGGGGACCAGCATTGTGGTGCAGCGACTTAAGAAGCTGCATGCAATGCCCAGCATTCCATATCATAATGCATGTTCAGTATTTGCTACTCTGCTTCCAATACAACTTCCTGATAATGCACGTGGAAACACAGTGGATGATGGCCAGAATACTTGGGTCTCTGCCATCCATGTGGAAAACCCAGCTGGCCCAGACCTGGGTGTTACAGCCGTTTGGAGAGTGAACCAAATGGATAGAAGATATCTGTTTCTTCCTCACTCTCTGTAAATCTGTGTTTCAAATACATACATACATACATAACTCTTACATGCATTTGGAGAATGGACCATTAGATGAGAGTTCACTCTTAAATAATAAACATTTTTAAAATTTAAATTAAGAAATAAAAAGACATAAATATTACAAAATGAAGGGAATCAATTTTAAGAGGTGTAAATTAATTTTATTCTTTGTTCTTTACATTGTTTAAATGCCTCCATATATAAATAATGGATGTATCTTGATGACATAATATCCCCCCTAAAGCCATTGTAAATTAAAAAATCATAAATGAAAAATTCATTTAAGGGGTAGGCATTCTGGTACAGTGGGTTGAGCCACTGATTGGGATGCCTGCATACTGTATCAGAGCGCCTGAGATGGAGTCTCACCTCTGCTTATAATCCAACTTCTTGTTAACGTACCTGGGAGGCAGCAGATGATGGTCCAGGTACTTGGTTTCCTGACACCGATGCGGGAAAAAAGGTGGATTTCCCGGCTTCTGGTTTCAGCCTGGTTCAGCCTCGGCTGTTGTGGGCATTTGAGGAGTGAACCAGTGGGTGGAAGATTCACTCTCTCTTTCTCTTTCTGTGTGTATGTGTGTGTGTGTGTGTGTGTGATTCTGTCTTTCAAATCTCAAATTTTTTTAAAAAAATGAATTTAATTTATTCTATCTACCTCATATCATAGCTAGCATCACAGCACACTGTAAAGTATCAGTTGTTTACTCTTGTGATCACATGACTGGCTGGGAGCTGTGGTTCACTGCTGCCTAGTGACACAGGAAAGTATTATTTATATATAGCTAAACTGAGAAAGGAAAAATTCAAAGTACAGTATCTACTGAATGTATATAACTTTCATGTCATATAAAGTAAAGAAAAAGACTATAAATGGAACTACCACAAGTCAAAGACTGAATACTAATTAAAAAGTGGAATACAAAGAGAGGGTGGAGCTTATCCAAAATAGACTTAAAACAGTGAACACAGAGTATTTAATTAGCTCATTTATGGTAGCTGGTAAGCATGTTCAATGTCAACTACAGTCCACTGAATTAAAGTTGTTATGAACAATCGCTAATTGCTTTATTTGGCTTATCTTTGAATAATCTAGCTGTAGATCAACCACCTTGATCATTTTGGTTTTTAAATTTTTTTATTTGAGAAGAAGAAGAAAAGACAGATTGTTCATTTGTTCTTTCCCCAGATGGCCACAACACTGGGGCTGGGCCAGGGCTAGAGCCAGGATCCAGGAATGCAATACAGTTCTCCCACCTGGTGGCAGGAACCTAACTACTTGAGCCATCACCACTGTCTCCCAGGATGCACACTGGCAGAAAACTGGAGTCAGGAGCCAGGGTGGGAAAATAAACCCAGATACTCTGATGTGAGACAGAGTATTCTAACAACCAGGCTCCCCATCTGCTCTTCCTTTTGTATTTCTTCATCATTATTGCTATTCTTATTATTGATTTTCATTTTATTTGAAAAGCAGAGAGACAGATGGAGAGAGATCTTCTATTCACTGATTCACTCCTCAAACGCCAACAAGATCCAGGGCTGGACCAGGCTGAATTCAGGAACCTGGAACTCCATCTGGGTCTCCCACATGTATGGCCAGACCCAAGTACTTGTTCCATCATCTGCTACTTCCCAGGATGTGAATTAGCAGGAAGCTGGAGCAGAAGGAGAGTAACCAGCACTCAAATCAGGCATTCCAACACGGGAGGTGGATGTTCTATGGGGTGATTTTAATCACTACATCATGCACTTTCCTCCCTTTTGGATTTCTTAATGGCTAATTTAGTCAGTGGTTAGTACCAACAACATGACTGCAAAACAGTAATTGATTGTGACACAGATACTTACTTATAATCAAACCATATTAACTTTCAAACTCATCCAACATGTAGGAGAAGGTTCTCTTTGAACAGATCCTAACACATTGTCTATGATCTCTTTTGATCTAACAACTTATGGTTGACAATATAGGTCCCTTAGCATGATACAAAGAGGTGAAGGTTGAGTTAAAAATGAAATCTTCCCAGTAACTTAGAACAGAAAAGTAATAAACAAATGCTAGCAAAATGGACTTGTTTAAGACAAAATGCTACTCTTTTGCTTTTATGAGGGTGTCTTTCAAATGTTAATGGAAAATATATTTTGAAAAAAAAACTATGTATGAACTTCAAATTTTATGCACCACAATTAACTTATCTTTTAATTTCATTTTCCATGAATTTTTTGAGATTCCATTATATCCAGTAGAAGAAGAGAACTTTTTATATAGTTCTTCTGGTTACTTCAGGCCTTTTCCTTAGGGTGATGAAAAATATATATACTAAGTGTATATCCATGAACAAATGAACAATATGTATGTTTGAAAACCAGTGTTTTTTTTAGCAGGGTATTAGAAATAAAGTTTGTATTGTATTTCTTTTTTAGATTCACTCATTGCCAGGCATGTCTCATGAGCCACAAGATGGATCTGCCAGGAATATAATTTCATGAGTACCTCCAACTCATTACAGGAAAGACACTGAGGATGGCTGTTGGCCAAACCTCAGGCCCAAAACCCACTGAGGAAAAAGCCATTTTAGTATTCTTGGTCTTTGTTTCAGGTAAAGTAGAAATTCTTTGGGGTTGATGAATAGAACTAACATAACAAACTAGATTCAAAGGCACTGGTCAAGGGTTAGAAAGGAAGAGAAGGATAATTGAAAGCAGAACCTTGGGCAATATTACTGACTTGTGGTTCTTTGGCTCTCTAGCAAATAAAAATTGACAAGAGGTCAATGGTGCAACCCTGTCAATGCTTACTGGGGGCTTATCCTCAAATACAAGTAGAAGAGCATAACAAAAAGGTTCTGTTGAATGCCTCTCTGACAGGTGCTAAATGGGTGCTTTTTTTTTTTTTCTTAAGAATTGTATTTACTTATTTGAGAGGTAGAGTTACAGACAGAGGGAGAGACAAAAAGAAAGGTTTTCCATTCACTGGTTCACTCCCCAGATGGTCTCAAAGGCCAGAGCTGGGCCTATCCAAAGCCTTGAGCCAGGAGCTTCTTCCAGGTCTCCCACCTGAGTGCAGGGACCCAAGCACTTGGGCTATCTTCTGCTGCTTTCTCAGGCCATAGCAGAGAGCTGGATCAGAAGAGGAGCAGCCAGGACTTCAACTGGCACCCATATGGTATGCCAGTGCTGCAGGCGGAAGCTTAGCCTATCATGCCACAGCGCAGGCCCCTGAACAGCTGCTTTTATGGAATTGGGGAAGCATAGTGCTACCTTCTAGGCACACTGGCGCTTAAATCTGTACCTATCCCAGAGTTCTGGCTCATCGTACTCAGCCCTCAACACTTTGGTTAGCACCATGCTTGGTATTTTGCAGGGGCCTTCGGTATATTTTTTGCACAAAACGTTGGTTTTGCTCACCACTGCCACCACAAGAAGGCCACATATCAGTCAAATCGGGCTATTCTGGCATGCATGCATTTTGTGAAGGGCAGTAGGTCATCTTTTTCTGTTAGGTTCTGTGTAATGCTTGCTGCTGGTTGGTTTGGCGCTAGAGAAGCATACAAAAGTTGTGAAATGGATACCTGTAAGGTCAAGGTGGGACTGGATTTAGTGAATCTTGTTTCTACCCTGGATCAAATGTGAGCCTGGAAACAAAAGGGTTAACACCAGTAGAGTTTGTGGTCAGCTGAGAGACTGTTGGCAGGAAGGTATGAAATACAGTGAATAACCTAAGGATGAATGCTGGCCATTGCAGGTTCTTGAGTAGAGGAGCAGCAGATGGGTTCATTCTCTCTCTCTCCCTCTCTCCCTCTATCTCCTCCCTCTCTCCCTCCCTCCCACAAATAATAAGTAAAGCAATTTTTAGTCATAATTTGGAGTTCATGTCCACCGATCAATGTCATCAAGATATTTTCTTATATATACTGATTATAAATCTATTACTGTTGTCTGAATAATAGTTATGAGAAGAGTAGTTTGTTTATAAGAACTGATAGTCTATTAAGAGTTTTATTTTAAATGGCTTATAGATAAGATTGTCCATAAATTTAAGCTGCTAAAATCAATCAAAGATACATTTTAATTTGTGTGACCTGAATCTGTGTATCATATGTTTTAAACGTGTTGGTAGAAAGAAACTAAAAACATTTTAGATGGTTGTGCTTAAGTTTACTGGTTAAACAAACTACACCATGTTAGATATTTAAGAGGTATTTTCAAATACATGATTCTTAAAATTTATAGAAGGCATTGGACCTTCTGGTAAATGTTTTCTTAAGTTGTTATCTAATGGTTGAAACGGTTTGCTAAGTATTTATGTAATATTGCTATTGTCAGCAAGTGATCTAGGACTTGCTCCCTCATTTCTCTATTCTAAGCCCAACTTATTCTTTCATTTCTCTATTCTCTTCAAGGTAGGAAACTAATTCTATTATGAAGGAATCTGTAGGATGCACAATTTAATCTTTAGACCTTATAAAAGAGATGGCTAACAATTTTCTGTAATAGCATAGCCAAAATAAGAACTTAACTAATAATCTCATAGCTAGATTCACTTCGCCATCAGCGAAGTATACAGTAAGTAGAAAAAACCTCCCTTTCAGACCAAAGGGAAAGAAAGTTTTAAAGTGAGAATATAATTTTCCTCATGGGCATTGTCTACCTTAGAAAAACTACTACAGAACATGCCTGTGACTATAGACTTGTCGTTCAGGCCACCGAAGATTAGAGATGGGACACGGGCACTCCCTTGACTTGCATCCTCTGGTCTGCTTTAACACAAACCAGGAGGAAAAGAAAGCTTGGCATCAGAAGCAATGGGTGGCAGGCCTATTAATGGCTGATCTGTACAGTGATCTGCCCTCAAGGAGACCCAACAGGCCAGTCCACTGCAGTGGCTTTCAATGTGGTAAGC
The DNA here is from genome assembly GCF_033115175.1 of Lepus europaeus. NCBI lineage: Eukaryota > Metazoa > Chordata > Mammalia > Lagomorpha > Leporidae > Lepus > Lepus europaeus. Next base: position 121,681,481 of record NC_084829.1, on the reverse strand, counting down.
CTGGGCTTCAGCAGAAGTCAGCTTGTGAAGAGCCCTGGCAGCTCTGCCAAGAGTTGGATCACTGGAAATGGACCTGCCCTGGAGTCGAAGGATGCCCAGGTCAGAGCCACAGATCTTATTGGCTCTAAGCTGAAAAGCCCTTCACTCAGCCCAACTTCCAAAGTGACCACTGCAGCTGAGGGGATGGTCAAGTAGGGTCAGCAACATTGCAGGCAGAACTGTAAATTTCTTGTTAGAGATGCCACCTGCCTTTACCTGGCCAGCTCTCCTCCCAGGCCAGCCAAGTAATGAAAGTCAACAGAGTGCCTTCCCCTAGGAGGTTCACACCTCCCTTAGGATATACCCAATGTGAAGAGATAGATAGGTCTGGGCCTCTTAACTTACAAGGCCTAAAGCCCAACAGATTATTATCAAGCCCCTTCTATCAGGTTCTATTTGCCTCTCAATCAGAAAACTTAATTGTAGCTTAGACAGCACCTTTCTTAGCACATCTAATAATGACTCTGTCCTTTGCACTAGACCCTGTCTAGTGCACTTGGGCCTCATTCCTTTGTAATCATAACCTCTACTCTACCACCAATGGCTCTGCTCCCAACCTGTGTGTACTGATGGTCCTCTTCCCCACTTAATGCTGTATAATTGTTCAAACCTGGTAAATGCCACTCTTAGCATCATTGGTTACTATCCTCACTCTGTCTTTTATGACCTTGTCTAAATATGATCGAGTCGGCAAACTTGGAAGGCTTCCACAGCCTTGGCAACTCATGACTACAGCCTAGGGTGGTTACTGGCGCCATAAACTAGAATGTCAATTTGTTGGGTCAACAACAAGAGCCACTGTGCACTTGCTCCTCATGTGGGATCTCTGTCCTTAATGTACTATACATTTTGATTTAATGCTCTAACTAGTACTCAAACAGTATGTTTCACTTTGTGTTTCTATGTGGGGGCAAACTGTTGAAATCTTTATACTAAATTGATCTTCTGTATATAAAGAGAATTGAAAATGAATCTTGATGTGAATGGAAGGGGAGAGGGAGTGGGAGAGGGGAGGGTTGTGGGTGGGAGGGAAGTTATGGGAGGGGGAAGCCATTGTAATCCATAAGCTGTACACTGGACATTTATATTCATTAAATAAAAGTTAAAAAAAAAAAGAACCGATAGTCAATATTATGATCTCACCTGTTTTAAACGCAATACATTTTAAGATATTCTTCGGAGAGCTGAGCTATCTCTATTGAAAACAATTTAAATTGGCACAGATAAAGATGGAAAAACAAAAAGAGCTCAGTCTCTAATAACCCCCCGTCCCTAGTAGAGAACAGAACTGTATAGCTCAAGTAATCAGAATGTTGTTTTTCGGGGCCAGTGCTGTGGTGTAGCAGTAAAGCTGCTACCTGCACCGGTTCGAGTCCTGGCTGCTCCACTTCATATCTAGCTAACTGTTATGGCCTGGAAAAGCAGCAGAAGATGGCCCAAGCCCTTGAGCCCCTGCACCCGTATGGGAGACCTGGAAGAAGCTCCTGACTTCTGGCTTCAGATCATCTCAGCTCCAATTGTTGCAGCCAATTGGGGAATGAACCAGCAGATGAAAGACCTCTTTCTCTCTGCTTCTGACTCTCTGTAACTCTGGCACTCAAATAAATAAATATTTTTAAAAAGTATTATTTCTATTAATTTGATATTAGCCATAGATCCTGCCAACCCTTGATTAAACTATCTTGATTTATTTGCTAAAATAAAGACATCCCAGTCTACTTTTTCTTTGCTATCTTCTGGCTTTGCAGCAACAAAAATATTTTCAAGGACATCCTCAATACCAGGATTAATGGAATAAATAGTGAACCTACCTCTATCTTTTTCTCCCACTGCGTGACCTCAAAACCGTTCAGTTTCCCGCTTCCCCCAGATTTCTGTTGATTGAATGCCTGTTCAGCATACCATGACCCCTGAAGGAAACAAGAGAAAAAAATTTATTATGATAGACATCTCTAGTCTCTTGCAGAAAAGAACAAGTGGTTTCTTGGACCAAAACATCTAATTTAGTGACCAAATCCTCCACAAGTTTTAAGAAATGCTCATGGCTATTATTTCATTCCTTATCCTTTTTTTTTCTTTCATACTTCCCTGATAGCAAGAGTAGGACACATTTTCTTATGTAAGCATCTCCCTTTGCCTTTATAAATGACGAATGTGTTTCCTTTCATTAGTTTGTTCACCATTCAAAGCCATCAATTGTATCCTGATCAACCTTCCTCATATTTTGTTCTAAAATTGTGCAACAAGAACAGTCAAGGACATTCTCACTAGGCAGTAAAATGAACAATATGGCAATAAACTTACATTTTCTCTTCAAATTTTTAACATTCCATTAAAAACAAATTTACAAGGTGACTGACATTCATTTTCAAATGTGTGGTATAAAAAGCAATATAACTCTGTAGTAGTTCATCTTGAATTCAAATGCCAAGGAGCAACATAGGGTTTTCCTCAATTACATGATGGTGGCTGGAATTCTTGAAGTGAAAATGAACCCAATAAAACCTAGTTCACACATAATGCCTCAGCATCAAGAAAGTAACCTGAAAATTTGCCATAAATAGGTAGCCAATCCACTTACACGTTTTTTCCTACTCCTATTCTTTTAAATATTTATATATTAAAAGCCCCCATTTAAAAACCAAAAATACAGAAAACAACTTCATTATTTTCATTTCCATCTTCCATTTTTGCCAGAGACAGTCACAGCTGATTTCTGGGTAAAGCAGTCCCATTTTCAGGCAAGTAGTCTATGTACTGGAGTGACATATAGTAAATGCTCAGATGATGAAAATGAAAATGAAAGAGCTATATTTCGTTCTTTGTATAGAAACAAGGTTTTCTTTTTCCTCTTAAATGTGAGACCAGTAATGTCAATATTCCTCTTCTTGCATGTATTGTCTAACTTTCCTCAGGTTATTCATAGTAAGAAAGAGTCTACTTTTGTATTATGTATCAGGAGTCAGTACTGTCTGCTGTCTCCACACTCCTCTTCTAATAAATCATGTTTCTCCAGGCTCATAATGTTCCTCACTTCATTCTGCCAACTACATTTGCACAGGCACCATCCAGTGACACTGTCTTCTATTCCATACATTCCTACAAAGATTATAACATCCCTCACTAGTCTGCCAGGCCTGAGGAATCCCCTTCCACTCTAGCCTCCACTGACCATTCACACTGGTGTAGTAAATGAAGTTTCAATTTTTATAAAACCCACAAATTACATATACTTGAAATAATGTATGTTTTCCCCTAAAAGCTCAACAAAATTATGCGAACCACTCTTTAAGCTTTCAAATTAATTTTCATCTCCTATGTGTCTTACATTTTCTCATAGCTTACAAATTAGCCATTTAAAAAAGTTTTAAGTGGGAGCCAGTGTTGTGGTGTAATGGGTAAACCTATGCCTGTGATGCCAGCACCCCTTGTGGGTGTCAGTTTATGGTCAGTCTGGTCCACTTCCAATCCAGGTTCTTACTAGTGGATTCAGAAAAGCGGTGGAAGATGGCCCAAGTGTTTGGGTCCCTGCTACTTATGTGGGAGATCCGGATGAAGCTCCTGGCTTTTGCTTAGCCCAGCACTGGCTGTTGCATCCATCTTGGGAGTAAACTGGTGGATGGAAGATCTCTCTCTTTGTCTCTGTCAGTAACTCTAACTTTCAAAATAAGTAAATCTTTGAAAGCAAGTAAGCACGCAAGCCCTCAGGGTATTGTAGAGCAAAAGTACTGAACTTAGTTCTAGTTCCAACTCATTCCTTTATCAGTTGTCAAAATGAGTCATCTCCTTTCCTTCAAGTAAATAAATGACAGAGCCATGACTGTACAGTAAGTTCTGAATACGGAGTTGCTGCTTTCCCTGCAAAAGTAAAACTTACTTCTTTTGTTTAACATAGATTCAGATTGGGAACTTAGAAAGATATCTGTTATCAAATCCATAAGTCTTAACATCTTCCTTTTGGGAATGTGATGTGCTTTGGCTTCTAAAAAAAATGAACACCAAAGAAATTATTTTCTAATATATTTGGACTTCAATGACACGTTGAATCTAAATGAGAAAAGACAGCACCACATGATCATACTGATGTGGAATCTCAAAGAATTGATCTTATTGAATTTGAGAGCACAATAGTGATTATCAGAGGTTGGACTTGTATGGGAAAGGGGACTGGGGAGAAGTTGATCGACAGATACAAGGTTACAGTTAGATAGAAGGAATAAATTTGCTATTATATTGCATAGAAAAGTGTCTCTAATTAACAATAATGAACCATTTATTTCAAAATAGCTAAAGTGTATTTATCCCAAAGAATTGATAAATATTTGAGATGGTGGATATACTAATAAGCCTGATTTAATCATTATGTGTACATTATGTATACATCTTTTAAAACATTATATTGCACCCCATAAATATGCACATGTATTATGTCAATTAAAGATAAAAAGGAAATAAAAGGAAAAAGGGCTCAAAACAGTGACATAATTGACTGAAACTACCATTTAATTTTTAAAAATCCAACTGTCATTTGTGGCACAAATATTAATGTCATTTCCTTAAAATCCCACTAATAACTCCAGACATTACTTAAAACTTTCAAATAGAAAATATATTCTTATTCTGTCATTGCATTGTAAGTTTTTAATCAAATAAATGCAGAATTGTGTAATTTGGTGTTTATTTCTCTTCTAAAAAGGAAATAAAAGACAACAACCCAAATATCACCTGATATACAATTAGCACTGTAGGCCTAGCTCAAGGAAGTTTTTATTTTATATTAATTTTTTTTCTAGACTTTTAAATGACCATTGGTGGCAAGTGGTTTTGGAAGATACTGATTGTTCCATTCTTTTAACTTGTATTGTTTTATATACTGGATAATTATCCTTCAAACAATGTAATGGGGATATTGGGTCTCACGTTTCAGATGACCTTGACAGTTTTGAAAAATATTTATCAGATATTGCAAAGAATCTTCTTTTATTAGGTAGGATTTGTCTGATGTTTTTCTCATGATTAGACTGGGGGTATGGGATTTGGGGAGAAAGAGCAAAGATGTAAAATGACATGTTTATCACATAGTATCAAGGGTACATAGCATGAATATGACATCACTATTGACCTTGCTGAGGTAATGTTTGTCCTATTTCTCCACTGTGAATTTGCTCTTCTCCTCTCACCCTAGTTCCTCTGCTTTCTACCATACATTTTGGAGAAAAGTCACTGTGTATAGCCCACAATTAAGGAGTAGGGTGGTATCTCTACTTTCATAAGAGTGTATTATCTGTATTAATTATCTAGAATTCTTCTGCACAAGAGATTACATTTCTTTCTTAATAATAGTATTGACTCAAATATTTTATACTTTGGTTTATAATCCAAGAGTACTTTATTATATTTTTCAAACTGTTCCAGATTTGACCATAAGGAACTCTTTCATTTGGCTCCTGTAGTACTTTTCCATTTTTTCTTTTAAGACAATACATAATGCACTATATATCATCACTCAATATTTCACCCTTGACAGAGACTGGTATATGGCTCCATGTGGGTAATACAGGAGAAGAAAGGATTACTTGGGTACAATGGAAGGAAGAGAGAATTATGTGGCAGGTATAATAAGCATTGTGATCCCATCAGGACTGAGGTACTCATTCCCCAGGTTGTTGGGAATATTAGTGGCTGAAGGTCCTCAGCTGGGTCTTGCTCCAAGAATTGCCTACAGACCCAAGATCACACTCACAAGTCATCGGCTTGTACAGAACTTTTCTGTGTCAGTTACCATTTTGACCAATTCTGAAGACGCAACCTGGCTGCTGACTTCCCCTTGGAATCCGGTTTCTCTACCCAGGACTGTTTCCTCACACACGGCTACCACCAGGTAGCCTCAAGGAAGAGAGGCAAGGCGAAAAGATACTGTACACAAGCATGACAGAACTGATTACAGAGAGGAGAGAATTTAGATTGAGAAAAATGGGGCTGAGCAGGTCAGAGCGGGTTATAAGGAATCCAGAAAGCTAAGCAGAAAGGGTTAAGACCGATTTTGGTAAACAATGAATCTACATTGGAATGTGGTCCAATAAAGTATGGTGTATCCTCACAAAAAAACCGTAATTTAGCCATAAGAAACCAGAAAAAATTCAGTAGCTAACATTTATACTAGCTATTAATTTATAAGGCATATGTTAAATACTTTATGTCATTAAATCTTTTTTTTTTTTTTTTGATAGGCAGAGTGGACAGTGAGAAACTGAGAGAAAGATCTTCCTTTTCCGTTGGTTCACTCCCCAATGGCCACTGTGGTCAGCGCACCATGCTGATCCAAAGCCAGGAGCCAGGTGCTTCTCCTGGTCTCCCATGCAGGTGCAGGGCCCAAGCACTTGGGCCATCCTCCACTGCCCTCCCGGGCCATAGCAGAGAGCTGGACTGGAAGAGGAGCAACCAGGACAGAATTCGGTGCCCCAACCGAGACTAGAACCTGGGTGCCGGCGCCACAGGCAGAGGATTAGCCTATTGAGCTGTGGCGCCGGCCTATGTCATTAAATCTTTACTATAACTGTTAAATTCTCCATTTTACAAATGGAGAAAAGAAGTTAAGCTTGGAAATCTTCAATAACTTGTCCAAGATCACACAGCTAGCTAGTGAACCACTGGAGGGATTCAACTATCATTCAGAATTACTCTTTTTTTTAAGATTTTATTTATTTATTTGAGAGGTAGAGTTACAAACAGTGAGAGGTAGAGACAGAGAGAAAGGTCTTCTTTCTGTTGGTTCACTCCCCAAATGGCCAGCCGGACTGCGCTGGTCCGAAGCCAGGAGCCAGCAGCTTCCTCCAGGTCTCCCGTATGGGTGCAGGGGCCCAAGGACTTGGGCCATCTTCTACTGCTTTCCCAGGCCATAGCAGAAAGCTGGATTGGAAGAGGGGCAGCCAGAACTAGAACCAGCACCCATATGGGATGCCATCGCCACAGGCGGAGGATTAAACTACTGTGTCACGGCACCAGCCCCCAGAATTACTCTTAAATTCTATGCTATTCAATTCATTGAGAATAAGTCTTAAGGAATACATGGAACATTTTTTCATGAAATTTTTAATGAAAGAACTCTACTTTAAATAGAAAATATCACAATTTCATTTTTAAATGTATATGCTAATCCCATACATAACAAAATACTAAGAAATTATTTCTAGCTAAGTTTATTTATGATATTCACTATTTTTATGTTTGTAAATTAAATTGTCTTCTTTTCTAATAAGGAAGAAATTAATGACATTTTGTGAAAATGTTCTTTAGTTTCTTGGTCAGTAAAGGATTATCATCATAATAATGTCTTAGAATGTAGGACAGCTTTTCAAGATTAAAGAATAATTAATGAATAACATTTGGGATAATAGCCATATCCTATAATTTGTAACATAAGTTTGACAAATGAGAAAGATGTTAAAAGAATACTACTCCAAGAGATTAGTGCTGTAGTGCAGCAGGCTAACTGAAGTCTGCAATGTCAGCATCCCACATGGGTGCCAGTTGGAGTCCGGCAGCTCCACTTCCAAGACAGCTCTCTGCTATGGCCTGGGAAAGCAGTGGAAGATGGTTCAAGCCCTTGGGCCCCTGCACCTGCATAGGCAACCGGAAGGAAGCTCCTGGCTCCTGGCTTCAAACTGGCACAACTCTGGCCATTGCAGCCAACTGGGAAGTAAATCAGCATATGGAGGACCTTTCTCTCTGACTCTGCCTCTCTGTAACTCTGCCTTTCAAGTAAATAATCTTTATTTTTTTAAAAAAAGGAGAGGAAGATGGTCCAAGTGCTTGGGCTCCTTCACACATGTGGGAGAACCAGATGAAGCTCCAGGCTTCCGACTTCAGCCTAGTCCAGCCCTGGCATTGTGCCATTTTGGGGAGTAAACCAGGATACTAAAGATCAATCTCTCTCTCTCTCTCTCTCTCTCTCTGAAACTCTTTTTAAAAGAAATAAATAAATCTTAAGAAAAATACTACACCAGAAAGAGTCAAATATATCCCAGGAATTATTTGAAAACAAATAATCCAGAAAAGGAATAATTGACAAGGAAAGTTGAAAGAAATTATGATGTGATCAAATTAAGAATATAATTCAGAAATCAATGAGTGTGGTTCAATCATAAAAAGCTTTTTTAGCATGCAAATGAAAAGTAATATTAATAGTAAAAAAAACTGATTGGTCAAATCCAGGGAAGTAAATGCAACAGTAACATAAAAATTAGAATATCTGAACCTATGCATTTAAAAAGCCTACCGAAGTGTAGACATAAAGTACAGAAAGTTAATAGCAGAGTGCTAGAAATGATGCTCAGAGATATTAAGTTATGGTGAGGTGAATGTTAAGAGTTTACAATTTTCATTTTTTTAATTCCATAGGTGCAATCAGGTAAAGAAAAAAAAAAACCCTCAAGGCAGTATAATTTTGTATTTGAAAATTGCTGTGCCATAGAAAGAAGGATCTGTAAGTTTCTTCACAGATTCATTCTTGTATTCAAAGCTGAGTACCTGCTGTGCTTGAGACCTTGGACAAGATGTGCTGGTCTGGATCCCTTGACCACATGAAGCTTGCAACAATTATGTAAAGAATAGCACAAATAGGCCCCACAAAAAAATCCTGCATCATCTGTTTAAAATGCACATTTCCTTTTGCTCTGCCTCTCAGGATCTAGGTTATTCCCAAATCAAAAGTTGCCTCTTCTGTGAATCTTGTGCATTGTTTTGTCCCAGTTTATTTCCCTGTTCCTAAGTCACTTTCCCATAACTTTCTGATGTTCTGTATTATGACTGCATTTGTGACAGTCTTCCCTGGTAACCTGTGAATATCTTGAATGGCAAGATTTTATTCATTTACCTCCAGAACTTAGGAAAATACTAGATATTCAATAGCAAGTAATGAATGGGAAATTCATATATCTTTACTTACATTAGCAAAAAGTGTATTCCAACATTAAAGTAAATAATTCATGCAAAATATGTTTAGTGCTGACTCCTGCTCCACGTAGTTCCAAAAGGATGAATTTATAATTGTAAATATATGGAAAATTCAAGTTTATTCATTTATATAAGTTGACAACAATACTAGTGTTATTCTATTCAGATTTCCTTACGTTTTCCTCTCATCTCTCTTCAATTTTTCTAACTATATATACTTGATTTCACAACTGTTACAGTTTTAAACTACAGCAACTACTACAATTTCCAAAAGTTTCATAGCTATTTAAAGAAAATTACAAAATACTTCCTTTATCCATTTACTGCAAATAGTATCTGCCATGTGGTAGATTTCATGGAGGAAATGCAGAACCTGTTTTAGGAGAAAAAAGTATCATAACTAGACTGGTTGACAAAAAAATAAACAGATGAAAAAAATCAAACTTTTGTCTAAGTTCCATACCTCTAAGTTGCCTGAAATTTTTTATTCAAGTACTAAAAGCCAAAGCACTTAAAACATGAATTAAGAGGAAGTGATAACAATGACTAAGAATCTGAGATATATTTGTTTCAGTTATCAATTAGTACAAGTAGTTAAACACCCAGCCTAATTATCCTCTCAGATTCGAGTCAAAACTATATTTATAGCAACCAAAGTAAAATCAGGTTTTCTAATAAAAATGTAACACCTTTATTATACAATCGCTTTTACAGAGTGATTTGGCAAAGTTGACCCAGAGACTTAGAAATGCTGACAAACTTTGACACAGCATTCCACTGTGAAACTCCTTTAAACTGTCAGTTCTCCAGGAAAAACCTCTCTTTACTTTTGTTATTGTTACTGTTGATTTGAAAAGGATATAAAGAGATTTTAACACTTAATAGACACTTGCTCAATGTCATGACTCTTGGTATATAAACTTTACATTTGACTGCATTTAATTATCACAATCTGCCACACGGAAGACCTTTTCAAAGGTTAGGGATAATGAGATACTTTCGTAAAGTTACATAGCCACCAAGTTCTAGGGCAAGGATTTAAGTTCAGCTTTGAATCTAAAGCTTGAAACTCATCCACTATGTACCATGATGTCTCATGATGCTATTGGACTTTTGGCCTAGCTTTTACACACAATTACAACTTTTCCCATATATGATTTTTCCATTATCACTAAATGTTTGCTCCTTGATGGTTACGATTTTGCTTCACATCTCAAAGCACTAAGTATATGTGCTGCCGAAGTGAGCATGACATCTCCAAGCACTAAGAATAGAAATTTTTTGGAGAATTGTCTCAGAAACAATTCACAAACTCATTTATTTCCTCTAATTTTTCTCTTAACTATTTCCGCTTCTTTCATGTATCACAGCAGAGAAAATAGTCCTTCACATATCATTCTGAATAGAAACAACTTAAAAATTTGAAATGTCTGCTGAATTTACTTTTCTTGTTATAGAGTTTAAATGAATAAAAGACTTCCTACTATGGAATATAAACTCAAAGAATAAAATAAGCAAATCAAATTACCTAAATTTGAATTGCCTAAATTTTGTAGTTTTCACTCTCTTGCATTCTCTCATTATATAATTATAACCTAAAAACAAGTTTGTTGAGAAATACAGCTGAATGGCTCTCATGAAATATGGTACTTATGGTATATGGTAATGTCTGAGAGCATACTTTCTGAACATGGGCTTTCTATCTGAGAATATTTGTACAAGTTACTTAACATTTCTGGGTAGTTGTAGGCCTCCCTGTAAATCAAATATCTTTGGTAACAAGACCACACAAGAGTTGTTAGGAGGCTTAAATGACATACTAAATTTAAATCACATAGACCAATGCCTGGCCCATATTTGTGTTTAATATATTTTAGAATTATTAATCTATAAGAAAGAAAGAATGTTCCTGTCAATATATATGGTAGAAATAATGAAAGATGATTCTTAAAGAAAGAATATACAAACTAGAAGCCAAATCTTTGGAAATCTTACAGTCAGATCCAAAACAACAACAATAACAACAAGAAAACAGAAAACTTAAAAAAGGTTTTGGAGATCTATGGGGTACTATCAAATGACCCAACATATGGGTCTTAGGAGTTCCTGAAGGCAGGGAAAGAAAGAATGACTAGAAAGCCTATTTAGTGAAATACTTACAGAAAACTCCCCAATTTGGATGTCCAAAGCACATAAGAATTCCTTACAGATAAGAACAGAAAAGATCTTCACTATAATACATTGAAGTCAAACTTTCCATAGTAAAACATAAAGAAAAGATTCTAAAATGTTCACAAGAGAAATGCCATATGACTTTCAGAAGATCTCCAATTAGACTCGCAGTTGAATCCTCATCAGAAACCCTACAGGCTAGAAGGGAATGGTGAGATACAGTCCAAGCCTTAAAAGAAAAAAGCCTGTCAACCCAGAATACTGAGGCCTACAAAACTCTCATTTATGAATGAAAGTGAAATAAAAATCTCCCATTACAAACAGAAATTGAATTTGTCACCACTCATCCAGCCTTACAAAAGATGCATAAGGATGTGCTACACAAAGAAACATAGAAAGATAGCAATCATTAAGAAAGAATGATCAGCACGGTGCGCCGGCTGCAGTGCGCTGGCCTCAGCAGCCATTGGAGGGTGAATCAACGGTAAAGGAAGACCTTTCCTCTGTCTCTCTCTCTCTCTCACTGTCCACTCTGCCTGTCAAAGAAAAAAAAAAAAGAAAGAAAGAAAGAATGATAAATCTCATTGGCTATGATACTGCAGTAAATACTAAGTAGATCTTCTGTATATAAAGATAATTTAAAATGAATCTTGATGAAGAATGGGATGGGAGAGGGAGTGGGAGATGGGATGTTTGCGGGTGGGAGGGAGGTTATGGGGGGAAAAGCTGCTATAATCTAAAAGTTATACTTTGGAAATTTATATTTATTAAATAAAAGTTAAAAAAAAAGAAAGAAAGATAAGGCAGAAAATCCCCCAGTAGAAGTACAAAAGAAATTCAAAGTAAACAATAGGAATATTTCTGAAAAACTGGCAAGGCGAAGTAATTACTTATCAATAGTCACCTTGAAAGTAGATGGCCTCAATTCTCCACTTAAAAGATATGGACTAGCTGAATGGATTAAAAAACATATATTTGCTGCCTACAAGAAACAAATCTTACCAACAAAGGTATACACAGACTGAAAGTGAAAGTATGGAAAAAGAAATTCCATGCCAACAGAAACCAAAAAAAGAGCTAGTGTTGCCATCCTAAAATCAGGCAAAATAAAAACTGTTAAAAGAGACAAAGAAAGGTACTATGCAATGATTAAGGGATCGATTCAACAGGAAGATGGGACTATAATAATGTATACACACTCAATTACAGATTGTTGGACTATTTAAAAGAAATGTTAATGTATCTAAAAGGACATATAGGCTCCAATACAATAGTAATGGGTTACTTCAATACCCTACTTTTGGGGCCGGCACTGTGGCATAGCAGGTGGGGCCACCGCCTGTGGTGCCGGCATCCCATGTAGGCACCAGTTTGAGTCCTGGCTGCTACATTTCCAATCCAGCTCTCTGCTGTGGCCTGCAAAGGCAATGGAGGACTTGGGCCCATGCACCTGTGTGGGAGACCCGGGGGAGGCTCCAGGCTCATGGCTCCTGGCTTCGGATCGGCATAGCTCTGACTGTTGAAGCCAACTGGGGAGTGAGCCAGCAGATGGAGGACCTCTCTCTCTCTCTCTCTCTCTCTGCCTCTCCTTCTCTCTTTGTAACTCTGACTTTCAAATAAATAAATAAGCATTTAAAAAAAATACCCCACTTTCAGCAACTGACAGATCAACCAGACAGAAAAACAGCAAGGAAACAACAGAGCTAATCTACACTATACACCAAATGGATCTAATGGATATGTATAGAAACTTTCACCACATAGTTGCAGGATATACATTCTTCTCAGTGCATGAAACTTTCTCTAGGATAGACCACATGCTAGGCCATAAATCAAGTCTCAACAAGTTCAAAAATATCATAATCATACCATGCATCTTCTCTGACCATAATGGAATAAAACTGGAAATCAACAACTCAAGAATCTCTAGATCATATGTAAACTCATGGAGACTGAAAAACATTCTCCTGAATGAACAGTGGGTCATAGAAGAAATCAAAAGAGAAATAAAAAAATTTATGGAAACAAATGAAGATGACAAATCATCATATCAAAACTGATCAGATACAGCAAAAGCATTATTAAGAGGGAAGTTTATAGCAATTGGTGGCTATATGATAAATTGGAAAAGTACCAAATAAATGAACATTCAATGCATCTCAAGGACCTAGCAAAATAACAAACCAAACCCCAAATTAGTAGGGGGAAAGAAATAATTAAAATTAGAAAATAAAATTTTAAAAAAATACAAATCAGTGAAATGAAGGGTTGATTTTTTTGAAAAAAATAAACAAAATTGATACACCACTGGTGAAACTACCCAAAAAAGAGGGAAAAAACCCAAATCAATAAAATCAGAGATGAAAAAGGAATGTAACAACAAGTAAAACAGAAATAAAAAAGAATCATTAGAAATTACTACAAAGAGCTATATGCCAACAAATTGGGAAACCATAAGAAATGGACAAATTCCTAGAAACATACAATCTACCAAAATTGAGTCATGAATATAGAGAGAACCTATACAGGTGAATAGCCAAGATGGAAACTAAATCAGTAATAAAGACCCTGCCAATAAAGAAAAGCCCAGGGAAGATGGCTTCACTACTGAATTCTATCAGGCATTTAAAGAACTAATTCTGATGATTCTTAATCTACTCAAAACAATTCAAAGGGAGGGAATCCTCCCAAAATCCTTCTGTGAAGCCTGCATCATCTTATTACCAAAAGCTGAAAAAGATACAACAGAGAAAGAGAACTATAGGCCATCCCTGATGAACATAGATGCAAAAATCCTCAACAAAATCTTAGCTAATCAAATCCAGCAACACATCAGAAGGTTTATTCACTGGGACCAAGTAGGATTTATCACTGGTGTGCAGGAATGTTTCAACATAAGCAAATCCATCAATGTGATACACCACATTAACAAATTGAAGAGCAAAAACCATAGAGTTATCTCAATAGAGGCATAGAAAGCATTTGATAGAATACAACATCCTTTCATGATTAAAACCTTAAGCAAGCTTGTTATAGAAGGAACATTCCTCAATATAATCAGGGCAATATATGAAAAACCCATGGCCAGTATCCTACTGAATGGTGAAAAGCTGGAACCATTCTCCCTAAGATTCAGAGCACAACAAAGATGCTCACTTTCATCATTGCTATTTGATCTAGTCCTGGAAGTTTTAAGCCAGAGCCATTAGGAAAAAAAAAAAAATCAAATGGATACAAATTGGGAAGAAAGAAGTCAAACTAACCCTATTTGCAGATGACATGATCCTATATATGGGGGATTCAAAAGACTCCCACTGAGAACCTACTGGAACTCATAAAAGACTTTGTTAAGGCTGGTGCCGTGGCTCAACAGACTAACTCTCTGCCTGCGGCACCGGCACACCAGGTTCTAGTCCCAGTAGGGGCGCCAGATTCTGTCCCAGTTGTCCCTCTTCCAGTCCAGCTCTCTGCTCTGGCCCGGGAGTGCAATGGAAGATGGCCCAGGTCCTTGGGCCCTGCACCCGCATGGGAGACCAGGAGAGGCACCTGGCTCCTGGCTTTGGATCAGCACGGTGCGCTGGCTGCAGTGCGCTGGCCGGAGCAGCCATTGGAGGGTGAACCAACAGTAAAGGAAGACCTTTCTCTCTCTCTCTCTCTCTCTCTCTCTCTCACTGTCCACTCTGCCTGTCAAAAAAATAAAAAAAGAGTTTGTTAAAATGGAAGGATGTGAAATCAACATAGAAAAATCAATAGCCTTCGTATAAGCAGACAATGTCATGGCTGGGAAAGAACGTTTAAGATCAGTCCCATTCACAATAGCTCCAAAAAGAATCAAATACCTTGGAATAAATTTAACCAAGGATATAAAAATCTCTATGATGATAAGTACAAAACACTGAAGAAATAAATAGAAGAAGACAACTTTTTCCCATTCAGTAAATAGCTAGCTGTGGGTTTGCCATATATTGCCTCGATTGAGTTGAAGAATATTCCTTCTATACCCAATTTTCTTAAAGTTTTTTTTTTATCATGAAGGGGTGTTGTATTTTATTAAATGCTTCCTCTCATCCATTGATATAATCATGTGGCTTTTATTATTTTATAACACTTATTGATTTCTGTATGTTGAACCATCCCTGCTCAACAAGGATAAATCCCAGTTGGTACAAGTGAGATAAAAAAAGACAGGTGAATGATCTTTCTGATGTGGTGTTGTATTGGATTACATAGTATTTTTGAGGACTTCTGCATTTATGCTCATCAGGGATATTGGTCTATAGTTCTCTTACTTTTTTTCCCTTTTTAAAAAATTTTATTTGAGTTATGCAAGTTTTATATATTTCATATATACAGGTTTAGTAACATAATGGCACTTCCTCTCTCCCATCCCTCCTGCCCATGCTCCAATCCTTCCTCCTACTCCCTCTTGAATTCTCACTCTTAATTTTTACAATGATGTATTTTCAGTACACTGAATGATCATATAGTTAACCCTATTCTAAGTAAAAGAGTTCAACAAACAATATGGAAAGAAAGAAAACAAAACAAAACAAAGCACTGTTCCTCAATGGAAGAGACAAGGGCTTTAAGCAATCATCGTTTCTCAAAATGTCTATTTCACTCCAATAAATTATATTTCAGGTACTCTATTAAATAGTTAGATCAGGGAAAACATGATATCTGCTGCTGTTGGAGACACGCTACTATGCCTTCATCTTCACCACTTTCCAGTTATCTGTTGGAAAGCCTGGATGTGCACCTGCAAGGGAGTGTTTCCTTAGTGCAGTTCCTGACCTGACTGCAATGAGGGAGATGCAGCGGAAAGAGAAACCGACGTTGGAGAGCCCTGATCTACTGAGGGAAAAAAGGATGTATATAAGACTGAGATACAAAAGGACAAGTTTATATCATCACCAGGGGCCAACTGTCTGGAACCTGAAACTCACACTCTTAAGTAAAACCTTCAAGGCCTCTCAGCCTGTGCTCAGCCTCAGAGTTCTTGCTGAGGACTGAGAAGTTCCTCTCTCATGTTACAGCTTCTTCTCATTTGAACTCTACTGGCCCATCCTGAAACACTCTGTCATTGGAGTAACTCACCACTTGGCTTCAAATCCACCCTTCCTCAAATACTAAGGACATTCTTCTTATATCTAAAAAAAATGATGGTAAAATTAATATGGAAACTCAAGAGGCTCCGAATAGATAAAGCCATCTGAAACAACAACAAAAAGCAGGAGGCAACACAATATCAGATTTTAAGACATACTACAATGCAGTTAAACAAAACAGCTTGGTACTGGCACAAAAATAGACATATATTCCAATAGAACACAATAGAAACCCTAGAAATTAATTCAAACATCTACAACCAACTAATTTTTGGCAAATGAGCTAAAATCAATGCCTGGAGAAGGGGCAATGAATCCAATGAACGGTGCTGAAAAATTGGATCTTCACATGAAAAAGTATGAAATAAGATCCCTAACTTACACCTTATACAAAATTCATCTCAAAATGAATCAGTGATTTAAATCCACAACCTGATACCATCAAATTACTAGAGGAAATCATTTGGAAACTCTGCAGCACATTGGCATAGGCAAAGGCTTCTTAGATAAAACCCCAGAAGCACAGGTAATAAAAGCAAACATGGACCATGGGATTACATAAAGCTAAGAAGCTTCTGCACTGCAAAGGAAACACTTAACAAATCCAAAGAGGCAATCAACAGAATGAGAGAAAATATTTGCAACTATGTAACTTACAAAGATTAATATCCAGGATCTACAAAGAGCTCAACAAGCTCAACAACAAAACAAGCCAGTTAACAAGTGGGCAAACGACATGAACAGTTATTTCCCAAAGGATGAATATCAAATGGCCCCAAAACACATGTAGAAATATCAGGATTACCAGTTATCAGGGAACTGCAAATAAAAAGTACAATGAGGCTTCACCTTATCCCAATTAGAATGACTATCATCCCAAAATCAAAATAAATAAATAAATAGATAGATAGATAAATAAGTAAATAAATCCTGGCAAGGATGTGGGGGAAACGGTATGCTAATCCACTGTTGGTGTGAATGTAAACTAGTATAACCAGTATGAAAGACAATATCGAGATTCCTCAGAAATCTGAAAATAGATCTACCTTATGATCCAGCCATCCCACTCCTGGGAATTTACCCAAATTAAATGAAATCAGCACATTAAAGAGTTCTCTTTACCCCCATGCTCACTGCAGCTCAATTCACAATAACTAAGATGTGGAATCAACCCAAATGTCCACCAACTGATGCCTGGATAAAGAAAATGTGATATATATGCATTGTGGAATACCACTGATCCATAAAAAAAGAATGCTATCCTGTCTCCTGTAACAGAATGGATGCAACTGTAAACGATTATGCTTTCAGAAATGAGCCAGTCCCAAAAAGACAAACAACATATAGTTTCTCCGATATATGATAGTTAATACAGAATAAAAAAGCATCTTACTCATGTAAGAATGAAACAGACATTTTGTGATATGATTGTTGTTTTCAACCCTTGTTGTACTCCTGTGGAACAGTAGTCTTCCTATTTTTTACTTGTTGAATATTATGGTTAGTGGAAAATTAAGCCTATGATTATAGAGGAGACTGAAATTATGCCTTTGCAAAAATTAAAGAAAAATAAGAAAGCAATAAGGAGAGGGATTCAGGGAGGAAAAGTGGAAGGGAGAGAAGTATGATTATCATTATAGAATTATACCTATGAAATACATGAAATCTGTTCTTTTTATATTAATAAAATTTTAAAAATTAAAAAATTTTCTTATTACTATTAATAGAATACCTCAGTAGTGCTCTAACTGAATGTACACATACACATGTATAAGTGTGTAAGACTTGTGAAAAACTTTTAAGTTACTTAAGTTTTAAGTTTGTGTGCTTAAACAATATAGGTATCTCAGAGGGTATAGACTCCAAAATCAACAAAAGGGATCCCCTTCCTGGAGAAAGCCCTGCCTCCTTAACCCCGTGGTTCAGTGAGCAAACAGTGCCAGCCCAAGGCCAAGAGCAATGGGTAGAAAATTAGTGGGATAGAGGGAGATAAAAAAAAAGCTTTTTCAATTTTCTCAACCTGGTCAGTGTTATTTCCCAAACCTGACAGTTCCTCTACTTCACATGTTAGCCTTCGATGTAATTGTATGCTATTCCAAGATATTGAAAACATTATATTTTGGCCTGGAAATATGTGTCTGGATATGTAGGAGAAACCTTTGCTCAACATGGACAACTTCAGATTCTAAAAGTAGAATTCAGCCTTCTTGGAAGAGCTGACTTTTTTTTTTTTAGCATTTTATCAACTCCTTTAAATCATTACTTATGTACTTTGTGGAATATTAAAAATAGAACAAGATCTTGTCCTAATGAATTGTTATTTTCTGACCTTTCTATACAGAAAGAAAACTCCAGGGTTTATCTCAAATATTAGTGGCAAATTCTTGTGTTGATATTGAATCAAATACTTTACCATCCATGTTCACTTGACTAAAATGGAATTAGCTTATTGGTTTTTCTCAAATGTCAATATTTGCTTTGGCTAAATAATGTTAATAGGGAACATTACATATTCCATGCAGCACAGAGAAAAATTACTTCTCATTGACCCAGAAAATGTCCCTTGCAACTGAGCCTGAAGGAGAAAGAAAATGGAATGAAAGTCTTTGAAATGAAAACCCTGGCTGCCACAGCTACCTGTCCTTTTCTCAAATCCATGTTTAATTAAAATTACATCAATAATTCTGTAAATGACTTGCATGTTCATAGAACATAGTTATCTTCTTTGATTCTAAGGTCAAATACTTACTGCTAACAACCTGGTGCCTCTGAGGGAGGCTTGGCCCCCCTGCCAAACTGTACTGCTTCTCCCATGGGGGTGGATCCATCACTACTGTAAAACTCCTAGGGGAGGATGCACCACCACAGAGCCCCTGGTTGCTCAGCAACAGCCCTTTATGACTGCTCCGGTGGACTGCTAGGCAACAGGGCTGAGTCTGACCCAGCGTTCCCTGCATACTCCCAGTTCAATGCCTCTCAGGAAGCCAGGTTAACAGGAGGTGAGGAGCCCTAACTGACTACTTATATAATCTATATACACACTGCTCAAAATGCTCTCCAATTGTCACTAAATAAAAATCAGAGCAAAGCTAGTTCCTACCTTGAAGGATACCCTTGAATAAATCCTTGATTTAAACTCTATCTATGGAGCTTTAGAGAGGCTGACACAAAAACTAAAACATCAGAACCAAAATCTGTGAGAAAAAGAACCCTAAGTACTAACAAAATAAAATAAAATGAAGAAGGCCATTCTATTTTAAACCATACTTACAGTATGAATTTCAAAGTTCTTTCACAATTTCAAAGAATTTTGCTATTTAAATATTTTCATAGATGAAAACAGTGAACTTAAGAGTTTAAGAGTTAAATCACATTACTCTTATGGCAAATGTTTTCCTACAATATTTGAACAGACAACTCTATTTAAATACAGCAATTTCTAGGTAGGGCCTTCAATTGTTATCTACAGTGAAACCACATTTACATCTTCGGTCTCAGTGTCTCCTTAGTTCTAAAACCTAAATGTCAACAAATTAAATTAGTCATATTTTCCCATCCTTATCTGATCTATCTCTTAGAAGGTAACCACCCAGGCAACCAATCTAAAAATTTACTCAAAACGGGAGTCCAGCCCCACCTGCATTTACCCTAATGCCCCTTATCTCTACTGTAAAAGAAACATATGCTGCAAAATACATGGGTTTCCAGCTTGTATCCACAATACAAGGGTGATTCCATTACTCCCCAAACAGAAATCTTTTGGTCACGGCCAAGCTTCTCATATTTAGCATGATATTTAAGGCACTTTTGAATCTATTTCCTGTCCAACTTCTAGCCACATCTGCTGCTGTCCCAAACTGTACACTCAATGATGTTGGATTCATTATACTTCACTGAACACATCATGCATTTTAAGTCTCTTTCTTCTTCCTAGGATCCATCAACTTTTACCTGGAAAACTTTTGGTTATCTTTCAAGATCTAGTAACAGCATCACCTCCTCTGAGGAAACCTTTCTAGATTCTAGAATTATGTATAACAATGTCTTAGCAAGTTTATACATAATTCATACTGAGATAGTAACTTCAGTCACACTGTTTTGCAATTACTTATCTACCCAACATTAATCTTGTGCTCTTTAAGGGCTAAGATCTTGCTCTCTTCAACCTGGCCTCCTACATACCAGGCATATTCCTTAGCATTAAGGAGGTATTTATACTATGATTTATTATGGTAACAGAACAATTCTCGTAGGAAAAATAATAAAGTATATGAGGATTGGGCATTTTTCCATTTTTAACCTCCAGTGTCCCAAGAGTCCACCAACCTATATCAGGAACGGGTCTTAAAGTAATTCAAATAAATAAATAAATAAATAAATAAAATACTACATCTCCTGACTTCTGGGTCAGTCTTCTCCTAAACTACGATGAATCATCATGGAATGTATAATCAGATACTCCAGCAGTTATCTAATCCACCTACTAATATGGCTACAATAATCAGATACCCTGTTCCCCTTACACTACAATCATAGCAATAAACTCAGAGGAGCTACATTGGTAAACAAATCACCAAAAATTGAGCTGGGTCTTGTCTCAGGGAAAATATTTTCTGATTCAGAACAGCAACTCTTAAAGTATTAATGCAGTAATGCTTAGTGCAATTAAAGTAGGAAAATAGTTACATTAGTATTTTAAAATTTAAATTAAATTAAAAATGAGTTTAGAGCTTGGTAAAAAACAGGAAAAATTATCCTAATTTTAAAACCTCCTAAAAATTCAAAAGCAGTGTTTATTCAACATCTGCCTCCCTCAAAGTACTAATTAAAAAATTAAATACAAACATGAGCAAACAATACACAAAAGCCCATGAATGCAGCAGCCAAGTATAATATTACAAAGTCACTCAACCTCTTATGTCACAAATTCAGGCGCTACAGATACATATAATACTCAATTTTTATGCATTTTCAAAACTTCTAATTTTATGTATATACTTGTGCAACCACTGAAGTGTTATCAAATATTTTGATACTGGTATTATCTACATTAAACCAGGAAACACAAATTCTAATCAATGAAAACTGGAATTATTTGCCTCTGTGTTGAGAAATTAAGAGGAAATTCTTCATTTATTATGTGTTTGTGGGTTCTACATACTACTTGGACTGTATTTCTTCAATGAGGAAACCAGTACCTTTGGGAATCTTTGGGTATATGACAGAAAGTATTCACAACCACATGATAAATTTTATATAACTAGGAAATTTTTCTTGATATAATACATCTTACAACATTGCTTATACATTAAAATATATCATAAAGTAGAATGCAGCCGGCGCCCTGGCTCAACAGGCTAATCCTCCACCTTGCAGCGCCAGCACACCGGGTTCTAGTCCCGGTCGGGGCGCCGGATTCTGTCCAGGTTGCCCCTCTTCCAGGCCAGCTCTCTGCTGTGGCCAGGGAGTGCAGTGGAGGATGGCCCAAGTGCTTGGGCCCTGCACCCCATGGGAGACCAGGAGAAGCACCTGGCTCCTGCCTTCAGATCAGTGTGGTGCGCCAGCTGCAGCGCACCGGCCGCAGCAGCCATTGGAGGGTGAACCAACTGTCTCTCTCTCTCACTGTCCACTCTGCCTGTCAAAAAAATAAAATAAAATAAAAAAATAAAGTAGAATGTAAGATTTTTATAGATTTGTAAGATGAATTGCAAATTTAAATAAATTGTATTTTTTAAGAAGCACTTTGAGTTACATCTCTATATTTCTGGGAATTATTTGTTAGAAAAGAGTGAGAATCCCTTTTCTTTGGAAATCCCTCCTAAGTTATATTAAAGAGATTTCTTCATTTTCATGTATAAGATGTATACTAGTCTTGGCTCCTGCTCACTGCCACTCAGAGAGTGCTACTCCACTTAGACGTACTGTTTTTTTAAATTCATCTTAAATTTTATGATGTTTCTTTAAATATTTTATGTAAAAATCTTCCTATCGCCAATATTAGTCCTACATCTGCAGATAACTCACCATACCATTATATAGAGTCCCATAAACTTCTACATAAGTAACAAAGTCCCCTCCAGTAAAAAGAATGGTCTTGAGCGAGGGAGGTGGACCGGATGCTAGGAAATGCTCTGGCCACTTGACAATCATTAATCACCACAGTAAAACTTCATTCCATGTTCCAAAAAAAAGAAACTAAGAATGCAAAGAATAAGCAATTTACTCAAAATAATACAGCTGGTAAAGGAGCGCAGCTGAGATTTACATCTAGACATAATTTCAAAGCTTGTACACTGTTGTTCTCTCTTTATATACTACCTTGGTTGGATAACCACTTGACATTACACATTTATATGGAATCTTCAGTGGCCAAAATCTTTTTTTTTTTTTTTTGACAGGCAGCGTGGACAGTGAAAGAGAGAAAGAGAGAGAAAGGTCTTCCTTTTGCCGTTGGTTCACCCTCCAATGGCCGCCGCGGTAGGC
Organism: Lepus europaeus; assembly: GCF_033115175.1. Classification (NCBI taxonomy): domain Eukaryota; kingdom Metazoa; phylum Chordata; class Mammalia; order Lagomorpha; family Leporidae; genus Lepus; species Lepus europaeus. The sequence continues at coordinate 121,658,724 of NC_084829.1, read as the reverse complement.
GCGCTGTGGCCGGCGCACAGCGCTGATCCGATGGCAGGAGCCAGGTGCTTCTCCTGGTCTCCCATGGGGTGCAGGGCCCAAGCACTTGGGCCATCCTCCACTGCACTCCCGGGCCACAGCAGAGAGCTGGCCTGGAAGAGGGGCAACCGGGACAGGACCGGTGCCCCGACCAGGACTAGAACCCGGTGTGCCGGCGCCGCAAGGCGGAGGATTAGCCTAGTGAGCCGCGGCGCTGGCCAAATCTTTTTTTTTTTTTTTTACAGTTTCTATTAATAACCATTTCTATTCTGTTTTTAAAAGTATATGACTCTTGGCTGGCGCCGTGGCTCACTAGGCTAATCCTCCAACTGCGACGCCAGCATTCCAAGTTCTAGACCCGGTTGGGGCGTTGGATTCTGTCCCGGTTGCTCCTCTTCCAGTCCAGCTCTCTGCTGTGGCCCGGGAGGGCAGTGGAGGATGGCCCAAGTGCTTGGGCCCTGCACCCGCATGGGAGACCAGGAGGAAGCACCTGGTTCCTGGCTTCGGATCAGCGCAGCGCACCGGCTGTGGCGGCCATATTGGGGGTGAACCAACGGAAGGAAGACATTTCTCTCTGTCTCTCTCTCTCACTGTCTAACTCTGCCTGTCAAAAAAAAAAAAAAAAGACTAAAAAAAAAGTATATGACTCCTATATTCAGATGTAAACAACTTGTCAAAATAATTTTTGATCGATTATATGACTTGTTACTGAAAAACTTCCAAAAATGCCCATTAGCTACCAATACAAAGTTTTCATTCAAGCACTTAGAGTTCTTTACTAAATACCCAATCTATTTTTCTACCTTTATCTTCTCCCTTTCCCTAAAATTCTATACATCTCTGTCTGATTCTTTGCTATATTTGTATTTTTCTCATGGTGTTTGCTAAATTAAGAATGTTCCTCCCATTCATTGAAATTCCATTACTCCTACAAGGGCCACTTCAATTACTACATCCTCTATGAAGTATTTCTGATTAACCTCAAAATTTATTTTTCTCATCTTTGAAACACCTTAACACTTCTTTCTTTCATAACACCTATTACACCATGACTCAAAGGACGGTTGTGTGTATCATCCTCCCTAACCTCACCAAACAGAATGCTATGCTTTTTGTTAAAAAGATGCAGTCTCATTCATTCCTTTATATATGCACTACATCACTAAAAACAAATACCTGGGAACTGGGCGTTTAACCTAGTGGTTTAGCTCAGCAGTTAAGATGCCTGTGTCCCACATTGTAGTAACTGGTTTTGTTTCTCAGTTCTGTCTCCTGACTCCAACTTCCTATCAATGCAGACAGCTCAAGCAGTCGGATCCCTGCCACACATTAGGGAGAACTGGAGGGAGTCACTGGCTCCCAGCTTCAACCTTGGTCTAGCCCCAGCCATTTGCAGGCATGCGAGGAGTGAACCAGTGTATAAATCAGATTTTTCTCTCTTTCCCTCTCTCTCTCCTGCTTCAATTAGATAATTAAAAAAAAAAACTGCATTCAGGAAAATGCTTTCTAATAAGCACTCATTTATCTGGATTTAGATAACTACTCATCTTAAAGGTGTATGTACTGAATTCCAGAATTCACTGAATATTTAAGTAGAATACCTGTATAACCATCCTCAGACATGAACCTGAATAATAATGGTCACATGTATAATAAAAATATGGAATTTTAGATCCTAGTTAGAAAAATATATGTGCTTTTTAACATATGGAAGTCATAATGAAGAACCAAAATTTTATTATTCATATTGATATAATCATATTCATAAAACTTAAAGTCTCAAGAAGCAAAGAGACTTCTCTAGGGTCACATGCATAGTTAAAAGCTGTTTTGATGGCACAAAAAAGCTTTATAATTTCTAGTTTAGTGATTTTTTTTTGCACTATTATCTCTCAAATTATACATCAGTTACCTACAATAATAATACACAGGAAAGAATGACTCTCTTCTTTATTACCTTTTTTTTCTCTTGAAAACATTCTTTGAATGTGGAGAATTTAAAATAAAATCCATCAGTGATTATTAAATAGGATTACACTGAACATTATTTATACAAAGTATATTACAAAAAGCAAAGAATAAAGGTATTAAAAACTGATGTTCAGTCAAAATAAATGTCATAAAGCATTATACACTAATAGCATTAACAGCTTTTATAATTAAGGCAATCCTACAGACTTAAACAGAGCCTATTTATGTTTTTTTTTCCCTTTCAACCTATTTGCCACTAGTTTAGAGAATAGTAGTTGATATTCTGGCTGCCCACCATCTATTCTCCCTTTTAAATAGCCTTCACTCCTCTAATCTCCATATGATTCAGTTGCTTCTAAGAGTGAAGACTAAGACCTAAAAATACAAATCTCCAAATGCCCTTAGTCTCAGAAATGTTGTAAGTCAAATCTGCCCAACAGGCTTATTATATTTCCACAGCCATAGCAACTGGTTCAAGAATGGGATTATGATGTAAGTTGCTCCAATATAAGGTTGATTCCAGAGATAATGAATAGAGACATCAGTTTTCACCCAGTGATATATGCTTGAAAAGTTAGTCCTGGACCTGTTAATAGCTGTTTTGTCACCAAGCAGACCCTTAGAATGAAACCAGGTTGTAGGAGAGTAGATTCAAGAACTGGCAAGAAACCTGGTCCTTATAAACTAAGTCGCACTCCAGATCAAGCATTTACTGAAGTTTGGGTTTTTAAGTCACATAAATATAATAGATTCCTCCTTTCTTCTTATACTAATTTAACATGGTGCTTTAGTCATGGATAACTGTAATATTCCCAATGAATTAGTTTAATTATTTGAGTTTTTCAATCCACAACAGATTAAAAGGATTATATATAAAGAGAAGAAATATAAAAAGCTGGCAAATACTCTAGGCAAAATAATAGCTTATATTCTAAAGCTGAATATAAAAACGGGTGACTTCAAACAACAGTTCAAAAATTTCATAAGTACATAGTGTTTAATAACTAGTTTACTCCAGGTAGAATCCTAGGAAACACCTAAGTACCAAGATAACCAGCAGAGTTAGTCAGGCTACTTGAAAGTATAAAGATCATCTCAGTGATTCGCATAAATGAGAAGGGGGCAGTTGTTCCATCATGGAGAACTCAAGCAGGTGGTGATGATGCTCTGAGGAAGTTATGGTTGTAGGTTAAGAGGATGGTAAGGGACTTGTCAGAAGCACACAGAAATCTTAAATTCTCCTGTGATGTACGCTGTTGCAAACATGAAACATATAAGAAACCCTAAGCACTGAGAGCACAGAGTGAAAAGAGATGGGCCAAGGAATTAGTCACCCCAGTGGTGCTAAGGAAAAATGTCAGCACGAATCCTAGGACTGGTGTACAAGATGAATATAGGATGCCATGTCCAGAGCTTCCTGAATTTGAAATTTTTAGGAAAGGAAAAGTTTCATATAATAACAAGTCCAAGATATGGACTTTCTGAATTTGAGATTTTAGGAAATAAAAAGTTTCATATGATAACAAGTCAAAGGTATGGCTACAGAAATAGAATGTCACTGGAGTTGGGAAATTCAGAAGAATGAGTCTGTGGTATTGGATATCTATACGACAGCACCAGATTGAAAACAGAAGTGTGAGAGAACATGACTGTACACCTGTTGGTGGAACATTCAGTGAAGAAGAGGCTTGTTCAGGTAGTAAGTAAATGTTAAAAATGAAAAATAGTGGCCGGCGCTGCAGCTCAATAGGCTAATCCTCCACCTGCGGCGCCAGCACACCGGGTTCTAGCCCCGGTTGGGGTGCCGGATTCTGTCCCAGTTGCTCCTCTTCCAGGCCAGCTCTCTGCTGTGGCCAGGGAGTGCAGTGGAGGATGGCCCAAGTGCTTGGGCCCTGCACCCTCATGGGAGACCAGGAGAAGCACCTGGCTCCTGGCTTCAGATCGCGGTGGTGCGCCGGCTGCAGCCGCCATTGGGGGGTGAACCAATGGAAAAGGAAAACCTTTCTCTCTGTCTCTCTCTCTCTCACTGTCCACTCTGCCTGTCAAAAAAAATTTTTTTTTAATTTTAAAAAATTTTTAAAAATGAAAAATATTAGAGAATGGTATAGGCTTATGGCTCAAAGGAGCAGGTGTGAGTACAAGACAATGGGGTAATACTGGTCTAGAGGTGGTACATGTTGTATGGAGGGCAAATGCTCCCTTCCATGCCCTGATATTCATTAAATATGGAATAATCTATCTCTGATATTTCTACTGGGTAAAGGGGAAGTGGAATGAATATACAGGTTATCAAGTTTCAGAGTCAGTGGGAAAAGTGGAACTTAATAATACAGAGGAATTTATTATGATTGAATAGGTATTCTGGAGGGTCTGACAGAATAGTTTTTAAAGAATTAAAAGAAGAAATTGGGTCAGGGAAGAGGCAGCAAACAGTATAACCAATTTTCAAGACAAAGAGAAGGGAAAAATGAGCAAATGATAAAAACAGAGATTTGAAGCTTTAGAAATTAGCTGCTTCACAAAACTAACAAAATTATATGCTCCAAATCTGGTAATAGGGGAATTTAGGAACACTAATGGCTATGAGATAGGGCATGGACCTTTCTTTTCCTTTGGGGGCTCAGGTGGTGAATGACAGATGTGGATTAAGTTTGCTTAGGGAAGCAATTGAGTCTGCAGTCAAGGGCAGGAATGGTAGCAAGAAAGCACATGGGTGGATTGCCTGGCAATGATGAGAACAATTTTGAGGAGGGTGAGCTCCAAAACAGTGCAAGAGTGAGGGAGCATTGAATGCTATTTCAAATCGATAGGAAAGAAACCACTTACAGAACAAATGGATTTAAGACAAGACTAGACATTAAAAAATAATAAAATTATATTTCTACTTGACTCCTTACTAAAATAACTAACAAAGGATTTAAAATTTTGTTTAGAAACAATAGGCATCAAAAGAACAATGAGCAAATGTGGGTGAATAACTTTGTAAATGGGAATGACCTTCTTAAACTTAACATAGTCAGACTATGTTAGAATAAATTGATAAATTTGTCATCAAAGAAAATTATTGATTCTACAAAGCAATGTGCCCTAACAAGGGAAAAAAGAAAACAGATTTTAAGATTGCAGCATAAGACACATGCAGAGTTAATGGCCTTCGTTCTTTGTTTGCTATGGTAAACAATGGAATTGAACAAATGGACAAATAATTAAAATAATAATTCGTAAAGAAATCTAATAAACATATTGGCTAGCTAAAAATCTTTAGCCTTGCTACCAAAGAATTATAAATATGATGTATATTTACACACTGATTTCTAAACCCAAAAATTTGGAAACTGAATTGGTATGTAAATAAGATTTTTTGATTGCAATTGCATAAGCTTTCTGAAAAATAATTTGCTAAATATATAAAAAAATTTTAAAAACAATAACCTTTGCCCCAGTAATTCTGTCTAAAGAATTGTTAAAAGAATTAATCAGACAGGTGTATACAGTATAAAAAAAGTTATCTACATTTATAACACAAAATTTATCAACATTCTGTAAACTACCAATCGGGGATTATTTAAATATTTCAAAGAAACATTGTGTAGCCATTAAAAAATTGTAATTTTTTTTCCTGGGAAAGATGATTCATTACAGGGGAAAGAAGGCATATGATATGATATCACTTTTGTTTTCTAAAAAACAAATTTCTGGCTTTCAATTTTCATTGCAATGTATATTAAACCTAAAACAAATAATATTAAATTATAAATAATATTAAATGCAAATATTACTTGTTCAGAAATAGCATGTGGAATAACTCCTTATAATGTAATGATGAAAAGCTGACAAAAGTATGAGTATGAAAGAAGAAAAATTGGTATTTTCACATCTGCAACTCAGTAAAGAATTTACAATACTAAGCAAATGTTGTCCTTGGAAAAACTGAATTCTACATTTAAATATTACTAATAGTTAAAGCAAAGTGTTTTAATGGTTTGGACATGTTCATTTCTTTATTTTGCTTTTCTTTTTATCTGTTAAATTAATAATCATCATGGAGAACAATGAAATTGGAAGGTGGCCTTTCAGCAAAGTGGAAAATGCTATAATTTATATCCTTAAGATGTGAAATGTTACCTAACCAAAACCTCTTTAATATGGCACGTCGTATAATAATGAACAATCTCATTCGTTTTCTTTTTAATTTTATGTTTATATTTATTTTTATTCTCGTAAGAATAATTTTAAGAGGGAAAAAGTAGTATTAAACTGCAAACCGTTATTACAATAATGTAAAACTAAATCATTACAAAGATATAATGACTAGAAGATACTTATTATTGAAATAATTATGAAAACATAGAATTTAAATAAAAATATTTTATAAAATATAGTTCTATGGTAATAAGCAGATAAGTTTTTTAACAACACCTACATAAAACAATTCAAGGTATCCTAAGATAGAATTTAAACTGTTTTCATTAGACTTAATCCATATTTTAGGTGGATCATATTGAAATAAAATCTACATAAAAGAAACAAATCAATTGACAGTTAAGATCAGTAACGATCATTGACAGGGGCCAGCATTGTGGCACAGAGGTTTGTGGCACCCACATCTCAAAACAGAGTGCCAGTTTTAGTCCTGGCTGCTCAGCTTCCCATCCATCTCCCTCTAATACACCTAGAAAAGCAGCAAAGGATGGCTTAAGTGCTTTGGACAGGGTCACCCATGTGGGAGACCCAGATGGAAAACTTGGCTGCTGACTTCAGCATACCACAGCCCTGGCTGTTGCAGCCATTTTGGCATTTGGGGAGTGAGCCAACAGATAGGAAATCTGTGTGTGTGTGTGTGTGTATGTGTGACTTTCTGTCACTCTGCCTTTCAAATAAATAAATTAATATTTTTAAAAATAATTATTGACATAAAGGAGAAGTTTTCAACAAGTTGGAATAAAATACATTTTTTTAAGAGTTGGTAAAAATAAGGGGTCCAGTGCTGTGGAATAGTAGGCTAAACCTCCGCCTGTGGCACCAGTATCCCATTTGGATGCCGGTTCATGTCCCAGCTGCTCCTCTTCTGATCTAACTCTCTGCTTACTGCCTGGGAAAGTAATGGAAAATGACCCAAGTGCTTGGGCCCCTGCACCCACATGAGAGATGGGAAGAAACTCCTAGCTCCTGGCTTTGGATCAGCCCAGCTCTGGCCAGTGCTGGCCATTTGGGGATTGAACCAGCAGATGGAAGACCTATCTCTCTGTCTCTCATTGTGTCTGTAACTCTCTCAAATAAATAAAAATCTTTTAAAAACAAGTGTTGATAAAAATAAAAATTTTTCCTTTCAAAGCACTCAAACTTGTTACTGAAAACATGGACTTCTGAGAGCTGGAATGAACCATCCTGGATTTTATTTGAAGTTTACTTTGGCAAAAAATCCACAAAGATCTCAGAGAGTTGATCCAGATCTACCCTACAAGGAGAATACTCCTCACTTCCTCTGAAAACTCTCTCTTTACCTTTCTTGAGGCAAATGAATAAAACTTGTTCCCCTATTGTTGCAGGTCTCATTTCCACATTATCAAATCTATATGGTACACATGAATGGAAAACCTGAAACAGCCTGGTTTACCACAGTGATATAGGAATTTGACTATATCAGGATACAGTAAATGCACTGCCAAATTTATCATGTTGCCTTTATTGCAACCACTTTTAAAAATGACCAGAGGACAAGAGTTTTGTGCATCCCATGCTCAGTGGTGACTATGAAGAATATCCAGTAAGAGTGAATGTGTTGGGAATTTTGTTCAGTTTGAGTTAGAATAGTAGAATATTGCAGATTTAAGGACCATTCTAATCTGACTTTTAATTTCAGCTTTGCCACTTTCTATTAAATGACTTTGGATAGATACTCATCACCTACCTATCTGGAACGCAGAGCCATAACACCAACTCCACAGGTTGGTGAATTAATGAAACACATGTAAGTACCTCATCTGAGGCCTGGCAGGTTGCTCAATACACAGTAGTTTCCCTTCTCTTGACAGACATTGCTATTTCCATGGAAATAAAAATACAAATTTTTCTCCCTTAGAAAAAGTTTAAGCTTCTATTACAGATTGGCAAACATACTTATGTTTAAGGTCATCATTTTTGCCCTTAATCAAACTTTGTCGTTTGGTAAACAGCCCCATGAATTATCTTTCTATACCTTTAGCCTCTCCCACACTGATGATTCCTATGGCAACTGAAAATTTGACCCTGTGTCCTGAGTCAATCCACCTACCCAACTTTCTTTATTTTTCACCTATTATCCTAGGATGAGTACCCAACATTGGATGACCCCATTTTCTTACTTCCTACTTCCTTTTTCCACCTCCTAATCACAATGCCATTGCTCTTACTTTCTATTTGTCAAAAATGCTAGGCCCTTTTAGGACTATAACTTGTTCCAATGATGTTACACATTTGTAAGTTCCACATACTCTTGTTATGGCAGTGCCCTTTCCAGCTGCTTCTCTTCAACTCCCAAGGGAACTCATTTTCCAGGCTTCCTGTTTCCCTTCTCATTCTATGTTATTGTTATATGAAGTCTCATCATTAGACTTACCTCCTGCATGCCAATGTCAATTGTTTCAACATCTCCTGGGTTTGTTATACAACAGCTTCTTGGATATCTTCACCTCTGATATATCTTTTGTTCATTATCTTCCTTGATATTCACTGTATTCTCCTCTTGGAGCTCTTATATATAACAAATTAAAACACAGTGCCTTCATGCACAGGAATTTATCCTCACACAGTTCAGGAGGCTAGCAGTCCAAAAGCAAGGTTTCAGCAAGTTTGGTTCCTTCTTGGGGGCTCACAGAGACAATCTGATCCATGCCATTCTCTCAGCTTCTGGTGGTTGCTAGCAAACCTTGGCATCTTGACTTGCAATCACATACCTTCCATGTCCACCTCCATTGTTACATACTCATCTCCTCTTTATGTGTTTCTGTCTCTGTGTCTCTTCTCCTCTTCTTATAAGGAAATCAGTAATATTTGTTTATGAGTCCATGTTACTCCAGTATGACCTCATTCTGCCTAATCTTATGTACAATGACTCTATTTCCAAATAAGGTCATATTCTGAGGTTCTGGGGATGACATGAATTTGGAGAGACACTATCTAACCCAGTACACCCACAAAACTATCTGCACTCCTACCTTCTCATGTTTATAAATAGTGCCATCCCTCAACCTCAAACCAAGAATCTGAGAAGCACCTTTCATTCCCATCTACCCATAATGTTGTATACCAGCTCTCCTAAGAGTTAATCAGTTTCAGCTCCTAATATTTCTCGAATCTGAATACTCTTCTTTTTTTAATATTTTATTTATTTGAGAGGTAGAGTTACAGACAGTTGAGAGAGAGAGACAGAAAGAAAGGTCTTCCTTCCATTGGTTCACTCCCCAAATGGCCACAACGGTCGGAGCTGTGCTGATCCGAAGCCAGGAGCCAGGTGCTTCTTCCTGGTCTCCCATGCGGGTGCAGGGGCCCAAGGACTTGAGCCATCTTCTCCTGTTTTCCCAGGCAATAGCAGAGAGCTGGATCTGAAAAGGAGCAGCAGGGACTAGAACCGGCATCCATATGGGAAACCGACACTGCAGGTGAAGGATTAACCTTCTGTGCCACGGCATGGGCCCCTGAATACTCTTCTTCATTTCTAATTCTGCTGCCTTGATTTGATTCACTCTTTGGCATGTCTTGCTTAGACAACTGTTAACAGTTTATATAATATCCATTAAATCCAACATCCTCAGGGCTAATACAGATAGATAAATAGGTATTTACAACTTCATGGCATGTTAAAAAGACACAGAGGCATGGTTTGTTGTTCTAACTGTTCCCTACTGTGAAAATTCCTGCTTCTTTGCTGCAATAAATAGGCTTTTTTGGATTGGAAGAACTGAGAGGCAGAGTGATTTCTGTAGAAGCCCTGGCCTTTGTAGCTTCCTTTGACCTTTATAAGCCTTTAGAGTATGACAAAATCCATCATAACATTTACCTGACTTTTTATTGCTATCAAGACCTCTTTGGGAAAGGTGTTTAAATAAATAAACACAAGAGGTGTTTATTTCAGCATTTTTAAGGATTTTATATATTTGGGATACAGAGTGAGAGAGGGAGAAAGAGTGATAGAGACACACACACAGAGAGACAGGCAGATACACAAGACAGCAAGGTCCCATCCACAGGTTCATTCCCCAAATGCCCACAGTGGTCAGGGTTAGGTTGGGTTAAAGCTGAGAGCTAGGAACTCAACTCAAGTTTCCCACATGGTCGGCAGGGATCGAACTATCAGAGGCATCACTTACTGCCTCCTAGGTTCTACGTTGTCAGGAAGCTGGAATTGGGAGCTGGAGCCAGGAATCAAACCCAGGCACTTCAATATGGGACAAATGGCCTGCCCCGATTTCAGAATTTTGAGTTATGGTAACTGGTCCTAGAAGTCCCATGACTAGAAAACTTATTCTAGGGCTGGCATTGTGATGTAGCTGATAAAGCCTCCACCTGCAATGCCAGCATTCCATATGGGACCCAGATTGAGTCCCAGCTGCTCCACTTCCAATCCAGTTCCCTGCTAATGGCCTAGGGAAAGCAGCAGAAGATGGCCCAAGTGTTTGGTCTTGGGCTCCTGACTTTGAACTGACCTATAGTTGGCCATTGCAGCCATCTGGGGAGGAAACCAGAGGATGGAAGATTTCTCTCCTCTCTCGCTCTCCTCTGTGTGTGTGTGTATGTGTGTGTGTCCCTCTCTCTCTAACTCTTTCAACTAAATAAATAAATCCTTAAAAAAAGAAAGAAAAACTTATTCTTAAGAAATAAAGTAATGTAATTACATGGGTTGTAAGCCATCCTTATTTACACACATACATGCCAGCATTCCATATGGGAGCCGGTTCTAATCCCGGTTGCTCCTCTTTCAGTCCAGCTCTCTGTTGTGGCCCAGGAGGGCAGTGGAGGATGGCCCAAGTGCTTGGGCCCCTGCACCCACATGGGAAACCAGGAGGAAGCACCTGGATCCTGGCTTTGGATTGGCACAGCTCTGGCCATAGTGGCCATTTGGGGAGTGAACCAATGGAAGGAAGACCTTTCTCTCTGTCTCTCTCTTTCTGTCTATAACTCTACCTGTCAAATAAATAAAAAAAATTAGTCTAGAAGCAAATAAGTTTATGATAATTAAAATATAAGCATCCTTGGGAAAACTACTTAATTCTTTCCTATCTTCTATGGTTTCATTCCTGAAACTGGTTCTCAGTTTCTCCCTTTATTTCACCCAAAAAATGAAAATCTACAGTTAACCATGCTGGTTCCTATATTGTCATGAGGATGGGAATTCTCATTCATCATGCTTGCAGCTCTTGGAGCTTAGAAGGAAACAGGGCTGGAAGAAGGGAGAATCTAGGAGGTATAGGAGGTACAGGACACTGTCTAACTCCATCTACATTGCTATTAATGTTTCTGTTGCTATTCTCTGAGACAAGTGTGAAATCTTTCTGGACTAAAGACTACATGTCTGGGGCCGGTGCTGTGGCGCAGCAGGTTTATGCCCTGATCTAAAGCACTGGCATCCCATATGGGCGCCGATTCGAGACCCGGCTGCTCCACTTCCAATCCAGCTCTCTGCTACGGTCTGAGAAAGCAGTAAGAAGATGACCCAAGTCGTTGGGCCCCCACGCCCGCGTGTGAGACCCGGAAGAAGCTCCTGGCTCCTGGCTTCGGATTGGCGCAGTTCCAGCTGTTGCTGGAATTGGGGAGTGAACCATCGGATGGAAGACCTCTCTCTCTCTGCTTCTCCTCTCCCTGTGTAACTGACTTTCAAATACATACATAAATCTTCTTTTAAAAAGACTATATGTCTGAAAGCATATGCATTTCTTTGGCACATTTGCAGGCTGAGAAATCCTGTTTCTAATCAATTCAAGGTTCAGTTAATCAATTCTAGGTGAGATTAATTCTTCCTGTTCAGGAATATATGCAAATCTGGAACATTTCATTCTTCTCTAGACATCTCTGAACCCTGTTCTCCAACTAAACAGCCAACTTTTGGACATCATCACATTTTTAACAGCCTACGTGTCAGAGAATACAAATTCATCCTGCTTTATAAAGTCAGTAATAGAAGGAGTGAGAAATCACTGACTTCACTGACAAGCCATTCGGGGCTGAATCTCATCAATACCCTAAAATATAATTTTCAAGCTGCTTTAATTTTCATTTTCAATGTACATTGATAGTCATTTATCCTTGATGAGGCCCTATTCACTCTCATTTAAGATTTTAAAAAGCAATATCTTATTTCTTTTTTTTAAACTTTTATTTAATGAATATAAATTTCCAAAGTACAGCTTATGGATTACAATGGCTCCCCCCCCCCATAACTTCCCTCCCACCCGCAACCCTCTCCTTTCCCGCTCCCTCTCCCCTTCCATTCACATCAAGATAAATTTTCAATTCTCTTTATATACAGAAGATAAGTTTAGTATATATTAAGTAAAGATTTCAACAGTTTGCCCCCACATAGCAACACAAAGTGAAAAAATACTGTTGGAGTACTAGTTATAGCATTAAATAACAGTGTACAGCACATTAAAGACAGAGATCCTACATGATATTTTTTAAAAATTGATTAATTTTCTATGCAATTTCCAATTTTTTTTTTCATTTTCAATTGTCTTTATATACAGAAGATCGATTCAGTATATGCTAAGTAAAGATTTCATCAGTTTGCACCCACACAGACACACAAAGTGTAAAAATACTGTTTTAGTACTATTTATAGCATCACTTCACATTGAACAACACATTAAGGACAGATCCCACATGAGACATATAAGGCATTCAGATCTGGCTCAAGAGCCCATGAGAGTATTGTAGGCATGGAAAGCCAAGACACTCTGGAAGAAAAAAGAAGACCTAAATGAAAGATCTCTGCGAGTGAGATCCTAGTGGAAAGAATGGGGCCATCAAAGAAGGAGGTACCTTTCTCTGAAGGGAGGAGAGAACTTCCACTTTAACTATGACCCTATCGGAATAAGATCAAAGTCGGCCAACTCTAAAGGCTTCCATAGCCTTGGCAACTCATGACTAGAGCCTAGGGAGATTACTGACGCCATAAACAAGAGTGTCAAATTGTTAAATCAACAACAGGAGTCACTGTGTCTCATGTGGGCAATATCTTATTTCTAAGAAATACTACATTTTCCTAAAATTGTTGGATGTATTTGAGCTCTAAATTTAAAATTTATAAGGAAGCCAAAGTACTTACTTTCTCTTCATACATATTAAGTCATATATGATCTGGAAGTAAACATTTATTTCTCCAGAATTTTCTGCATTTTATAAATATAATTAAAATTTCATAATATTCTTTAAAAGTTAGACACAAATTTATCAAAAGAACAATAACAAAACCTCTTCTGCTAAGTATCTACCCTAGAGAAATGAAAATGAAATGTACTTACAAAGACCCACATGTGAATGTTCTTAGCAGCACCATGGTTAATAATAGATTCAAATTGGAAACAACCCAAATGTCCATCAACTGTTGAATGAATAAAATATGGTATATACATATAATGGAAAAATCAAATATAAAGCAAGAAAAATAAGTGAAATGTACTGGTATACCACAACATTAATGAATCTCAAAATCATGAAGCTAAAAGAAGGCATAAATAAAAAAATATAGTATGACTTTCCAGTTATATGAAATGATCAGAAAAGGCCAAATACAGACATTGATTAATGGTTGCCTGGAGGTAAAGTGGTAGCAAAGATTAATTACAAATGGGCATGAGGGATTCTACAAATATTCTACAACTAGACTACGATAGTAGTTTTACAACTTGGTAAACTTTCTAAAAGCTATTGAAAAGTCATCGAAAGGAGTAAGTTACTAAAAATCATTCACCCTCAAAAGGGGTGGATTTTATGATATGTATATTGTCTCAATAAATTTGTAAAACCACATTCTTTAATTGAACTTGCCTAGGAGTTTAAGTAATTAGAAAAAATATTAAAAAATTCAAATCATCCAACATTAATCTAAACATAAGATTAAAATTGACTAAAGAAGAGGAAAAAAATCTTTAACAGAAATGAAATTTGACACATTTTAAATATTCTGCATAAGGTATAAGGCAGTCTATTAGCTTTTGATAATTTGTAGAAGGAAGTTGCAGTAAAGATTAAAAGGTCAATTACTAATCATTTTAGCATCTAAAACACCTTTTTAGAAGTGAACTCTCTTAAGTTATTGTCCGTGGGAGGGCACTACTGTTTACACTAACAGTAAACAAAGGTTTTTTAAAAGGTCTAACCAACCTTAATTCAAAACCTCCTTCATTTTAGTGCCTGCTGTGGGCTTTGTGGTCATCACTTTTCATCTTACAATCCAAATTCTGCACTTTCTGAATAGTAAATTATAGACAGTTTTTTAAAAATATGTGGCAATGTCAGTAAGAAAGAATGCATTTTGTGAAGAGATACAGTGGACAGATGGATTTCGAATCTATAGGTACGCAAAGAGAAATGCAGTACTCAGAGCAATACCAGTGCAATACCAAACCATGGTAAGTGTAGCTTTTGCATTTTTCTAGCTGAATGTGTAAGCAGCGGTCATCGACCTCGAATCCACCTTGACGTCCTGCACAGACTCCAGCTGATAACACCACCTGCGGGGTGTTTGTCTCAGTGCTTCCCAGGTGTCTACCTTTTGCCAGCAGCTTTTCTGAAGGACCTGATTTTCAGGCTACACTCCCTGAGAGGAACGCCATAAAGAAGGGACGGGACGGATCCGAAAGACTCAGGTTCACACGGAAAGGCATTTGCCCCGGGGTAGTGGGTAAGGCAGAGTCACCTCCTCCCTCACCCCGGGGGGAGCTCCATCACAAGCTTTCCCAAGGGGTTGTTGCAGCTTCAGCGGCAGCCAGCAGCTGAGACCCTGGCTCTTGGCTCCCTCAGCCCCTGCCACCACCTTGTCCCTGAGCCCACCGCTATTGCCTGCTGGGGTCTAGGAGCAAGGGAAATCCCAATTTGATAAAACAAGCGGCTGCGTTTCTTCTCTTTCTGTTTAAATACTCTGTTCATAAATGGGAAGGCTCAGATTCCCGGTGCGGACCGGAAAAAAAAAAAAAGTGTGCCTTCCTACCTTCTCCCTTATTTTATCAAATGTACCCAGACCGGTGAGGTGAAGTGACAAAGCCCGACGCCGGCCTAGAGCGGGTTAGAACTCGGGTCCTTGTTGACCCCGTGGCGGCCAGCTTGCTGTTTGGGGTTCGGAGGCGCCACCCAATGAAAACGACACGGCATTGCTGGCGCGAGGGCAAAGGGCTCGGCAACTTGGGACAGGTCACCGGGGCAGAGTTGGCCAAAAGCAGGCGGGCAACCTCGCGGTTTCGCCTGTTAGCGGAGCTTCCCCTCTCCCTCCAGAGGCATCCCGGTTTGCATGTGGAATGGTGTGGTCGCCCTAGCCAGAGCGGCATCACCTTTGAATTCTCCGGTGCTTGTGCGCACAAGCAGAGCGGAAAATGGGAAAGTTACACTTAGTACATCTTCGCTCGCTCAGTCTCTCCCGACCCCACAAGTCTTGCCTCCATGCGCCACATTCACGCCAGCTCGAGCCCGTCAGGCACTTACCTGAGGCGCGCCGAGCTGCCCCCTGTGCTGGGGCCGGGTGCCCTCCCGCGCGGGCTCGCCCAGCCCGAGGCCCGGAGCTGCGACGCGGCTGTCGCTCGCTGACGCCTCCACGGTCTGCGGGGCTGCGGCCGCGTCTGAGCGGCTGGGTTGGAGCGCAGCCAGGGGGTGGCAGCAATCCCGAGGGCTGAGGGAGCGGCCCCCGGGTCCCGCCCCCTCCTCCGCCGGGAAGGAGCCGAGCTTCGCTGGAGGCCTCGGGCGGTCGGTGTAAACCCGGCCCCCGCCGAGGGCAGCTGAGGAGGGGGGCGCCGCGGCGGCACTTCCCTGCTCGTGCCGCGGGGACAGCTTTTTCCTGCGTGCGTGATAACAGACACCTAGTCCTCGGTGAGCGTCACAGAACCCGTGTCCCTCTGGCCGGCCGCTCCCAGTTCCCCTAGGTGACTGCTGAGGTGAAGAATTCGCTTGATGTGATTGCGTGAATTTCGCTCCGCGCCCTACTCCCTGACGCGGCAGCGCATTGTCCGCCCTGAGGGCTTGTGTGCACCTGATGGCTCCAGCTCCAGGTGTGTGGAAAACGTAGGAAGGTACACAGGTTTTCTTGTCTGCGCGGGGAATCTGGGTCTTCGCATTTATGAACAGATTATTTAAGCTGATAGGGAAGAAATGTGCAAAGCAGAAAACTTTTTGTGAAAAGAAAAGCTGAAAGCAGTGTATACCAAGTTTCACTGTTAAGTTCTAAGGAAAAGGAAGTCCTTCCTGCTAAGGTTTCATTGTGCCCTTTCAAAGCCATATTAAATGGATGATGATGCTACTGATAAAATTAAGGATCTCTTCTTTGCTTCCCGCAAAGGTGGTTTTTCGCTGAAGCCCTGAGGTCTCCTCTGCTTTACTAAAAGTGGTAATTAATGTTCCAAATCGTCTCAACACTTCTCTGCTCATTCTCACTGTGCTCTGTGACACCTCCCACTTCATTGCTATTTCCACATTCCCTTTTTTAGGCAAAATCTATGTGAGATATGAAAATATAACCACTTGGTGTTTGCTCATAATACTACAATCTGTTGCTTTAAATTAGCTAATATTCATATCCTCACAATGCAGTGCAATTATTTGTATTTTCAGACAATACACTGAGTATCAGCAAGGTTAGACTATCACAATAAGGTTAAACAGCTAGGATGAGTCCAAACCAGTTTTGGACTCAGATCTTTCTGCCTTAAAGATTGATTGACATTCTTTTTTTTTTTTTTTTTTTTTTTTAAGATTTATTTATGGGGCCTGTCGCTGTGGCATAGCAGGTAAAGCCACCACCTGCAGTGCCTGCATCCTATATGTGCACTGGCTTGGGTCCCGGCTGCTCCACTTCCAATCCAGTAATCTGCTATGGCCTGGGAAAACAGTAGAAGATGGCCCAGGTTCTTGGGCCCCAGTACCCACGTGGGAGACCTGGAGGAAGCTCCTGGCTCCTGGCTTCTGATCAGTGCAGCTCTGGCAATTGTGGCCATCTGGGGGAGTGAACCAGGGAATGGAGGACCTCTCTTGCTCTCTCTGTGTCTTCCTCTCTGTATATCTGCCTCTCTGTATCTCTGCCTTTCAAACAAATGAATAAAATCTTTCTTAAAAAATAAAATATCTTTTAAAAATATTTTATTTATTTCTTTGAGAGAGAGAGAGAGAGAGAGAGAGAGAGAAAGAGAAACAGAAAGGTCTTCCACCCACTGGTTCACTCCCCAGGAGGCTGCAAGGGCTGGAGCTAGGCCAATCCAAAGCCAGGAGCCAGGAGCTTCTTCAGGTCTCCCACACAGGTGCAGAGGCCCAGGGCAGAGGCTTAGCCTACTACACCACAGCACCAGTTCCTGATTGACACTCTTTTAAGTTACAATTCTGTTAATAAATTTTGTGAGTTTTCTAAATGGCTGTATATTTTGCTTCCCAAAAACAGTTACTTAGTGATCATAGAATTATTAATAAAATAATGAGAATTAATTTATCTTTAGTGTATAACTTAAAAACTATTACTTAGCATATTCCTAAGGAATTATATTATATAATATTAGTATCCAAGGCAAATTATTTTAAGACCTATTTATTTTAGGGATATTATGACAAAGAGTGATGCTAAAATGTTTGAACTTATGAGTTACACTACCATGACTGGATTTTTATGATTCTGCACTTGTAATCCTTATAATCACAAAATTTGTTTAGTATAATCTATATGTTTAGATAAATTTGATACAGCCATGAGTCCTCATTGATATGATTTTAAGGCATGTATTTGAATTAAGACCACTGTTGAGAGGTATGTCCTTAATACTTAGAATATATTACTTGTATAAAACAGATGTTGAATAGTAGTTTTTAAATGAATTAATATTAATATTAAAATCATTTTCTCTACTTAAGACAATATGTTGACTTAGGAAGGTTTTTGGTGGCCTCTCATTCCTACTAGGAAAGTAAGGAGGTGATGCAGTAAGGTAGATACCCTGAAGATTTATCTGTAGCTACTGCTGAGTGGCAGTCAGAGCTTCAACATAGGTCCAAAGAAGTGATTTTGAGTCCAAGAAATCATGGTAACAGTAGTTTCATAAAATTGTGTGAATCTATGTCAAATGTGTAACTCGAGGTGCAGAAAGTTCAGCCAACTCAACTTTGTGGCTATGACAATTAAAGCTGATGGAAAGACAAGGAAAAAGTCTGTGGTTACTTTTAAGAGAGTGATAGAAGGACTGGGTTATGAGGCTAATTTAAGACTTGGGAAAATAAATGAGGACAAAGGGGATAGAAAAAGAATAAGTGAAGGAACTACAAATCTCAATCAAATAAGTGATATAAAAAGATGTTATATTCAAGAGTTATGACCATTTTCTTTGAAGTTTTAGTAATATAATGATGACTTGGACTATAGAAGAACTGTGAGTGGAATTTGATCGAGAAACCGGGGATTAAGGACTGAAGAAATTCACATGGGCATTGACAACACCATCAATGATGTCATTGGGTAGGAAAGGAGGGACTCCAATACCAAAGATTTTTATAAATGTGACAGAATGACATGAAACAGAGTGGGTGATCATACAAATTAGGTACATATCCAGGGAGGAAGAGGCTAAGTGGATCAAGAGTTGGTATAAGAGGTGGTTAATAGTTCAGAAGAAATATTGAAAAACTACCAAGATGCCAGTACTACTTCTATGACCTTAGGGTGTGAAACAATTAGTAATCTCAGTGGCAGGAATATCCAGGAAAAACCGTATTCAAAGAAAGTTAATTTTCATTTGAAGTCAGAATATGGAGAAAGCATTGTGTGTATTGTTTATAAAAAGTAATGAGAGTTTTCAATACTGAAAGAGAATTGTGTACGATAAGAACAGTGAGATGCAGGATATGCAACCTGTTCAGTTAAATAAGACCCTACTTCTAAGAAGGACCCATGCTTTCATTAGCACTTTGTTGCCCTGTCTTGAGGTGCTTAACAAGTGTTTTTTAACAAGGGGAGCAGCATTTTTATCTTGCATTAGTCTCTGCAAATCATGTAACAAAAACTTGGAAGAGTAGAGAAATGGGAGCAAGGGGAGCATGGGCCAAGCAAAAAGCTGCATGAACCCTCTGGGGATTAAACTTTAGGAGTGACTTAACTCTGAAGATTGTTTTTGGGAAGGGAAATCAAGAATTGCAGTGAGAATCACGTGGCTGCAAAATTTCAAGTGAGATCAAATTTTCACAAAGAGGCCTGGCTAGCTGAGATCTGAGCAGGAGAGATGGACAGTATTTCTATATGTTTTTGGTTTCCTAAGGAGCAGGATTTTATTCTCACAATTCTGGAAACGTGAGGTCTGCAATCAAGGTGTTGGAGGCCAAACTTGCCTCTAGTGACTCAAAGGGAGAATTCTTCTTATCCATTTTTTCCATATGTTAGTTACTATAGCTACAGCAATAGTTATAAGCACAAATAATTCCATATATTTTTATCATCTCTGAAGAAATAGATTCCTAATTTGCCTTTTAGTTATCTTTTATATATTATTTATATTCTTAAATTGTCTTGAATACATGTTCTTACATTTTCCTGAATATTTTTTAAAATTTTATTCAGGGAATACAAACTTCATGGATTTCATATATATAAATTTAGGAACAAAATTATTCTTCCCACCATATCCTCCCTCACATCCAAACTCCCATAATTCTTCCCCCTCCCTCTCATATTTCCATAATTATTTTTACAAATATCTATTTTCAGTTAACTTTACACTCTTATGATTAATCTCACATTAAGTAAAGAGTTCAACAAATAGTATGAAGAAAATTAAAAAACACTGTAAATCTCCAACACTATTTTTAATTTTTCTAATTTATTCTGTTTTTTGGTCTGACTGAAAAATTTCCAAAGGTTTGTCTTCTAGTTCAGATATTCTTTCTTCTGCTTCCCCAAATCTGTTAAGGCTTTCCACTGTATTTTTATTTGATATATGAAATTATTCATTTCTAATAATTTGGTTAGATTTCTCTTCAAAATCTCAATTTCATGGGAAAATTTTTCATTCATGTCATGTATTTATTTCTTTAATTCATGAATTTTCTTCTCATTGCTTCTGAGTAATCTTGTGATTAATCTTTTGAATTCCTTTTCAGGCATTTCATCAATCTCTTCATCTTCACATTCTAATATTGAAGTGTTATTGTGTTTCTTTAGGGAGTTATGTTGTCTTCTTTATTTTCTTTTTTCTTGAATTTCTATGCTTATTTTTAGGCATTTGTGGAGATACTTGTTGCTTTTCTTTCTTTCTTTTTTTTCTTCTGATGGCTTTTATGTTTGAACTATACCTGAATATGGCCAAGCAGCTCTGGTCAGTGCTCTAGGGTGGGGTAATTACCCAGGGTGACACTCAAGCTGGGCGTGTTAGATCTCTTATTTTTAGCAGAAATAAAGGTATAATAATTTTCGGCATAATCATACCCTCACCTCCTCTCTTCCAAGGTGATGACTGCCTATAGGTGCTAGCCCACAGCGGGTGCAATACTCATCCATGTTGCTTTATGAACCACACAAAGGATCTGTGCAGTATTCAGTGGCAGCACAGATCCAATTGCAATGACATTAATTGCCCAAAGACCCAGCCACATCCTGCACTCTCTTATGCAAAGTGTTCCCACAGTCTCAGCACACAATCCACCCACAGTCACAGGTACAGAAGATCTGCTCTGCCCTGATAGCCTGTCCTGTCCACAGAAAGGCAGAGAGGTTCCCAGAGCCAGCTAACCAGCTACCTGTTGGGTGCATGCATCCTAGCTGCTGCTGCCCCTACTGCTGACAATATGGAGTCGTGTCCCAGCCAGTTGCTGGGCATGTGCACAAGAGCTTCCACAGCTGCTGCTTATGACCAGAATGGCACTCACCCTCTCTTAGCTGGTTGCCAGGGGCTGTTGTTGGGGGAATGGGGAGAGAGAAATGTGCCCCATTTTTTTTTTTTTACTGGGTTAGAGAGTATCCTATCTCCCTTAAGGCTCCAACTCAGATTCAAGCCAAGCTCTCCCTCCAGGTATATCACTAGTGCCATGGGTTGCTGCAGTCTGATCTCACTGCACTCTCCAAAGCTGGTGCTTTCTCTGGCTCTTAACTGCTGGGGTCATGTGCTGTGTCCATGTTCATGCTGCGCATCCATACCTTCCACACAGACCCATGGCATCCTTTTTCTTTTCTTTTGGTCTTTTTCATTTCTCTACTTAATGTATTCAATCTTTCTTCTACTTTCTTAGCATATCTTACAATAACTTTCATAATGTCCTCATCTACTATTTCTATTACCAATTTCTATTTAGGATGTGTTTGTATGAATTTTTTCTCTTAATTATTATTTCTATTTTCCTGCTTCCTTGCATGCTTGATAGTTTTGTATTGGATGCCAGATACTGTGACCTTACCTTGTTGAGTGGGCAATGGATATTTTCTCTATCAGTATTCTTGAATATGAGTCTTATTCATAGGTACTTGGAGAGAGTCCATCCTTTCGTGGCTTTCTGTTAAGTTCTGTGCAATAAGATGTCACTTGGGTTTATTTTCCTCCTCTATCGAAGTAACAGCCTTTTGAATACTCTAATGTCTCATGAGTTATGGGGTTTTCCACTTTGGCTGAGAGAGAGGTATCATCAGGGCAGGGCTTATTTTTTGCTCCCACTGAGGTAATGAATTTTTGTGTACTTTATCTAATGGCTTTTGAAGTCTGAGGGTTTCCACCATGATTGAAAATAAGAAGAACTTTTCCCAGCTCTGTGCAATTGTTGCTGATTTCCCCCTGTGGTTCTTTCCCAGTTATAAGTAGTATTTTCATATGCATAAACTGATCTGTACCACCTGAAGACTTGAGAGGACCTCCTGAAGATTTCCAGAGCTCTTTCTGTATATAGCTATCTCTGTCTAGAGAACCTGTCCTGCAAATTCTAGGTGCTCTGGATCCTCAGACAACCAGTTCCATCAGCTCCATCTCTTCTACTCTGGAGATTACCAGGCTTACCATGGATTTTCCATGCCTGCACTAACACCTGAAATCTTCCTTCAGACACTGAACTGAGGCAATCACAGTGCTCACCTATTTGTTTCTCTTTCTCAGGGATCACTTACCTCTGCTACCTGGTTGGTGTTCAATATCAGAAAACCATAGTACCATATATTTTATCTGCTTTCATAATTGTTTCAGGCAAGAGGGTAAATCTCATCTTTGTTATTTCATCTCGACTAGAGCAAAAGTCCACATGATATATTTTTCTTTAGATTTGGATGTTTTCCTATAAATCCTCTAAAAATACTTAATTAATAATTCACAAATAGACTCTTGATAAATACTCTAGACTGAGTATAATAAATCTTAAACAAAAAGAGGAATTTAATTACATTTTTCTCAAAGGAAAGCTTACTTAGACAATTTTGTGGAGGACACAATTCCCAAATAAAATCTATACTCAGATCTGTTTCTGAAAACTTGTGTGTTCTTAACTGTTTATGTCTGGCTTTTTGTATAAAATGGTAAAGGATATTGACATTTCTCTCTAAATTTTAGTAAGGTTTTTACCTTAGTTTTGAACAAAAACAATCTTAACTGGTATTATACTGAAATTCTATTAGTATTGTCTTTGAAAACTTTAATAAGTGTGATTATAATCTGTCTGCAAATTAGTCATTACCAGTAAGGGAACTGATTCCAATTCATATGCTGGAATTCATCTGAACATTATGATCAATAGTAATACTGAGGCTACATTTCAAGAAGGGGTCCAAATAAAATTTTTTTCTTCATTTAATGGTGATAATCTTCTCCATTTTTACATTAACTTAATGATTAATGGGTACTTACTAATAAATATTTCCAATATCCCACAATACATTTCCAAGGGATGGGCATTTTGACATAGCAGATTAAGCTGCTATTTGAGATTGCCAGCTTCCCATATCGGAGTGCTGGTTGAAGTCCTGGCTCCTTGACTTCTGATCTAGCTTCCCTACTGATGTGCAAGGGAAAGGAGTGGATGATGGCCTAGTTACTTGGGTCCCTGTACCCCCATAAGAAATCAGATGGCCCAGATTTAGCTGTTGTGACCATTTGGGGAATGAACCAGCAGATGGAACATCTCTCTCTCTCTGTCTTTCAAGTAAATAAATAAATGACATTTTAAGCCTATGCAAATTATTCATATAAAAATCGTATAAACTTGCTGTAGTCAACTCTTTCCCCACCCTGCCCATGGTTCTTATCAAGATGTCTGAGACATCCAAAAATAAAAGAAGATTAAATAGCAAGGATATATGAAAGAATTCTGTATTTACTCAAAATCTGCATGCACAGATCTGTAGACACAGTTAACCTGGTATGTTTGAAAATTAAGTTTTTTCCAGTTAACATATTCTCTTGAGAAAGGGACAATTTATGCTTGGAAATATTAGTTAGGTACCACATTCCTTTACCATTATATTTTAGTATGTGAGGTTCAGAAGAGAAAATGACTTCCAAACACTCAGATTTCAAATCAAGAATGTTAATATTATCTGACCCCAAATATTAGATATTAGAGTCATGAATGCTATTGTTACATGATATCCCCAAAACAGTAGAGGTGGCACCATCAGAGAGTTTATTCTTTTGTAATTCCTTTAATGATTAGAATTTTCAAGAATTTACTTAAATCTGTAATTTAAAATAAAACCAGTTCTCATTGTTCTTATGGAAAGGCTGTATATAGTTGGTCAAAATCTCAGTCATAATAATAGACATTTAGAGCAAGAAAGAGTGCTAGAGATGATTTATTCAAACTACCTCCTGTTGCATTAAGGGGAAATGACTTGAAAAAAATGCAGAACTAATTATTTTTCCTCTCAACAAGTCATACCATGCCAGCTTCCAATATAAATTTATTATAATAAAAATACATATATAAATAATATTATTATATTGGATTTTTAATATGCAAAAGGAATGAAATAAGTGTATGAATCACTAATCTGTGCTTACTGAGGCAAAATGTTAAATCTGGTTCTTCACTAAATACAAAAAAGAAAAACTAAGGCAAAAAGAGAAAGCAAAGTAGATTATATAGGATGTTAACATTTTTAATACCATGTATAGGATCCTAGTTGAAGACATTAATAATAGTTCATTTTGATCAACAGATGATCAATTTGAACCAGACTTTAACATGAAGGATTATAGATCTACAGTAAATGCACAATGCTTAAAATTAATTCAATGTCATTCTAACTTAACAGTACAAGAAAAGTTCTATTGTTTAAATAAATGATTCTGGTAAAAGTAAAGATAGAGGGTTTTGTTTGTTTTACAAAAAATGCAATACAGAAAATGGGTCCTTTTTATTTTTTATAGGATTTACTAATTTATTTGAAAGGCAGAGTTACAGATAGGCAGAGAAAAACGGAGTGAGAGAGAAATCTGCCATGCACTGGTTCATACCCTAAATGGCTGCAATGGCTGGGGCGGGTTAGGTCAAAGCCAGGAGCCAGGAACTTCTTATAAGTTTCCCACATGGATGCAGGGGCCCAAGCACTTGGGCCATTTCCACTACTTTCTCAGGAACATTAGCAGAGAGCTGGATCAGAAGTGAAGCAGCCAGGACTTGACTGGTGCCCATATTGGATGTAGGCACTGTAAGCAGCAGCATTACCTGCTGCTCCACAAAGCTGTCCTGACACTAGATTCTTAAGTTGAATTTAAACTACCATATTGCTAATTTGCTTTAATAAGTTAAAATCTATGTGTAATTATTACACAAATGATGGTAAATATGTATTTTAAATTTCTGGTTAAGAAACCAGTAGAAATCAGTCTATCAGTGAAAAAAAAATAAAACAAAACTACTGAAAAGGAATCACTTCCAGTAGTCCTTCGTTTATTCAGAGGAAAAGTGTGTAATCATAAAAGCTTTTTCCAAACAGGCAACTGTATGTATATGTGGCATCTGTGTTTGTATGTACATGTGTTTGTGTGTGTGGGGGGGTGGTAGTGTATGTTGAGAAATGGGAATCAGATAAAACAGAATTATTTAACTACAGAATTATTTAAATAGGGAGAAACTAGAGCTTGTGAAACTTCCTACCCTAGAGATAACATTATTATCTAATATGGTAGATAAAATACAATCTGCCAAATGGCTGAGATCCATTTCTTGTAAGTAAAACTTGTGAAAAATGTGCTCATGACAGGCAAGAACAATTGCAGAAGAACCACACAACTATGGAATAATTTAACACTGGCAGATTCCTTCCATGATTTTATTTTTAAGATTTATGTATTTATTTGAAAGTCAGAATTACAGAGAGGCAGAGAGAGAGAGAGAGAGGTCCTCCATCTGCTGGTTCACTCCCCAGATGGCTGCAATGGCCAGAGCTGCATTGATCTGAAGCCAGGAGCCAGGAGCTTCCTCAGGTCTCCCACACGGGCGCTGGGGCCCAAGGACTTGGGCCATCTTCTACTGCTTTCCCGGGCCATAACAGAGAGCTGGATGGGAAGTGGAGCAGCTGGGACCTGAACCAGCACCTGTATGGGATGCCGGTGCTGCAGGCTGGGGCTTTAACCCACAGCACCACAGCGCTGGCCCCTCCATGATTTTATCTATTTTAATTCCTCTACCCTCTTGTCAATATCAGTTAATGGTTACATGTGAGCAGAGAACAGCGCAGTGGACAGCACACTGCACATGTTTCACCTCCACTGTTACCTTTACTCCAGTCTTTCTCTAGCCTTCTTTTTTCACTTCTCTCCCTTCCTCCCTGGCCATGCTAGACCAAGAAAAATACCTGATTGTTCTGCCATTATCTGAAACTTGAAAAACTCACTGTGGAAATGCAGCTCTCATCTCTGGTGTATATAGTCACCATTTCACTAATCTACACTTTGTCTTTGTAGAGCACTAATAAAAGGCTCTCATTTTGTGGGGCGCCTACACTTACACACTCAAGGGAGAAGAAAGTAACTCTCCTCCAGCTTCCTGAGCACTTACTGAACTAAGTGCTTTTCTTTCAGTACCTCATTTATTCTGTCCTTCAAACAATCTATGAGCTATGCAAGATTTTGGCCTTTAACGGAAGAGTAAACTGAAGCCGAGATACATTAACTAACTTCCCCAAGAACTTAAAATCTATAAATGGTGTAACCAGAACTCTAAGTTTACTTATGTCTGGTTCCTAAGCCTGTGATCTTTAAAAAAAAAATCTTGTAATTACACAGTGATCACACTCAGTATATATATATATATATATATATACACATATATATATACTGTTAATTAAATCAGAATAATTAGCATTTTCAACTCTTTAAACATTTATTGTTTAGGGAAAATTTAAACTCCTCTCTTCTACTTCCTTATAAAATATATAATAAATTATTGACTGTAATAACCCAATTGTGCTGCAGAATACTAGAATACTGGGGCCGGTGCTGTGGTGCAACAGTTTAAAGCCCGAGCCTGAAGCACCGGCATACCACATCGGCGCTAGTTCTAATCCCAGCTATTCCTTGTCTGATCCAGCTCTCTGCTATGGCCTGGGAAAGCAGTAGAAAATGTCTATTCCCCTGCTGCCACATGGGAGACCCAGAGGAAGCTCCTGGCTCCTGGCTTCGATCGGTGCAGCTCTGGCCGTTGAGGCCATCTGGGGAGTGAGCCAGCAGATTGAAGACCTCTCTCTCTGTCTCTACCTCTCTCTATAACTCTGTCTTTCAAATAAATAAAATAAATCTTAAAGGAAATACTAGAATACTTATTATACATACTTATTATACTTATTCTAACTGCATTTTGGCATCCATTATCCTGTCTTAACTTCCATGCTACATAGCTTCCCATAAACAAACCTGACAAAATTTCATAAGTAAGTCATACTTGGTGATTATTTCATGGTAAGTCATATTTGATAATTCATAAATAGTGATTTATGAGAGTTTTTTTCCTATAAAGAAGGCTTCAGTTCAAGACATGTTTGCTAGTGGCAGAATCAGAGCTCAGAGGGTAAACATTTTAATCAGATATACTGTCTTTGCCAGTAATTTAGCCTTTCTGGATACTTCACAGCTTTAATATCTCGGTTTTTTCATCTTAATTTTGAGCCATTATTTTCCTGATTTCCATGGATATCAAAGCATATATATGTTAACTATATAATCAATAAAAGGTAAAATATTTAAGAATAGCCAAAGATGAAAAATTCTGTGCTTTTTCACATATATATAGCAAGTATCTGAGGATCACATATTTGCACTTAAAAATTTTGGTTTTATATTATAAACTGAATAAACTCTTCATTGATAAGAATGTGATCACTTTTACTGTCTTCTTTCATTATATCTTCCTAATTCTTTGTTATTTTCTTTTTCCTACAACAACTAATTGTCAATAATTTACTTATGTTTTCTACTTCGAAGGACAGGAGCTGCCTCAGAATGACAACCTCCTCTTATACAATTATGCATTCTCTCCTCTGGTAGAAGGTAATGTCAAAGTTGGGGCATATGAAGTTTTTATTGCGGCATCGGCCTGGACGTTGTGTTTTTAAAACTTTCTATATTACACAAACAAGTTTATGAATGCATTCTAATTTTTTTTACAATTTTAAAATGTTGAGATGCATTCAAACGACTTTTGAAAGTCACCTTCAACTTTTAGTCTCAGCATCCCATGGGTAACTATGTCCATGAAAATTTAACATATTTCTCACCCTCTGTAATGCTTTTACATCCACATCACATAGATCTAGAAATATTATAAAATACTGCTTTATATGACCATATGTTGTATACACTATAGATATTCTGTAACTTTCTATTGTTATACAACATCTTGGAATTCTGCTATTACTGCCAAACATAAGTATGATTCATTCTTTTAATTTCATTTAATGTCATTCTTTTTCTGTCACATAGTATTTCATAGAATAAAAATACTTCATTTTTATACAGATAAAGAAACACTTAGGTTCTTTCCATGATATCATTATTACAAATTTTTCTGTAATAAAAACTCTTTTTATGAATCCTTATATACATATATTACTTGAGGTGGAATTATAAAGTAGAATTTCCGGGTTCTGTCACCACTTTTAGTATGAGAGATACTTCTGTGCTGGGAAGTTATATTGGGATTGTAAAAATGTAGTTACTAGAGCAATAAATTCCTCACTTCTGGATCTGGATCAAGAGTTGTGTTCTCTTAAAGGTTTTCTCTGGTCTACCTTACCAGAAACCAGGAGGAAAAAGAGCAAGCTAGGTAGCATGAGCAATTAATGGATGCTTTACACAGTGATCTGCCTTCAAGGAGACCCAATAGGCCAGTCTACCACAAACAGCATTAGTTTTCAATGTTGAAAGCCAAGGTTTAAAGCAGAAGTCAGCTTATGAAGAGCTCTGGCAGCTCTACCAGCCATGAACTGGGTTACTGGAAACAGAATTGCCTCAGGGATTAAAGGACTCTCTGGTCAGAGCCACAGACCCTGTTGGCTCTAAGCTAAAAAAGGTCCTTCACTTGGCCCAGCTTCTAAAGTAACCACCACTGCTGAGGGGATGGCCAAGTAGGGTCAGTAGCATTGCAGGAAGAACTGTAAATTTTCTTTTAGAGTTGCCACCTGCCTTCTATACAGGCCAGCTCTACTCCCAGGCCAGCCAGGTGATGGAAGTCAACAGGGTGCCTTCCCTAAGGAGTTTCATGCCTCCCTTGTTTGCCTCTACCAGAGCTCCATGTGAAGAGATATGTAGGTCTGGGCCTCATACCTGACCAGGCCTTAAAGCCCACCTGATTATTATCGAGCCCCCTTCTGTTAGTTTCTATTTGCCTCTCAATGGGAAAACTTCCCTGTGGTTTAGACAGCACCTTTCTTAGGTCCTCTAATGACTCTGTCCATTGTTTTAGACTCCGTGTAATTAATCATTCTCCAGACTTGAAGCAGTGAAATTCTAGATGACATGGACATGAAACCTTGCAAGGAAGCAGTTTCTGTAAGCTGGCACTGCATCCCCTTCAAGAAGCCACCTGCTGGAACCCGGTGTTGACGGACATTCCCTAATCCACCCCTTTTCAGCATGAAGCAGCAGAATGGTCATCGCCCATTTCCCCTAACAGAAGTTAGGGTCCATTCTTCTAGGGGAGAGAATGTGAGGAGTGAGTTAACAGGCAGTCAGGGTGGTCCCAGTGGAAATTTAGGGTGCAAAAAGTTTGCTTTCCCCAAAAGTTACCTTTAATAAGGTCAAAAGTGCATGCCCCATTCCTTAAGAATTCCAAATTTTACCATGAGAATAGCATCCTTCTTAGCTCTTCTGGATGACTTTTTGTTTTATGAGCAAGCCAGACCCAGCAAATAAGATTACAAATCAGGACTTTTGATGGGTTTTGTCCCCACCTAGTAACTGAATATCAAGCTGATAAGCTCTTTTCTTCCTCAAAATTGTGTTTAAAAAGCCTATTACCACCAGCCCCTTTGGGTTTTGCTTCTCTTGTAGCCCCCCTCCATGCCATTCTGGCTGGAGTTCTCTGACTCTAATAAATCTTATTTTGCACTCTAGCCTCAGAATCAGCCCTTAAGGCATTCAGATCTGCCTAAAAAGCCCATGAGAGCATTTCAGGTATAGAAAGTCAAGACACTGTGGCAAAAAAAAAAAAAAAAAAATGACCTACATGAAAGATCTCTGTGAGTGAGATCCCAGTGGAAAGAAGGGGCCATCAAAGAAGGAGGTACCTTTCTCTGAAGGGAGGAGAGAACTTCCACTTTGAATATGGCCCTGTCTAAATAAGGTCAGAGAATGTGATCTCAAGAGGCTTCCACAGCCTTGGCAGCTCATGACAAGAGCCTCAGGTGATCACTGATGTCATAAATATGAGTGTCAGTTGTTAAATCAACAACAGGAGTCACTGTGCACTTGCTCCCCATTAAGGACTTCTGTCCTTAATGAGTTATACAATGAGAATTAACAGTAAAACTAGCCTTCAAATAGTACTTTATACTTTGTGTGTCTGTGTGGGTGCAAACTGTTGAAATCTTTACTTAGTATAGAGTTGATCGTCTATAAATAAAATTAATTAAAAATGAATCTTAATGAAGAATGGGATGGGAGAGGGAGTAGGAGGTGGGATGGTTTGGGAGTGGGAGGGCAGGTATGGGGGGAAGAATCTCTATAATTCAAAAATTGTAAGTATGAAATTTATATTTATTAAATAAAAGCTTCTGCAAAAAATAAATAAATAAATCTTGTTTTTAAATCTCAAAAAAAGTTATTATTAAAAGTCTAACAGTTTAGCAGCAGCGGCATTTTTCTGATGGAAAACACTCTAGTGGGAGTCAAAATAAACTGATGGCAATGCTTTGCAGCCTCTCCAGAGTTCCATTTTCTAACCTGCATATTAGGAGAAAGGGCAACATCATTTCTCAGTAATTTTCCAATCATGGTATATTTTTGTTCTTCAGATATTTAGTCACTTAACACATCTGGAAGGGTGCTCCAAAACATTCATGGAAAATGTGCATTATCTTTCAATTCCATTTTCCATAACTTTTGGAAACCCACTCACATACAAAGCATATATAAGAATCTATAATGTTTCCATAATGACTTAACAAGAAATAATGACAAAAAATGAAAAAAATATGTAAACAAATAGGTGTCATTTAGACAAATATATGTAGGCTACAAAATGTATTTTTTCCAAACAAACAGTGTTATGGTGAAACAATGGCAGAAAGAATATTATTACCTCGGTTCTTTGTCTCTCATGCAAGAATTTCCAAGCACACAAGCGGAGAGATTTTAAAGCAAGATTAATTGTTAGGGTCAGAGACTGCCAACCAGGGTGTAATGGAGGAAAAACCCAAAATGGCTGGTGGCAGTGGGTTTTGTTTTGTTTTGTTTTGTTTTCATTTTCAATTCTCTTTATATACAGAAGATCAATTTAGTATAAAGATTTAAACAGTTTGCACCCACATAGAAACACAAAGTGAAACATACTATTTGAGTAATAGTTATAGCATTAAATCAAAATGTACAGCACATTAAGGACAGAGATCCCACATGAGGAGCAATTGCACAGTGGCTCCTGTTGTTGACCCAACAAATTGACACTCTAGTTTATGGCGCCAGTAACCACCCTAGTCTGTCGTCATGAGTTGCCAAGCCTGTGGAAGCCTTCCGAGTTTGCCGACTCTGATCATATTTAGACAAGGTCATAAAAGACAGAGTGAGGATAGTAACCAATGATCCTAAGAGTGGCATTTACCAGGTTTGAACAATTATACAGCATTAAGTGGGGAAGAGGACCATCAGTACACACAGGTTGGGAGTAGAGCCATTGGTGGTAGAGTACAGGTTATGATTACAAAGGAATGAGGCCCAAGGACGGAGTCATTATTAGAGGAGCTAAGAAAGGTGCTGTCTAAGCTACAATTAAGTTTTCTGATTGAGAGGCAATTAGAACCTGATAGAAGGGGCTTGATAATAATCAAAGGGGTTTAGGCCTTGTAAGTTAAGAGGCCCAGACCTATCTATCTCTTCACATGGGGTATATCCTAAGGGAGGTGTGAACCTCCTAGGGGAAGGCACTCTGTTGACTTTCATTACTTGGCTGGCCTGGGAGGAGAGCTGGCCAGGTAAAGGCAGGGGGCATCTCTAACAAGAAATTTACAGTTCTGCCTGCAATGTTGCTGACCCTACTTGACCATCCCCTCAGCTGCAGTGGTCACTTTGGAAGTTGGGCTGAGTGAAGGGCTTTTCAGCTTAGAGCCAATAAGATCTGTGGCTCTGACCTGGGCATCCTTCGACTCCAGGGCAGGTCCATTTCCAGTGATCCAACTCTTGGCAGAGCTGCCAGGGCTCTTCACAAGCTGACTTCTGCTGAAGCCCAGGCTTACCACTTTGAAAGCCACTGCAGTGGACTGGCCTGTTGGGTCTCCTTGAGGGCAGATCACTGTACAGATCAGCCATTAATAGGCCTGCCACCTATTGCTTCTGATGCCTGGCTTTCTTTTCCTCCTGGTTTGTGTTAAAGCAGACCAGAGGATGCAAGACAAGGGAGTGCCCAAGTCCCATATCTAATCTTCGGTGGCTTGAACTTGTAAGTCTATAGTCACAGGCATGTTCTGTAGTAGTTTTTCTAAGGTAGACAATGCCCATGAGGAAAATCATATTCTCACTTTAAAACTTTCTTTCCCTTTGGTCTGAAAGGGAGGTTTTATCTACTTACTGTATACTTCGCTGATGGCAAAGTGAATCTAGCTATGAGATTATTAGTTAAGTTCTTATTTTGGCTATGTTATTACAGAAAAATGTTAGCCATCTCTTTTATAAGGTCTAAAGATTAAATTGTGCGTCCTACAGATTCCTTTATAATAGAATTAGTTTCCTACCTTGAAGAGAATAGAGAAATGAAAGAACAAGTTGGGCTTAGAATAGAGAAATGAGGGAGCAAGTCCTAGATTGCTTGCTGACAGTAGCAATATCACATGAATACTTAGCAAATAGTTTCAACCATTAGATAACAACTTAAGAAAACATTTACCAGAAGGTCCAATGCCTTCTATAAATTTTAAGAATCATGGATTTGAAAACACCTCTTAAATATCTAACATGGTGTAGTTGGTTTAACCAGTAAACTTAAGTACAACCATATAAAATGTTTTTAGTTTCGTTCTACCAACACATTTAAAACATATGATACACAGATTCAGGTCACACAAATTAAAATGTATCTTTGATTAATTTTAGCAGCTTAAATTTATGGACAATCTTATCTATAAGCCATTTAAAATAAAACTCTTAATAAAATTTCCCCATGTGGACATACAATATGTACACACCTATAACATAGCATAATAGACCAATATAGCAATTTTAATAATAGCTTTTAAAATCTTTAACTCTTTTTGTAGATTGCCAATTGATTTGAATTGCTTTTTGTTTTTAGTAACCTCAGTTAACCATACTTTCTCTAGGTTGGTACTGTTAATACATTATTGGCTTCATCTGTTTACAGAGCCATCCCAAAGTACTGAGTACAATAAAAGTGGCTGGAAAAAGTCCATAGGAACCTATAGGAGGACAGCTAAACACAGAACCAACAACGCTTTAGTTTTATGAGCAGCAAATCATATATAACTGTGGATGACAAGACTTTAAGTTGCCATGTTTAAAATTATAAACTCATCAACCAACAAGAGGCACTTGCTTACTTCACAGTATTTTTGAAAGCACCTGTAGGATTTTACAAGTATTTAACCCTTTAGGCCTCTGGGGCTTTCTCATTAAGATAACTATCATATCTAGTAACACAAGATCATTAGACTTTTTAATTCTCAAACATTTGTATTAATAGCATTTTCCATTATAGAAACTTAAAGTTTGGTACCACATCACATCTTTACAGTCCTTCTAATATAATCCAAATAGCCTGATTAGTTGGTGTCTCTATAAGATGAGAGACATAGGTCCTTCGATTTTTTCAGTTGGGCCCAAACTGGAAAAACCAAAGTCCAGGATTTACTGGAAATTTTAGAGTCCAGATTGTTTGAAACTTTGATTTTTTGAATGCCTGTCAAGAATGCCAAGAAGGCTCAAAATCCAAAATATCTGGTTGAAATAAGATTCCTTAAAATCATGACATAACATAGACCAAATTTGATCATTGTTATAAGGTGATTATTCAAATCTTTGAAAATAAGCACATATTTAAATAACCCTTAGCTCTTAATAAAAATTCAGCTGTTTTTGAACAATTAGAATTTAGCAGACATCAAGAGAACATAATAGATTACTTTAACACATTGCTTTAACAGAGCATCAGAGTTTAATTCTATGTCAAAGAGAAATTGAGCTTCCTGTGATCTTTTGCTATGAGGTTTCCTTCCTTTACCTTCTTTCATATTGCTGACCGTGTTTCTGTGTTTCTGTTTGTAACACATCTTTAAGCATCTTTTGCAGGGCAGGATGAGTGGCTACAAATTCTTTCAGTTTCTGTTTGCTATGAAAAGTCTTAATTTCACCTTCATTCACAAATGAGAGCTTTGCAGGATATAATATTCTGGGCTGGCAGTTTTTCTCTCTTAGTACCTGGGCTATGTTTTGCCATTCCCTTCTAGCTTGTAGGGTTTCTGATGAGAAGTCTGCTGTGAGTCTAATTGGAGATCCTCCTAGAGTAATCTGACGTTTCTCTCTTGCACATTTTAGGATCTTTTCTTTATGTTTCACTGTGGTAAGTTTGATTACAACATGTCGTGATGAGGATCTCTTTTGGTCATGTTTATTAGGGGTTCTATAAGCTTCCTGTACTAAGGTCCCTCTGTCCTTCTCCAAACCTGGGAAATTTTCTGCTAGTATCTCACTGAAAATGCCTTCTAATCCTTTCTCCCTCTCCATGCCTTCAGGAACTCCTAGAACCCGAATGTTGGTTTTTTTAATAGTATCCTGTAGATTCCCGACAATATTTTTTAGATTTCTAATTTCTTCTTCTTTTCTTTGGTTTGCCTGTTTCCTTTCCTGTTCTTTGTCTTCTAAGTCTGATATTCTCTCTTCTGCTTCGCCCATTCTGTTTTTAAGGCTCTCTAATGTGTTTGTCATTTGATCTAAGGAATTCTTCATTTCATTATGATTTCTCATCACTATCACAGTTTCTTGTTCCACTAGTTGTTTCATTTCATTTTGATTCCTCATAATATTTCATTTTTACGAGAGAGATTTTCTATTTTGTCCATTAAGGATTTCTGTAGTTCAAGAATTTGTTTTTGAGAACTTCTTAATGTTCTTATCAATTGTTTGAGATCCGCTTCTTGCATTTCTTCGATCTCATCATCTTCATAATCTTGAATTGGGGTGTCTTTTTCATTTGGGGGCGTCATAGTTTCTTCCTTGTTCTTGTTACCTCAGTTTTTGCGTTTGTTGTTTGGCATGTTGGAGATATTTGGTTTCTTCACTGTGGTGTTTTTTCTTGTTGCATTATGGCTCTATATTAAGTGGACTGTCTGCTTTTGGTGGAGCCTTAGAGGCTTGAGATGAGTGTGGACTGAGAGCTGTGTTTGGTTCCTCAGGGTTGAGGGTGTGTCAAAGATGACACTCCCAGGTTAGGTGTGGTAAATCTCTCTTTCTTTCTTTCTTTCTTTCTTTCTTTCTTTCTTTCTTTCTTTGATTCAAAAGGGAAGTAATTCCACACAGCTGAACGTAATTGGAGGTAGTTAGCAGGCAAATGATATACCCACAGGAGCCAGAGATTGGAAGCTCTTTCCCAAGGACCACACAGGGAATCTGTGCTGCCCTCAGTGTGGGCTCCAATTCTCCTGCAGTCTCCCACTGGGTTGCCAAGTTAGATGCTAATCTCCTGTTATTTCACCCCTCCCCCCAGAGTCAGGTTTTTCTGCTAGGCTCAGGGCCGGTGCAGACCTGAAGTCGCCCTGCTTATGACGTATGTCCAAAATGGCACCTGCTCTTTGTCTTGCTCGCCTTTGAGGGGTGAACGGAGAGAGAGAAACTCGTGTCTGTATCGGTCACTTTTTTTTTTTTCCTCTCTCTCTTCTAGTTAGCCTGGTGAACTTTTCCCCACGGAGTTTCAAGCTTCGTTCCCTCTAGTCTCCTCTTTCTGTTTGCCCGCTGGTGTTTCGGGCTATTGAGGTTCGGCTCACCTCGCGTTCCAGTGCTGGTGTGTTGAGTCTGCCGCTGGTGTCCCGAACTGGGGCTCCCACGCTCACCACGCAGGTCCACTGTGAATCACTAGTTCTGGAAGAGTTTCCTCTGCTGTTTCATCCCCTACTCTTCCTTGACCCTGCAGTATCTCCACTTTTATTAACCTGTCTCTCCTCCGGACTAATAGTGTGCTCCCTTCCTATTCCGCCATCTTGCCGCTCCGGCAGTGGGGTTTTAAACCACAATTTGAGGAAGAAAAAAACTTGAAAATCAGGTTGACATCCATTTACAAGATGGAGACAAAACTCATCAAAAGACCTGATTTGCAATCGTTTATTCTAAATGGCTTGCTGATGATAAAAAAAAAAGCCATCATGATAGCTAACATTTTTATAGTAAACTGTGAGCTCAGGAGGATGGAATCACTACTCCCTTACTTATTCTTAAGGTAAAACTGGAAGCTTTCAAGGAGTGAGCAGGCAGGCAGTTTTTGATCTTGCTAAAGATAACCTGTTTACAGGAAGCAA
The DNA here is from genome assembly GCF_033115175.1 of Lepus europaeus. NCBI lineage: Eukaryota > Metazoa > Chordata > Mammalia > Lagomorpha > Leporidae > Lepus > Lepus europaeus. The sequence goes on along the minus strand of NC_084829.1, from coordinate 121,622,384 downwards.
GCATCTTGCAACCCCAGTTTTCTAAGAGGGCACCACCCTGATTGCCTGTTGACCCATTTGACTCCTCACAACAAGATAAGCTCATCACTTATTTAGTTGTTTTATTTGTCTGAATAAAGAAGCTGCTTGGCACCCATTTAGATGGGGGAGGGCCGCTGAAGTGAAGATACTGTTCCCTCCCACCCTCCATTCAAAAGAGGCAGAGGGAAAATTGTTCTACCAGGTGGTTGTATGTTTCCTGTGGCCCCAAAGTGGTAACTGTGTGAAACAGCTGTGCTCTGAACTGAGACTTGGAGCTCTTGAAATTGTTTCTCATGCCCTCCAGCTTCCTAGATCCCCAAATTCCATCTCAAAGCCCACTTATCAGTTGCATCATTGCTTGTTAGGCAGTACACACACTTCCTAAAAAGTGGCCACCCAAGAAGAAGTACAGAGAAAAGACTTTTTACAAGAGGAGACTTTTGAATTAAATGCCTACTAAAAATAAAGAAGAAATTTGCAACCAATTTTATCTAGGTTTTTAAGATTTCTCTCTTAAAAGAGCCTATGCATCTCTTCATTTATTTAAACTTTATTTGAAGTTATAGTAACATCAAATGCAGATGGACTATATAAAGACACAAAAAGATGAATCTAGCATAGACAATGTAAAGTAATCCATAACACTGAATTATCAGTCAGATTAAAGGTGAGCTCAAAAAAATTATATAGTCATATAAAATGAGAAAAATATTTGATAGGGTCAAGTCTACATTTAATAATTACAACACAAATTCTGAAAACTATAACCAGGACAGAATCATAAGTAAGTTTCTGTCTGCTAATGCTATGCTTGGTTCAACAGATCATGGTTTACTTTCAGTTTTGACAATGTCTACCCATACAAAGTGGAAAACTGAAGCTCTCTCTCTCTTAATAGGTTATTTCAGAGTATGATTTCATGAAACCTATACAGATCAATTGTTGTATCAATTTAGTTAAGCCCAATTCAGTTCAAAGAACATTTATTATGCAACAAACATTCTGTTAGGTGCCAGGTACATAACCATAACAAAATGTGATGGATACCAAAAAGGGATTTCCCTCCACTGGGAATATTTCTAAGTTCAGAAATCTCAAAGCCAAATAAATTTTAGAGTATGTCATCCTTAAACAAAAGTCAAAAGCAAGAGAGGAAAACTAGTTACACAGTCATTTTCCAAAAACTCAGCATGATTAATGTGTGAAGGAAATAACAGTACCACAGACATTGGGAATCACTGGTCTAGAGAATTTAAAAAAATTTTCCAATATTAATAATTTTGTAACAAACTGTTTAGAGGAAGCAGAATAGTAGTATGGAAAAACAGTGGGTTGAAAGTCAAGAGACTGGCTATTAGCTATTGTTCTTTAACTAGCAGTGCTCAGTTAGGTAATTCAATTTCAATTTTATAGGCTTAACATTCTCTAGTTGTGAAATAAGCAATCTTTGGCTCCTTTCACTTTAGTCCAACAACTGAGGCAACTACTAGAAAAGTAATCAGCAAACTTAGCCCAAATAAGTGAGTTCTACAAATGAAGTAGGCAGGCATACAGGCTAAATTGATTAGATTTGTGAGCTGGAAGACCACGCCTTCACCATGCCCCAGTGTGACTTCATGCCCTACCTGATACCTTTGCCACGCCCCTGTGTGACCTTACACCCTATCTGATACCCCCGCTACGCCCCCATGTGACATCAGGCTCTACCTGACCATACCTGAGTGCCCACCTGGCCACAAGCCACTCCCCTGTGGAAAATATATAAAAAGGCATGGAGTGTCACAAAAGGCTCTCTGCCTCTGCTTTGCTGCTGGTGATGAGAAGTTGATAGCAGCTCGAGGTGCTTGCTGCACGTGGGTTTTGGCCTGCTCTCTGAGTGGTATGGACGCTACCCTAGTTTCCAGACTTTCCCCTCTCTGCAACCTGAACTAAACCCTCACTTTCCTAGATACCTTTCACACTAAATAAAAGCTTAAAATGTACCATGCTGCCTCATTTATCTGTACCGGTATTTAGAATTCTTCTCTAAATATTAGGCAAGAACCCTCTCGGGCTTATTAATAATGGGGATTTATTAATAAGCTTGTGGTGAAATCGTATGGCACCCCAAATTCCAGTAGAACATGTGGCACCCCAGATAGCACTTCTGGGAAACTTAAGGGGCCACACCTGTGGGTAAATTTTAGGGGGTCGTGTCCGATTTCACACAGGCCAAGTGAAGTTGAAAGCTGTTCAGTTATTCAGTAGAACATCTACTGCTTTTCATATATCCTATCTCACTGAATGGGATAAGTACTCTTCTATTGATCATAATACTTAGTGAATAGGGTATTTAATAAATTTAATATTTGGAGGTAGCAATAAATAAATGAACAAGGTTTCCTTAGTTTCAATCTTCCATTTTAAAATTAAATTGTAATAGAATGAGGTCATTTTCGAGACCATAATAAGACAATAAAAACAATATAATTTTAAAAATTCTGTTCATTATTAAAAACTTTATTTGCCAGGATAAGCACCTGGCTCATGGCTTCAGATCAGCGCAGCGTGCCAGCAGTAGTGGCCATCTGGGGGGTGAACCAACAGAAAAGGAAGACCTTTCTCTCTCTCTCTCTCACTGTCTAACTCTGCCTGTCAAAAAAAAAAAAAAAAAGGGCCGGCGCTGTGGCTCAATAGGCTAATCCTCTGCCTGCGGCGCCAGCACAGCGGGTTCTAGTCCCAGTCGGGGCGCCAGATTCTGTCCCGGTTGCCCCTCTTCCAGGCCAGCTTTCTGCTGTGGCCCAGGAGTGCAGTGGAGGATGGCCCAAGTCCTTGGGCCCTGCACCCCATGGGAGACCAGGAGAAGCACCTGGCTCCTGCCTTCGGATAAGCACAGTGCACCGAAAGCAGCGCGCCGGCAGCGGCAGCCATTGGAGGGTGAACCAAGGGCAAAGGAAGACCTTTCTCTCTGTCTCTCTCTCTCACTGTCCACTCTGCCTGTCAAAAAAAAAAAAAAACAACTTTATTTGTCTCTATGATGGTAAAGTTAACAATATCTGAGATTTATTTTTAACTTAATTTTTCTAACTTTGTTATAAATGCAGAATATAGCAAAAAAATCCCCACTTGCTGATGTGCAATTTATTTAATGAATTCACTTGTCCAAAAATAAAATACCTTGTTAGAATATTATTTGTAATTGAATTAATCTAGGGTTTATTATAATATCTAATTATATTTTTGCTTTTGCACTAACATTTTTTTAAGATTTATTTATTTATTTGAAACACAGAGTAAAAAAGAGAGAGAGCATCCATGCCTGGATTCACTCTCCAAATGGCCACAATGGCAAGGGCTGGGCCAAGCCAAAGCCAAGAGCCTGGAACTCTATCTGGGACTTCCGAGTGCATGGCAGGGACCATCTTCCATCTTCCACTGATTTCCCAGGTACCTTAGCAGGGAGCTGGATTGGAAGTGGAACAGACTGGACTGCAACTGGTACTTATATGGATGCTCATAACCCACTATACCATAATTCCAGGTCTGTATTGACATTTAACTTTAACCTCTGGTTTGTAGATGTAAATTTTAATTTAGTTCACTCATTTAATGTTTCTATGAGATAAGAAAAAATTATTATTTGGAAAAATATTTAACAATATAATAGGAATATTACCCTAAAATTTTGTGTATTCTCAATAATTTAACTATTCTTACAATTTTCTTCCTATTTTCTTTCTGATTAGACTGTGCATATTTTACCTTTTATAGTTTCTATCAATCTTTGAATAGCCATTTGCAGCATGCACAATCATTAGGGACATATAATCTCTGATAGTTAAACTTAGGTATTCAGCCATCAGAAACCTATCAGAGAAATCAATAAGTACAACCACTCCTCATTACTCTGTGAATTCCCAAGTTGAAATCTCTCATACTGCAAAGACACTAATTATTAACCCTCCAGGTTCATCTAAGTGAAACTACCAAAAGGGCTATAACCTACTACAAAGATCCCTAAAGAATGACTTACTTCTAAAGTTAAGAAATAGTAATTTAAGTCTATGAGAATAAAAAGCTAATGCAGAATGAGTTATTGTTATTTTTATTAATTTCATTATCATTATCATCAATGATAAACATTATAATTGGTATTTATGCCTAAAATAAAACTGAAAATATATAAGGATAAACTATAAATCCAAATTTTTGTGCGAACTTTGAGTATATTCCCTTAGAGTAAGTGATGGGAAATTGTGTGGGGTTAACATAGCCTATAAAGTAAAATTAGGAGTGGATGTTGTGGCACAGCTTGTTAAGCCAACACTTGGGATTCCTGAATCCCATATCTGAGAGTTCAGGTTCAAGTTCCAACTCTGCCTCCAATCCAACTTCTTACTAATACACACTCCAGGAAATAGCAGTAGCAGATGATGGCTTAAGTACATGAGTCCCTGTCACCTACAGGGGAGACCCAGATGGAGCTCCAGGCTCCTGGCTTTGGTCTGGACCAGCCTTGGCTATTACAGGCATTTGGGAGACAACCAGTGGATGGAAGATTTTTCAAATAAGTGGATTTGTGGAGCCTCTATTTCCATCTCTATTTAAAAGATGTTTCTATATATTGATATTTTAATATGGCTAAAATTCCTTTATTATAGATAATACAAGAAAATTGCACTGTCCACAAATATCATCCATAGCCATATAGAAAGCAGTTATCATCACACTACATAAGATAGCAAAGATGACTGGTCAAATATCCTATTCAATCTCTTTGAAAGACATTCATACAAACATTAGCATGAGTGTCTTTTGAAGGACAAAAACACAGACTTTATATTCAGAATTATTTAATAGTAATATATTCTAGTGTGAAAACATCATTTGCCCTTTGGAACCATTCACAATAATTCTCATCTGGATGACAGCCACAAGCCAACAACTGGGTAGGTTGTTGAATAGTAGCCACATGAAATTCCTCTGCACTATCTATCAAAGTATCTTACTACTTCTTTTTCTTGGTTGCAAGTGGGAAAAATAAAGGGAAACCTAGTGATGTGACTGTGTTCTGCTTGATGATGAATAACCACCAAATCCTAGGAAGACATGTTAAAGGCTGCTCAAGGATCAAGGAGATGATTCTAGGACTTTGTCTAATTGGGATGTAATTGTTACCATGTTAGTTCCATGAAGATGGCAAAAACAATTGAACAAACAAACGAAAACTAGAATCCTGTCATCTATCATCAAGAGGCATCAACGTTTTTCAAGTAACTACTATATATGCCACTTGTTGCAATATTGATAGTGGTAAAAGGTTATTTCTGCACTCAAAAGATGTGTGGTGTGGGTATGCAAGACAAGGCAATCAAAGCAAACAAAGACAAATGGGATTACATCAAGCTAAGAAGCTTCTGCACTGCAAAGGAAACACCAAAGTCAAGAAGCAACTGGCCGGTGCCGCGGCTCACTAGGCTAATCCTCCGCCTTGCGGCGCCGGCACACCAGGTTCTAGTCCCGGTCGGGGCACCGATCCTGTCCCGGTTGCCCCTCTTCCAGGCCAGCTCTCTGCTGTGGCCAGGGAGTGCAGTGGAGGATGGCCCAAGTGCTTGGGCCCTGCACCCCATGGGAGACCAGGAGAAGCACCTGGCTCCTGCCATCGGATCAGTGCGGTGCGCTGGCCGCAGCGTGCCTACCGCAGCGGCCATTGGAGGGTGAACCAACGGCAAAAAGGAAGACCTTTCTCTCTGTCTCTCTCTCACTGTCCACTCTGCCTGTCAAAAAAAAAAAAAAGAAGCAACTGATAGAATGGGAGAAAATATCTGCAAGCTATGCAAATGATAAAGAATTAATATGTAGAAACTATAAACAGTTCAAGAATCTCAACAACAAAACAAAGAGTTCAGTTAAGAAATGGGCAAAGGACTTGAACAGACATTTTTAAAATAGGAAATCTAAATGGCCAACAGACAGATGAAAAAATGCTCAGGATCACTAGCCATCAGGGAAACGAAAATCAAAACCACAATGAAGCTTCACCACACCCATTAGAATGGCTATCATACAGAAATCAACAAACATTAAATGCTGGCATGGTTGTAAGGGAAAAGGTTCCCTAATTCACTGCTGGTGGGAATGCAAGCTAGTACAGCTATTGTGGAAGACAGTATGGAAAGTTTTCAGAAATTTGAAAATAGAACTTAAATATGACCCAGGCATTCCACTCCTTGGAATTAACCAAAAAGGTTTGAAATTAACATATGAAAAAGCTATCTGTACCACCCTGATCATTGCAGCTCAACTCAGAATAGCTAAGACATGGAATCAATGCAGATGCTCATCAACCAATGACTGGATTAAGAAAATTTGATATGTATACACTATGGAATGTTACTCAGCCATAAAAAATGAAATCTTGTCTCTTGCAACAAAACAGATGCAACTGGAAGCCATTATACTTAGTGAAATAAGCCAGTACCAAAAAGAGAAGTATATGTTTTCCCTAATCTGTGGTATAGAGAACAAAAACTGTAATTTATAATTATTTTCATTGCAATTTGCATAAAATTATTCCTGTACATAAGCTGTGGAGATGAATGGCTTAAAGTCTAAATGAACTTAATTACTATCTCATAACCACACAGGAAATATTTAGGTGCTACATTGTCATTGGTTGTATTTCATTGAAAGAAATTATGAATAACTAATAGACAAAAAATGTATATTGGTGAAATAATCATTTATGCATTCAATTATTGTTTAAAGCTACTGTGTATATTCCTACTAAACTAGGCTCTTTTTGCTTTTTACTTGTTAAACTTCTTATTCGGTAAAGTATTAGGCCTTTTTACTGCAATGTAAATTTAAAATATGCAATTTCAAAAACTAAAAAAAGAAAGACTGGTAGAAGGAAGGAGAGTGGGAGAGAGGGAGGGAAGAGGGGATTGATATTATGTTCTTAGCTTTGTATCTACAAATCATATTGAATTGGTTTAAAATTAATAAAAATTAAAATAAATGAAGAGATAATGGCATAAACATTAAAAACACAGAATGATATTATATTCCACTCTTATACTCACTGCTCACCCTCCATTCACACCACTCCTACTCCTGAAAACAGAAAGTTACAGAAAAACTTCTTACTGAAGAAAATTTAGAAAAATGGCAATCACAAAGACAATATTTCCATAGCTCAACCAGTATTTACTCAGCAGTCAGAGACACGTTGTACAATTAAAGATATGTGATGGTACCTGCCCACAAAACAGATTAAGATATAATAAGGAAGAAAAACAGGAAAGGAACTCAATAAAAATGCATATAGGCAATTTATGAAATTAAAAGAACAAAGCATGTCAAAAGGAGGATTATGTTTGTGTTAGAGGGAAAATGAATTGATGTTAAACTTTAATCTTGATTCTTGAAATTTCAAAGACTTGGTAATTGTCTTTCAACATTTTCATGGTAAATTATTTAAATTTAACACAGTGATTGTTATCTTCCATTCCGAATTGACTTAAATCCTTTGTGAGGCTTTCTGACCACAGAATTCAGGTTAATTCCTTTTAACTTTTCATGTCTAACAATGCCTAATTTTAATTATAGCTAGCAATCATTAGTCAATAGGGAAGAAAAATCTTACATAGTAAAAGAAAGGTCATAACAAAAATTGAAATGACTGGTATAGGGGGAGGAAACTCTCTAGAGACCAGCATTTCCCAGGAGATCTTGAATTTCAATACAAAGAAACTGCTTCAAACCTGAAAAGTCTCTATGTAGCAGAGCAATGAAAGGATTATAATGGTTAAACTCTTCCAAATCACAGAGGGATGCAGTAGTTAAACTTTTATTTCCACAAAATTACAATGGCTATTTTACGAGTGAGTTGATCTCCTGGTTGTGCAATAATGCCAGGTCCCTGGCTCTGGTGGGTCTTGAGGTATATATGAGCCTATGATTTATGGAAGATATCGGGCATTTGGCAGGCTACAAACTGTAACACAGAGTCAGTATACTCCATCAAGTGGTAACCCAGACAAAAACTGAGGATAATGATTGTTTCTCCTTTAGCCGTGACTCTCAAGCTTTCTAGAGGAAATATGACAGCAGATTCACCCCAAGTTCTGTGAGACAAGATACCAGCATGTCTGAGGAAAAATAAACAAGCACATCAATTACCTTTTCATTTTAGAGAACCATGAAAACAGATACAAGCTTTAAAAAGGCACACAATAAATTTCATGTGCCAGGAACAAAGAAGATAGAAAACCAAATAATCTCTGCTGCTCATTGTATATAACAGTTTTGTAAAATGGAATTAAATATGCATATTTTGTGGCAAAACTAAATGGCATCTGTGCATAGTTCCTTCATAATACACATTTTTATGAGTTTTTGAAGTACGCTCATGGATAACAATAGAGAAAAATGCCAGTCCCAGTGTTGTTAGCCTGTGGTCAGGGAGGCCTGTCAGTATGAAACTGGGCCATCCCTGCCCAGGCAAACTATTCACTTGGATGTCAAGCAAAGAGAGAGCCAATGCATTGTTAAAGAAGAGGATGAGAAGGGATAAAAATGTGCTATATTACTGAATAACATATTAGGCTTAGCAACTACCTTTAACAGAATAGATGAAAACAAATAACATCACTACAGGGCCAAATGATTTTCCAGAGCTCCGAATTTTCTATCAAAATCAACCGATTGCTGATTTCTAGAGCCTGATTTTCTTCAATTAATAATGTAATATAGATAGCAAGAGAACACATTTCCATGCTTAGATTCCATTTGAACAACTTCCACCAAAAATTCTTCAAGTGAAGGATTTTGGTATTTGAACTGAGTTGCATTCACTGAAATCTTAATTTTTGAGGACTATAAGACAAATTTTTAAATTTTTAGCATAATTGAACTAGCAAAATAGGTTAAATATAAATAAATGAATAAATAAATAAATAATTTCATTATAAATGCACTAAAATTATTTTTAAATTAAAAGATATGTTAACTTTACTGATAAGAAAGTACTTTAAAATCTATTTTAAAAATCTGAGAACAAAGCTAACTGCATTATCTGTCAGTACATAATGTCTTCTTTTCTCTGTACTTAATCTCTATAAATTAGTAGCAGCTGGTTGTGTTTAACATACGTCATTTATTTGATGTGGCTACTTTCATGAGGATAATATCCCAAGCTGAATCATGAATAGGTTGGCACTTCATTATTTGTAATTATATTTGTCATCTACTATGTGGTGTTGATACATGCAGCCTGGAGATGATACTAGAGGGTGATTTTTATTTTGTTGTATAGTAGTTTTCATTAGGAATTGACAGATTTCAAATTTGGAAATTCAAATGAATGATCAAGTACATCATATTTCTGTAAATAGTACTTTGTTTTGTTGATTATTGATCCATGCTCATTCAATTTAGCAAATATTTACTGAGTACCCAATATGATACGAAAATCCATAAAGGTGAGTAATACACAAATGTCTGCTCTGAAAAAGACCACAGTGCAATAGGGAGGATAAGATTACTGCATGTGCTCTTGTAATAGAGTTACCCTCTGCATAGAAATACAGAAAAAGGGTGGGGCAGATGCTGTGGAGTAGTAAACTAAGCCACCGCCTGCATCCCGTATGGACACTGGTTCAAGTCCCGGCTGCTCCTCTTTTGATCCAGCTCTCTGCTATGGCCTGGGAAAGCAGTAGAAGATGGTGCAAGTGCTTGGGCCCCTGCACTGCATGGGAGACCCAGAAGAGGTTTCTGGCTCCTGGCTTTGGATTGGTGTAGCTCTGACCATTGCAGCCATCTGGGGGAATGAACCAGTAGATGGAAGACCTTTCTCTCTGTCACTCCCACTCTCTCTGTAACTCATATGTCAAGTAAATAAATAAAATCTTAAATAAAAAAAAGAAAAATGGTGAGAATTCAAATAAAGGAAATGCACCAAGAATTTGATGTACCAGGAAAGTTCTGCACAGAAGGATTTAAATATATATCCTGAAGAATAGGCATGTGGATACAGGGAAAATGGGAAGATATTCCATGCAGAGAGAACTCAAACACTGAAATATGAAGATGGGAAAGTGTAGGTTATATCAAGGCATCAGAGAAAAGTCCAATTTTATTAAAATATAAAAATAGCTTAAGAAAGTAATTGAAGGATCAAGCATTTGATTCTCATGTATCAGCACAATGGAGGGGTAACCCCAGCATGGGACACCTGCATCCTACATGAGAGTGCCAATTGTAGTCCCAGTTAATTCCACTTTTCAACCCAGTTTCCTGCTTATACATCCTAAGGGGCAGCAGGTAATGGGTCAGGTGCTTGTGCTCCTGCCACCCATGTAGGAGATTCTGATGGAGTTATGGGCTTCTGGCTTTTGCCTGGCCCAGTTCTGGCTGTTGCAGGCATTTGGAGAGTGAACTACTGAATAGAAAATCAATCTCTCTCTCTCTCTCTCTCTCTCTCTCTCTCTCTCTCTTTCTCTCTTTCTCTCTCTCTATCTCTCTCTCCCTCCCCCATCCAAATATGTGAAAATAAAATAAATAAACATATAGATGAATATTTTAAAAATAATGTAATTGGAAAGAAACCTGGGAAAGTAGGCTGTAGGTATATTATCAGAGCCTGGAACTTCTGACTCTGTTGTCAAATAATGAGTAGTCATGGAAAAGGTTTTGAATGGATGGAATGATATGATAAGATCTGGCCATCAGAAGATTAATATCATCAACTTTGTAAGTGTAAGATATAAGTTGGCAGTTCTGTGATCCCATGCAATAAGCAAGAGAAACCAAAATTACAGTAATGATCATAGAAATGAGAAGGAAAAGACTGATTTGACAAAGGAAATCTAGACAACCATACCAATAACTTAATGAAGGAAACAAAGAAGACAAAATAACAATTTGGATCTAGGTGACTAGAAAAAAATTGTGCTAAAATTCATCACAATAGATACATCAAGGGAAATTCATGAACTCCATTTTGAACAATTCAAAATGCTAGAAAGATAGCCAAGATAATTCATAAAACTCTATCACTTTTTTTCCATACAAGGAGTAAACTCACTGCCTTGATCAATCTATACATGATGTTAACTCATTTGCCAAATCCTGTGAAAATGTCTTGGTTGAATACCGACTTGTATTCCAGTCTCATTTCATTCTCATTTAAAGTAGAATCCATATTTCTAGCTTATATTGTTTCTATCCACATTTCCTTCTAACTCAAACAGTATTAATTTCTCAGCAACCTGATTTCTTCTTTTAACACAATCCAATCATAAATTTTATCCTTTTATCTTAAATTTCATGAAGAAATTTTCTTTTTCCCCCTAAATGTTCTTCTCTGTTTCTCTCCAGTTAATGTGTTTTAAATCATTTTATGTCTTCCCCATTTAAAAGAGTAGAAACCACTGCATTTTCCATTGGTGCTGGTTTCTGCATTTGTTTTTTTCATGATGTATGAGAGCAAATAGGTGCTGCTTTTCCAAGACTGATCTAGGTTTGATTGGATGACCTCACAAACCTGAACATCTTTATTACTTAAGTCCCTCCAACCTTGTCACAAAACACTATAACTGATTTCTATGAATCCCTAGGGGAAAAACAAACAAAAAATTCATATAAATAGAATGAATTCAAATTCAGTGTCTGCAGTGAGGGTACTGGCACATACTGGTTTTTTGATGTTTCTCCACCTTGGCCCTCCTCATCCAAGAAACAAACCTATTCTGTCATAGCTTTATTTATTTAAAAGTAACACTGGTCAGGATTTAGTCTCATTTTACTGTCTAGAATTCCAGAATATGCTACCTGATTATATTATTTTTTGGCTAAATGCCACAGTCACCCATGGATCACTCCAGTTTTTATGTACACAAAGCAATTTTTATGTAACCCCATATATAAGTTAGATTGTAATCATGCTGGCACTGCAGGCGGTGGCTTTAGCTGCTATGCCACAGCACTGGCCCCAGGCATTGGCTCTTAATTTACTATTTCACTTAACACTATGAATATGTTCTTTACGATTAAAAATGTTTTAAAATATCTTCACAGTTGTGTACTGTTTCTTTTGAAAACATTATACATATAAATACATATATATATTTCCTATCCCTCTATGTATTGAGCGTTTGGAAGAAGTCTAAATTTTTAAGATTATATATAGTGTTACAAAAAAAACTCTAATAAAATGTTTATGAGATAAATAACTTTGAATGTTTAACCCTACGCCAAGTTATTAATTGCATTATTTGATTTTTGCTACATAGTTGTCCATTTTTGACAGATAACAAAATAGGTTCAATGAGAAAGAAAAAGTAACATATTCTGAGTCACACAGCTAGTAACAAGTAGAGGAGGTATTTAGACCAAGACTCTCCTGATGCCCCATCTGCTCTCTGACCAGGAAAACTATTGTTCTGATTGGATCTTTACAAAGAAATTCAAAAAAACAAATTACTGAATCAAAGGGATTAATTTTCTACAATGCTATAAGCGCATTTAAAAATTTCTGGCTGTATCCTAACCAGTCCTAAGAATACATTTTATTCTTTAATAAGTTTTATTAGGGGCCGGCGCCATGGCTCACTTAAGTGAAGACATCTAATTCTGTTGTCTTGTCTTAGGTTACCCCAGACGCAGACCCTGAGATAAAACTTACAGAGTAAAGAAGTTTAGCTCCATAATATTAGGAAGCTTGGCAAAGGAATTGGAATGAAGACATAGAAGGGAAAATAGCCAATTAAAAGAGCTATGAAGCCAGCTACACTAATGCGTGACAGGAGCATAATCCTGTGGATTGGTATAAAACACACCCTTTAGCAGATATTTATTCACCAACTTCCATCAGTTGTTATTTTGGGACTGCTCCTGAGATGTGTTAACTGTAGCATTTCTGATCAGTAGGACATACTTAGACAGAAGTGCCTTCTGCATCCTAGGTGAATCCCTCCACAGAGATTCAGATACCAGCCATTGGAAGTCACGTGCATACAGCAAAATGGTATACTCTGAGCAATATGGGCAAGACAATGGTAGCATCAGCTTCAGCCTTGGAGAGCATAGTGAAACTTGTACCTCTCTACATTGTTAAGGACACTGTATGTTGTCACAATTATAGTGGATAGCTATATGGCACTATAAATCAAAAGCTTTTAAAGATTTGTACTTTGGGCAACTCTGTGAAAACCATCATATGTATATTCATTACAATGTTATTTATAATGTTAAAAAGTTAAAAGTGTTGGGGCCGGCACTGTGGCTCACTTGGTTAATCCTCCGCCTGCGGCACTGGCATCCCTTGTGGGCGCCAGGTTCTAGTCCTGGTTGCTCCTCTTCTAGTCCAGCTCTCTGCTGTGGCCTGGGAGGGCAGTGGAGGATGGCCCAAGTGCTTGAGCTCCTGCACCTGCATGGGAGAACAGGAAGAGGCACCTGGCTCCTGGTTTCCGGATCGGTGCAGCGCCACCTGTAGCGGCCATTTGGGGAGTAAACCAACAGAAGGAAGACCTTTCTCTCTGTCTCTCTCTCTCACTGTCTGTAACTCTACCTGTCAAGTAAATAATAGGAAAAAAAGTTAAAAGTGTTGAAATTCCAATAATGTAAGACTAGTTAGACAAATGATAAATGTCAACTGCATGAAATATTTCCATTAAAGTTGAGAATTATGAATGTTATATAACTATATTAGAAAATGTACAAAAAGAAGAGGGAGAAGAAAAGAGGCAGGAAAGGAGGAAAGAATATATTTCAAAATCATAATAACATGATTGTGCTGGGAATGGGATCACGGAGTTACTTTTATTTTGAAAATTATGCTTTTTTAAAGTAATGGACATGCTTGTATAAAGGTCACCCAAAAATAGTTTAGTAAGGACAAGAGCTGATCAGTTCATTGTTTCTTATAGTGTCCATTTCACTTAACAGGTTTCCCCTTTGGTGCTCAGTTGTCACCGATCAGGGAAAACAAATGATATTTGTCCTGACTTTAGATGTACAATGTAATACTTTATCCTTTTTAGTATTTGTTGTTGTTGTTGTTGTTCTAGTACTATTGGTTGAACTCTGTAATTAACACATAATTATTCTTAGGTATTTAAATTTTAACTGAAAAGTGATCCCTGTTAAATTTAAGAGTGGAAAAAGAGAGGGAGGAGATGTACAATTTGGGACATGCTCAATCAGACTTGCCGCAAATGGTGGAGTTAGAAATGTGCCAGGGGATTCCAACACAATCCCATCAAGGTGGCATGTACCAATGCCATCTCACTAGTCCAAGTGATCAATTTCAGTTCACAATTGATGGCTCTGATAGGTCTAAGAGTCAAAGGGATAACACAAACAAGACAAGTGTCTGCTAATACTAACTGATAGAATCAAAAAGGGAGAGAAGGATCCAACATGGGAAGCGGGATACACAGCAGACTCATAGAATGGCAGATGTCCTAAACAACACTCTGGCCTCAGAATCAGCCCTCAAGGCATTCGGATCTGGCTGAAGAGCCCATGAGAGTATTGTAGGCATGGAAAGCCAAGATATCATGGAAAAAAAAAAAAAGACCTAAATGAAAGATCTCTGTGAGTGAGATCCCAGTGGAAAGAACGGGGCCATCAAAGAAGGAGGTACCTTTCTCTGAAGGGAAGAGAGAATTTCCACTTTGACTATGACCCTATCGGAATAAGATCAAAGTCAGCGAACTCTAAAGGCTTCCATAGCCCTGGCAACTCATGACTAGAGCCTAGGGAGATTACTGACGCCATGAACTGGAGTGTCAAATTGTTAAGTCAGCAACAGGAGTCACTGTGTACTTACACCCCATGTGGGATCTGTCCTTAATGTGTTGTCTAATGTGCAGTGATGCTATAACTAGTACTGAAACAGTATTTTTATACTTTGTGTTTCTGTGTGGGTACAAACTGATGAGGTCTTTACTAATTATATACTGAATTGATCTTCTGTATATAAAGAGAATTGGAAATGAAAAAAAACCAACCTGGTGTTAAATTGGAAATGGCATAGAAAATTAATTAATTTTAAAAAAATATTATGTAGGATCTCTGTCTTTAATGTGCTGTACATTGTTATTTAATGCTATAATTAGTACTCCAATGGTAGTTTTTTCACTTTATGTTGCTATATGGGGCAAACTGTTGAAATCTTTACCTAATATATACTAAACTGATCTTCTGTATATAAAGAGAATTGAAAATGAATCTATGTGAATGGAAGGGGAGAGGGAGCGGGAAAGGGGAGGGTTGCGGGTGGGAGGGAAATTATGGGAGGGGGGAAGCCATTGTAACCCAAAAGCTGTACTTTGGAAATTTATATTCATTAAATAAAAGTTTAATAAATGAAAAAAAATAGTTTAGTAATAATTTCTGACATCTGAAAATAACTTTTGAGATTGTATATAACATTTCACCTATTCATCAAAAAATCTTGTGAAAAAGCTGAATTTTTTATAAGTCTCCTTATTTTCAGATAAGGTAACTAGCTTCAGAAGGGGCCAAATGGCTAGAAACTAGCAGGACAGTGATTGTACTGTAATTCTTCTGATTCCTGGCTCAGTGGTGAACATCTATTATGTTTGCTGGTCCAGTACCACTTCTTTAATGTCTGGATTTCTTTTTTTTTTTACAAGAAAATCCTCATCTCCTTATCTTCAAGGGTAGGTAATAGATTCAAGCCTAGCTAGTAAGAGTCAAATGCATAGTGATTGGTTCAGGGCCAGTCATGTCATCCAAGTTTGGCCAATCAGCATCCACCCAGGACTTTTGCTGGGAATTTTGGAAAAGAGATGGGATCTTTGTCTGTTTTCTGTTGCTATAACAAAGTAGCTGAATGTTGGTACTTCAAAAGCCAGAGAGGTTTATTTGGTTTAAAGTTCTGAAGATTCAGCAGCAGCATGGTGCCAGTATCTGCTCAGCTCTAGTGAGACCCTCACAGTTACATCACCACACGGCAGATGGCGTCAGGGTGGGAGTGCATTCAAAGGAGAGATCACATGGTGAGACAGAAGCCACAGAGATTCAGGGGTCAGGCTTGCTCTTTTTATAGCAGCCCATTCTTGCAGGAACTTATCAGGATTCCATGAGAACTACTTTAATCTGCTTGGAGGATAATCCCTCCAGTAACCTAATAATCTCCTAGCAGGGTCCATCTCTTAAAACTTCCACGGCTTATCAACATTGCAGCATTAAGGAATGAAGCTTTGGGAGACACTTAAATATATGCAAATAATAGCAGATACAGCTTCTTCCATTGAAGGTAATAAACTGTTAGGAGGTGGGAACACTGGGCATGCTTGTGAGCTCCTGAAAGATCCTGCCTGGAAGTAAAGAAAAGATATGAGAGGAAAAGGGGTGAAAATGGAGAGAGAGATTTATGACAATGTTAAAACACTGAGATATTCTGATCTTGTCATGCCTTAAGCAAAACCTCTTAAGATTTGTGAACAAATTAACACCACTTTCTTTTGATTGATATAAGTGCTCTGGGAACACACATTCAGCCTAGCAGTTAAGAATTCTGGCCTCCTGTATCAGAATAACTGGATTTGAATTTTGGCTCTAGCTCCTGATTCCAGCTTCCTACTAAGGCAGACCCTGGAAGACAATAGTGATAGCTCAAATAACTGGGCCTAGATTGTATTCCTAGTTCCGAGGTTTGACCTCAAATCAAGCTCTCTCTCTCCCACCCTCCCTTACAAATTAAAAAGAACATTTTTAAATAGATAACTAGATTGCTGTTGCATTATTTTCACTAAAAAACCCAAGTTAATATAAAAGACAGGTGGCTGGAGCTGTGGTGTAGCTGGTAAAGCCGTGCAGTGCTGGCATCCCATATTGGTGCCGGTTCGAGTCCCAGCTGCTCTACTTCAGATCCAGCTCTCTGCTATGGCCTAGGAAAGCAGTAGAAGATGGCCCAAGTTCTTGCCCCTGTACCCTCATGGGAGACCCGGAAGAAGCTCCTGGCTCCTTGCTTTGAATTGACACAGCTCCACCCTTTGTAGCCAATTGGGGAGTGAACCAATCGGATGGAAGACCTCTCTCTTTCTGCCTCTCCTTCTCTGTCTGTGAAATTCTGACTTTCAAGTAAATAAATAAACTTATATATATACATATATGTGACAGTTGTTACTAGAAAGTCTTAAAATACTGAGTTGGCTGAGTTGAGGAGGGCCACATACGGTGGTTATCCCCTTTGTGCTAGCCAGAAATTAGCTCATATGTGCTTTACATAAGAAAGCAGATATTTAAACTGTTCCCTGGTGACATTTTCAAATGCAGATCATGTGTATATTCAGGCTAGAACTTCAGAAAACTTCATAGAAAAATGTAAGGATGCTGGAATATTGACTAAGGTCAATTCTCTCATTTGCCTTTTCAAGCCAAAGAAAGAAGAAAATATAAACTTGCTTTATATCTGCATTTAATAACTGAAGACAGTTGAGATACAAATAGCCATGATCCTTAAACCTCGAAAAAGGAAAATCCACTGCTGAAAGAAAAAAGCGAGTACAAGGAAAGTTGATCATCAAGGCTAACCATATTACAAGTAAGAATATGTTCTAGGAGAAGCTACCATACAATTCTTACCAAAAACTTGAGTGTTATTGCACGCCTAAAGAAGCCATTTACTAGGATGTTTTAGGTGCAAATGAGAGAAACTCCAATTTTAATTAAAAGACAATGGGAAGACTTTTCAAGCTAAAGACACAGAGAGGATTAATTATCACCCCCAGTCCCAACCAATTGTTCTGCACCACAATAACCTTTAAGCTAACAGTTGAAATATTGGTAGAACATTAAGGCCCAGCTAAAATAAATACAATAAAATAAAATAATAAAATAAAATAACCATAAGCTAAAGACTTGATTACTTAACATCTTCTCAGGTTCCAGTTTCTAGTCTATAGCATTAATCAAATGCAAATTAACTGGATGCTTACCAAGGTTTTAATGAAATTTTACTTTCAGAGAAACCTCAAACCTGGCAAGTAAATGCTTAGTATTACACAATCCCAAAGAATTCCATACACCAATGAAATTTCGCCACCAGGAAATGGGTTGTTAAAATACGGCAGCCACCAAAAAGAGAGTCATTCTCAATGTCAATATCAAATATGGCTGTAAGGAGGTAATTCTCAAGTAAAATTCTCCATAATGCAGATTGACTAACCAAGGAGATCACTTTTTTTTTTCAGAACAGGGAGAACTTACAATCTCTGGTTAAGTAGAACAACTGTTTATTAATTTTCCTCTCTTCCCATTTCCAAATCTTATCAAATTTATATTTTATTTACTTCACTATGGTCTGTTATATTATTTTCCTTTGTATTTGCAGATTTCATTGATTTACATTTTATTTTCTCCACCATTGTCTATTATATTTGCTGTAGGTGATTAAGTAAATATACCACTTCTTATTGGCAGATGGGCCATGAGAAGCTACATCTGACACCAACAGAAAAGCACAATGCAAAGATCCTGATCTAGAGTTAGAAAGAGCAACTGTAGAGCACACCTGTACCTTTTAAGAGAGGAAGTGAATGGGATTTTTGTGTGTATGAAATAGTTACATGATCCTACTACATAAGGGAAATGATGTATTGAAAGAAATGTGGAGGGGCTGGCACTGTGGCATAATGGGTTGAAGCGCCAGTCTGCAGTGTTGGCATCCCATATAGGTGCTGGTTTGAGTCCCGGCTACTCCACTTCTGATCCCATTCTCTGCTATGGCCTTGGAAAGCAGTAGAAAATGGCCCAAGTCCTTGGGCCCATGCACCCCCATGGGAGACCCAGAGGGATCTCCTGGCTCCTGGCTTCGGATCCATGCAGCTCCGACAGTTGCAGCCATCTGGGGAGTAAACCAGCAGATGGAAAATTCTCTCTCTCTCTCTCTCTCTAACTTTGCCTTTCAAATAAATAAAATAAATCTTAAGGAAAAAAAAAGAAATGTGGAGAGATATGAATTAAAATAGGATGTTTTTTTGTACACATTGGATTTTGTCTACCAAGAATATAAGGTTTGGGTGAGTAGCCCAAGTTATTTGAATCTACTCTGATCTTACCCTTCACAGGCAGAGTTCATAATTGCCGCTTCAGAGGTGGGCATATGACCTAAGGTACATCATTCAAATTGACTGGCGAGCCTTTTGCTAAAAGTATAGCACTGTTATTCCACTGGAATTACTAAGCTGATAGACTGCCAGGATACTTCAAAAAGTTCAAGAAAAAAATGTGTATTTTGAAAATGTTATGAATGAATTTTTAAATGCATCAAAATAACCTTCTCTTATAATTCTACCTTCCACAAACATTTTTTTTTTTTTGACAGGCAGAGTGGATAGTAAGAGAGAGAGAGAGACAGAGAGAAAGGTCTTCCTTTTTGCTGTTGGTTCACCCTCCAATGGCCACTGCGGCCGGCACATCGCGCTGATCCGAAGCCAGGAGCCAGGTGCTTCTCCTGGTCTCCCATGTGGGTGCAGGGCCCAAGGACTTGGGCCATCCTCCACTGCCTTCCCGGGCCATAGCAGAGAGCTGGCCTGGAAGAGGGGCAACCGTGACAGAATCCGGCGCCCCAACCGGGACTAGAACCCGGTGTGCCGGCGCCGCAAGGCAGAGGATTAGCCTGTTAAGCCACGGCGCCGGCCAACCCCAAACTTTTTTTGAAAGATTTATTTATTTATTTATTTGAAAGTCAGAGTTACACAGAGAGAGAAGGAGAGGCAGAGAGAGAGATCTTCCATCTGCTGGTTCACTCCCCAGATGGTTGCAATGGCCGGAGCTGTGCCAGTCTGAAGCCAGGAGCCAGGAGCTTCTTCCGGGTCTCCCACATGGGTGCAGGGGCCCAAGAACTTGAGCCATCTTCTACTGCTTTCCAAGGCCATAGCAGAGACCTGGATCAGAAGTGGAGCAGCCAGGACTCAAAACAGAGCCCATATGGGATGCCAGCACTGCAGGCGGGTTTACCTGCTATGCCACAGTTCTGGCCCTATACTTTTTAATGTATCCTCATATTAGCCTGGAACTGCCAAAACTCATCTTTGATAACACAGTGAGAATTTCTGAGAATGAAGCCAGCCAAGAAAGTAGAGCTGAGAGGCACTGGGAAATTCCTGATAGCATGTGAGCAGCTAAATCTAGCCATGCCCAAAGCCCATCATTGCAACCTATACTTACCAGCTATTTGGACAAATAAATTCATGTTTCTCCTTCAGCAAGCTCAAGATGTGTTTCTGAAACTTAGAGTCCTAATAAATAGAAATATACTTCCAGTCTTACTGTCTGTTACAATATTTTAAACTTAATTTCAAGAATTTCCGTTACCAAATTTATTAAATTTCTCAGAAAAAGAATGCTTGCACAGGAAAACTTCCAATTCCTTAAAAATGTACTTAGTGATCCACATGTTGTCTTAATATTATGAAAATTTCCAAGAAAACCAAGAATTTGGAAGGCATGTTTGATCCAATCAGAGAAGTTAAGTCACTATGAGTGATACAGCAAAACAGATATGTTCTAAAAGGCAGAACTTACCCAACTGTGGGAGAAATTGCATAACTGATATTTCAGAGAGAGACAGGAGGATCAAAAAAGCAGTAGAGTCCTCCTGAAATGTTGGTACAAATCAGAAAGATAATAATAACAGAGAAATATCAGGAAAGGAGCACATCTAGCCATCAGGTTGATAGTGTAGGGGGGAATTCATAAGAGATCTGTGCATTTACTGCCAAGCATGTTTTGATGATCCTGGACAGCCCTTAACTGCCTGGGCCAACAAATGGGAAGAAGAACTTTTCTTTCACTTTGACCACAAAGACTTCCGGAGAGTAAAGGTTGCTTCCACTTGTTTCTCCCAAAGCTCACAAAGTTCTCTTCTGGTCAACTTTAACTTACAATATTACAGGGGAGAGGATTCTGGGAGTTGCTCTGAATTTAGCTAAATTGACACAGAATAATTTGAAACATCTCCTGGTCAACTTGGCATTAATATACAGCAGTTTATCTGAGTTCATATAAGATAAAAGGAAATCCATGTTTCTGCCTAACATGATTGGACACTCTCGTATAACTGAGACTATACCAGCTACCTCCCCATAGCGTTATTTCTGATTCTGAGTTACACTCTTCGTTAGATATCCTGTAACTAAATACTAAGCTATCAATTTAACCACTGTAAACACATCTTATTTAGAAAGTAGGGAAATGGGAGAAGGAAAGAAGAAAGAAAAATGAATAGTTACTATTGACACAAGCAAATATATTTCATAAGGAAAAAATACTTATATCTATAGCAATCTTCATTTGTGCAACTGGTAATATGATAATACTGGTATTTATCACCTTCCTCTACTAGCCATTCCATAGTCCCTCAGGTTGTGGTGCTGTCTGTCCTAGTTGGATAATCAAAACCTCAGTTCTTTAAGGTCTATACTTTTACCAATCCCAATTTTATTAGTAAGTTGCAGTTTGCTAAATTTTGTCAAAGGACATGTGAATTTGTCCCCCATTTCAGACTTGCTCCTCTTTCTCCAATGTAGAGTGACAACTAAGTTTCCCCTTGATAGGCATATAATAACTCCCTTTTTTTAGCCAATTAATTAGGTGGCATAAGGAGTCCATGGTGGCCCACAATCAGTCTTACCAACCAGTTTAATGTAACTATTACTGTGCCTCATGGTGAACATATAACTCCCTTGGGGATGAACATCTCTAAAGCAGCATAATTAAAGGCTGCAGGAATAAGAAGCAAAAATATATATTCCTATATATTCTTCCTTTGAGTCTTCCTTTTAGTCTTAGTCTTAAATATGGGAGAAACAGTACACACATTTTGTTTTCAGAACCAGATCACACAGGTATGCCTAATCCTAGATGATATTACTCAATTCCCAAATTTGTTGCTATCCAGCTGGAACCACAACAGAAATTTCAAAAGATCATTCCTCGTTCTATCAGGATAGTTCAGGATGATAAGTAGTACACTAATGCCAGTGATACCATTGTTGCACTGTATTCATTATGAAATAAGTTCATTGGTCAGAAATAATGTTGTATAAACTCTCACAATATTGAGTAAGACATTTGGTACAGTTTTCTTGGATCCAAATCAACCAGGAAGGACAGTTTGGGCAGGAGCACTACAGGTAGGAAGGACAAATCCATACTCAAAGAAGTATCTATTCCAGTAAAAATAAAGCACCAACTCTTCTATGATAAAAATGGTACAGTATAATCACCCTGCCAGCAGGTACCTGGCAATATTCCCAGAAAAATGGCACCATATAAGTGTCTCAGATACTAATCTGGCAGGTTGGACGGACATTCAGCAGAAGTTATGAACAGGCCAGTTTTGTGTTGTTGAGCCCATGCACACCCTCCACCCTTTCTTATACTGACATTTTCTGTGTTCATTTGACTAGCACAGTGTGCCCTGTGAAAGATTCTGGCTGACATACACAGACTAGCAACTTCTCACAAGGAGATTAAAATCCTTCCTTGTTGATATCACTCCAGTGTGTGCTCACATGGCACAAATATGCTTATACTCTCTGCATAGAGAGATCTATTCATGTGTCTCTTATTCAAACCACATCATAACCAATGTTCTGATTATGTTCTTTTCAAGTTTCTAATATTCACTCAAACATTAACTATTTATTTTTTTAAAATATTTATTTTTATTTATTTGAAAGGCAGAGTTACAAAGAAAGAAAAGGAGAGAGAGAGAGAGAGAGAGAGAGAATTTTCCACCTGCTGATTCACTTCCCAAATGGCCACATCTACCAGAGGTTAGCCATGCTGAAACCAGGAACTAGGTTCTTCTTTGGGGTCTCTGACATGGCTGACAGAGCCTAAAGACTTGAGCCATCCACAGCTACTTTCCTGGGTACATTATCAGTGAGCTGGACCAGAAGTGGAGCATCTGGGACTAGAACCAGCACCCATATCAGATGCTGCTACCGCTGTGCCACAGCACTGGCCCCAAAACATTAATGATTTCTTAGGGACCAGGATAGATTCAGGTCTTTGGCCCTATTTTCTTCTGAGAAAAACAGTATACAACAGTGTACTCTGTTTTAAGGGTTCCTATTACCATTGTCATATAGGGTTATATCTGAGTAGATGTATAGTCCTATATACAGGTTTCCATTTCAGATGGGCATCACCATGTTGTACAGAACCACTCAAAAATACACCTAGGGGGATGGCACTGTGGCCCAGTAGGTTAATCCTCCGCCTGTGGCACTGGCATCCTATATGGGCACCAGTTCTAGTCCTGGCAGCTCCATTTCCAATCCAGCTCTCAGCTATGGCCTGGGAAAGCAGAAGATGGCCCAAGCACTTGGGCCCCTGCACTTACGTGATAGACCCAGATTGGCTCAGCTCCAGCCATTGTGCCCATTTGGGGAGTGAACTGTCAGATGGAAGACCTTTCTCTCTGTCTCTCCCTCTCACTATCTATAACTTTACCTCTCAAATAAATAAATAAATCTTTAAAAATACACCTCAAATTTTGTTCTTTCTTGGTTGGTCATTGGGAGCTCCCCTTGAAATTGTAGGTACAGGCTGAGATAGGGAAAAATAAGGTGGTATTTGGGCCATGAACATCTCTGACACTTGCTTATGCACTAAGATGTGCTGTCAAAATTTGTTTGAGGCTGATCTTGTATACACTAATTTGATGATGAAGTGCTAGTGTACATACTAAATATTTTGATTTGTCACCACACACCTGGTGATAAGCAGCTTATGCAACTTGGTATCTTAGTGAGATAGTCAAGCTTTCAATTACTCGTGTCTTTCCCAATAAGAAGAATATTTTTCATAAGAAGTAAACTTTTCTATGGAGGATTCATTTTGCTCCAAAATTGTGCAAGCTCTATTCTCTCACTCATTTGTAGGGACCTTCCAAAGGTTCTATATATCACCACTACCTACCCTTGACACTTCAAGTACCATGTGATCTGCTCATTCATATGGCCCAAGTTGTGGGGCAGTTTGTATGACTGTCTGGACTTTATATAGAGTTTCACTTGCTGTGTTCCTACTTTAAAGTGGCACTTTTTAGAGATACTTAGTAAATGTGTCAGTATAGTATGTCCAAATGAGATACACAATGCCTCCAAAACTCCAAAAGGACAACAAGGCTCTGTACTCCTTTCTCACTGAAAAGGCTAGATGCCATAACTTATCCCTTATGTTCAAGGGAATATTATGTTCCCCAGACCACTGGAGAAGTTTCAACAATGTGATAAGACCTAAAATTTCCATTTGATAATCCTGCATGATACACCTTCTTGTATTTCCAAGTGGTGGGTTTTTCTCTTACAAGTTATAATGAGACAAGCCTCTTCAGAAATATCAACACTAATAAAAAAGAACTAAATGATGCTGAACAGGATCTTCAAATGACCCATCAAGTAATGTTCTGCAAGAAACCAGATACTAAAATAAGAGATAGAACCAAAAGCTAAAGTACTAATGGCAATTTGAAAGCAAAAGAAGATCTGGAAAGTAGGAAACCACACAATTAGGATATGAAATTATCTACTCACATCAAAGAGAGAATTCTACTTTCAGTATAATTTCCTTAGGACCTTTATCTTCCTTATATTATGCTCCTGCTTTTAGCACTTGGTATCTCTTTTACTTTCAATCTAAATACTAATTTCTATCCAATGTCCCCGACACAATATATCAAATTCCAATTCCTCCCCATTCTCTCCAAGATAAAAAGCAACCTCATAAACAAAAGGCTGCTTCCAATACGATCTCCACCTACCCTTACAGACTTGGCTCTAAGACTGCACCTCATATGGAGCATTTTCAAGTAATGCTGAATTCCTCATTTCTCCAGAGCATATTGTGTGTTTATCCAACTTCCAGTTTTTGCACATCCTGGTTTCTCTGCTTGAACTAACCTTCTCTTCCTCTCTTGGATTTTTCATTTCATCCTCATGACTCAAATCAAATGTATTTCCTATCAAACTTCCTTGATTCTCTGAAACAAGTGAATAAGACCCATCTTGGGGTTCCTCCAAATAGGTAGTTGGATTGCTAACAACGTTAACACAAGATATGTTTTTCTAGCTTTATATGCCTATTTCACCGACTAGAACAAAGGCGAAGCATAACAAACATTCTGGTTTCCTAGATCCTTCACTGTAGCTTCTTATCTATTCACCTGTAATTTGCTGTTGAGTTTGTCAAACTCTTTAGGATAAAATTTATTTTTCCCAAATAATTGTGTAAGTAGTTACTAAAGCAGTGAACAAGAATGCTACTTTGATTCATTTGTTTAGTGGTCATTTGAAGTCTGATATTTAGTGTTTAATGAGTTGATATTTTGTTGGCAAGCTTTACACGAATCTGTATATCAGGAAAAGAAAGAATTGACCATTTAATTAAAATATTGATCTTATTTTTATAACTTACTCTGTTAAATCATGAACTTACCCAGGTCGGGCGGTTTGAACAAGATGAAGATGGAACTGGACCTGGGCACAGGCAATGGACGTGGTTCTGCTGAGAGCCGAAGATGGCAGTGAACATATACTCCACATCAGTCACCAGTGATAACCTCAGTCGACATGACATGCTGGCCTGCATCAACGAGTCTCTGCAGTTGAATCTGACGAAGATCGAGCAATTGTGCTCAGGGGCTGCATATTGTCAGTTTATGGACATGTTGTTCCTTGGCTCAATTGCCTTGAAGAAAGTGAAATTCCAGGCTAAACTAGAACACGAATACATCCAGAACTTCAGCAGGTTTTAAGAGAATGGGTGTTGACAAAATAATTCCTGTGGATAAATTAGTAAAAGGAAAGTTTCAGGACAATTTTGAATTTGTTCAGTGGTTCAAGCAGTTTTTTGATGTGAACTATGATGGAAAAGACTATGACGCTGTAGCTGCCAGACAAGGTCAAGAAACTGCTGTGGCTCCCTCCCTAGTTGCTCCAACTCTGAATAAACCCAAGAAACCTCTTCTCTCTAGCGGTGCAGACCTATTTCAACATAGAGAACTACTGCAACTCCTACGGCTGGTCCAGGGGTGGTACGAAAGTATCCCGGTGTGGGCTATGGCGATGACGAAGCAGCTGAATTGATGGCAGCAGGTCAACGTATTGAAACTTACTGTTGAAGACTTGGAGAAAGAGAATTTCTACTTTGGAAAGCTAAGGAACATTAAATTGATTTGCCAAGAGAATGAAGGGAAAATGACCCTGTTTTGCAGAGGATTACGGACATTCTGTATGCTACAGACGAAGGTTTTGTGATACCTGATGAAGGGAGCCCCCAGGAAGAAGAGTATTAATAGCGTGGCCAGCAGAGCAACATCCGAATTCTTCACTGCAAATCATGTGCTTAACTGTAAAATAACTCCCCTTTATTTTCCTTAGAGGACTCACTGGTTTCTTTTTATAAGCAAAAAATACCTCTTCTTAAAAGTGCACTTTGCAGAAGTTTCACTCCTTTTCCAATAAGCTTTAGCTAGGGGCTTTTACCTTATAACAGAGCAGTATTAACATCTAGTTGGTTCGCTGGGGAACAAAGAGGCTGACCGTGGGGCTCTCACCATGTGGATGCTGGAAACACTGATTGCTGGAGAAGGTGTTTTTATGTAATATGGTGAACGGGGGACCTCAGTAAAGAAATGTAAAGACTGAATTGAATTTTAAGCTAATGTGAAATCTTGGCAGAGAACATTTTTTTAAAAGATTTATTTTATTTACTTGAAAGACAGAGTTACAGAGAGGTAGAGACAGAGAGAAAGGTCTTCCATCTGATGGTTCACTCCCCAGATGGCCGCAATGGCCGGAGCTGTGCCCATCTGAAGCCAGGAGCCAGGAACTTATTCCAGGTCTCTCAAGCAGGTGCAGGAGCCCAAGGACTTGGGCCATCTTCTACTGCTTTCCCAGGCCATAGCAGAGGGCTGGGTCGGAAGTGGAGCAGCCGGGACTAGAACCGGCGCCCATATGGGATGCTGGTGCTTCAGGACATGGCTTTAACCCACTATGCCACAGCGCCAGCCCTGGCAGAGAACATTTTAATAAATAAATGCCTTAAGAGTGAAAAAAAAAATCATGAACTTATCCAACAATAGTAAATAGAGCCCTCTATTAAAATCATGTTTCTATGGCCGGCGCCGCGGCTCACTTGGCTCATCCTCCACCTGCGGCGCCGGCACCCCGGGTTCTAGTCCCGGTCGGGGCACCGATCCTGTCCCGGTTGCCCCTCTTCCAGGCCAGCTCTCTGCTGTGGCCAGGGAGTGCAGTGGAGGATGGCCCCAGTGCTTGGGCCCTGCACCCCATGGGAGACCAGGAGAAGCACCTGGCTCCTGCCATCAGAACAGCGCGGTGCGCCGGCCGCAGCGCGCTACCGCGGCGGCCATTGGAGGGTGAACCAACGGCAAAAAGGAAGACCTTTCTCTCTGTCTCTCTCTCTCACTATCCACTCTGCCTGTCAAAAAAAAAAAAAATCATGTTTCTAAACATGTAAGCTATGTGTGCTTTGATATATAACCCCATCTCTGTTCAGTCATCTTTCTGTTGTAAAATGAAAATAATAATTCCTGCCCATCTTGCAGGTTTACTATGTCAATTTTTGTAGTATTAGTGCTATGCAAATACATGTATTAACAGTATTATCTGCCAATAAACATATCAGTATATATAGTGAAACATTCCATGGATAATCTCTATGTCCTAAGATTTATTTCACATTATATCTCTACTGAACTGCACATGTTTGGACAAAACAGAAACTTAATTAACATATATTTAAGTATCTACATTTCATATAAGATCATTAAGATATCAACTGGAAAGTTCAGGAAGTTTTTGCTTCATGGTTAGAATTAATTATTTTTTCTAATTATTGAAGACTTGTATTTTATATTTTTGCCAGGAGCAAGTAACTCGCAGTGATAGTGTCAGACAAGTTCCTCCCCACATAAATTCCAAACCTGTAAGATAGAGTTTATAACTGGCAGATTTAAGGGATCTAGGAGATGCTAATTTTGGGGGTTTTTTAAATTTTTTTTTTTTGTAGAACTACAAATTCTAAGCTATTGTTGTTGACACATAAATACAAATAAATATCAACCAGAATACTGGATACACTGATAGCACATTTGCCCTAAATTAGAAGCACCTGTGTCATTTTCCCCATCATGTGAGTTGTGAACTGCTCCAAGCTCAAGCATGCATGACAGCTGCTTTGAAAGAGCAGGCTACTGCAGCTGTGATCATCATGACAGCAGTGGAAATAGGACTACACATCAAGCAAGAATCACCTCACTATGTCACACTTCTCCCTCCTCTGAATATTCACCTTTGTCTTGTTTTTTATATTCATAACTCAATTCTCTATGGAGGAAACTATAAATTAGATTCCTGAAAAACAGACATGTTCTTTCATTTCACAAAGATTTACTGAGTTTTTAATATGGAACAAAAAGGCAAAATGAGAAGACTGGTAATAAAAGCAGGATAAAAGACTCACTGTATGCTCAACAAAACACAACTATATCTTGTGTCCTAAAGGACTGTTTTGTCTGTTTTCTGTTGCTAATAACACAATATCACAGGCTGAGTAAGTCCTAAGGAAAGAGGTATATTTTGGATCAAAGTTATGGAAGTCCAAGATCAAAAAGTTGCATCTGGTGATGTCGTTTTTTCTGGTAGAGTCTCAAAGAGGTACAAGTCATTACATGACTAGAGACAGGGAGTATAAGTGTGTTTACATGTCTCTTCTGATCTCTCTCCCTCTTCTCATAAAGCCACAAGGATTTATTCATACTCTACTATAATGATCTTGTCTAATCCTGACCATTTCCCAGAGACCTCATTGCAACACATCACAGTTGAATTAAATTTCTACCCTAATGATACCCCACAAGGGGACTAAATTGTAACATATGGATAATACACTTAAACTATACCAGAATAGCAGACTGAAGCAAAAAGTAAAACCAACTAATTGCACAAGACAAAGAGGATAGCAAAGACTTTTCAAAGAATGTGGCATGTGATCAATCATTGGAGAAGAGTGTACCAAGTTGATGAAATCAGACATTTTTAAAAACAAATTTTAAAAACAAATTTTGGCCGGCACTGCGGCTCACTTGGCTAATCTTCCATCTGCGGCATTTGCACCCCGGGTTCTAGTCCTGATCGGGGCGCCAGATTCTGTCCCGGTTGCTCCTCTTCCAGTCCAGCTCTCTGCTGTGGCTCGGGAAAGCAGTGGAGGATGGCCCAAGTGCTTTGGCCCTGCTCCCACATGGGAGACCAGGAGGAAGCACCTGGCTCCTGGCTTTGAATTGGTGCAGTGCTCCAGCCGTAGCGGCCATTTGGGGGGTGAACTAATGGAAATGGAAGACCTTTCTCTCTGTCTCTCTCTCACTGTCTAACTCTACCTGTCAAAAAGAAAAAAAAAAAAAAAACAAATTTTAAAAACAAATTTATTTGTTTATCTAACTAATATAGATTTCAGAGAGAGTGCAATCTAAAGGAAAAGTCAGGGAGAAAACTACAGTGGAAACTCCACTCAAGTTAGAGGGATGCTGTGGATCTACGTGGAGTATGTGGATGCACAGCATGAACATGAACACAACACAGGACCCCAGTAGCCAAGAGCCTTAGCACCAGCTTTAGAGAGTGAGGTAAGACCAGACTGCAGCATCCCATACTACTGGCAATAAAGCTGTAGGAAGAACCTGGTGTAAGTCTAGCTTGGAGGCCTGTGGGGGACAGTGTACCTGCCAGCCTAGAGGGGGAAAAAGGGGACAGATTCCAGCCACCGGAACCAAAGACCTGTATCTAGCGGAGAGAGCTCAGGTCTGCGCCAGCAACTAGCTGAGAGGAGATGCCTGAATCTGGCTGGGAGAATTGACAGGTGGCTGGACGCTCGTGACTGGAAGCCTTGTGTGCTGGGATAGACTGTAAAAACTATGTGGCTGTGTGGGAGGGAGCAGGGTGTGGTTGGTTCTCTGGGCAGTCACTGTGGGCAGCTCCACATGCTTGGGGCTCACTGATTGCCTGGGAGGATCATTGCTGCAGGACCAGTGCTCACACTGAGGACTGCACAGATCATTTGTGTGGCTACAGATGAATACTGCAACCACTGAGGCTAGCACCGAGGCATTGGTTACCTTAGAGGAGAGGAGGTGAACTTGAGACTACTTCAACAGAGCTGAACAAACCCTCCCCTCTAAAAAAAAAAGGGGGGGGGAGACTTACCATGCCCAATTTAGGTGTTACCTTGGACACTCCCCTCACATTGGAGCACCAAACTGAGCTCCCTGGCCACACGCAGAACATGCCTCTGGGTATTCACTGAAAGAGAAAAAACTTCACTAAACCACAGAAGCACAGTCTAAAGATAAAAGCCATTAGAAGGAAAAAAAATATCCCAACAAGAATCTCTACAAATGTCTAAAAATAAACACAGAAATTCAAATAACAAGAATAAGGAAGACAGCGCAGTGCTCCCAAAGGAATACAACAATACCTCAATACTAAAATGTGAAGATGAAGAGATTAA
Source organism: Lepus europaeus (assembly GCF_033115175.1). Classification (NCBI taxonomy): domain Eukaryota; kingdom Metazoa; phylum Chordata; class Mammalia; order Lagomorpha; family Leporidae; genus Lepus; species Lepus europaeus. Next base: position 121,591,808 of record NC_084829.1, on the reverse strand, counting down.
AGAAATGTCAGAAATGGAATTTAAGGAAGTGATTGTAGGAATACCTAGAAGTAATCAGAAGCAATTTTATGGATTAAAGAAATCCATATATGACATGAATGAGATTTTCAAAAGAAATCAAAATGAAATACTAGAAATGAAGAATTCAATGGATCAAATAAAAAATGTGGTGGAAAGCCTTAACAACAGACTCAGTGAGGCAGAAGAAAGAATAGCAGAGTTAGAAGATGAATCTCTGGAAACTTTACAGTCAGACCAAAAAGAAAAAAATAGAAAAAGAAGAAAAACTTTAAAAATTAAAAAGTGTTGACGAATTATGGGATACTATTAAACAACCCAATATATGGGTCTTAGGAGTTCCTGAAGGTGTGGAAAGAGAGAATGGAATTGATGTCCTTTTAGTGAAATAATTACAGAAAATTTTCCCATTTGAAGAAATAAAGGGAAACCCAAGTACAGGAAGCACACAGAACTCCTAACAGACATGACAAGAAAAGATATTCACCACCACACATTGTAGTCAAACATTCCACAGTGAAACATAAAGATTCTAAAATGTGCACAAGAGAAACACTAGATTACTTTCAGAGGATCGCAAATTAGACTCACAGCTGACTTCTCATCAGAAACCCTATAGGCTAGAATGGTAAGATATATTACAAGTCTTAAGAGAAAAAAACTGAATCCAGAATACTGTACCTTGGAAGCTCTCATTTATAAATGAAGATGAAATAAAGACCTTCTATAACAAACAGAAATTGAAAGAATTTATTACCACTCATCCAGCATTACAAAAGATGCTTAAGGATGTTCTAAACACAACAACAGAGAAAGATAGTCATCACTATGAAAGAATGTGAAGGCAGAAAATCTCCCAGTAAAGGCACAAAATAAATCTGAAATAAACAATAGAAATATTTATGGGAAAATTGTAGGGCCAAGTTGTTACTTATCTATAGTCACATTGAATGGAAATGTCCTCAACTCTCCAATTAAAAGATATAGACTGGCTGAATGGATTAAAAACAAGACGCATCTAATTGTTGCCTACAAGAAACATACCTCACCAACAATGATACATGCAGACAGAAAGTGAAACAGTGGAAAAATATATTCCATGCTTTCAGAAACCAAAAAGGAGATGGTATAGCCATGATAATATCAGAGCAAGTAGATTTTAACACAAAAACTGTTGAAAGAGACAAAGAAGGCCACTATGTAATGATTAAAAGATCAGTTCAACAGGAAGATGTGACTAAAATAAAGTTTTGCACCCATTTACAGGGCACATGACTATTTAAAAGAAATGTTAATGTATCTAGAGGAAAACATAGATAGATTGCAATACAATAGTAATGAGAATATTCAATATGCCACTATCAGCAATGTACAAACCAACCAGACAGAAAATCAGCAAAGAAATAACAGAGCTAATCGACACTATAGACCAAATGGATGTAGTGGATATCTACTGAACTTTTTATCTTACAGTTCCAGAATACACATTCTTCTCACCAGTGCATGAAAATTTCTCTAGGGTAGACCATAAGCTAGGCCATAAAGCAAGTCTCATCAAGTTAAAAAAATATATAATTATAACATGCATCTTCTCAGATCACAATGAAATGAAGCTGGAAGTCAACATCACAAGAATCTCTAGAACATATACAAACACATGGAGACTGAAAAACATGCCTGAAGGGCTGATTCTGAGGTCAGAGTGCTATTTAGGGCATTTGTCATTCTATGAGTCTGCTGTGTGGCCTGCTGGAATGTCTTTATTTAATCTTCATTTATAAATAAGAGATTCACTTGCTTGGTACAGTATTCTGGCTGTTTTTCCTTTTAGGACTTGGACTATATCTCTCCATTCTCTCCTAGCCTGTTAGGTTTTCTGATGAGAAATTAGCTGTCAATCTTATTAGAGATCCTTTGAAGGTAATCCAGCATTTCTCTTTTGCACATTTTGGGATCTTTTCCTTACGTTTTACTTTTAAAAGTTTGACTACAATGTGTCATATTGAAGATCTTTTCTGATCATTTCTATCAGGGAGTCCATGTACTTCTTGTACTTAGATACCCATATTTTTCTTCCAAATTAGAGAAATTTTCTGCTATTATTGAACTAAGTCTTCTAAGATATTTTATACTTCTATACCTCCAGAACTCCTAAGAAACATACTTGTTTTGATGGTATCCCATAAACCTCAAATAATGCTTTTGGTTTTTCTTATTTCTCTTTTTTCTTTTTTGTCTGACTGCAAAATTTCCAGAGATTTGTCTTCTAACTCAAATATTCACTCTTATGCCTCACTGAGTCTGTCATTAAGGCTCTCCGCTATATTTCTGGACACACTGAATTCTTCATTACTAATATTTAAGTTTGATTTTTCTTCAATATCTCTATCTCATGGTAGAATTTCTTATCCATGTCATGCATGGATTTCTTTAACTCATGTATTTTCTCCCTTGTGTTTTTGAATAATCTTATGAACATTCTTTTTAATTCCTTTTCAGGCATTTCATCAGTCTCTTCATCTTTATATTATAATATTTAAGTGTTCTGTTCCTTTTGGGGAGTCATATCATCTTCCCCGTTCATATTTCTTGTATTCCTACTTTTACTTCCCTCCACATCTGTGGAAACACTTGATTTTATCCACTGAGGGCTTTGTTCTTTGAAATATGCCTCTATGGCTTAGTGGAATGCCTGCTCCTTCAGCAAACATCCAGTGGTTTGTGCTGGGTAGGGCCAGACAGCTCTGGCCAGTGCTTGAGGGTAGAACAAGAGTCCACAGAGACACCAAAGATAGGCATGGTATATCTCCTCTGTCATCAGCATAAGGGAGTGTATGGTTGTGCTGGCTTATGTGTTCACAGTGCTAGCCCCCTGCCAAGGTGAGCCAACTGCCCAAAGTGAGCACACAGTGCATGAGCACCCCCCGCCAACCTAGGCACCAGAACCACACAAAAGGTCTCTCTGCTACTTAGTACTAGTTAGTGGAAAGTCCTGCACAGTGATCTTCCACAGCACTCAGGGAATTCTGAGATTCTGGAGCCAGACCCAATGATTGCCCAAAGACACAGCAACACCCCCATGCCCTATCGCAAAATCACAGGATTCCCACAGTCATAGGGGATCAACTCTCTGCACTATGAGCCTCTCCAGCCCTGAAGAGAGCCACTCCATTCCTGGAGCCAGCCACCAACCCAGCAGAGGTCAGTTGGTACTCCATTATGACAAGCTGAGACCAGCAGAAATTTGGCATTTCTAGAGTTAGGAAATTCATACACACAAGGCTCAGAACATCAATTTTCTTTCTAGATTCTAAACACAAGTAATTTAGCCCTCTAAGGATGGTTTTTAAAATGAGTGGTGAGAGATGGAGAGCAGAGTTCAGGGCATTTAGGGTACCCTAAAGATGTTATTTAAGGAAGATAAGTGGATAGATGGTCAGGGGCACATAAGAAGAACACGGCTCTCATCCTGGACTGACAGCAATCTCTCATGGATTTTAAATAACAGAATCAGTCAGAGACAAATCAGAGTAATCTGAATAAGAAGAGATGGATAGAAAGCATTACATACTAACTGTAGCAAGGGATTGGGCCTAGCTAGAGAGAAGCAAAACACAATAAAATATGTGGTTATGGCAGGTACAAGTAGTATCCACGTCCCTTCAAATGAAAAAAGAATCCAAGGATCAAACTACTTCCATTCACTCTTCAGTTGCCCTGTTCCATAGGCTGAGACACAGATCTTGTTGGAAATGCAATGGAAGTGGCTCACTGGATTCAGGAAGTGAGTAATGTGCTCCAATGCTACACCGTGGAACTTACTGGAGAGGTGCCCTCTAGGACGCCAGGGTAAATTGTTCCTAGGGAGATGGCTTACTGAAGGTACACTAATGAAACTGCCAGAAGGGAAATATGCTAAAGAAGTTGCTGCCTCCTGGGTTTTGCCCCTGGCATGAACAACAAAGCCACATCTTGCTGCAGGAGCCACTGTAACTGAGAATCAAAGCTTTTCCTCTTGCAGCATCTCTCCAACACCCCCTAGTGACAAAACCTAGCATTGGACCAGCTCCAATTGGTCCATCTCCGTTTTCACAGAGTAGGTAAAAAGGGTGAATTTAGAGCTGAACGGCAGCAGTAGAGTGAGGAGAGAACCAAGAGAACCTTCAAGAATAGAAAAAAGGCTTAGGAACTGGTTCTGCCTCTAGAATTGGCAGGGAAGGCAGAGGCAGAACAAGAAGACTGGTGGGAAGTTCAAGACAGTAAGATCTAAAGGTTCTTTCCATCCCTCTCTATGGCTGGAGAACTGTTCTCCTTCAAGCCAACAGAAATAGTGGAGTCTTACCCTTTGAAGAGGAAACAGGTTTTGAACTGTAAAATGCCAGGCACAGCATAAAAACTGAGTGAATAAGTGAACATAGACATGTTGAATGCCAATAACTGAGTGTTGAGAGCCCTGTGTTTTTCTTTAATGGCTTCCAGAATGCTGGCTTAATGTAGACAACCTTTGGGTTTTTCATGCTTACATTGAGGAGAAATTTCAGAACCATATACCCAAAGTATTTTCAGAATCGAGAGAAATAAGGGATCTTTCAGGAATTATTTCACTTATTCAAAAGAACATTGCCACGTGGTTTAAAAGTTTTAAGGTTTCTCACATTTATTGAAAGAATAGGCAGGTTTCTTTGCACTTGAAATTTCTTAGCATTCTCTCATTTAAGCTAATCTGATTATAGACAAATTGTTAGGATGATTTTCTTAAAATTAGTATTAAAGATAGTATTTTATAGAATGTATACCTAACCTGATTATCAATTGTATCTGATATTTAAAGTAGAAGTATTTTACATATTTTTTATTAGTAAAGCAATGCTTTACTTAATTATAAATTCTTCCACAAGAAAATTTAAAGGTGATAAAAAGAAAAATGGCAGCTCAAAATATGGAAATGGCAGTTCAAAATATTAGGGCATCCTATTCACAGACCCACTGACTTTTTAAAAGTGCCAGGTATAACACTAGAGCTTTATAGATATTAGTTTGTTAGTCCTCAGATTAAAAACACGACTGATTTCACAATACATATACTGAAGAAGAAGAAAAGAAGACAGGTTAGTTACAAAACTTTCTGAAAGTGGCACCACTAATGAGAGGTAGGGCTAGGAGTTAAACTTAGAGATTCCAATTCTCAATCCTATGTGCTTAACATCTCACCTTTCTTTTTGCTTCTCTCATAACCAATATAGCTATCTTGAAAAGAACCAACAGATGCAAGTAGAACTGAGTCAAAAAGGGGGAAGGAGGCATGATGATAGAAAATTTGTTGATTTTTTTTTTTTTACCTGTGGTTGAAATCCTGGTTCTGCTATCATTAGATATATGAACAGGAGTAAATAACATGAGATCATGTTATCAACATTTGATAGGTCTCATTTTAGTAATGAAAACAACAATGATCAAAACAACATATCACTGGGGTGGTGCTGGGCATGGTGGGTAAAGCCGCTGCCTGCAGTGCCAGCACAGGTTCCAGTCCCGGCTGCTCCACTTCTCATCCAGCTCTCTGCTATGGCCCGAGAAAGCAGTAGAAGAAGGAGTACAAATTCTAGGGCCCCTTCACCCATGTGGAAAAACCCAGAGGAAGCTCCTGGCTCCTGCTTCAGATTAGCACAGCTCTGGCCATTGTGGTCAATTGGAGAGTGAACCAGCAGATGGGAGACTTCTCTCTCTCTGCCTCTCCTTCTGTGTGTAACTCTGATTATCAAATAAATAATCTTTATTTTTTAAATTTTTTAGAAAACTTTTATTTAATAAATATAAATTTTAAAAGTACAACTTTTGGATTATAGCAGTTTTTCCCCCATAACCACCCTCCCACCCACAAACAATATCATCTCCTACTCCCTCTCCCATCCCATTCTTCATTAAGATTAATTTTTAATTATTTTTATTTACAGAATATCAACTTAGTGTATACTAAGTAAAGACTTCAACAGCTTGCACCCACACAAACACACAAAGTATAAAGTACTGTTTGAAGACTAGTTTTACCATTAAATCACATAGTACAACACATTAAGGACTACATGGGGATTAAGTGCACAGTAACTCCAATTGTTGATTTAACAATTGACACACCTATTTATGAGGTCAGTAATCACCTGAGGCTCTCTCTTGTCATGAGAAGCCAAGGCTATGGAAGCCTCTTGATTTCACAAACTCCGACCTTTTTTAGACAAGGCCATGGTCAAAGTGAAAGTTCTCTCCTCCCTTCAGAGGAAGGTACCTCCTTTTTTGATGGCCCATTCTTTCTACTGTTCCACTGTGAGTTCACTCACAGAGATCTTTCATTTAGGGTTTGTTTGTTTTTTTTTGTTTTTTTTTGTTTTTTTTTGTTTTTTTTTTTTGCCACAGTATCTTGGCTTTCCATGCCTGAGAAACTCTCATGGGCCTTTCAGCCAGATCTGAATGCTTTAAGGGCTGATTCTGAGACCAGAGTGCTGTTTAGGGCATTTGCCATTCTACAGTTTTCTGTGTATCCAGCTTCCCATGTTGGATTGTTCTCTCCTTTTTAATTCTATCGGTTATTATTAGCAGACACTGGTCTTATTTATGTGATCCCTTTGATACTTAATCCTATCTTTATGATCAATTATGAACTTAAACTGACCACTTTAACTAGTAAGATGGCTTTGGTACCTGCCAACTTAATGGGATTTGGAGTCCCATGGCATGTTTCTAGCTTTGCCATTGGGGTAAGTCCAAGTGAGCATGTGCCAAACTGTACATCTCCTCCTTCTCTTATTCCCACTCTTATTTTTAACAGGGATCAATTTTAAGTTGAATTTAAACACCTAAGAATAATTGTGTGTTAATTAAAGAGTTCAGCCAATGGTATTAAGTAGAACAACAAAATACTAAAAAGAATAAAATAGCAAGCTGTTCCTCGACAGTCAGGACAAGGGCTGATCAAGTCATTGTTTCTCATAGTGTCAGTTTCACTTCTGCAGGTTTTCTTTTAGGTGCTCAGTCAGTTGTCACAGATCAGGGATAACATATGATATCTGTCCCTTTGGGACTGGCTTATTTCACTCAGGATGATGTTTTCCAGATTCCTCCATGTTGTTGCAAATGACTGGATTTCATTTCAAATAAATAATCTTTAAAAAATAAAAAAATCACATTTTCCAAACAAAGAACTAGTAAAGAACAAAAATAATTATTGAGTGAAGAGTGATTATATAAAATAAATCATAATTGAACACTTGGTTGGGAAGAAAGCAAAAGGGAGTAGCCAGTGATTTACAAAAAATGCTTAAAAATTTGGATTTTACAGGAATCACTGTGTACTTTCTCCCCATGTAGGATCTCTGTCCTTAATGTGTTGTACTATGTGAATCAATGGTATAACTAGTAATCAAACAGTACTTTACACTTTGTGTTTCTGTCTGAGTGCAAACTGTTGAAATCTTAATATAAATTAAATTGATCTTCTGCATATAAAGATAATTGAAAATGAATCTTGATGTGAATGGGATGGGAGAAGGAGTGGGAGATGGGAGGGTTGAGGGTGGGAGGGAAGTTATGGCGGGGGGGGAGCCACTGTAATCCAAAAGCTGTACTTTGGAAATTTATATTTATTAAATTACAGTTTTAAAAAAATTGGATTTTAAATTGTATAGCCATATTCAAAACAACTCAACTCAGAGTTAGTACTTACTCTGATGAATGATCCAGTGACCCAGATTATAAACTTTCTGAAGACAGACAGTGTTTAACTAACAATTCATTTTACAAAGACCAATCTTATCATGCAGACATAATTAGATGGAATAAAATAAATCTCCACAACAAACAAAAAAGTACTAAATTATTCATTGTGAAAAATCAAATAAAGAGATTGAGGCTCTGACATTTAGTGGGGAAAAGAAGAGAACTGGTTGGGGATAGTCCATAAGTTCCCCCTGATATTAAAGATGTATCTGCTTTCACTAAGAGCTGAGTTGACTGTTATGAATGCATTATGGAGTCTGGCACTGTGGCATAGCGGTTAAAGCTGCCACCCTACAGTGCGGGATCCCATATGGGCACTGGTTCCAGTCTCGACTGCTCCACTTCAATTCCAGCTCTCTGTATGGCCTGGGAAAGCAGTACAAGATGGCCTACGTCCTTGAGCTCCTGCATCCGTGTGGAAGACCAGGAGGAAGCTCCTGGCTCTTGGCTTCAGATCAGCACAGCTCTGGTCATTGGGGCCATCTGGGGAGTGAACTAGCGGATGGAAGAACTCTCTCTCTGCCTCTCTGTAACTCTGCCTTCAAATAAATTAATAATTATTTTAAAAATAAATGAAAATAAAAAATAAAATAAAAATGAATGCATTACAGCAATTATAAAATGTCTGCAGTAATATTATGTGTGTTGAAGGAAGAGGCAATCACTAATCTGGAAAACATATGACTGAATGTTCACTGGAACCCTTTCTGTGGTCTTCTTTTCTACAAAGCATAAATATGTAAAAATAATGCTGGTCTTTTAAATTATATGTTCTACTTTCTGAATTACTTCATTTTTTAAAAGGATTTTATTTATTTATTTGAGAGGTAGAGTTACAGACAGTGAGAGGGAGAGACAGAAAGGTCTTCTATCCCCTGGTTCACTCCCCAAATGTCTACGATGGCTGGAGCTGGACCAATCTGAAGCCAGGAGCTTCTTTTGGGTCTCCGATATGGGTGCAGGGGCCCAAGCACTAGGGCCATCCTTTACTGCTTTCCCAGGCCATAACAGAGAGCTGGATCGGAAGAGGAGCAACCAGAACACTAAATTAGTGCCCACATGGGATGCCAGCGCTGCAGGTGGAGGATTAACCTACTAAGCCACTGAGCCAGCCTCCAAATTACTTGATTTTAAAGTGAGAATTTCTGTTGGTGTTCAAGCGAGGTTTCTGCAGGGACTAGCAGTAAGAGTTCATGCAGCAGTATTTTTAAAAATTGTGGAAAATAAACTTAAAAGATGAGTTTACTTTGGTGAAATATATTTTGAAATCCACGTGAAACTTTTCTTATAACATACATTTTTCATGAGTTTTTTGAAAACCCCTCATATGTGTGGATATTAATGTATTTTTGCACCAAAATAGATTTAACTTTTGCTTCCATTTTCCACTTAACTTAAAGAAGTGTCTGCATGTATGTAAATTTCACCACAACCTGAGCATAGATTATCAGTGAATATTATTGTACTTGCTTTTGTTGTTAAAAAAATTTGATTCATTTAAAAGAAATAATTAGATCACAGGTGAAATTCATATACATTGGCAGATGGGGCACAGAGGAACAGGGAACAAAGGCAGAGTTACAGGGAGAGAGAGGGAGAGGTAGAGAGAGAGAGAGAGAGAGAGAGGTCTTCCATCTGCTGGTTCACTATCTAAATGGCTGCAATGGCCAGAGCTGGGAAGATCTGAAGCCAGGAGCCTGGAGCTTCTTCTGGAATTCCCATGTGGGTGCAGGGGCCCAAGCACTTGGGCCATCTTACACTGCTTCCCTAGGCACATCAGCAGGGAGTTGGATCAGAAGTGGAGCAGCCAGGACTCATGCCGGGACTGTAGGCAATGGCTTTACCCACTATGCCACAGCAGTAGCTTCTGTTTTTTAATTTTCAAAGTAATAATCATGTCATGATGAACTAAATATTTTAAGAAAGACAAACATACAAAATATAGCAAAAACTGTTCATTGAAAAGAACAAAAAAACAAATTATTTCCATTTCAAAGGTTATTTGAGGAGAAAGTAAAGTTTATACCCAATTTGGCAGATACTATAAGAAAAATAGGGGACCAGTGCTGTGGAATGGTGGGTAAAGCTGTTGCCTGCAGTGTCAGCTTTCAATATGGGCACCAGTTCGAGTACCAGCTGCTCCACTTCCAATCCAACTCCCTGCTAATGTCCCTGGACAGGCAGTGTAGAATGGTCCAGGTGTTTGGGCTTTTGCAACTCATGAGGGAGACCCAGAGGAAGTCCTGGCTCCTGGCTTCAGTCTGACCCAGCCCTGGCCATTACAGCCATTTTGGTAGCAAATCAAAGGATGGAAGATCTCTTTCTCTTTTTGTCTCTCCCTCTCTCTCTTTAACTCTACCTTTTGAATAAAATAAAAATAAAACTTAAAAGAAAAACAGAAAAATTATATTTTAACACAGACTATATTTGTTCATATAATTAATGTGCTAACAGTTATGCCTCATACACTTAATTTTTCACTGCTCCAGTTCTTAAAAAAAGAAAAAATCATGGTAATTAAATGCAATAGGTGCATTTAATGGATGTCCGATATCCACTAAGCCCTCCTCCCTTTCTACAGATGTGACAAAGACCTTGCCAGCACCTCTCTTGTGCTTTTTCCCTCTGCTTCATTGTTTTGACATCCAGTTCTCCCATTGCACTCTAGCTTCAGTTCTCAGAGGAGTCCTGAGAGTCCCCAGCTGAAGCAGCAACCTGTTGTCTCGTTTTATTCCATTAAATCTGCCCTTTCACTATTAGTCCCTCTCTCTGGCAAACTCTAAAAGCTTAAAATACTGTATTAAAACTGGAAATATCAAGAGGCCAGTATTTTGGCATAGCGGATTGAACTACCACCTGAAACATGCCAGCATCCCATTTAGGTGCTGGTTCATGTCCTGGCTGCTCTACTTCCAGCCCAGCTCCCTGCTAATACACCTGGGAAAGCAGTGGAAGACAGTCCGAGGTTTGTGCCCCCACCACCCACGTGGGAGACCTGGATGAAGCTCCTTGGCACTTGACTTTGGTCTGGTCCACTTCCTGCCATTGTGACCATATAAGGAACAGACCAGCGATGGAAGGTATCTCTCTCTCCGCCCCTCTCTCTGTAGCCCTGCCTTTCAAATAAAATACATAAATCATAAAAATGAAAACTAGAACATCTTTTCATTTTCTTCCATACTCTTTTGGATTGCCTTTTGGCCTGGAGGTCAAATCTAGGTCACTGCTTGCTTTAGTACAGTCAACAAGCTAAGAATAGCTTTCATATATTTTTAAATTTTTTTTTATTTGAAAAGCATAGAGACATAGAGGGAGAGAGTGAGGGAGAGATATCTCCTACCAGTGGCTCACTCCTCAAATGCCCACAAGAACCAGGCTCAGCTGTGCTGAAGCTGGTAGCTCAGAGCTCAGTCTGGGTCTCTCAAGTGGGTTATAGAGATCAAAGTACTTGAGCCATAACCTGCTGCCTCCCAGAGGGTGCATTAGCAGGATGGTGGAATCCAACTTGAGATGCACGTGTCCCATGCAGAGTCTTCACCAAATGTCCATTCTCTGGCTTTTATAATTTTTAATATTTGGGAAAATAAACTCAAAAAATACTTAATGGCATGTGGGAACTGTATACAATTCTAATAGCAGTATCCACAAGTGGACTTTTACTGGGACACAGTCACATTCTTTTCTTTGTTTTTGCACAATGACAAGAGTCAAGTATTTGCAAAAGAGACTATGTGTCCAGAGTCTAAAACATTTATTTTCTGACCTTTATAGAAAAAGTTTTTAAACTCCTCATTTACAAAGCAAAGAAAATATTCTATTCTTTTTTTTTAAAGATTTTATTTATTTATTTGAGAGGTAGAGTCACAGGAAGTGAGAGGGAGAGACAGAGAGAAAGGTCTTTCTTCTGTTGGTTCAATCCCCAATGGCCACAACAGTCGGAGCTGCGCCGATCCAAAACCAGGAGCCAGGTGCTTCTTCCAGGTGTCCCATGTGGGTGCAGGGGTCCAAGGTCTTGGGCCATCTTCTACTGCTTTCCCAGGTCATAGCAGAGAGATGGATTGGAAGAGGAACAGCTGGGACAAGAACTAGTGCCCATATGGGATACCGGTGCCACAGGTGGAGGATTAACCTACTGCGCCATGGTGCCAGCCCCTATTCTATCCTTTTTAAAATCCCTATTACTTAGTGCACATTAAGTGTTTAGTGAAGAACTGTGTAATATTTAAAATTTAGTAGAAATGTTACAATTAAGAGAGAAACATATTTTTAGAATCATTTTAACAGAAGTCAGAATAATAGTTTTCTAGGGGGCTGAATAATACCTGTGAATTAGTATAAGAGAATCTTTTGGGGTACTAGAAATATTCTATAACTTGACTTGGGTGGTGATTAAGATGAGTTCATGTGTTCACAGTAAAAATCCCAAGAGTTTTATGCTTATTTGGGTGCTTTTCTGAATGTATGTTATGAATGTAGGTTATGATTCAATAAAAATTCAACCAAAAAACCACAAACTTCTTGAATATTAGAAATATTTCTAATGATCCTTTGACCTCTAAAAATTCTGAGATTCTAAGACAAAATTGACTAAATATACATTCAGATGAACCATCCATAGCCTGAGAGGGAATAGTTCACCAACACAATTATAACCAAGTATCTACCCACTCCAGTCTTTCCATGGCACATGATTCAGATCTTTCTGGAAGAACTAAAAGACAGATCAGGCAACAGTCTCCCCTGTCCAATATTTAACTTGATTCTCTCCCCTTTCAACACTCACTGTGTCTTCTTCCTAATTCGTTCCTTGGCTGTTGCCATTCTTACTACTTGTTTAGCAGTGACCTCTTCTGTCTTATGGTAGTCATCTGTCCCACTTGATTGTAAAATGTTAGTATCACCTCAGTTTTCAGGCAACTTGGGTCCTGTTGCAAGCTAGGTCTGACTGAGAGAGGATAATATAATGACACTTGGCAGTTGGACAGGCCTTGAGCCTTCTAGCCAAAGGAGTAGTCTGGAATGCAGGAAAACTAGATGTAGAGTACAAACACAGAAGCAGGTCAGGCCGGAGTTTTGCAGCAGAGTAATCAGCACTGAGAATTCAGGTGATGTTTATAAATACTAAAAACTAAAACAACATTTTCATAATCTAAGAAGTCTATCTCAAAACACAGCAGAGTCTAGGAAATTGACGACAAGAACTCAGGCACACGACTAAGCGTTAGTCATCAGAATTATAAAAGATAAACATGTACAGGTTCATCTTGAGATCTCCTATGATGTTTTGTTAAAATAAAATCATTCACCAAAGAGGCTTGTTTGAAACCAGAAGGTGGGGAATATTTGGTCTCACCTGGAGGGTATGAGGAGCAAATGCCCAGGGGAAAGGACAACTCCATGTGCATACCACAGTCCTTCAGGAAAACAAAATCAGGCTTGCTCCTCAGCTGTAAGTTATGTTTGTGCTTTTTGAGATTTATCTTTTCTATTGTAGGACATTTAATTATATCTTATTAGGTTCTGCAGGGAGTCCATGAGTTATTTTAGTTCCTTTAGCTAACACTGATACCAAATATAAGCCAGGAATCACAAAAATTCAAAAAGAGTTTGCTGAAATTTTAATTAATAAACAAGATCTCAAGTGGGCATTTTTTACTTATTTAAGTAAACAAACTATTGAGGCTTTCTTTCATATCTGGTAATTAGTAACCTATTTTACTTGTTCTTAAGTCAACTTCTCAAGAGTACCTATTAAGAAATACTTTGCTCATCAATTTTTTGTATTGTATTTGAAAGACCTTGCCTTTTTATCAAGTATTATTTAACTCCAAATTTATCTTATTTAGACCAACTTGACCTCCCATGAATAAAAATGCCATTATTCCTGGAACAAATGCTTCAAAACCAGAGGTCTGTCATGAAATAACAGTTTTGACAATTGAACACTATTTAACATTGTGGATAAGGGTTAAATTTTTGATCAACTTGTTAACCTCTACTTCAATATTCTGCTTGTCCTCCATCAAGAAACTAAATTTATAAAAAACTGTGCTAACACTAACTACAATATTAAAATGATTTTACTGTCATCTATATAAACATACCATGAGAGAAAGAATTGTGTCAAAACTGTACCATTCACCCTTGCAGAGACCTCAGTTACAGAAATGAAGAATAAGTGTGATACAAAGTCTGAATTTAGAGACTACTCTCTAAAGCAGTGTTTCTGAGCTTGGTGTCTACTGAAAGCAGATTAGTCAAGACACTGAACTACTTTCTTTTATTTCAGTAAATCAATCAATGATTTGTTTAATATTGTCTTGAGAAATTCAAATATAGGTCACTTGTAAATCTGGTGTTTCATTTTGTTGTCCTGCTGAATTTTGTTAAAGGTAGCTTGTTTTCCAAAGTGCTTTTTAAATGATTTTTCTGAACTCAGGTTCCTTGAGACCTTATCAGTGTGACTTCTTTGAAGTCTAACTTTAAAGTATGTACCTCCATAGAAGATTTTTAATATTTCAGTTATTTCTAACAGGTGGCACCTCTAACAGGAAATTTATAGTTCTGCCTGCAATGTTGCTGACCCTACTTGGCTGTCCTGTTAGAGATGCCATCTGCCTTTACCTGGCCAGCTCTCCTCTCAGGCCAGCTACATAATGGAAGTCAACAGGGTGCCTTCCCCAAGGAGTTTCACACCTCCCTGAAGATGTACCCCATGTGAAGAGACAGATAGGTCTGAGCCTCATAACTGGTCTTAAGGCCCACCAGATTATTATCAGGCCCCTTCTGTCAGTTTCTATTTGGCTTACGCAGCACCTTTCTTAGGTCCTCTAATAATGACTCTGTCCTTTGTTCTAGACCCTGTCTAGCCTACTTGGGGCCTCATTCCTTTGTAATCATAGGCTCTACTCTTACATTGATGGCTCTACTCCCCCTGTCTTATCAATAATCCTCTCTCAAGTTTGGGAATGGCCATCTCCAGGCTTTCACCTTCCAGTTCTTGTCCTCCAACTGGTATTTACCCCTCTATCTCCAGTTCCAATTTTACCATAAGAACAGCTCCTTGTTTACTGATAAACAAATTAGGTATCTGACCCTCTGAGGCCTCTTTTGTTTTATCATGAGCAAGCCAGATAGGAAAATCAGGTCTTCTGACCTCCACTCCAGTGGGCTTCTTGTCCTTGGATTAGTGTCCATAGTTATCTTTGGGAACTGTCTGGCAGCTGCCTGAACTTTTGTTTCAGAAGGAGTCCTAAGTGGCTGACTGTAGACTAGGACATTATTGGTCTAAGATATTCTTAGGGTAAATAACAAAGGAAAGAAATTGGAAATTAGCAACTCGGGAATCCCTAGAACATGTGCAAACACATGGAGATTGAACAACATGCTCCTGAATGAACAATGGGTCATAGAAGAAATTAAAAGAGAGATCAAAAATTTTCTGGAAGTAAATGAGGATAACAGCACAACATACCAAAACCTATGGGATACAACAAAAGCAGTGTTAAGAGGAAAGTTTATATCAATAGGTGCATACATCAAGAAATTGGAAAGGCACCAAACAGATGAGCTTTCAAGTCATCTCAAGGATCTAGAAAATCTGCAGCAAACCAAACCCAAACCCAGTAGGAGAAGAGAAATAATTAAAATCAAAGAAGAAATCAACAGGCTTGAATCCAAAAAAAAAAAAAATTACAAAAAATCAGCCAAACAAGGAGCTGGTTTTTTGAAAAAATAAGCAAAATTGACACCCCATTGGCCCAACTAACTAAAAAAAGAAAAGACCCAAATCAATAGGATCAGAGATGAAAAAGGAAACATAACAACAGACACCACAGAAATAAAAAGAATCATCAGAAATTACTACAAGGACTTGTATGCCAGCAAACAGGGAAATCTATCAGAAATGGACAGATTCTTGGACACACACAACCTACCTAAATTGAGCCAGAAAGACATAGAAAACCTAAACAGACCCATAACTGACACAGAAATTGAAACGGTAATAAAGGCCCTCCCAACAAAGAAAAGCCCAGGGCCAGATGGATTCACTGCTGAGTTCTACCAGACAAACTATTCAAAACAATCGAAAAAGAGGGAATCCTCCCAAATTCTTTCTATGAAGCCAGCATCACCTTAATTCCTAAGCCAGAAAAAGATGCAGCATTGAAAGAGAATTACAGACTAATATCCCTGATGAACATAGATGCAAAAATACTCAATAAAATTCTGGCCAATAGAATGCAACAACACATCAGAAAGATCATCCACCCAGACCAAGTGGGATTTATCCCTGGTATGCAGGGATGGTTCAACGTTCGCAAAACAATCAACGTAATACACTACATTAACAGACTGCAGAAGAAAAACCATATGATTCTCTCAATAGACGCAGAGAAAGCATTTGATAAAATACAACACCCTTTCATGATGAAAACTCTAAGCAAACTGGGTATGGAAGGAACATTCCTCAATACAATCAAAGCAATATATGAAAAACCCACGGCCAACATCCTATTGAATGGGGAAAAGTTGGAAGCATTTCCGCTGAGATCTGCTACCAGACAGGGATGCCCACTCTCACCACTGCTATTCAACATAGTTCTGGAGGTTTTAGCCAGAGCTATTAGGCAAGAAAAAGAAATTAAAGGGATACAATTTGGGAAGGAAGAACTCAAACTATCCCTCTTTGCGGATGATATGATTCTTTATTTAGGGGACCCAAAGAACTCTACTAAGAGACTATTGCAACTCATAGAAGAGTTTGGCAAAGTAGCAGGATATAAAATCAATGCACAAAAATCAACAGCCTTTGTATACACAGGCAATGCCATGGCTGAGGAAGAACTTCTAAGAACAATCCCATTCACAATAGCTACAAAAACAATCAAATACCTTGGAATAAACTTAACCAAGGACGTTAAAGATCTGTACGATGAAAACTACAAAACCTTAAAGAAGGAAATAGAAGAGGATAGCAAAAAATGGAGAAATCTTCCATGCTCATGGATTGGAAGAATCAATATCATCAAAATGTCTATTCTCCCAAAAGCAATTTATACATTCAATGCAATACCAATCAAGATACCAAAGACCTTCTTCTCAGATCTGGAAAAAATGATGCTGAAATTCATATGGAGACACAGAAGACCTCGAATAGCCAAAGCAATCTTTTTTTTTTTTTTTTTTTTTTTTTTGACAGGCAGAGTGGACAGTGAGAGAGAGACAGAGAGAAAGGTCTTCCTTTTTGCCATTGGTTCACCCTCCAATGGCCGCCACGGTAGCGTGCTGCGGCCTGCGCACCGCGCTGATCCAATGGCAGGATCCAGGTGCTTCTCCTGGTCTCCCATGGGGTGCAGGGCCCAGGCACTTGGGCCATCCTCCACTGCACTCCCTGGCCACAGCAGAGAGCTGGCCTGGAAGAGGGGCAACCGGGACAGGATCGGTGCCCCGACAGGGACTAGAACCTGGTGTGCCGGCGCCGCAAGGCGGAGGATTAGCCTGTTAAGCCACGGCACCGGCCCCCAAAGCAATCTTGTACAACAAAAACAAAGCTGGAGGCATCACAATACCAGATTTCAGGACATACTATAGGGCAGTTGTTATCAAAACAGCATGGTACTGGTACAGAAACAGATGGATAGACCAATGGAACAGAATAGAAACACCAGAAATCAATCCAAACATCTACAGCCAACTTATATTTGATCAAGGATCCAAAACTAATCCCTGGAATAAGGACAGCCTATTCAATAAATGGTGCTGGGAAAATTGGATTTCCATGTGCGGAAGCCTGAAGCAAGACCCATACCTTTCACCTTACACAAAAATTCACTCAACATGGATTAAAGACTTAAATCTACCACCCAAAACCATCAAATTATTAGAGAACATTGGAGAAACCCTGCAAGATATAGGTACAGGCAAAGACTTCTTGGAAAAGACCCCAGGAGCACAGGCAGTCAAAACCAAAATTAACATTTGGGATTGCATCAAATTGAGAAGTTTCTATACTTCAAAAGAAACAGTCAGGAAAGTGAAGAGGCAACCGACAGAGTGGGAAAAAATATTTGCAAACTATACTACAGATAAAGGGTTGATAACCAGAATCTACAAAGAAATCAAGAAAATCCAAAACAACAGAACAAACAACCCACTTAAGAGATGGGCCAAGGACCTCAATAGACATTTTTCAAAAGAGGAAATCCAAATGGCCAACAGACACATGAAAAAATGTTCAAGATCACTAGCAATCAGAGAAATGCAAATCAAAACCACAATGAGGTTTCACCTCACCCCGGTGAGAATGGCTCACATTTAGAAATCTACCAACAATAGATGCTGGAGAGGATGTGGGGAAAAAGGGACACTAACCCACTGTTGGTGGGAATGCAAACTGGTTAAGCCACTATGGAAGTCTGTCTGGAGATTCCTCAGAAACCTGAACATAACCCTACCATACAACCCAGCCATCCCACTCCTTGGAATTTACCCAAAGGATATTAATTTGGCAAATAAAAAAGCCATCTGCACCTTAATGTTTATTGCAGCTCAATTCACAATAGCTAAGACCTGGAACCAACCCAAATGCCCATCAACAGTAGACTGGATAAAGAAATTATGGGACATGTACTCCATAGAATATTATACAGCAGTAAGGAACAATGAAACCCAGTCATTTGCAACAAGATGTAGGAATCTGGAAAACGTCATGCTGAGTGAATTAAGCCAGTCCCAAAGAGACAAATTTCATTTGTTTTCCCTGATCGGCAACAACTGAGCACCAAAGGGGAAACCTGTTAAGTGAAATGGACACTATAAGAAATAATGAACTGATCAGCTCTTGTCCTGATCCCTGTTAAATTTAAGAGTGGAAAAAGAGAGGGAGGAGATGTACAATTTGGGACATGCTCAATCAGACTTGCCCCAAATGATGGAGTTAGAAATATGCCAGGGGATTCCAATATAATCCCATCAAGGTGGCATGTACCAATGCCATCTCACTAGTCAAAGTGATCAATTCCAGTTCACAACCGATGGCTCTGATAGGTCTAAGAATCAAAGGGATCACACAAACAAGACAAGTGTCTGCTAATACTAACTGATAGAATCAAAAAGGGGGAGAAAGATCCAACATGGGAAGTGGGATACACAGCAGACTCATAGAATGGCAGATGTCCTAAACAACACTCTGGCCTCAGAATCAGCCCTTAAGGCATTCGGACCTGGCTGAAGAGCCCATGAGAGTATTGTAGGCATGGAAAGCCAAGATACCATGGAAAAGAAAAAAAAAAAAAAAGAAGACCTAAATGAAAGATCTCTGTGAGTGAGATCCCAGTGGAAAGAACGGGGCCATCAAAGAAGGAGGTACCTTTCTCTGAAGGGAGGAGAGAACTTCCACTTTGACTATGACCCTATCGGAATAAGATCGAAGTCGGTGAACTCTAAAGGCTTCCATAGCCCTGGCAACTCATGACTAGAGCCTAGGGAGATTACTGACGCCATGAACTGGAGTGTCAAATTGTTAAGTCAGCAACAGGAGTCACTGTGTGCTTACATCCCATGTGGGATCTGTCCTTAATGTGTTGTCTAATGTGAAGTGATGCTATAACTAGTACTGAAACAGTATATTTACACTTTGTGTTTCTGCGTGGGTACAAACTGATGTGATCTTTACTAAGTTTATGCAGAATTGATCTTCTGTATATAAAGATAATTGGAAATGAAAAAAAAAAAACAACCTGGTGTTAAATTGGAAATGGCATAGAAAATTAATTAATTTTAAAAAAAAATATTATGTAGGATCTCTGTCTTTAATGTGCTGTACACTCTTATTTAATGATATAACTAGTACTCCAACAGTATTTTTTTTCACTTTGTGTTGCTATATGGGGGCAAACTGTTGAAATCGTTAATATATACTAAACTGTATATAAAGATCTTCTGTATCTTCTGTATATAAAGAGAATTGAAAATGAATCATGATGTGATTGGAAGGGGAGAGGGAGCGGGAAAGGAGAGGGTTGTGGGTGGGAGGGAAGTTTTGGGAGGGGGAAGCCATTGTAACCCATAAGCTGTACTTTGGAAATTTATATTCATTAAATAAAAGTTTAATTAAAAAAAAGATATTCTTAGGGTAAATAATTATTAAAAGCAACTGTAACTAGACAAGAAACACATGGATGGTTCCAGGGTTGGTTTGCCAGCTTTCCATGTCTTCCTACTCTACCATTGGCACTGCCTGGCCCTGTAATTCTTATTTTCCTAGCCCTGCATATAGGACTGTTCATTATAAACTGTGTTACTAGATGTGTTAGAGAAAGAATTAGCACAGTGAAGTTAATGGTCCTGAAAGCAAATTATGAATACTTAAAAAGTGCTGAAGACAATAATTCAAAGGTTTGATTAGTGTCTAGAACAGGGGGAAACGTAAAATCAGAATCAAAATGGAGTGTGGCTAAAAGCTAATTGCAGACCTCTTGCTTCTGTACATATTAGCTTTGATTGCTAATGTCTAAGGGTGTATCTTGTGAGACTGTGTGGGCCCAAATTCCCAGGAACTAGGTTGACCGAAATGTGTCCTTCACTGCGATCTTACCACCATATCTTGGATCTGTTACTGGGTTTGTTATTGTTAACTGTTATCTTACAACCATATTCTGGTTTTCTTCTTTATTGTTCACTGCATACCAGGGTCTGGTTCGAAATTGTGAGCCCTAGTGGACAGAATACTATAAAAAGCTATGTAACTTGCTGTTGGGGGCCACACTCTGGTAAGGAGTGTTGGTCCCGATTGGTGGCTGGTCCCAATAAGTTACCTTACCTCTCATTTTTCTCTCATTTGCTTCTCATTTTCAATAAATTTCATGTGTGACTGTCAAAAAACATTTTAGTTATTTATTTGAAAGTTGGAGGATTTGAAATTGCTAAAATGACAGGACCTTCTGTATACCACAGACCAACACCACTTCCATATAAATTTATGGCGTAGGTTTTTCTAGGCATATGTGGCATGTGGATTATGGGCCCAAACTGGAGAGTAGGCTTGCTGCAAATTCTAAAGGGAACATGTTTTTGTTTCCTCCCCATAACCAGGGTCACAGAAGGCAAGTATTCTTATTAATTCTCTCACTTGAATAAATGTTTCACCCCTTACTATATTCCCTTGAGGATTCCTGGATTTGTCTTGTTCCATTTTCCAATCTTGAACATTAATCCAAGTGTTCCAGATGCTAATATTTTTACCATAAAGTAAATATAAAATAAAATAAAATAAAAACTTTAAACCTTCAAGAATCACCCAATGCACTGAGTGCAAATGCTGACTTAGAGATTCATAAATTCTTTTTGTTTCTGGTCTTTGAGATGATCTCTCTCTTGCCATATATGTGTGTGTGTGTGTGTGTGTATATATATATATATATACATATATATATATACACATACATGATTTAAATGCTTTATCCAGCAATTTATTGTTTCATTTCAAGATGCAGATATGAGGAAAACAATTCCTCTGTGATTTGTTATTCTTAATGTAGACAGTAAGAGTAAAAAAGCTGGTGAAATAATGCAAATGTAAAAGCTTCTGCTTAGGCTGGTATCTATTCACTTCTGATCATATATCATTGGCCAAGATAAGTCAAATGACTGAACCTAATCTAAATGGTAGTAGGTGGAGATATTTAATCATCTTACATGATAATAATTGGGAATAATATAATCATCCACAGAGAAATCATAGGTGGAAGAATAAATCTGGGGAGTGTATTAGGGTTCTGTAGAGAGAATCAACAGACTATGTATATAATATATGAAAGGGGATTAATTGGGGGAAATTTGTGCACATGATTATCCAATGTCAGGTCATCTGCGGGCTGGAGATCCTAGGATGCCAGTGGCATGGCTCATTTTAATACTGAAGGCCTGAGAGTCAGAGAAGCCAATGATGTAACTACCAGTTCAAGGCCAGAAGCTTAAGTACTGACTGTTGATGTAAGTCCTGGAATCCAAGCATCATCAAGTGTGGAGTTCTGATGTCTAAGGTAGGATACAAGTATGTCCCAGGTCTCAGAGACCAATTTACCTTCTTTATTCTGAGCCCCCAGCTCATTGGTGATAACTGCTCATAATGACTATGTAGATTTCCCACTTATTCCACTAAGATCCACAACTTAATCTCCGTTGAAAACACCCTTACAGACAAACCCAGAATAATGCTTTTCCAGATTTCTGGCTATTTATTAATTCAATCAACTTGACACCTAAAATTAACCATCACAGGATGTAAGATGACGTGTTTATATGAAGTATATTATGCTTGAAGTTTCTGGAAGTCATTCAAGCACAAATGCTGAGTAAACTATTCAGTAACATAGCTCAAAAGCCCAGGACAAAAATATGAAATATATATATATACATATATATAGGAAATATTAACTTTAAAATAGCAGTTGAAATTTTTTTGGAAGTAAATAAAATCTTTCAGGGACAGGAGGATAGACCTGCCATTCCAATTTTGCTGAAAATACATATTTGTTCAAGTCTTTCATTTTCTAATATTTAATGCCGATATAAATATCAAGAAATGTCTCTCTACTAATTAAAAAGAAACAGATCAAGTTAGAAGTGATAATTGAGGGCTGGCGCCATGGCTTAACAGGCTAATCCTCCACTTTGCGGCGCCGGCACACCGGGTTCTAGTCCCGGTTGGGGCACCAGATTCTATCCCGGTTGCCCCTCTTCCAGGCCAGCTCTCTGCTATGGCCCAGGAGTGCAGTGGAGGATGGCCCAAGTCCTTGGGCCCTGCACCCACATGGGAGACCAGGAGAAGCACCTGGCTCCTGGCTTCCAATCAGCGCGGTGCGCTGGCCGCAGTGGCCATTGGAGGGTGAACCAATGGCAAAAAGGAAGACCTTTCTCTCTATCTCTCTCTCTCTCTCACTATCCACTCTGCCTGTCAAAAAAAACAAAACAAAACAAAAAACAAACAAACAAAAAAAAAGAAGTGATAATTGAGGATTAGACAGAATGTGTGAATTTATGTGAAAGATACTTTAGAGACTTTAGAGTGGTAGATGGAAGACGTAGAGCGTGGCATGTTCAAAGGATCAGTTTATAAATAGCCCCAGATAACTATTATCAGGTGGAAATGCCAGCTTAGGTTGTCCAGAAGATCCAGTTTTCAGAAAAAGTTGAAAAAAGATAGCATGTGTAATGTCTACATTGTTAAATACTGAATCAATTAGTTTCAAGATAATTCAATGACCAACAATTATTATTGCTATTATTATTATTATAAACTAGGTATAGACCAGATTTGCTCTGTCAAGTCACCAGTTTCCAGTCTTTAATATACATCAGAACACAAAAGGAGAAACTTGAAAATGTTAATGTAATTAATAGTAAGCATAGAAATCCTCTAAGAAGAATGGTTATGAAAGCAGCCTCAAAAATTTTATGGAATATACATATTATGGAAAAACAATGCACGGACTTCAATCTTGTGCACCAAAAAACCCCAATATTAACTTGTTATAATATATATTAATAGGATTTAGTTTGAGGCACTAAGAAGGATATGACAGGGCTGGCGCTGTGGCGCAGCGGGTAAAAGCCCTGGCCTGAAGCACCAGCATCCCATATGGGAACCGGTTCTAGCCCTGGCTGCTCCTCTTCCAATCCAGCTCTCTGCACCCACATGGGAGACCCAAAATAAGCTCCTGGCTCCTGGCTTCGGATGGGCACAGCTCCGGCCGTTGCGGCCATCTGGGGAGTGAACCAGCGGATGGAAGTCCTCTCTCTCTGTCTCTATCTCTCTCTGTAACTCTGTCTTTCAAATAAAGAAACATTTTTTTTAAAAAAAGAAGGATATGACATCAGTTTGTATATAATCCTTATCAGAACAACATGAATTCTGCTAAAATTGAAACAAGAATAAACATCAAATTTCTGATGAAGATTGTGTGATAGGATGGTGAAATCAGTGGTGCTTTTGGAAAGTTTATAGAGACAATAGCCAAATAAATCAGAAGTTTACAAAGAGATAACTCATTTTAGGAAATGATGAGATAATGTTTAAGAGGAAGCCTGCAGTGGCAGATAAACCACATAAATTTATAAGAAAAAAATTCATCTTGTTCATGTCCTATTTGGAAAAGAATGAAGATTAACAGCAGAGATGATAGTCAATACTATCACTATTACTATTCCCACAGTTTTATTTTGACAATTCTAGCTGAAAAATGAAAGTGGAGCAAACATTTTGTTTGATGGGTGCCAAAACAAATGAGCTACATACAAGAGCAGAACTTTCAAAGGAAATTTTAAATAAGTAGGACAAAGCTTTTGAAATGTTTCTTTGAAGAGTTGTAACAAGAGGTGAAAAACGGCTTTACCAGTGTGATCCTGAAGAAGACAACACAATCAAAGCATTTGAGGTACAAGTGGTCCAATAAAAGAAAAAATGGACAAGGGGCTGGTGCTATGGCATAGCAGGTAAAGCCGCTGTCTGCAGTGCCAGCATTCCATATGTGTGCTGGTTTAAGTCCTGGCTCCTTCACTTCCAATTCAGCTTTCTACTATGGCCTGGGAAAGCAGTAGAAGATAGCCCAAGTCCTTGGGCCCCTTGGGAAGACCCAGAGGAAGCTCCTGGCTCCTGGCTTCGGATCGGCACAGCTCCAGCCATTGTGGCCAATTAGGGAGTCAATCAGAGGATGGAAGACCTCTCTCTCTCTCTTTGCCTCGCCTACTCTCTCTGTGTAACTCTGACTTCAAATAAATAAATAAATAAATCTTTTTTTAAAAATGGACCAGTCAGGAACCAAGGTCATAGCAACAGTTTTGGGGGGATGCTTAAGATATTTTTTCTTGCTGACCTTCCAGAAGTCCAAAGAAAAATAACATCTGGTTATTTTAAATTGTTTTGAGAAAGTTACTCAAAGCTTTAGCAGAAAAACACTCAAAAGAACTTTAGCAGAGAGTCCGTTGTCACAACAATTCTGCTCCTTCTTCTCACCAAACAAGGGCAATTGTGCAACATTCTGATGGGAAATTACTAGATATCTACCTTTTATTCCTTATGACATCTTTTTGTTTCCTAATCCTAAAAAATATTTAACAGGCATCTGTTTTTCTTGAATTAATAATGTATAAAAGACTACACTGATGTGGTTAACCTCTCAGGACCATCAGTTCTTTATTTAGGGACTAAATGGCTAATGTCACTGCATACTAAAGTACTTTGAACTTGTTGGAGACTATGTTGAAAAACAAAGTTTATATTTTTGTTTTTCTTTTTTCATATTTTAAATTTTTAATTCTATTTTTCCCTGAACTTTTTTCAAGACCCTTTGCATAAGAAGACAGGAGTCAGAGATCACAGGAAGAAAGAAAACCTTGAGAAGAATATGAGCTGGTTATTTTAAAGCATTGATGCTTTCCTAGTTTTCAGGCATGTACAAAATGAAATGCATGTTGCATTTGTTGAATTAAAAAGAGAATCATGGCCAGCACTGTGGCTCAATAGGCTAATTCTCCACCTGTGGCGCCGGCATACCGGGTTCTAGTCCCAGTCGGGGCACCGGATTCTGTTCCGGTTGCCCCTCTTCCAGGCCAGCTCTCAGCTATGGCCCGGGAGTGCAGTGGAGGATGGCCCAAGTCCCCGCATGGGAGACCAGAAGCACCTGGTTCCTGGCTTCCAATCAGTGCGGTGCGCCGGCCACAGCGCGCTGACCACAGCGGCCATTGGGGAGTGAACCAATGGTAAAGGAAGACCTTTCTCTCTGTCCCTCTCTCTGTCCACTCTGCCTGCCAAAAAAAAAAAAAAAGAGAGAGAGAGAGAGAGAATCATGGGGCAGGCATTTTGTACAGTGGTTATCATCACATAGAACACCCACATCTCATGGCAGAATCCCTGGTTTGAGTCTTAGCTCTTCTGCGTCTGATTCCAGTTTTCTGCTAATGTACATCCCTGAAGACAGCCAATAATGGCTCAAGTACTTAGGTGCCTGCCATCATATGGGAGACCTTGATTGAGTAACAGAACCCCAGCTTTGGCTTTGTCCAGCCCTGCTTATTTTAGGCATTAGAGAAGTAAATGAGGTGTGTGCTTGGCCTAGTGGTTAAGATGTAATTTGGGACCCTCACATCTCATATCAGAAAGCCTGGGTTCAATCCCAGGTCCTGTCCCAACTTCAGCTTCCTGCTAAAGTACACCCAGGGAAGCAGCCAGTAATGGCTCAAGTAGATGGGTCTTTGCCACCTAAGTGACAGGTCTGGATTGATTTCCCAACTCCCAATGTTTGGGGAATGAACTAGCAGTTAGGATATCTTTCTCTTTCTCCATCTCCATTTCATTCTCTATCGATTTGTCTCTCAAATATATAAATAAAACAGACAAATTTAAAACATTTTAAAAAGAAAGTCTTCCAGGGTACTGTTAAGATACCACTATAATTTTAAAGAGGTTGGAGGCCAGTGCTGTGGCATAGTAGGCTAAGCCTCCGCCTGTGGCACCAGCATACCATATGGGCTCTAGTTTGTGTCCTGGCTGCTCCTCTTTCAATCCAGCTCTCTGCTTAAGGCCTGGGAAAACAGTAGAATATGGTCTAATATGGTCTAAGTGCTTGGGCCCCTGCCCTCGTGTGGAAGACCCTGGTTCTTGGCTTTGGATTGGCTCAGCTCTGGTCATTGCAGCCATTTGGGGAGTGAAACAGCAGATGGAAGACCTTCCTCTCTTTCTCTCCCTCTCTCTCTGTAAGTCTACCTCTCAAATAAATAAAAATTCTTAAAAAAACAGGTTATAACATGATCTGAAAAGTGTCTATTTTTGCAAATATTTAGATATTTCTAAATCAGTATATTTTGCTTACTAAAGTTATGTAAAATGTTTGCTCTTCAGTGGATGAAATAAATAATAATATCTATAACAAAACACAAAAATGTAGAAACTGTTATAAAACATGGTAAAATTTTATTTTTAAAGTAATATTTTGAAGCTAAAAGTACAACACAATTCTGCTGAATCATTTCAGAAGCTTTGGAAGTACTATTTCTGAGCATCCAACCATTTCTTTTTTTCTTTTCTTTTTTTTTTTTTTTTTTTTGGACAGGCAGAGTGGATAGTGAGAGAGAGAGACAGAGAGAAAGGTCTTCCTTTACCATTGGTTCACTCCCCAATGGCCGCTGTGGTCAGCGCGCTGTGGCCGGCGCATCGCACTGATTGGAAGCCAGGAGCCAGGTGCTTCTCCTGGTCTCCCATGCGGGTGCAGGGCCCAAGCACTTGGGCCATCCTCCACTGCACTCCCGGGCCATAGCAGAGAGCTGGCCTGGAAGAGGGGCAACCGGGATAGAATCCGGTGCCCCGACCGGGACTAGAACCCGGTGTGCCGGCGCCGCAAGGCAGAGGATTAGCCTGTTAAGCCATGGTGCCGGCCTGCATCCAATCATTTCTAAAAACACACTAAAATTAGGCAGAAAATGCATTTAGACAGACTGATAGAAACTTTCATGGAATCTTAGAAAAAAGGTAATATGTTTTGAGCACCTAAACTCAGCTTCTGCAAACTCATCACTTAATGGTGTAAATGTTATTTCAACCATGTAAATAAAGCAATTCCTCAATAATTTAATATTTACTCCAGGTAGTTAAGGCCCTGATTCCTCAATACAGGGTGAAATTTTTTGTTAAATAAATTATTTTATCAAAAGGAAAATGCACTTCATTGGTGGTAAAGATTCCAAAAGAAGGAAATATCAAATAAGAGAATGGGAGGAGAGAAAGAATAAGAATAAAAATGAATGGAGCAAAAGCTTGTTTATGGAATTAATTCAGATTACTAAAAATCATTTTAGCCATGATCTTCCAGATTAAAAAGTTTGCATACAGGAGTAAATCCTCAGAAAAGAACTTCTTTATTCATTATTGCAAAGTCAGCATAAAAGGCAATAAATGGTAGGCCCACTGTACTGAACAAGGAATGAAAAATGTTTATGAATATATCCAATTATAACCCATCTCCAAAAATACGAGTAGTTATCTGTTTTAGTCCCTATAAAATATTTGGAAAAACTCTCATGCTTTGGAATCAACTCATTATTTTTCCCAGAAACTATAATGTAGTTGACCGTGTTGGGCTAAATAATTAAAAATTCCTTTTATTTTGCTCTTCAGCTTTCATTTTTCCTCACTTATATTTGTTTGATGTCAGAGTCTCAACCTTCCCTGGAAAAGTGTTTGTTTTCCATCCTAGCCTGGAGATTAAGGTGCTAAAATTCACAGAGTCCCTGAGATGGACACAGGACAAAGGCCTGACCAGTGGACTGGACCAAAGCTCAAGTGTGCAGTCCACTTGGAATATCCAAAAATAAACAAATCTTTCCTTTCTTTTGGGATATTAACTGGGATAACACAAGCCATCCATAAAGAAAGACTTAAAATGAAGAGAGTGAGATTACTATCATAAAAGAGATAAAAGATGGAAAAATTCTACAAATCTTATTTCAGTTCTTAGATCCAGTCATCCTGAAATACAAAATGAATTCCTGCATTTCTTGAAGCCAATTTGAATTGGGCTTTTAGAAATGGGAGTGTTTATATAAATTATTAACATCAATAATCCATAATAACGGTAGCATTTTGATAAACTTATAAATAATTCATAAGCCCATTATAAGGCAAAAGTTTTACTTCCTCAGTGGCTTTTAAATATCTAAGAGTTGCTGTATGAAAATCTCAGAGACTCACTAGCCATTATGGACTGAATGCTTATATTCTCTTTAATGTGATGATATTAGGAGGTGGGATCTTTTGGGGAATTAATTGGGACTTAATTAAGTCATTAGGTTGGATCCCTCATGAATGAGATTAGTATTCCTGGAAGAATCTTGAGAGTAACTGCCTACTTTTTCTACCAAGTGAAGACTCAGCAAGAAGTCTGCTGTCTATAGACCAGGAGTCAGGCCCTTGCAAGATACTGCATCTACTGGATCCTAGACTCCCTAAGTCTTCATAAATGTGAGAAATAAATGTTTGCTGTTTAAGCCATCCCATTTGCAGTATGCATTTATAGCAGCCTGAGCTAAGACCACCCTTGCCTGATTACTTTGAAGCAAATATATAATTTGCAACTTAAAAATATTTAAAATTGAGCATGTTCAGAAACTGTATCTCCTTGCATATAATTTATGAGTTGAGAATTCAACTCCAAAAATCCAAAAACTATTATATTCAGCATATAATGAAAACATGCTTGGCATATATCTCATAATGAATTTCCCTAAGTCTAAGAAAATGCATTATCTATTTTATAAAAATTGCCCAAATCTAATATTCCAGGCATGTGACAAGGAGTAATTCTTCAGTTTCTGGATCAGCTGGCAAAATTTATGAAAAAATCATAGACATTATTTTTTGTGTGACCCTCCCAGCTCCTCAGCATTAAGGTTTACAATTAATAAAGTAGTTAGTTACTTCTATAATGTAGAAAAAAACATTTAAAATTACTTCCTGAATTAACTTGTAAATGTACTGCAAATAAATATGTATCTGCAGAGAAATTTTAGAAGAGAGGAAATTTTCTCTTACTTTTCTGAATATTATAATTCAGTTTTATCAATATTAACTGAGCACCTAGTATACCGTGGATGATGTGACTATGACATAGCATGCCACTTAAGAATTTAAGATCTGTTGAGAAATCTTCCATTCTTTCTTTCTTTTTTTTAAAAAAAAGATTTTATTTATTTATTTGAGAGGTAGAGTTACAGGAGAGGGAGAGACAGAGAGAAAGATCTTCTGTCCACCGATTCACTCCCCAAATGGCTACAATGGCCGGAGCTGTGTCAATCTGAAGCCAGGAGCCAGGAGCTTCTTCCAGGTCTCCCACATGGGTGCAGAGGCCCAAGCACTTGGGCCATCTTCCACTACATTTCCAGGCCATAATCAGAGAGCTGGATCAGAAAAGAAGCATTTGGGACACTAACCGGTGCCCATATGGGATGCCGGCACTGGAAGCTGAGGCGTAGCCTACTATACCACAGTGCCAGCCCCTTCTTCCATTATTTCTGATCTCATTTGATAGCCAGTGCCTACCATACTGGAAGTTTTTATGAAAGATCTTTCTCTAGTGGGCTAAACTGGGAAGTATCTCAATAAAAATCATAAAATTGTTACATTTGTAGTAGCATAGTTGAAAGTATTGGCTTTGTGTAGTTCAACTGGCAAAAGACTTAGTCCATTCTCTTAGTTCTATTATTTCACCCCACTTACCCTCTACCACCATCACCCTGACGAAAGTATTTAAGCAATTTTGGAAACTAGATACAATTGTCCTATGTATTACATTTCTTCATATGAAAGCAGAACTGAGATTTTCCTAGATTTTCCCACTACCTTTCAACACATGTTCTGGAACCATAAGAACCAAAATATTTTAAAGAAGCTTAGTGAATCTTAACCATCATCTTCCAGGTTTCCCAACGGGGCCTCATTGGCACTTTGTTAAGACAATTTTCTCAGCCCACTTATTAAAGGATAACTAATATTCTGGCCTTTGGCCCAGAGCACTCTTTAGTTATCCTAACAACAAAAACTGTCCTACAAATTTCCAAACATCTGCTGGGAGGAGATACCATCTGGTACCACTGACCAGGGAAACAAAATGGCTTGATTACAATCACAAAGGTAGAAAGGCTCAAGCCAGCAAACAGGCTTTTAATTTTTTAAAAAAGATTTATTTATCTTGAAAGTCATAGTTACAGGGAGAGAGAGAGAGAGAGAGAGAGAGAGAGAGAGAGAGAGAGATCTTCCATCCTCTGGTTCACTCCCTAGATGGCCACAACAGCCAGTACTGGGCCAGGCTGAAGCCAGGATCCAGGAGCTTCATCTGAGTCTCCCACAGAGGTGGTAGGGATACAGACACTTGGGCCATAGTCTGCTGCTTTTCCAAGTCCATTAACAGGGAGCTGGATGGGAAGTGGAGCAGCTGGGACTCAAAATGTCACCTATATGGGATTCCAGCATTACAGGTGGCAGCTTTGCCTGCTAAAATACAATGCCCAACCCAGAGAGAAGCTTTTATTAATTAATATTCCAAAGATATATAAATCCTTTAATGTTACAGAACTTCTTTCAAGTTTTCTGACTTTTTGGTATTTGGAATTAATGTGAATTTAATAAACCCAATTTGCAAACAAGAAAGTTCAAGGTCTGCATTGAATTAACTTGGCCAAATATTAACTTGTATTAAGTTATTGCCTTAAATTACTAATGAGTTTTTTGTTCCATTCTCTATTATCATGAACATAGATCTCACTACTCTTCTGGTCAACTTAAGAAAACAGTGAAAGATTTAAGGAAAGCAAGAAAGTAAAGCAGTGGGAGTGGGAAAACATGCTATTTCTTTCCAGCAGAGACACACTACAATTCTAAGAACAGGGTTAGTGGGAACAGCCTGTTCTATGGCTGTGGAACCAAAAAAAATTCTATATATCTAGAGAGGAAGGTCAAGTCAGGTTGGCAACACAGGACTGGCTAGCCTGCCCATCATTTAAGATGATTATGGACATTTAGGGCCTAGGCAAAGGTACCCAAGGACAAGGGGAAGGAAACATAAACTTGAAGAGTGAGAGAATGAATAGGCATGTGAATTTTGCATGCTACTGAAGCTGAGAAGCATTTTTATCAAACTTCTTCAAGTTCTCAACCTCATGGGAGAAAAACAAATAAAATCTCATACAAAAGGTCCTATTTATGATATACTATCTATATCAAAGTTATGGAACAATGAAAGTTTATGTGCTGAAAAGCACAGCTTCTTGATATGTATAAAAAGTCTATTCATAGAAATAATCAACATTAGTGTGTCCTAGTCTGTTCAAGCTGTTACAGCGAGATATCATAAACTGGGTACCATATAAACAAACTGTTCCCTGAGTATCAATAGTGACACAGATTCAGAGTCCAGAAATAACCATAGCTCATAGATCCAGAGGCTCACATACTGGCAATTTCAGGACTTCCCTCCAATTCAGATTTGATTTGCTTGTCTTCTATTCAAAGCTTTGTCCTATGGATACCACCCTTGAACAACTAGTGATTCCCCCAGTATTCATTGTATTCTATGCATATAACTGATTCTTAGACCAAGCTTCTTTTCTGCATTTCGTGTACATAGATAAATACATCTATCTGGGTCTCCAAACACAAGCCGCAATAAACATTCTTTTGACATGTTCTCACACCTCTGGTGCACTGCTCTGGTGGCCCTCTGCTGCCCCCTCTTGGCTATAGGCAGTACTTTCTTAGGCACTGAGACACAGGGTTCAAGATCTTATCTTTTAGTACTGTAATAGAATTAGCAAGGATTTTCAGTACTCACAATCCCCACACATAAAGAAAATTTGCTAACAGTAAAAAAAACAGCATATTTATTTTTACCAAATACTTTAAACAATTCACTTCAGTTCAAAACTTACTAGATAACAACAGTTAGGGTACTGACTTAATGAATTTTTCCATTAATAGAGTGATTTTGTTTTTCAAGATTTATTTATTTGAAAACCAAAAAATGGGGGCCGGTGCTGTGGTGCAGTGGGTTAGAGCCCCAGCCTGCAGCGCCGGCATCCCATATGGGTGCCGGTTCGTGTCCCAGTGGCTCCTCTTCCGATCCAGCTCTCTGCTAATGGCCTGGGAAAGCAGTAAACAATGCCAGGTCCTTGGGCCCCTGCACCTGTGTGGGAGACCTGGACGAGGCTCCTGGCTCCTGGCTTCAGATTGGCACAGCTTTGGCCATTGCGGTCATTTGGGGAATGAACCAGAGGAATGGAAGACCTCTCTCTCTCTGACTCTACCTCTCTCTGTAACTCTTTCAAATAAATAAAATAATTCTTTAAGAAAGAAAGAAAGAAAGAAACAAGGAAAGAAAGAAAGAGAGAAAGGAAACCAAAGAATGTGAGAGGGAGAGGGAGGAGGAGGGGGAGGGCGAGTGGAGAAGGGAGAGGGAGGGAGAATCTTCTATCCACTGATTCGCTCCTCAAATGGCCACAAAAATCAGGTTAGGGCTAGGTCAAAGTCAGGAGCCAGAACTTCCATCTGTGTCTACCACACAGGTAGCAGGCGTCAAAATAATCCCAGGAACATTAGTAGGAATATGGATCATAATGGAGCAGTTGGGACTCAAACCAGCACCCGATATGGGATACCGGCATGGCAAGTGGCAGCTTAATCTACTGCACCACAACACCAGCCTTAATTCCATGATTCCTGGCATTTTTGAGTCATCAACAGCTCTGAAATAAAATGAAAACTACAGCTCTGAAGAGTGTGTATTCAGAAGGCATCTACCAGGACACGGGGGTGTGCTCCTGTGATCCAGTTTTAAAGGATTTGTTGAACCGGCTGTGGGAAGTGCTATAAAGACAGTCTTAAATCCTCCAGCCCTTTCAGAACGTCTTAGCTGCACAAAGTCACCATGCTCCTTCTGGAGGTTTACATACATGACTGATCAATGTCAGGGAATGAAGATCTGGACATCTTAGCCCTACTCAAGCAACTCTTAAGGGTCATTCTAGTTCCAAAGCTTCCCATGAAGTTTGTTGATGCTACAGTTGGGTCTGAATCACAGTATTTCTCCCTCTGCCCACTCCTTTCTTTCTTTCCCAAGGTCACTCCTTCATAAACATCCTCATGTAAACTTCATCCCAGAGTCTCCTTCCTAGAGAACCCAATATAGTGCCATTATGAACATGCCTGAATAAAGCAGGCATATAAGGAAAGAGGTAGACACAGATACAGTTTTTCTTTAGCTTTTGAGTTTAGCTGTCAATTTATCACCTGAATTTTTTAATTTTTAAAATTTTTTATTTATTTCAATTGAAATGCAGGGAGACAGAGAGATCAAGCATCTGCTGGTTCACTCCCCAAATGCACACACAGTCAGGGTTGGGTCATACTGAAGCCAGGAACTCCATCCAGGTCTCTCATATGGGTGGCAGGGACCTAACTACCTGCGCAATCACATGGTGCCCTCCAGGGTGTACATTAGTAAGAAGCTGTAATTAATTAAGAGTTGAGCTGGGACTCAAACTCAGGTACTCTAATATGGAACGTGGGAGTTTCATGCAGTATCTCAACTGCAATGCCAAACACTTGTCTCTATCAGCTGTATTGTAAAGTGTGTCTATGAATTTGTTATCTCTAGAGCGAAACAATAAACTTGCACCAGAAGTTGCTTCCTGGGAGAGTATTTTGTTGGAAATTTGGGAAATAAAAAATAGAAGAGATACTTAATTTTGGCTAACCAACAATTACTACCAGGCATTCATCCAAAAGTTACAGTGATGCAAACCGTGCTACTCCAATGTGCTCATTGTTAATTCATGAAAAAGGTAACAGCAGGTGCAGCATCCCATCTTCAGGCACTTTTCAATGCTTATGATTCCATCATAATCCTTCAGGTCATAAACTTGAACTTAATCTTCTACCTTTGATGTTTCTGCTGTTAAACTATCCATCCTTATCAGACTCTATGTTCTTCTAGCTTTGACTTTGAAGTACATTAACCATTTTCCTTTGCTACTTAATTTGTCTCATTGCTAGATTAATTTATATTACATCCTAATTTTTATTTTCCTGTCACATACTTCTTATTTTATCTTGATGCCTAATTATTGCAGAGAATTTAATGTTGTTTTATTGCTAATACATCTGCCTTTTCTCTAAAGAATACTACCATTTTGACACATTAGTTTGTTTTATTTTGTAGCCTGAACACCCCAAACAAATATTTTATAGATGACTATTCTAAAGTGAGATTCTAATTTTCCTTTGGGAAATACTATTAGTTAATAAATTCTTACTTAGATATCTTATTTAGAGCCCACATAATAACATTAACTCAGTTTTCCTGTTTTATCTAATGTTATTCTCAATAGAAATACAGACTTCTGGCTACCATATTCTGAAAGAAAAAAAAAGTACATTTTTACCATGTTTTCCAAAATTGTGACCCATGGGATGTGATGTATGGTAATTGTTTAATTTCAGGAAATAGAGAGTCCTGATGTCATATTAATTTTAGAAACACTGGATTAAACAATGTTCAAGAGGTTTAATTGTGCCACAATTCCTCAAAGCCTTGAAAAAGCCTTGTGTGTGGGCAGGCATTGTGGCTCAGAGAGTTAGGCCACTGCTTGGGATGGCTACTTCCTATATTAGAGTGCCTGGGATAGAGTTCCACCTCTGCTTCCAATCCAGCTTCCTGCTAATGGATGTCCTGGGAGGTAGAAGATGATGGCTCAAGTACTTAAGTCCATGCAACTCATGTGGGAGAACCAGGTGGAGCTCAGGGTTCCTGGCTTTGGCCTGGTCCAGCCGCAGCTGGAGTGAACCTCAGGATGGAAAATCTCTGTCTCTTTCTGCCCTTCAAATGAGTAACTTTTTAAAATGTTTATTTATTATTTTCATCTGCTTGATAGGCAAGGTGACAGAGAGGAAGAGAGTGAATCTTTCATCTGCTGGGTCACTGCCCAAATGTCCATAACAGCCAGAGCTGGACCAGGCCAAAGTCAGCAGCCCAGAACTACATCTAAGTCTCACATATAGGTGACAGGAGCCTAAGCACTTGAGCCATCATCCACTGCCTCCCAGGATGTATTAGCAGGAAGCTGGATGTAAAGCAGAACTGCCAAACTCACACTAGCACTCAGATATGGGATGCCGGCATCACAGGTGGCACCTTAATCTGCTATGCAGGGATATCTGTCCCAATAAACTTTCTAAAAAATCAAAATTTAAAAAAAAAACTGTGTTGTGAATTTCACATAGGAAAACAATCATTCCTACATGGAATGATACACTTGGGACTGCCCCCTTTTAAGTTTCTTCCTCTTTAACAGGAAAATAATCTGTCTTCCTGAAACAGTTCTTCACATAATATATCTTCCAAAATTTATATATTTATTTTTTGCAACTGTACATATCTGAAGAATTAATGAGAATGATTCTCAAGATTTAAAGTGGGATCTGATTTCTAAGGCAAACTTCCACTTCCTTATTGACATATAAATCAATTTTATATGATTTAGTCTGTCTTTTAAAACATTTTAATTAAAAGGCAGAGAGACATAGAGAAGTGACAGGGACAGAGAAAGAGAGATCCACCATTTCACTCCTGAAATGCCCCAACATCCAGGGCTGGGCTAGGTCTAAGCCAGGAGCCAGGGATTCAAACTAAGGTTCCCACATGGGTGGCCTGGATTCAAGTACACAGGTCACCTTTTGCTGCCTCCTGGGGTGCACGTTAATGGGAAGTTGGATAGGAAGCAGAGCATCCAGGTTTGGACCTAGGTACTCTAGTATGAAACGTGGGCATCCCAAGCACCATCTTAATTGCTGAGCTGAACACCTGCCCCTGATTTAGTCTATGTTAGGACAGTTTTCTCTACATTAGCTTCTAGATATTTTACAACATTTTTGTCCTTAGAAAACTATTTAAATGTATATAAATATATTTACTGCTACAAGAGTATCATGTGGAGAATATGTAAGGCACAAGCAAATGCATAAATTTAGTCCCAGATGCTAGGCAAGATAATGATAGTAAGTAAACCTGTATGAATTAATCTGGCCTTCTACTCACAGACCTTAATGTACAGACATGTTGTATCCTGGATGCTTTAGTGTAGCAGAATACGCCACGCAACATATGCCACTTTGGCATAATGTTTATTTTGAGCGGAAGTGTCTACGAGTAAAGCCCTCTACCTTCCCCTCTTGTCTAAAAGCAGGACAGAATTTTACACAAAGTGTCCTCTCTCCCTTCTCTACCATGAAGGACAAAAATTAATTACCAGAGACAACTTAGACCCTTATCAGCCTAGACAGTTTCAGGAGACTCCACATAACAAATATTATTAGCCTTTGGTTACCATGAGTTTCTCACGTATCTGCCTTCCCACAATTTGCTGCCCTCTCCCCATCCAGAGAGAGACTCAGTGTTCTTTTCCTTTGTCTTGTCATTTATTGTGTTAGCTCTTCATTGCTATGACAAAATACCTGACACAGGCTAACTTTATAAAATAAAAAGGTTTATTTAGTTCACCCTATAAAGGTTCAAAGTCCAAGATCAGGTGGGTTCTATTGGTTTGGATCTTTGGTGAGGGCAATAGATGGTGTTGCATCATGGTGAGAGCATGAGTAAGAACAAGCAGCCATATCACAAACAGGAAGCAAAAAGATCTGGGTGGGGCCAATCTTGCTCCCTCTCATGAGAATGACCAACTGTGGGGTTTCCTGAGAACTAATTTTGGAGAGTATACTTTCTCTAGATCCACCTCGTAAAGGTTCTACCACCTCCCAATACTGCCACTCTGTGGATCAAACCTTCATTACACAAACCTCTGCAGGGATACCATATCCAAACCACAGCATTTCTCTTACAATGTATTGTTCCTTTGCTAAGTTACTAAGTAAGCCCATTATAAGAACTTTTTATTTACTCATCTCTGGGTACTTCCATGTGTTACATGCCATGTACACATTAATAAACTCTTTTCTGTTTATCTCTTGTTAAAATTCGTCTTTTGTCACTCCAATTTAGGGGGCCCTACCCAGCCAGAGAACCTACAAGAGAAGAAAGAAAAACATTTTCCTCCCCTACAGAGCATATTCAAAATTCTCCTGAAGCATTAGGATATTTGGCAGATAGTTAGAAAAATTATTTTTTTTCTTTTCAGTCAAATTGCTTCTAATGTGTTCAGAGGATTTTCAGTGTGTTAATTATTAAGGATTATTTATCCTCACAACTAAATAGTTGATAAATAATAAATTTACAGCTATTCAAACTTTTTTCATCTAACAAATATTCTTTAAGTGTTCTTTAAAATGATCCTTAAAATTATTTGCTATTTGAGAACTGAGCATAATCATAATAACTTATTAGTTAGATAATAAAAAATTATATATACTCAAACTTTTCTGTCTGGCTTAGATTTAAAAATGAGAACATTATACACCAAAAAGAGTTCACTAACTGAAAATTTAATACTTCAGTGAACAATTTTAGAAAGAAAAGTATCTAAATTCTGATTTACTGAGAATATTTTTTTTTTTGACAGGCAGAGTGGATAGAGAGAGAGAGAGACAGAGAGAAAGGTCTTCCTTTTTGCCATTGGTTCACCCTCCAATGGCCGCTGCGGCCGGCGCATCGCGCTGATCTGAAGCCAGGAGCCAGGTGCTTCTCCTGGTCTCCCATGCGGGTGCAGGGCCCAAGGACTTGGGCCATCCTCCACTGCACTCCCGGGCCATAGCAGAGAGCTGGCCTGGAAGAGGGGCAACCGGGATAGAATCCGGTGCCCCAACCAGGACTAGAACCCAGTGTGCTGGTGCCGCAAGGTGGAGGATTAGCCTGTGAAGCCACGGCGCCGGCCTACTGAGAATATTTTAAACAAATTCATTTCATTATCACATTATGTCATCCAGTTAACTGTAGTTACAATAGGAAGCTGAAGTAATAATTTTTAAAATTTTTTAAAAACTAATTTCAAAAATCAGAAAAT
Organism: Lepus europaeus; assembly: GCF_033115175.1. NCBI lineage: Eukaryota > Metazoa > Chordata > Mammalia > Lagomorpha > Leporidae > Lepus > Lepus europaeus. The sequence goes on along the minus strand of NC_084829.1, from coordinate 121,553,462 downwards.
TGAAAATTCCATACTTTCTATATATCTTTAGTGTTTATTCACCAAATGTAAACATTTCATCTTGTTTGCTTCATATAATGTGTTTGTGTGTGCATATACAGAATACATTTATGCAAACTGCTTTATAAACTATTTAAGATTAAATTCCCAACATAGTAACACTTTTCTACAAAATCAGAAAATCGACATTGAAGAGCTAGTGATGTGGCACAGCAGGTTAAGCTGCAGCCTGTGATGCTGGTATCCCATATCAGAGTGCTGGTTTGAACCTCAGCAGCTCTGCTTCCAATCCTTCCTACAAGTGCTCTTGGGTAAGCAGCAGATGATTATCTCAAGAAAGTGCTTTGCTTCCCGCCATCCATGTGGGAGATCCAAATGGTTTTCTTAGCTCCTGGTTTTAGAGTGGCCCAGCTCTGCCTGTTGTCGCCATTTGGGGAGTAAACCAGCAGATGAAAAATCAATCTCTCTCTCTCACTCTCTGTCTCTGTCTCTCTCTCTCTCTCATACACATACACACATCCTTTCAAATAAGTGAATAAATAATTCTTTAAAAAAAGAAAGATAATCAACATTAATATGATACTACTGTGTAATTCATAGACTCTACTATAGCAGTAACACTAACCATCAGTATATCATTTGTGCTCCAGGATCTAATCAATAAATATGTGTTGCATTTAGTTGTCAAGTCTTTTTTATATCCTCTAACCTGGCCAGTTTCAAAATTGAGCCCCTATATAGGGCCTCTGATGCAGACACTGTAGACATGTAAAGGCTCTAATCTCTCAGTCTCCCTCTCTTAGCTTAAAATTTCTTTACCTTGCTTTTATGATTGCAAATCAACCTCTTTCTGAAGATTAACTCATTGAATTGAGATAGCGGTGCACTAGCTCCAGTGGCCCCACAGCATCCCAAATCCCAGGATTCTTGAGATTGTTTATCTCCTCTATGGCTACATCTAAATGCCAGACCCTGTCTTGAGTGTTGTTTTTTAACAGGAAACCCAGCCCCTGAGCAAAAAGTAACAACCATTTGCACACAGCCCCAGACTGACTGGAGCCCACTATGGCATCATCAAAATTTCCAAAAGAAGATGAGGGCTATCCTGTCATTAACCAATTAAAGGAGAACCATGAGCTCTGTAGATTAACTAGAGACCTGCACATAATCTGCATACATACCTCTAAACCCCAACTTCAATCTGTAAGATTCCTGGGGTGGTCTTTTGGGCTAGAGGTCAAGATGCCACTCGGGACACCTACATCCCAATCGGAGTGCCCCTGTGAGTCTCAGCTCCACTTGATTCCAGCTTCCTGCTAATGCCCATCCTAGGAGGCAGCAGGTGATGGTGATGGCTTAAGTACTTGTGCCCTTGCCAGAAATGTGGAAAACCTGGATGAGTTCCATGCTCCTGGGTTCAGCCTGGCTCAGCCCTGGCTGTTGTGGGCATTTAGAGAGTGAACTGGTGGATGGAAGACTCCTACCTCTTTCTGTGTCTCTCTGTCTCTCAGTCTTTTAAATAAATAACTAAGATTCCTTACTCTTTATCCTTAGGAGAGTTGGGAATCAAGCAATAACTGCCATGCTCTTTGCCCTGCGCTTTACAGTAATAAATACCTACTTTCTTACACTACTCCAATGTCAATGATGGGCTTTTTTTATATAAAGCAACTGGACCTAGGTTTTGGGGCTCTATTTCTAAAGTTTCTAAGTATTTCATGATCTAGATATTTTTTTGAACAGTTCAGATCATTTATGTCAGAATGTCTCTTAATTTGAGACAATCTGATGTTTCTTTATGATTCAGTTTGGACATGTTTTTGGCAGGAATGCCACATAAATAAGACTGTGTTCCCTGTGTATGCTACCAGCAGACACAACATAAGCTATGTATCCCACTGAGACAGGGAGGTGGAAGAAGCAGTTGGGCCACTTGGGAGTAATTCCTGTTATCTCAAGGCAAGACATGGATTTGGTTCCTCTGTGGCTCTGGAGGAAACAGATTCCCTGCATGCAACAGGTTCATACTGGTGTAGGGGCCAAGATTGACCTAGATTGACTCACAGCTCATTATACACTCATTGTAATACACTAGCATGCTAAATCGCATACACATCAGTTGCCATACAGGAAACACGGGAGCATAAAAGGAGTAAAAGGGGACAGCAGCCAGATTCCAGGAAATCACCTACTTCTCAGAAAAATCATAAGTGTTCCTTCCTCCCCTTTATTAAGCAATCCATACAGTGGTAAACGCAGTTCAGAGACAGGGCCACTTCCCTCAAGAGTGAGCCTGCATACAGGCTACGGAGTGTGTACTTTGCTTCCTCAATAAAACACTTGCTTTGTGATTGCTATTCTTTCTTGCTCTTGAATTGTTTCTCACAGCAAAGCCAAGAACCTGGTTACCTGGCAGTGCCCATTGCTTGGCACCACCATTACAACTTTGATCTCTTGGTTAAGATACTGTGTGCCAAGTTTTTCTGCTGTAAAGAATTCTGCTTAATTCTCTGGAGCCTTCCTTGGTGTTGGTGCTCCAGAAATGATACCCCTCAAATATTGTATTTCTTAGCATGCTAAGCATTTGACCTAAAGAATGATTGCTTCTGCCCACCTGAAGCATAGGCAGAAACTCTCTGGAATTCCCTTAGGTGCATTAAGACCAGACTACCTTCCATCATCACCCTGAGATCTTATTTTCTGTCTCTGTAAAGAAAACCAAGACATGTAACCACACCTGAAAGAGTTTACTTTACAAGAGATGTTTTCCCTGGACTCATTCAAATTTCAAAGACATCTTTTTACTACTAATTTGTATCCTGGATCAGCTGTCCCTCTCCCACTCTCCATAATTATTCTCAACTCCTCAAAATTGTCTACATTTCCCATTCTCCTCAACTCCACTTTACAAGAAGGTGTGTGTAGGCTTCTAAATAATGCTAAGCTGGTGTTTTACCACACTCCTCACGCTGTGATTTTTCCTCATTTGGACATTAATATATTTGTATGCTTTTTCTCCTACTTAATCTGTATTAATTTATTTCAGCAATCTATCAGAGGGTAGAAAGGAAATTTCCTTTTATTCCCATATTAGACATTTAATAATTATGAGCCTGATTTGATCAAAGGAGCTTGACTAAGTAATATTTGACTTACTCATTTCATTTGATTTCATGATATTTCTATATTATTCTAAATTCAAATAATACAATAAAAGATCACTTTCATTATCTATGACTTAATGGTACGTAATATTACTTTATAATTAACACTTTTGTGTGTCTGAAATCAGTACTGATGTGGATTTTAAGGTAATCCTAAAAATGTAAAGTATACCGACTGATCATTACACAAAAATATTTATAAGAGACTGAAGTGACCATCACAACCAAGCCACTAAAATTTTTTACTTTAAACTCTTAGATATATGAGGCATAACTACCAAAGAAATAATAGGGATGAAACATAAATGGAATAAATACTCTAGGTATGCAGATAAAACAATAAAATATATTTCTGGCATCACTGTTAATACATTTTTAAGAGGACTATTCTCTTTGGTTTAAGTAAATAATATTCTGAATAGAAAAAGATACCTGAAAAGATTACCCAAAATAATTTTAGAGTTGTTTCTTTTTCTGATATCAAAATGTTATATGTTCATACTTTTATTACACAGACATAAAATTAGAGTTAAAAATTAATATTTTTTGCCCAAAGAAACTGATTATTTAATGAGTACAAATTTCATAAGTACAACTTCAGGAATATAGTGATTCTTCCCATCATACCCACCCTTCCACCCCCACTCCCACCCCACCTCCTCCTCCCTCTTTCATTCCCAGTCCCATTCTCCATTAAGAAAAAAAGAAAACAAAACTGTTCCTTGACAGTGAATACAAGGGCTGTTCAAGTCATTGCTTCTCAAAGTGTCAATTTCATTCCTATAGATTTCATTTTAGGTGCTCTATTAGTTATCACAGATCAAGGAGAACATATGGTATTTGTCCTTTGGGAATGGCTTAATTCACTAAGTATGATGTTTCCCAGATTCATCCATTTTGTTGCAAATGACTGGATTTCATTTTTTTTACCACTGTGTAGTATTCCACAGAATACATATCCCATAATTTCTTTATCCGGTCTATGGCTTACAGGCATTTAGGTTGATTCCAAGTCTTAGTTACTGTGAACTAAGCTGCAATAAACATGGGGGTGCAGATAACTCTTTTTATTTGCTAATTTCATTTCTGTTGGGTAAATTTTTTCCCAGCAGTGGTGGCTGGGTCATATGGTAGGTCTATATTCAGATTTCTGAGGTATCTCCAAACTGACAAATCAAAATCTTGGTGTGATCATTGTGGCCCACTGGGGTTAAGATGCTGCTTGGGATGCCTGTATCCCATATTAGGTTATTGGTTTGAGCCTTTGCACCTATATTTCTGATCTAGCTTCCTAGTATTGCATTTTTGGATGCAGTGAATGATGGCCCAAGTGTCTTCCACGTGAGAGACATGGGTGGAGTTCTGGTTTTCTATTTCATCGTGGCCCCAGCCTTGTTTGGTAGGTTTGTATTTTTATTAAAATTTTTCACCATGATTACTAGGACATACCAAAATAGCAGTAAGTTCATTTCCTTTTATAAATACAGTTTTCTTTTCAATGTTCATTTGTTTCAGAAATAAGCTCTTTCAAGTATTGTAACTTGTGAAAATAAAAGGAAAATTATTATGGAATCAACATTGAAAGATCTTTTCAAAATGGAGCCAAAAGACCACTAGGAAGCAGAACTTATGTACAATTCCATTTCATAATTTCAAAATAAGCTTCCTATTAAAGGATTTTGCCATAAATCATCATTGCTTACCAATATAAATCCAGATATTCCCTGCCTTCTTTGGAAAAGTGATTGACAGCTAGCTGAACCTTTGTCTTCTGAATTACAATTCCTAAACCCAAATAATGTCCTTTATTTTTGCAGTTTCTGAGTTCAAATTGACTGATAAACTATAGCATTATAAAAAGTCAAAAAGGAACTTTTGAGAAAGTGTGTTTATCCTTTGAGAAATTGTTGCATCTGTTTACAAAAGAACTTAAAACTTTTGAGATTACCAGAATATTCAACAATTGATAAATAACTGCCTACCAGAAAGAGATCTTTAAATAAAATAGTCGGCAAAGAGGGTTCATAATCCATCGATCTGTTGACATGATTTTAGCATTATATTAAAATCTGGGAAAGAGGGAAAAAAATAGGAGGCTAGTGATTTCAAAGCATTTGTGAACAAAATGCTTTGTTATTTGTTTTGTGATGTTTATTAAACCTTAAGAAAAGATCTTACCAGAAAGAAAAGTATTGGTCCTACTTGATAGAACTGAAGCATATATTAATAATGCTACATGTTGTTCTCTAGGCAATTCAGATAAGAGTCAGAAATGTTCTACTCCATGTAAACTCTCAGTGCCTCAAAACTCAAATGTGCACAGTGAGGGGCGGGACATGAGGAAGCAAAAAAGGCTTTCGGGGTGAAAGTTAACTTTAGTGAATAGAACTCAGAGATAACAAAGTATACAATTCTTTTGACCTAAAATTTTTATAAAGTAAAATCTGATTGAATTGAACATCAAAGTCATCCTTCAAAGAAAAAGAAATGCAAAAGGGAAATCTCAGAAGATTGTGCAAAGTAGGGGAATGGCTGAATTTCCATGAGCTTTGACTCCTTTCTAGCACCCACTGAAACATAGCTCATCCACAGCTTCCCTAATTCTGTTCCTGATAATAGCATTTTGGGTCCCTTCCCTGAGTCAGGATTCTGTTGTATGTAACAAAAAGTACTGCAGTTACTTCAAAGAAATACGAAAAAAAAAAAAAAAAAAAAAAGTGACACTTTCAAAATTACTGGGGACGTGATAGACCATGAATAGCTTTCAGAACACCACCTCAGAACCATACAGCTATGGCAACTGCTACCTTCAGCAGGAGTCAGGAAGCTCTTGCATGTTGCTGTCTTCAGGATCATGCTGCCTTATTTCTCATATGAGATCAGAGAGTTCCTGTAGCAATCATTAGCCTCAGGAACTCCAAGTCTTAGCCCTGATCTGGGAACCAGGAAACAGGTACCAGAATTCAGTTTATGCAACATATGACCTTAGCTGCAATTGGCAAATAGGAAGCTACCACCAGAATTTCTGGTTTTAGGGCACAGATGTACACACTAGGTATGAAACAATAAAGGTATGTTCTCTTGAATTCAGTTCTGAATTACAGGCTAAAGAGAGAGCATCAGAATGGTAAACCTGAATCTCTTTTAGAACAATAGCAATTATCTGGGAAACACAATTGTTTTTTACCAACCTCTGCAGTATAAGAAGCCACATTAGAAGGAAGTTTGAGTAGAAGTAAACTATGACCACTGTAGAGTATAATTACTTAAAATACTAAAGACTTGATGATGGAATATAATAATCAAAATATATTCGTATTTTATTTTTTCTCTGACTCAAAATATTTTTGGATTTGATACTTATATTTAATTCCAAAAATAATCACTTACACGGTTACTACAACCTATGATAATTTTAGCTCTAGGGGCCGGCACTGTGGTGCAGCAAGTTAAAGCCCTGGACTGCAGTGCCGCCATCCCATGTGAGCTCTGGTTCATGTTCCAGCTGCTCCACTTCCGATCCAGCTCTCTGCTATGGCCAGGGAAAGCAGTAGAAGATGGCCCAGGTTCTTGAGCCCTAGTACCCTCGTGGAAGACCAGGAGGAAGCTCCTGGCTCCTGGCTTCGGATCAGTGCACCTCCGGATATTGCGGCCATCTGGGGGAATGAATCAGCGGGTGGAAGATCTCTCTCTCTGTCTCTACCTCTCTCTGTAACTCTTTCAAATAAGTAAAATAAATCTTTTTAAAAAATTAGCTCTATTCAGAAAAATATAAGTTATAAGGGATGCCACAACTGGCTTACCTAATGTATCAAGCAATGGAGTTTTAAAATAACAGTTCTTGGCCGGCGCCGTGGCTTAACAGGCTAATCCTCCGCCTTGTGGCGCCGGCACACCGGGTTCTAGTCCCGGTTGGGGCGCCAGATTCTATCCCGGTTGCCCCTCTTCCAGGCCAGCTCTCTGCTATAGCCTGGGAAGGCAGTGGAGGATGGCCCAGGTGCTTGGGCCCTGCACCCGCATGGGAGACCGGGAGAAACACCTGGCTCCTGGCTTCGGACCAGCACAATGCGCCGGCCGCAGTGGCCATTGGAGGGTGAACCAACAGCAAAAAGGAAGACCTTTCTCTCTGTCTCTCTCTCTCTCTCACTGTCCACTCTGCCTGTCAATAAATAAATAAATAAACAAACAAAACAAAAAAAACCCAGTTCTTTATTAGTAGTTTCACATTAATTTGTTTTAATAATACAAAAATAAAAGTGCAAAAATTATTATTTTTTCACAAACACAATTTCTACATTGAGGTAAATGTGCGATTTAGCTATAAGTTTAGGAAAAATTACAACCAAAAATAAAAGTAAATGTTTCTTTTTACAGCATAACATAATACAAAAGCATGTAGTATTACATGTTATATATCAAATTTCAAACTGAAGGGGCTGGCGCTGTGGCGCAGAGGGTTGATGCCCTGGCCTGAAGCGCCGGCATCCCATATGGGCACGGGTTCTGGTCCTGGCTGCTCCTCTTCTGATCCAGCTCTCTGCTGTGGCCTGGGAGGGCAGTGGAGGATGGCCCAAGTCCTTGGGCCCCTGCATCCATGTGGGAGACCCAGAGGATGCTCCGGGCTCCTAGCTTTGAATTGGCGCAGCTCTGGCCATTGTGGCCATCTGGGGAGTGAACCAGCAGATGGAGGACCTTTCTCTCTGTCTCTACCTCTCTCTGTAACTCTGTCTTTCAAATAAATAAAATAAATCTTTAAAAAAAAATTGATGTGGTATCTGTCCTTAATGTGTTGTCTAATGTGCAGTGATGCTATAACTAGTACTGAAACAGTATTTTTACACTTTGTGTTTCTGCGTGGGTACAAACTGATGAGATCTTTACTAATTATATACTGAATCAATCTTCTGTATATAAAGATAATTGGAAATGAAAAAAAAAAACAACCTGGTGTTAAATTGGAAATGGCATAGAAAATTAATTAATTTTTTAAAAAAATATTATGTAGGATCTCTGTCTTTAATGTGCTGTACACTCTTATTTAATGATATAACTAGTACTCCAACAGTATTTTTTTTTTCACTTTGTGTTGCTATATGGGGGCAAACTGTTGAAATCTTTACTTAATATATACTAAACTGATCTTCTGTATATAAAGAGAATTGAAAATGAATGATGATGTGATTGGAAGGGGAGAGGGAGCGGGAAAGGGGAGGGTTGTGGGTGGGAGGGAAGTTTTGGGAGGGGGAAGCCATTGTAACCCATAAGCTGTACTTTGGAAATTTATATTCATTAAATAAAAGTTTAATTAAAAAAAATTTGAAACTGAAAAGTACAAACTGAGAAATAGAAACACTGTACTATGTTAATTTTTTTCTTTTGAAACATGTTGAATATTTTAGAACACTGATATCTTGCTTATTTCCATATAAATCTACTAATAATGAGTCTTTAATTTTCAATTGTAAAATGTAATATGCTGAGCTGTGAATTTTGGTTTGTAAAATGTAGTAAGAGTCCTTAAATATGGAGGGATATTTAGCTTTACATTTTTTCATAAAAGAAAACATAGTATACAAACATGGGGGCTTCTATGCACAGATAGAATGCTTATAGTCATTTTTATATGTAGAATATATATGAGGTAAAACTTATATATACATAGGTAATATGTATATATTATATATACACATAGATAATATGTATATTATATATATATTTGTATATGTACTGTGAAGCTATTTGGTGAATTCTAGTATTCCGCTGTATTCACCTTTAGTTTTTGTTTTTGTTTTTTTTTTTGACAGGCAGAGTGGATAGTGAGAGAGAGACACAGAGAGAAAGGTCTTCCTTTTTGCTGTTGGTTCACCCTCCAATGGCCGCTGCAGCCGGTGCATCGCGCTGATCTGAAGCCAGGAGCCAGGTGCTTCTCCCGGTCTCCCATGCGGGTGCAGGGCCCAAGCACCTGGGCCATCCTCCACTGCCTTCCCAGGCTATAGCAGAGAGCTGGCCTGGAAGAGGGGCAACCGGGATAGAATCTGGCGCCCCAACCGGGACTAGAACCCGGTGTGCCGGCGCCACAAGGCGGAGGATTAGCCTGTTAAGCTACGTCGCCGGATTAGCCTGTTAAGCTACGTCGCCGGCCTCACCTTTAGTTTTTAACTTCTGTACTCCACAGCAATTCAGCAAAATTCTATTATAGTTTTCTGGATGCTGTGATTATTAACTGAGAAATATAACCTGAACAATTTTCTTTTATATTTAAAAAGTTTAAATCATCTTTGAGTTCTAACTTCAACTTTAAAGTTTTGGAAATTTCTTTAACATGGTAAAGTGGGCTGTACTAAAAGTTATATAATTAGTTTTAATAAAGACTACATCACATGTAGAACTATTTGTGAATGTCTTTCATGGAAAATATTTAATGTATTTGAGTCTAAAAGCTTTCAAATGAAAATTAAATTTTAATTTCTTATAATTCTTTAATACTATAAATATATCCCAAATACTGCACGGGATATTCTTATACAAAAAAAAAAAAAACCCTCATTATTTTTCTGAAATTCAAATTTAACTAGGAACTTTGTATCTGGCAAATTTATCCAGCGACTTTAGGAGAGTAAGGAGGAGAGAAGAACCATAATGGCATAAGGGGTAAGGGGAGGAAGTTAGAGTTGCTCTTGTAAGAAACTAGAAGACAGATGAGTGAAGAGAAATTTAGGAATTACTGCTTTGTGTTGTTTGATGCAATTTTCCCTTTGAGGCATCCTCCATAAGACTTCAGTAAAGGTCTGTATTACTTTTCTTTTTTTTTTTTTTTTTAAGATTTATTTTATTATTTGAAAGACAGAGTTACAGACACACACACACACACACACATAGAGAGAGAGGCCACAAAGCACAAAGGCCTGGGCTGGGCCAGGCCAAAATCAGGACCCAGTAGCTCCATCCAGTCTTATTTGGATGACAGGGGCCCAACTACTTGGGCCATCCTCCACTGCTTTCCCCGGCACATTAGCAAAGAGCTGGATTGGACATGGAGCAGTCGAGACTTATTTGGGATGCCAGTGTTTTAGGTAGGACCTTAACCACTGTGCCATAAAGCTAGCCCCTACATTACTTTTCTTTCATTTTTTTTAAGATTTATTTTATTTATTTGAAAAACAGAGTCACAGAGAGAGGTAGAGACAGAGAGAGGGCTCTTTCATCCGCTGGTTCACTCCCCAGATGGCTGCAACAACCGGAGCTGTGCTGATCCAAAGCCAGAAGCCAGGAGTTTCCTCTGGGTCTCCCATGAGGATGCGGGGGCCCAAGGACTTGGGACATCTTCTACTGCTATCCCAGGCCATAGGATCGGAAGTAGAGCAGCTGGGACTAGAACCAGCACCCATATGGGATGCCAGCGCCAAAGGCCAGGTTTTTAACCCTCTGCACCACAGCGCTGGACCCCCTACATTAATTTTCAAAGCCTTTTAAAATTAAGCTTACATTTTACTTTAGCTATGCTTCTAATACAAGAAGAAGAATTTTCAAAGTTTTTATATATATGATTTTTATTTTAATTTTTAATTAGTTTTAATAGATTCAATATGGTTTGCAAATATAATTCTAAGAATATAATCATATTTCCTTCCTCCCTCCTTAATAACATCATGCAATCAAAATTTATTGAAAGCATGACATGTCAGCAAGAGAGGATTAAATAAAGAATAAAGCAGATGAGGGGCCAGCATTGTGGCACAGTGTTCCATATGGTGCTGGAATGAGTCCTGGCTGCTCCACTTCCAATCCAGCTCTCTGCTATGGCCTGGGAAAGCAGAAGATGGCCCAACTCCTTGGGCCCTGCACCTGCATGGGAGAACAGGAAGAGGCTTCAGGCTCCTGGCTTCGGATTGGCGCAGCTCCAGCCATTGCAGCCAATTGGAGAGTGAACCATCGGATGGAAGACCTCTCTCTTTCTGTCTCTCTCTGCCTGTCCTCTCTCTGTGTAACTCTGACTTGCAAATAAATAAATAAATAATTTAAAAAATATTAATGAGAGGGAGAGTGTCATGATTCTGAGTGAGGAAGGGTATTAATAAATGAAAAACTCTAAGTTATGATTTAATATAACTTAATTATCACATTTAAATCTTTAGTAAAATATTTATACTTTTCAAGAGATAAAATTCAAATGGTCAACAGACACATGAAAAAATACTCAGGATCACTAGCCATCAAAGAAATGAAAATGAAAATTGCAACAAAGTTTTCACCTCACCCCAGTTAGAATGGCTCTCATAGAGAAATCAACAAACAATAAATGCTGGCGAGCTTGCAGAGGAAAAGGTTCCCTAATCCACTGTTTTTGGTAACACAAACTTGTACAGCCACCGTGGAAGACAATATGGAGATTCCTGAGAAAGCTGAAAATAGAGCTGCCAGAGTCATCCCACTCCTGGGAATTTATACCAAGGAAATGAAATCAGCATATGAAAGAGTTATATTGTCTCCATGCTTATTGCAGCTCAATTCACAATAGCTAAGATATGGAATCAACCCAGATGCCTATCAACTGATGACTGCCTAAAGAAAATGTGGTATATATACACTATGGAATTTTACTCAATCATAAAACAGAATGAAATTCTGTCTTTTGCAACAAAATGGATGTAACTGGATACATTCATACTTAGTCAAATAAGCCAGTCCCCAAAAGACAAATACCGTATGTTTTCCCTCATCTGTGGTAACTAATAGAATACAAAAAAATGTAATGTATAATTATTTGCATTGCAATCTGCATAAAATTATTCCTGTGCATAAATTGTTGAGAGAAAATGGTTTAAGATCTAAATGAACTTAATTATTATCTTGTAATCACATGGGAAATATTTAGATGTTACATTGTAATTGGTTCTATTTCATTGAAATAAATTATGAATAACTAATTGGCAAAAAAATTGTATATGGTGAATTTTTCCATTCAATTATTGTTTATAGCCATTGTCAATATTCCCACTAAACTCAGGTCTTTTTGCTTTTTACTTCTTAAACTTCTTATTTGGTGAAATAGTAAGCCTTTTTACTACAATGTAAATTTAAAATATGTTATCTCAAAAACAAAAAAAAAAATAAAAGAAAGGTAGAAGGTGGATGGAAGGGAGGGAGAGAGGAAGGGAATTTTATTATGTTCTTGGACTTGAATCTACAGATCATAGTGAATCTGATAAAAGTTAATTGAGCTTGAAATAAAAATGAAAAAAAAAAATTGGGGCTGGTGCTGTGGTATAGCAGGTAAAGCCGCCGCCTGTAGTGCCAGCATCCCATACTGGAGCCAGTTCTAGTCCCGGCTGCTCCACTTCCTATTCAGCTCTCTGCTATGGCCTGGGAAAGCAGTAGAAGATGACCCAAGTCCTTGGGCCCCTGCACCCACATGGGAAGACCTGGAGGAAGCTCCTGGCTCCTGGCTTCAGATCCATGCAGCTCTGGCTGTTGGGGCCAAATGGGGAGTGAACCAGCAGATGGAAGACCTCTCTTTCTCTCTGTATCTCCTTCTCTCTTCCGTGTAACTCTGACTTTCAAAAAAATAAAACAAATCTTGAAAAAAAATGAAAAAAGAAATTCAGACTTTATTTAAGGGTGGCACCATCCACTAGATCTCCTTACCTCTAAATTCTAAAAGCAGATATAATAGCAACTCACTGAGGGTAGGGACAATCACTTAATCATTTTTAGTTCCTCCAAATATGAGAGAACTTCAAAAAGCTATGGAAAATGAAGTTAAAAAATAAGTTTATTCTTGTACTACATTTTTGTAAATCCAGAGGTCTTCATAAGGTTCATAAAATAAGTATTATGAGAAAACTTTACAGAGAATTCAATTTTTTTTTTAGTAAAAAGAAACTTAGGTCTTAATTTTATTTTTTAGGAATTGTTTGAAGAACCCTTTTATTTGAATCAAAGTCTTTGAAGATGCACAAATTGTCTTCATCATAACCCAAATAGTCTAGGCATTCACAATTGTTGGCATACTAATGTACATATGTAAGCACAAGTGACTCACAATTGTGAGTTTCTATAACAACGATAAATACAAACCTGACAAATCTGAGCATGACTGAATTACTGTAACAATTACCAGAAAAAACAATTATATAACAGCAAATTCTCATGTAGTAACATAAGATTTATTCTTTATTTATTTATTTGAAAGTCAGAGTTACACAGAGAGAAGCAGAGGCAGAGAGAGAGGTCTTCCATCCGATGGTTCACTCCCTAGATGGCCGCAATGGCCAGAGCTGCACCGATCCAAAATCAGGAGCCAGGAACTTCTTCCAGGTCTCCCACGTGGGTGCAGGAGCCCAAGGACTTGGGCCATCCTGTACTGCTTTCCCAGGCCATAGCAGAGAGCTGGATTGGAAGTGGAGCAGCCGGGTCTCGAACTGGCACCCATATGGAATGCTGGCACTTCAGGACAAGGCATTAACCCACTGTGCCACAGCGCTGGCCCCAAGATTTATTCTAATAGTGGTCATGTGCTTTGTCCCTGCCACTCATGTGGAAGATCTGGAGCAAGTTCTGGGCTCCTGGTTTCAACCAGGCCCAACTATGGTTGTTGCCAGCATTTAGGGAGTGAAGCAGTATATCAAATACCTCTCTCTCTCTTTCTCCCTCCCTTTCTATTTCAAATAAAAAATAAACATTAAGAAAAAAAAAAAGGTAGTAGTTATGATTGTGGCTACTTGCAGCTACCACTAACTGTTTGGGTAGCCTTATTAGACAGTCATTTAATTTCTCCAGTCTCCAGATTCCTGTAAGATAGGAATACTACTAATATTTTCCTTAAAGTTCTGTGATGAGGATGAAAATACATGCAAATGGCCGGCACCACGGCTCAATAGGCTAATCCTCCTCCTGCGGCGCTGGCACACCAGATTCTGTCCCGGTTGCTCCACTTCTAGTCCAGCTCTCTGCTGTGGCCTGGGAAGACAGTGGAGGATGGCTCAAGTGCTTGAGTTCTGCACCTGCATGGGAGACCAGGAGAAGCACCTGGCTCCTGGCTTTGGATCAGCACGGTGCGCCGGCCACAGTACGCTGGCCGCAGCGGCCATTGGGGGGTGAACCAACGGCAAAAGGAAGACCTTTCTCTCTGTCTCTCTCTCTCTCACTGTCCACTCTGCCTGTCAAAAAAAAAAGAAAGAAAGAAAAGAAAATACATGCAAGTAATTATAATTGCTGGCAAATGGCATAGGTATTGCATAATACAGAAGAGAATGGGCTAGGTGGTTATTTTTCCAACCCTGAAAAATTGCCAGTGTCTCCAAATTAAATAAAAAAGGAAGAGACAAACTTGAACGATGCATAAATAGTCATGTAAAACATTCTTGTTGACTTTTTTTTTTTTAAGATCTAGTTATTTGTTTGAAAGAGTTACAGAGAGAGAGCAAGAGAGACCATCTATCCACTGGTTCACTCCCCACATGGCCACAATGGCTGGAGTTGGACTGGTCTGAAGCCAGAAGCCAGGAGCTTCTTCCAGGTCTCCCCCAAGGGTGCAGGGGTCCACTTACTGGGACCATCCTCTACTGGTTTTCCAGGCCCATTAGTAGGAAGCTGGATTGGAAGTAGAGCAGCCAGGATTCAAACCCATGCCCATAAGGGATGCCAGCTTTACCCACTATGCTACAGTGCCAGTGCTGACTTTTACTTTTGAAATAGAATATCATCCAGGTATATTACTCTCTTAATATTCAAATTGAGTTTTAAAATATATATTACAAAAGATCAGTGTCATTAATGGAGACAAAATTACTATTTTTAATTAAAGAACTACCTAGATGGTGTTTTAACAAAGAAAATCTGATTACAAAAGTCATGATTTAGATTAAAATCATAAGATTTTGAAAGAGCGTCTATTAGAGAATATATCATCACCATACCTTGGCAGGACTAAACCATTAGTACTGCAGAGAAGATACACTCTACACAATGCCTTTTAAATTGCAGGTTGATTTTGAACTCTATATATTTCCCCTCTACCCTGTGACATAATCAATAACCTCATAAAATAAATTAGGATGCTTAAACATTCTGATCCAACTTCCAAGTATTTAAATGTACACTTTCAAGATAAACTTTGGACATACACACAGAATAAAATTCTTATGGAACTAAACTACTAATTCAAAGCTAACTATTTTTAGATTCAACAACCTATTTTTTTACAAGAGCTATTCTACTGTTCAGCTGTTCTACTTTCTTAAAGCATTGGTTTTATTTGTATAAAAACTACCACATTTATTGGCTGGCATAAATAATACCTACACAAATCTCTCAAGCATTATAAAGCCTGCTTTTTATGAAGCCTACATTCTGGCTTTAAATGCAAAAGGAAGGTCAAGCTGTGAAAGCCAAAATAATTTGTTTTATTGTTCTATGGCCAGAGCCAAAGACCATATTATCAAAGAAACACAGAAAAGCTCTTAAAAAGAATCAAAAATCAATACATCTGCAACTAACACTTGCTGCAGGCATTTTTTGAAGAGGTAGGAAATGTTCTAGAAAATTCTTATTTTTACTTCTAAGTAAAAACCAAGTTAAAAATTCCCTGGGTTTTTGAGAATAACAAATGACAGATGTGTTAACCTTCTTGGAATTATTTGTAATAAAGTGACAGTGAAGTGTTTCTTTTTTTTTTCACTTACATAATATTCACAAGGAAGCCTTACCTTTTCAGTGTAGTTTAGTCTTCTGCTTCTCTCCTCAGTGACTAAAAGCATCTTCTAGGTTTGGTTGTTATAGCAGACATTGTTTTTCTAAAAACTTCAAGCCTTCTCTATCCCTTTAGTCCAGTTTTTTTCCTCATAACAATTTTTAACATTTTAATTTTATATTAGGACTGACACCTCCTGAAATAAAGGATGATTGTAATGCTGTCAATCTGAATGCTTAGTCATCAGCACATTTCCTCATGCCCAAGCAAGTTAATGTACGTATATGAAACAAGATACTAGCCTAGCAGCAACTCGATTATTAAAGAGTTCTACTAAAACACTCATAGTTTTCTTTGGACTTCATTTTGCACCTTGATGAAAACGTTGTATGTTTACGCTATTGTATATTTGAGTGACAGCTTGAATTTCACAATAAATGTAATTGCTTTTGTTTATTCTCAATGGCTATATCCCATTTCCAATATTTTCAATTTATTTTACTTCTGGAAATTTGGTGAAGTGTCCATCATTGTCTCCTTTCTCTTTGAATTGAACCATGACCACCAGCCACCACCATATGTAAATGATATTTTAAAAGCTAAAGATTAAATGGTTAATAAATCCAGAGCTATTTGGGAGATGGCATTGTTTAAAAACCACAAAGAGGGGCCAGCATTGTGGTATAGCAGGTTAAGCCTCCATCTGCAATGTTGGCATCCCGTATGGGCAGGAGTTCAAGACCCAGCTGCTCTACTTCTGATTCATCTCCCTGCTAATGCACCTGGGAAAGCAGTGGAAGATGGCCCAAGTTCTTGAGCCCTTGCACCCACATGAGAGACCCAGAGGAAGCTCCAGGCTCCTGGCTTCAGCCTGCCCAGCCCTGGCCATTGCAGTCATTTGGAGAATAAACTAACGGCTGAAAGATATCTCTGTCTCTGTCTCTCCTCCTCTCTCTGTAACTCTGCCTTTCAAATCAATTAAGAAAAAAAAAAAACACAAAGAATTGTTAGAGCAAACTAAATATATCAGTTTCACATTACAGTAGAATTCTTCTTAACTGACTTCTTTATTGAAGACTCAATATTTCTAGGAGTAAAGTATAAAAATATTTTCAAGCCTGTATCTTGATAAGTTCCTGTTTAGGCACACTAAGTACTTCGTCAAACATTCTGTAAAACACCAACATGTTTCTCTTCTATTTATCCTCACAAAAAATAAATAACGTACCTGAAAGCATATCGTAACTTTTTGCCATTTATAACTATCATGCAACATAATGTTTTTATTATTCTTATAACTAAGCATGTATTTAATTAGTTAAGATATGCTCTTCATGGTCACTATCTTAGTATACAACATCTTTAGCACTGCCTTCCACTCAAAACAAAGCAAAAAACTTATATGCATCTTTTTTTCATATGCTTTCCTTTATTTATAAAGTTTAAAGATCAATTAAAGAACAAAGTTTAGGGGACCAGTGCTGTGGTGTAGAAGGTTAAGCGTCTACCTACAGCACTGGCATCCCACATGGGCTCCGGTTCAAGCTCCGGCTGCTTCACTTCTGATCTAGCTCCCTGCTAATGTACCTGAGAAAAGCAGTAGAAGATGACCCTAGTAATCTCTCTCCCCATCCTTCTCTCTCTGTATATCTGCCTTTCAGATAAATAAATAATTATAAAAAAAAAGAAGTTCAGTGCAGTTTTGCTCATATACAACTGAGGAAGATATATGTCGGATTTATGTTATTTATGTTACATTATATTTTATAAGTTTAACACTAAGACATATAATGCTAGATTATGTGAGAGTAATATTTGCTTTTTTAAAAAAACTAAATTGCAGAAAGAATAATGGTGTTTTTCTTACACAGCAGAATGAGAACTCTCACTGAAGCTCAAATTGCAGTAATTGTTACTGATGAGGATGGAAAAGACAGAAATAGCACTACTTGCTGACAGATCACAAATGGGGTATGGGTTAACTGAAGAAACAAAAATCACATTTCACCATGAACAGCAGACAAACTTGCTATAGAAATCTCTGAGAAAATAAAAGATCCACTCAAAATCTTATTCATACAAACCTATACCTCTTCATCTGAACTGTTATTTTAAGTTATATTTATACAAGTATTTATAAATATGCATAAAACTATTTATGCAAATAAATGTATACTTTAATGCTCAAGAGTAAGATTACTGATTTACACTCAATACAACTATTTACAAATATGTATAAAACTATTTATGCTAAATAAATGTATACTTTTATGTTTAGGAATGAGATGTTACTGATTTACAATCAATTTGAAATTTTTTTTAATTTGAGAGACAGAGATCTTCCATCCCATGATTCATTCCTCAAATGCCCAGAATAGCAGTGAGCCAGGCTGAAGTAGGAGGGAGACCCAATCTGGACCTCCTCTGTGGGTTGCAGGGACCAAATTACCTGAGCCATCACCTGCTAACTCCTAGGATGTTGCAGCAACAAGAAGCTAAAATTGGGAGCAGAGCCAAGACTCAAACCCCAACCTTCTGATAGGAGATGTAGACATCCCAACTGATAGTTTTTATTTATTTATTTGTAAAGATTGATTTATTTTACTTGAGAGACATAGTTACAGAGAGCGGGAATACAAAGAAAGAGGTCTTCCATCGCCTGATTCATTCCCCAAATGGCTGCAATGGCCGGAGCTGCACCAATCCAAAACCAGGAGCCAGGAGCTTCTTCTGGGTCTCCCACAAGGGTGCAGGGGCCCAAGCACTTGGGCCATCCTCTACTGCTCTCTCAGGCCTTCAGCAGGGAGCTGTAGTGGAAGTGGAGGAGTCAGGATTTGCACTGGTGCCCATTTGGGATGCCTGTGCTGCAGGCGGATGCTTAACCTACTACTGTGCCTCGGTGCCAGACACTGATAGTTAACTACTTGGCCAAATGCCTATCCCAATTGAAAATACTATTATTTCATTTCATTTCATTTTTAAAGACTCATTTATTTATTTGAAAGGCAGAGGTATGGAAAGAAGGAAAGAGAGGGAGAGAGATCTGCCATCTACTGGGTCACAGATACATTAGCAGGGAGCTTGATCAGAAGTAGAGCAGCCAGGACTTGAACTGCTATTCATAAACGATGCTGGCATTGCAGGTGGCAGCTTAACCCACCATATCAAAACACTGGCCCCAATGTGTGTGTGTGTGTGTGTGTGCATTTAAAGGACTTATTTATTTATTCTAAAGGCAGAGTGATACAGACTGAGGGAGAAACAAAGAGAGCCTCCATTCACTAGTTCACTCTTCAAATGGTAGTAATGGCTAGAGTTTGTTTGGATAGGCCAAAGCCAGGAGCCTGGAACTCCATGGGGGTCTTCCACATGGATGGTAGGGCACAAGCACCTGGGCCATTCTCTGCTGCCTCCTGAGGCACATTATCATGGACCTATATCAGAAACAAGGCAGCCAGGATTTAAACATGCACTCTGAGATGGGATGTCCGCTGAGCCATAACACTAGCCTGACTTTTAGTGTTTTTTTTTTCTAAGTAATTCATTTATTTATTGAACTAGTTTCATTGATTCCCTCTCATAGGCCTAATGAAAATATAAAAATGCATGGGAGACACTGTCACTGTCATCTAAATGCTTAGTTTGGTTTGTGATGTGTAAACAAATATATAAGCAAGACAATAATGTAAGTTCAGTCATACAAAACTGTACAAGTCACATAGAGAGTGGATAAGTAATAAAAGTTACTGCTAGAGATAAGCCAAGTTTGAAAAAAGCAGGATTCAAGGAAATTTCTTAGAGGAAACACAACTAAGAAGAATTTTGTGAACAAACAGATATTAGATAAAAGCACTAATGAGGGCAAGGGAATATTGGGATTGTGTCAGGTAGAAATATATACACAAGCAAAGACAGGAAGATGAAAGTCATGATGTGCTACGTAGACTCCAAGCAGGGTAGAGTGAATGAAGAACAGAATGAAATGCAAGTCACCATGCTGGGCTTCCAAGGCCAAGACTGAAGTGGAAATTGCCATGTCCCCTATTCTATTCCTGGAAATCATTCAAACAGAATGAGGAGAACAAAGGGGAAAAAAACTACATAATATCTTTTTCAGAAAAATAAGGAGACAGCTAAATGCTAGATAAATGTGGAGAATAGACTGACAAAAATTATTGAAGATAAATTAAGGGTACATTTGGGAGAGCATTTTTTGACTGTGGATCCTAGGGAAAAAAGGCAACATTCATGTGTCAAGGATAGAGGGCACATCTTAAAGTGCAAATATAAAATCTTGATTTGCAGTGGTAAAAAACAAGAGTGAGTAATGGTTAAAAAACTTCTCTGGACCTGATTTGTATATGAAAAACAGAGACAGGCTTAACTGAAGTATTATGAAAATAAGTTATTTATGAGGAAGGAAGCTATGGTAGTAGAAAAGAGTAAAAAGAAAAGAAGAGGGGCTGGCGCTGTGCACAGTGGGTTAACACCCTGGCCTGAAGTGCCAGCATCCCACATGGGTGCCGGTTCTAGTCCCGGATGCTCCACTTCTGATCCAGCTCTCTGCTATGGCCTGGGAAACCAGTAGAAGATGGCCCAAGTCCTTGGGCCCCTGCACCCGTGTGGGAGACCCAGAAGAAGCTCCTGGCTCCTGGCTTCGGATTAGCACAGCTCCGGCCATTGCAGCCAATTGGAGAGTGAACCATCGGATGGAAGATTCTCTCTCTCTCTTTCTCTCTCTCTCTCTGTGTGTGTGTGTGTGTGTAACTCTGACTTTCAAATAAATAAATAAACCTTAAAAAAAAAAAAAGAAAGAAGACAAGAAATCGAAACTTCAGGGAATGGACTGGCACTGTGGCATTGCAGGTAGAGCTGCAGCCCACAGTGCCAGCATCTCATATGGGCGCCGGTTCCAGTCCTGGCTGCTCCACTTCCTATCTAGTTCTCTGCTATGGCCTGGGAAAGCAGAAAGCAGTAGAAGATGGCCCAAGCCCTTGGGCCCCTGCACCTGTGTGGGAGACCTTGAAGAAGCTCTTGGCTTTGGAACGGCGCAGCTCCAGCCATTGTGGCCAACTGGGGATTGAACCAGCAGATGAAAGACTCTCTGTGTGTGTGTGTGTGTGTGTGTAACTCTGACTTTCAAGTAAAAATAAATAAATCTTTAAAAAAAAAAGCCTTCAGTGGAATTTTTCACTTGCTAGAGAAATAAAATATAAATGATTACACTCAAAAAAAAAAAGCATAGGTCAAAAGGAAAGTTTTAAAAGGGTGGAACATAATCATGGCCATTTCTTCACACAAATCACCTTTAATTACCAAGTCCTGGAAAAAGTCACCATTCAAATATGAGAAATCAAATATTATAAGGAGTAAGTGATAAAAGAAATTTTTAAAAAGACAGATGGAGATGGTGACCATGGATGAGGAAAACAATGCCATATATCAGATAGAAACAGTTAACTATAATCTTAATTAAGTTAGCATCTGTGATGCAATAGCATGAAACAGAGATAGACTTAAAAAATAGTAATAAGATGAGGAAATAATAGAAAGAGAGGAAGTCCAAATTAGTAAGAGTCAATCAAGAAGGGGAAGAAAATAGCAAAGTAAAATAAAATGAATTAAACTTTTGAAAGATTATAAAGGAGTATTTATCAAAGATAATAGATCCAATATATAAATGGTTGGTGTTTCTAAAAAACAAAAATAATAAAAAAGCAAATAAAGATATGATACAAAACAATTTTCCTGAAAGAAATTAAATTTGGATCTACCCACGAAAGGTTTCTGTATGCTCTAGGAAAAGCTTGCCTATCATCATTAATATCAAGAAGCAGCTAAATAAAGTTTTTGGGCTTGAGATTAATAAAATGATGATTTGGAAATGCAGATTTAATAAATTAATTACTCAGGGTGGGCATTGTGCTACAGCAGGTTAAACCACAACTTGGAACACACCCGTATCCAATATCAGAGTGAGAGTTCAAGTCACAGATACTCTGTTAGCTTCCTGCTAATCCAACCTGGGAGGCAGCACCTGATGGCTCAAGTGCTTGGGCTCCTGCCTTCAGCCTGGCTACACCCTGGGTAATGCAGGAATTTGGAGTGAATCCGAGGAAGGAAGATCTATAGATCTGTCTCTGTCTCTTTCTCTTACCACATCTTTCAAGCTGATTTAAATAAGTAAATAAATAAACAAACTTTTTAAAAGTATCTTTTAAAAAATTAGATTACTTATAAGAGGAATAAAATCAGAGTGACAGACTTCTCCAAAGAAATGTTTAGTTTTAAGAGAAGACTATTGGGAATCCTGTTTAAAATCCTCAAGAAAAGAGAAGGCAGTCCAGAAATTTTATTTCCAAACTACTGTTCAAATACAAAGGCAAAGAATAGTTTCAAACAAGTAAGAAGTCAAGGAAACTTACGAGTCTTCTACAGTGAAGAACCTTACCTAACTCATAGATTACTCAAGAAAATAGAACAAAATACGAGAGGTAACTATTGACTATATTTTATGATAGAACTAATATTCAAACAGAGGTAAGAGGATCAGAAGAGAATGTAAATGTTACATTCCCTTATACTTTAGACATGGCTAAATAACAAAAACACAGGCAGGAAGATTAAGAAGTGGAAGGATACTGATTCTCTACTTAAAATAGCAGAAGATCAAATAAAACCATTTAAAACAAAGAGAAACCAGGAAAAGTAACATAAATACTGGAGAAGGTATATAATAACTTCTTTATTCTATACTTTGCAGAATAAAGGTGGTGGCAGTATAATAATAAAACTCATAGATGAAGAGATTAACATAAGTATAAACTTGAATACAACAAGAAAATTGCAGTTAACTACAAAGTAAATACTATAAGAAGTACAGAAAGAATGTAATTTTAAAACCTGGTTATGGTGAGGGGTGGCAGTTGTGGCACAGCAGTTAAGCCACAGCTTGGGACACCCACATCCCACATGAGAGTGCCTGGATTCTATTCCCAGCTCTGCACTGGATCCAGTTTCCTGCTAATGCACACCCTGGGAGGCAGTAAGAAAGGCATCAAGTATTTGGGTCCTTGTCCCCGACATGGGAGACCTGAATGGAGTTCCATGCTCCTGACTTTAGCCTGGCCCAGACTTAGCTATTACAGGTATTTAGGGAGTAAATCAGCAAATGGAAGATCAATATATATCTCTCTCTCTAGCATGCTGCCTTCCAAATAAATAAAAATAATTTACAAATTTAAAAGCTCTTTGTGAGATATGCAACAGACCTTATTTACAACTAGATTTATCTAGTAAAACAATGGATAGAGGAATTGAATAGTAGAAATAATAAGCCTGAGGGGCCAGTGCTGTGGCTGACTTGGTTAATCCTCTGCCTGCAGCGCTGGCATCCCATATGGGTGCCGGGTTATAGTCCCAGTTGCTCCTCTTCCAGGCCAGCTCTCTGCTGTGGCTCAGGAAGGCAGTGGAGGATGGCCCAAGTGCTTGGGCCCTGCACCCGCATGGGAGACCAGGAGGAAGTACCTGGCTCCATCCTGGCTTTGGATCGGCGCAGTGCACTGGCCGTAGCGGCCATTTTGGGGGTGAACCAACAGAAGGAAGACCTTCCTCTTTGTCTCTCTCTCTCACTGTTTAATTCTATCTGTCAAATAAAAAAAAAAAAGAAATAATAAGACTGAATTAACAGATTTATGATCTTTATGTTCCTCCAATAGATAGTATTTTATTTTCCTCTTTTATAGAAGTGCAGCATTTAGAAAAAACCATCAGATACTTAGTCACAAATTAATAAAAATAGATTGCATAGCATTTTTCTAGTCATACTATTAGAAAATTCTTTACTATTTCAAATTTAAGAAATATCAGTTCAGTTGAACATGTTCATCTTAAAAATGGAATTTTAAAGGAAATCATAACTGTGTCACAGAAAATAATGAAAGGGAGAAGTTGTCACATTAATATCTACAGGGAATGGAAAGTGTTATTCAGAGAAAAAATATATTGCTTGATGTCTTCATTATTAAAGTAGAAAAATAAAAATAAAAGTAGTATGTATTTATGTTAAGAAATTTTAAATATTTGTGAGAAAAATAAGTGATTTAAATATTCAGAAATGCAGAGAGGAAACTGGAGACACAGGGAGATGAGCTCCACAACACATTCAACTTCTTATTTTATTTTATCTTATTATTTTTTTAAAGATTTATTTATTTGAATGGCAGAGTTATAGAGATGCAGAGGGAGAGGGAGAGAGGTCTTTCATCTGCTGGTTTACTCCTCAAATGGCCGTAATGGCTGGAGCTGGTCCCATCCAAAACCATAGCCGAGAAGCTTCTTCTAGGTCTCCCCTACAGGTGCAGGGGCCCAAGGACTTAGGCCATCTTCTACTGCTTTCTCAGGCCATAGCAGAGAGCTGGACCAGAAGTGGCGCAGCCAAGACTTGAACCATGCCCATATGGGATACCAGCACTGCAGCCAGCAGCTTTACCCGCTGTTCCAACAGCTCTGGCCCTCAATTTCATTTTTTAAACAAAGGGTAGTAAATTAATATGACCTCAATGTGATATAAACATTTGAAGCTACTGAGATACAATGAAGTATTGTTAAGCTTATAGAGCAGAGAAAATGTAGTGTCTCTCTTAATGATGTTTATTTTTTTTTCCCCAATTTGTGGGCTGCCAGCTTACATGCTAAGTAATAGGCATTCTTCGTTATCCAGCCAAAAGCCATTATCTCCAAAGTTCTTCACTACAGAGTATGGCTTTAGGAGGGTACTATACAGGGGTCCCTCACTTAAGGAAACATGATTCAAATCGTAGGCATCTTTATCAATTGGAACATTTAAAAATCATATTGTAAATATGATTAACTATAATAATGCACAATTTGAATATTTATTTTCTACCTTATTAGACTGAAAAGTCTTATCCTAGTAAACTTGTTAGTTAACTTAGCAAACTTGTTATATTTCAAAATGATGGTGGTAAATATCTTTCTTAAGAGACTTATTTATTTATTTGAAAGACAGAGTTACAGAGGGAGAAGGAGAGAGAGAGAGAGAGAAAGAAAATATTCCATCTTCTGGTTTATTCCCCAAATGGCCCCAACTGTCAGGGCTGGGCCAGGTTGAATCCAAGCTTCAACTGGGTCTCCCACATGGGTGGCAGGGGCCCAAGCACTTGGGTTATCCTCCACTGTGCTCCCAGGCACATTAGTAGGGAGCTGGATCAGAAGTGGAGCAGCTGGGAATTCAAACCAGGGCCCATACGGGATACTGGCATTGCAGGTGGCTTAACCACCTATGCCACAACACTGGCCCCAGTAAATATCTTTTTTTTTTTAACATGGCTTGTATACTTGTGTATCGAACTATTTCAGAATATGCAAGAAGAGTGTTTCCAATAACTGACCTATGACTTCTCTTGAAAGAAGACACTACATTTAGTCCTAGTTCCAAAGACTTTTATAGCTTTCATGTCACATCTAACTTTGCCATTGTTATCTGCCAGTAGAGAAAACAACTTCTAAAAATTAAAGATTATTAATTAGTTAAGGTGTACAATATCAGTTTGATCATCAATTAGACCATCAAACCTAGCAATCATTTCTGTTAAAAATGAAAAAAACTTGAAGCAAATTAGTTTGACACTTTCTAAAGAATTTCATTTCCTGGAAAAGTAACTGCATTATTACTATTTACCAAATCATAGTGACTTGAGTTCCTTATTATTATGAGTACTCAAATTTTGTTTTTAGCATCTTTTGTATAATTTATATAGAATGACTTTTATTATAATTTTTATTACTGAGAAATAAGAAATAAACCAGATTTTTAAAAATTTTCTTGAAGAATGGTTTCTAAACTACAGGTTACAGGACTCAAATTTGGCTCAGTTATGATCCAAAGCCATGTTCTTCAGGGGTCTATTTGAGAATACTGATAATTAAGCCTATCACAGTCTCTGTCCCTTTCCCAGGAGTTGTTTTAAGCAAAGACACATAACACAATTCTGGCAATGTGGCTGAAGAAGAGATTGATTTTTTTTTTTTTTTTTATTTCACAGGTAGAGTTACAGACAGTGAGAGAGAGAGAAAGGTCTTCCTTCCGTTGGTTCACTCCCCAAATGGTGGCCGGCGCTGTGCCAATCCGAATCCAGGAGCCAGGTGTTTCTTCCTGCTTTCCCATGCGGGTGCAGGGTCCCAAGCACTTGGGCCATCCTCCGTTGCCCTCCCGAGCCTCAGCAGAGAGCTGGACTGGAAGAGGAGCAACTGGGACTAGAACCTGGCACCCATATGGGATGCCGGTGCTACAGGTAGAGGATTAACCAAGTCAGCCACGGCGCTGGGCCCCCAAAAGACTGATTGTTAGAGGGCAGTGGCAGTATTTTTGGGAAAGGTTTTCCTCACAATGGAAAAGAGGATTTGTGGGAAAATAGTTTCTCTTATTTCTGTCAAAATTATTATGCTTCAATTAGCCATTCTCAGAAACGCCATCCCTTCAGGATAGGCTCTGCACACCTCCACCTTCATCTCCCCTCGAGATGGAGCCTCTGGCACAATTTTTAAAAAAGAAATATTCTCTCAACAATGTGTATACTTTGATGAGCTAATACAAACAAGAAAGGGCTGTTTCACTTAGATGGATCTGAAACCCCTATCCTACTCCACTTTCAGTTTTAGCTAGGCAAAAACTCATCGGACACAGAATTGAGACCTTGGAACAGAACTTAAAAGACTAAGAAATTTTGAGGGGATTAAAAAACAAAGAGATCAAAGAGAAATCCTCAATATGTAGCCACAATAACTAAGTTTCACACTTATTGAGTTCTTACCATGGATCAGACACTATTCCATGAATTTTACTTGCTTTCATTTACCCTTCACAGAAACAGTATAAAGAATCTACTCTTCCTCACTGTAGAAAACAGTACAGCACTTCCTCATAAAACTAAAAAAAAAAAAAAATCCATTTACTATATGTTCCAGCAACATCACTTTTGGGCATACATTAGAAGAAAATGGAATCTGTCAAAGAGATATCATGTTTATTGCAGCACTGTTCAAGATAGCCAAGAAACACAAACAACTTATGTGACCATTCACTGATGAATGATTAAAGAAAATGTGGTACATATACACAGTGGTATACTATGCAATAAGATGAAGTCTTGTCATTTGTAACAATACAGATGGAATAGGAGGTCATTATGTTAAGTGAAATAAGCTAAGCACATAAAGACAGGTATTACATGATTTCACTCTTATGTGAAAGTGAGATCATGGATCATCATGGTGGTTGTGAGAAGCTGGACAGGGAAGAAGGAAGGGAGAGATGGAGAAAGGTTGGTTAATGGGTACTAGGTCACAGAAAAGTAGGAGTAAGAATTTTTCGGATTCTATTACACAGTTGGGTGACCAAAGAAAATGTTAATTTACTACACATTTCTCTACTAAAAAAAAACCTAAAAGATAGGATTTTTTATTTTTTCAATATAAAGAAAAGCTAAATGTTTGAGGAGATAAATGTATTTTCTGTGATTGGACATTACATAATGAATGCATATACCAAAACATCTCATGATACCATGTATTTATAATTTTATGTCCATTTAAATACTTTTAAAAATTAAAAATTAAAGACCATATTAAACATTTTTTTTCAAAAAATGTAAAGTTGAGAAATTTGAAGCATAGAAAAGAGAATTTGTCCAAGATTACACAGTCAATTGGAAGTGAAGCTGCGTTTGAGCACTGACATGCTTACTCTAGCTTTCAGCATGTCTCCAAAACACTTCCCTGTGCTAACACTGAATTCAAGGCTGTCTCAGCATAGAGATCCAATAAGAAAAGTTCATCTTCTGGACTTCATTTTTTATGCAACCTACTTCTTGAGACTTAATTCCCATGAATTATTGTTGACTGACTCTTGACTATGTTTTGTCTTTAGTAAAGACTAGCATTTAGAATTTTTGAACTTCAGTGCAGTGTCCAGAGACTTCTGGATCAATGAAGATCATAAAATCAAACCAAAGTGTGCCCTTCGATGGTATCTAAACTGCTGGATGAGTATTGCTGGGAAGTGGAAATGTGCAGATTTTACATTAAAGCTGTTGGGAATGCTCTCTCGACGGCAGAGAAACTAGGCAGAGAAAGCTCTGCTCCCAGCTTTACTGCCCCTGAGATATCAAAAACTAGACAGTTTTCCAAAAGACTGGACTCTGCTACAAAATATAAGGATAATGGAAGCAGGAAATTCCCTTTGGGAGATTCAGTAGAAGATGGCAGTAGTTGGTATATATAAGAATTTCATCTGATACTAAACCTTTAAAAAGGATAGGACTGGGGCCGATACTGTGGTGCAGCAGGTTAAATCCCTGGCGTGCAGTGACAGCATCCCATTTGGATGCCGATTTGAGTCCCGGCTGGCTGCTCCACTTCTGATCCAGCTCTCTCTATGGCATGGGAAAACACCTGTGTGGGAGACTGGGAGGAAGCTCCTGGTTCCTGACTTCGGATCAGCCCAGCTTCAGCCATTGTGGCCAACTGGGGAGTGAACCAGCAGATGGAAGACCTTTCTCCTCTCTCTCTCTCTCTCTCTCTCACTCTCTGGCTCTGCCTCTCTCTGTAATTCTGTCTTTGAAATAAATAAAAATAAATACTTTTTAAAAAAGAGGATAGGACTGTTTCTGGAGAAGGGTGGAGTGGCAGATCTGTGAGCAATAATAGTGGAACTGGCGGAGGCCAGCCCTAGCTATACCAGGACTTTGAATGAAAGTTTGGGGCAAATAAGAGAATAAATGACATGGATGGATTCTACCAAGGAGCTAAGCTTAGAATTTTTTCTGGTGATGCAGAATGGTTCGAGGATACAAAGACCTTAATACTAGAAAACACTGGGGTGCTCTATGGAGAAATTAAGATATTGCTGGTTACTTAATGGGTTGGGTAAAAACTGGAAGGGTGTTCACACTTTCAGTTTTTATCATTTTTGAAATTAATGCAGCTCTTCAACAGGATAAAAAAAATGAGGAAAAAGTGCCCCAAGTTCTTGAACATTCATCAGAAAGAAAATTAATACACAATTTTGGCAAAAGTCTTATGCAATAATGGAAAATACTGTATGAGCTATAGAATGATGCTTAGAGAACTGGGTGAAAATCCATAATCACTCTGGAGTTGCCTGAGATAAGACTGCTTAAAATGTCTGAGTTTTTAGCAACCATCCTGTTGTTAGAACTAATTCTGGAGTGGAGAGAGCTAATTCCATAGAAACTCAGATGACTTTTTTAAACTTTAGGATACATTGGCTAAGTTAGCATTCTAGAGTATTTGGAGTAGTTGAAAATAAAATCAAACCAGGCAAATTTCATGCTTAGAAAATGGTGCTATGATAGAAGGATCAAATTTATGAACATAATATTTACCCTTGTTACAATATTTTTAAACTGACTTCTATACAAAAAGACAAATTAGTGGCAGGCATTTGGTGCAGCAGTCAAGAGGCAGTTTGGAACACCTGCATCCCATTTAGAGTTCTTGGGTTAGAATCTCAGCTCCACTCCACTCCCAATCCAGCTTCTGCTAATGTAATCTTGGAAGGCAGCAGGAGATGGCTCAAGTAGTTGGGTCCTTTCACACACGTGGGAATCCTAGACTGAATCCGAGTTCCTGGATTTGCCCTGGCCCATCTCAGGCTGTCACAGGCATTTGGAGAATGAACCACTAGATTGAAGAGCTTGCTCCACCAAATAAATAAAATAAATAAACAAAATACTTAATTGTATAAATGAAAAAATTAAAATCAATTAAGAATTATATTCCACACTTTATGCAAATGCAAGGATTTAAAACTCCTTGATTCAAAATATCTAAATAACTTGTGTGAAGATAAGTATATCTGCTTATTTGTTTAGCTTGTAGCATCTAGATAATTGCCTTAATCTTCTCATTTATACCTGCACTGACCAATATGGGAGCTCTTGAGAATTTGTAATATGGCTGAACCAAATTGAGTTGTGCTGTTAAATGAGCAATACAAACTTATTTAAAAGACTTAGTATTAAATATAATGGAAAACAGTTCATTAATAATTTTATATTAATGTAATACTGAAATTATAATATTTTGATGCGTAGGCTAAATATAGCATTAAAATTAATTTTGAATGTTTTTTTTCATTTTTCTGTGACTACTAGAAAATTTTATATCATAAATGTGGCTTACACTTAATTTCTATTGAAAAGTACTTAGGGCCAGCGCCGTGGCTCACTTGGTTAATCCTCCACCTGCAGCGCCGGCATCCCATATGGGCGCTGGGTTCTAGTCTCGGTTGCTACTCTTCCAGTCCAGCTCTCTGCTGTGGCCCAGAAAGGCAGTGGAGGATGGCCCAAGTGCTTGGGCCCCTGTACCGGCATGGGAGACCTGGAGGAAGCACCTGGCTCCTGGCTTTGGATCGGCGTAGCTCCGGCTGTAGTGGCCATCTGGGGGGTAAACCAATGGAAAGAAGACCTTTCTCTCTGTCTCTCTCACTAACTCTGTCAAACAAATAATTTAAAAAAAAAAAAAAAAAGAAGAAGAAGAAAGAAAAGTACTTAGATACTGCTTTAACAACACATTAAGGGGCCGGCGCTATGGCTCAGCGGGTTAACACCCTGGCATGAAGTGCCGGTATCCCACATGGGCTCCGGTTCTAGTCCTGGCTGCTCCTCTTCTGATCCAGCTCTCTGCTATGGCCTGGAAAAGCAGTAGAAGATGGCACAAGGTATTTGGGCCCCTGTACCTGCATGGCAGGCCCAGAAGAGGCTCCTGGCTCCTGGCTTCGGATCGGCACAGCTCCAGCCTTTGCTGCCAATTGGGGAGTGAACCAGAGGATGGAAGACCTATTTCTCTCTCTGTGTAACTCTGACTTTTAAATAAATAAATAAACCTTAAAAAAAAAAGACAACACGTTAAAAATTTAAAAAACTGATGAGTACCAAAGTAGTAGCTGATTAATGTCTGTAGCATAATAAATAACATTTTAGGTGTATGCTTGTTTTTTAAATAGAAGTTCTTTAATACACAATTCCATTATATTTTATCAACTCCTATGAGAGATCAACAAATGTTAAACTATTTTAGCTAATTGAACTTAAGAAACAAAATGTTAGCTTTAGCTTTCCTTTTTCAAGTACTCCCTTGTTAAGGATTATACAACAGGAGATTAAACATTATAAACATACTTGAATTCTCTACCCACTTTATTATTTGCACGGCAAATTCACAATTTTTCCTAAATTTATGCATGTACAACATGAAATAAATATATTTTAGCAGACATACTGGCTTAGATCTTAGCAAAAGAAAATATGTGTGGGAAAAACATTGTTTATTTGCTATTTTAACATTAAGGTAATAATTCAGGAAAGTTTTTTTCTACATTTGACACTATATTTTAGTTTTTGAATTTTTTTTCAAAAATATTAAAGCTTGTCTTCATTGATGAAAGCATGTCTTTAATCAGGGTATAGCTGTTTCCAATTCTAAGTTTATACTGACCCCTATGGGTCTCAATTCATCAAAACATCTCAATTCAGATCAGCCACAATGGAAGTTCTCAATAGCTCCCATCTTGGTCAATGCAGGCCTAAACACTGAAGGAGAATATTAAGGTAATTATCCAGGTGATATGAGTTAAACAACTAAACATACTTTTCATTGCATAGGTTACTTATATATTTCTGATTAATTACTTTTAAACCCCTGATCTAATCCTGGCTTATGCTCACAGAACATTTGGTTAAATATGTTTACATTTAGGATTTAATCATTTTAGGATGGAAGCCATAAGATACTTCTTTTAAAAGGTTTATCCATTTTGAAAGTCAGAGTTACAGAGAAAGACGTGGAGGGAGAGGAATTAACAGAAAGAGAGACTGATATCTTCCACCCTCTGGTTCACTTCCCAGATGGCTGCCACAGGCAGGGCTGACTGAGTCAGGCCGAAGCCAGGAACCCGGAGCTTCATCCAGGTCTCCCACGTGGGTGGCAGGGGCCCAAGTACTTGGGACATTTTCTGCTGCTTTTCCCAGGTCATTGGCACAGAGCTGGATCAGAAACGAAGAATCCAGGACACGAACCAGCACCCATATGGGATGTGGATTTTCTCATTACGCCACAACGCCAGCTCTCACAGTTATACAACACTAACACAAATTTTATTCAACCTTTGACAATATATTTTAGGGGGTCTAAGATGGTTTAGCCCTCATTAGTTTCACTGTTGATCTACTGAGGACAAGGGAATTATGTGGTGTAGTTTCTTATTTCTAAAAATATACATCCTGATTATTTCCTTAAAAAACCGACCCATTTTCACAATGTTTCATATCAATTAAAATGTTAATTTTAGTGCTTATATAGAGATCTGTATAAAGGCAGGAAGGATTATGGGACCAAGAGTGAGTCTACTTTTGATTATCCTTGGTACAGGATTTTGATTCTAAGTTAAACTGGGAATTTTTAATGTAATATGTAAGACTCTAAGTCATTTCCTCACGGATTTGGACAAGGTATTACAGGGGTAGGCGGAAGGTTCCAGGCTCTTATTTTCCTTTATGTTGAAGCTGTGGTTTTATTGCCATGCAGGTAAATTCTGAAATCTAAGTTATTTTTGATAGATATTCTCTCAACATTTAAGTGACTGAAGACAAAAACTGGCTATTTCAGAATGATTTATTTAGTCACATAAATCTAAATTTTATATCACAATAATCCTGATGATTATATTGGTTAATATTTTTTCAAAGATTTATTCATTTTATTTGAAAAGCAGAATTACAGAGAGGCAGAGGCAGAGAAAGAGGTCTTCCATCCGCTGGTTCACCTCTCAAATGGTCACAACAGCCGAAGCTTAGCTGATCCAAAGCCAGGAGCCAGGAGCTTCTCCCGGGTCTCCCATGCAGGTGCAGGAGCCCAAGGACTTGGGCCATTTTCTACTGCTTTCCCAGGCCATAGCAGAGAGCTGGGTCGAAGTGGAGCAGCCCGGACTTGAACCAGTGCCCATGTGGGATGCTGGCACTGCAGGCGATGGCTTTACCCACTACTGAACAGTGCCGCCCCATTAGTTAATATTGATTTTTATGAATGCATTACTGAAATTCTTAATATGACTAGGAAAACTTGGCAATGCTGCTTTACATTTTTCTCAGTTAAAATGATCACAACCATGCTCTTCTTTAGTTGTTTGTTTTTTTTTTTTTTGTATTTTTTTTGTTTTTTTTTTTTTAAGATCTATTCATTTATTTTAAAGGCAGAGTTACAGAGACAGAGAGAGATATAGATCTTCCATCCACTGGTTCACTCAACAAATGGACACAATGGAGCAGGGTGAATCCAAAGTCAGGAGCTTCTTCCAGGTCTTCCACTAGAATGCACGGGCCTAAACACTTGGGCCATCTTCTGTGCTTTCCCAGGTGCATTAGCTGGGAGCTGGCTCAGAAGTGAAGTAGTCGGGACTCAAACCGCCACTCCTATGGGGTGCTGGCACTGAAGGTGGCAGTTTTACCTACTATGCCACGGTGCTGGAGCCCTCTTAAGAACTTTTGATTCTTGAATTAATTCATGTGTGAGAATGAACCCAGGCTGTTTTCTGAGGAAAATATTAAATGCCCATAGTACTCCAGAATTTTCTCAGCCAACTTCTGTGCATGCCTATTCCAACTCCTAGGTTTCCCTAAAAGACTATTAATTTAACTCTTTGTTTCAATGCTAAAGTTTGTATTTTGCCCTTAATTAGCAATATAAAGCATTCATGGTCAGATACTGGCCCAAGAATATAAGCTTGTGCACTCTGATGCCACATTTTGGTCACAAGTGTGGTTATGAAAAAAGGATATTCTAGGTGGATTGCCAGAAGGTTATGCAGTCCATGCTTCCCTCCATAAGAATGTTGTAAATCATATGACATAGAATTTTAATTCTGTTATATATTTAAACATGTTTTTTATGGAAAAGAAGTTTTCCAAGGTCAACTAACTTTAGAAATGTTAGGTAAGGAACAATTCTAAAGTTACTATCATATAAATATTTTTATCACCTTTTCTTGTACTTTGAAAATTTTAAGTATATGACATAAAATAATCCTTTTCCCCACAAATAATGTATTAAACAAGTTTTGTACTTTTCATTTCTACCTATTTATCTAAAGTATGCTTTATTAATTATAACTAATACCTGCTTCTTTTTTTGCTCTGTTAGTGGTCCGCAACCAATGTTTCTTATAAATAAATCACTGATAAAACAAAGAATGAAGCAAGAAGCAAGATTCCCCCTAAAGGGAAATCTCAATAATTAAAAGACAATTATGGGGCCCGGCGCCGTGGCTTAACAGGCTAATCCTCCGCCTTGCTAGTTCTAGTCCAGGTCGGGGCGCCGGATTCTATCCCGGTTGCCCCTCTTCCAGGCCAGCTCTCTGCTATGGCCCGGGAAGGCAGTGGAGGATGGCCCAAGTCCTTGGGCCCTGCACCCGCATGGGAGACCAGGAGAAGCACCTGGCTCCTGGCTTCGGATCAGCGAGATGCGCCGGCCACAGTGGCCATTGGAGGGTGAACCAACGGCAAAAAAAAAAGGAAGACCTTTCTCTCTCTGTCTCTCTCGCTCTCACTATCCACTCTGCCTGTAAAAAAAAAAAAAAAAAAAGACAATTATGGGGCCAGCAATGTGGCATAGTAGGCTAAGCCTCCGCCTGCAGCACCAGAATCCCATATGGGCACCAGTTCTAGTCCTGCTCCTCTTCCAATCCAGCTTCCTGCCATGGCCTGGGAAAGCAGTGGAAGATTGCCCAAGTGCCTGGACCCCTGCACCCATGTGGGAGACCCAGAAAAAGCTCCTGTCTCCTGACCCGGGATCAGCTCAGCTCCAGCCATTGGGGCCATCTGGGGAGTAAACCAGAGAGAGGATAGAAGACTTCTCTTTCTGCCTCTGCCTGTCTCTGTAACTCTACCTCCAAAATAAATAAATAAAGTCTTAAAAAAAAAAGACAATTATGGCATTTAGTGAAGGGGTGGGGGTCAAGATTGCTGTCCTATCTGCCTCTTATAATAGAATCTGACCTAATAAAATATTGTCCAGTTAAAAATATCCTCATTGAGAAATACAAGGTCATAGTCAAATTTAGGAGATACTCTAAAATATGAGCACAGTCTCATATGATTACAATGACCATATAATTAATCAAACTTGACATTTCAATTTTTATGGGAGAACAAAGGAGCAAAAACAGAAAAACAAGTATAAAGAGAAGAATAAAACATAGTGCCAGCTGCATGGGATGACCATATTCCATAACACTTTGAGACCTGGCTCCTCTGCACTTCCAATCCAACTTTTTGTTAATCACCTGACAGGCAGCAGAAAATGGTACAACTACTAGCTACCTAAGTGGGAGATCTAGATGGAGTTTCTAACTCCTGGCTTTAGCCTGGCCCAGCCCTGGTTGTTGCAGGCATTTGGAAAGTGAACCAATCGATGGAAGATGGATCTATTTCTTTCCTTCTCTACCTCCCTATCATTCTTATTTATTTTAAATACACAAGTAAATCTTTTAAAATACATTTATATATATATATATAGAAAAACTCGGATATTTTCCAGATTATCAAGATTTATTTGAAAGCAGCTATAATTAAAACTATGTGTGAGAGACTTAAGGATAAACGATCTGGGACTGGCGCTGTGGCATAACTCTCTGCTATGGCCTGGGAAAGCGGTGGAAGATGGCCTAAGTCCTTGAGCCCCTGCACCCACTTGGGAGACCCAGAAGAAGCTCCTGGCTCCTAGCATCAGATCAGTGCAGTTCCAGCCATTGCAGCCATCTTAGGAGTGAACCAGCAGATGGAAGACACTCTCTCTCTCTCTCTCTCTCTCTCTCTCTCTCTCTCTCTCTCTCCCTGCCTCTCCTTCTCTCTCTAACTCTGACTTTCAAATAAATAAATAAATAAATAAATCTTTAAAAATAAATAAACAAATCATTGATATCCCAGGAATCAGCCATGGTAGAAGTATTTATACAACGGATATCAGCAAATGCTACTAAATATTGGGAATCCCTTGCCTCACCAGAGCCAGTTTGTCAGCACAACAGTGATTACATTTCTATCTCATGTCATACACAAAAATCAGTTGCCTTTTTAAAAAGATTTATTTATTTATTTGAAAAGTAGAGTTTTGGAGAGGGAGAGGCAGAGGCAGAGAGAGAGAGCGAGGTCTTCCATCTGCTGGTTCATTCCCCAAATGGATGTAATGACCAGGGCTGGGAGAGACAGAAGCCAGGAGCCAGGAGCTTCATCATAGTCTCCCACATGGGTGCAGCGGCCCAGGCAGTTGGGCCATCTTCTGCTGCTTCCCCATGTGCATTAGCTGAGAGCTGGATTGGAAGAGGAGCAGCTGGGACTCGAACTGGCACCTTTATTTGATGCCAGAACTGCAGGCAATGGCTTAATATGCTATGCCACATAGCCAGCCCACCCCAAAATTAGTTTAAATAGATTAAAAGTATAAGTGTGAAAACAAACTTTAAGACATAGGAAAAGGGGTTGGAGATTCAGCTACCTGCTAATGCACCTGGGAAAGCAGCAGAAGATGGCCCAAGTGCTTGGGCCCCTTCGCCCACATGGGAGACTGGGCTGAAGCTCTAACCCAGCCCTGGTCATTGTGGCCATTTGGGGAGTGAACCAGCAGATGGAAGACCTCTTTCTCTGTTTCTCTAATTCTACCTTTCAAATAAATAAAATAAATCTTAAAAAAAATAAGAGAGAGAGACTTAGGAAAAAAAACCATGAAGGATAGTATCTCTAAATTTGGGGACTTGGAAGAAATTCTCAACAACAAATAAAGTAAATTAAGAGATAAGTTTGCTAAATCCAATTATATAATGCTTTTAAAAAATATATTTGAGAGAGAAGAGAGCTGCTATATGCTCTATGGTTCACTCCCTAAATGACTGCAATAGCTGTGACTCTGCTGAAGTTAAAACCAGGGTCCAGAAACTCAATCCAGGTATCCCATATAGGTGGCACAAACCCAGTTATTTGAGCTATTTACCTGCTGCCATCCAGGTGGTCAACATTAGCAAGAAGCCAGAATCAGGAACCAGAGCAGAGAATTAAACTCATCCTAACTGACATGTTAACTGGTATCTTACCCACTAGACTAAACATTCACTCCAATGACAATGGTTTTTAAACTATACTGGAGGTTTCATCAAAAGATACCCTAAAGGGACTGGCATTGTGGCATAGCAGGTGCAAATATTTTGAGCAACTCTCAAACACTGCTGGAGAAAGTATATATTGGGAAAACCATTTTGAAATTTACGGCCAGCAAATTAAAGGCATTGTGCACAGACTGTTCACTGGTACTTAATATTAATTCACCATGATCATATCTTGGGGAAGTGAGGCAGGAGCAATTCAATCACAAGCAATTCTACTTTTAAGGTTTTATATCTTGAAGACAGTGAAAACTTCACGGCTGTAATACTATCCTTACCTTTTTATAGTCCTAAATGTTTCAAATTTCAACAGGTGATTACACAGGTCACTTTTTGACATGTTACATGTAAGTGCACATTAAGCATCTAGATGATTATCCTTATGGAGAAGCAAATGTGGGTCTGGAACACTTTCTTGAAATTTTCTACTGTAGACTTACTACTCCTTCTTTTCTTTGGTAGAGCTTCTTCTGGTATCTCATAATTGCAGATTCCCCAAAATGTCTTTCCAAGACTTGTGTGATGGAATAAACTTGTGCACAGATGCTATGATTAAAAAAAGAAGAAGAAGAAAGAAATGCTGTGTGCATCAGTATTGCTGCAAATATAGTCTGTCAAACTTTGTTTCATACTTTGTCAAACCAATGTTTAAGAATGTTATACTAAGGGCCAGCATTGTAACATAATGGGTAAAGTTGCTGCCTGTGACACCAGCATCCCATATGGATGCCAGTTGATGTCTCAGCCTTTCTACTTCTGATCTAGCTCCCTGCTAAGGGACTGGCAAAAAGCAGCAGAAGATGGTCCAAGCTTTTGGGCACCTGCCACGTGGGAGACCTGGATGAAGCTCTTGACTCCTAGCTTTGGCCTGATCCACAGCTGGCCTTTGAAGCCATCTGGGGAATGAACCAGTGGATGAAAGATCTCTCTTTTTTTCTGTATCTCCCTCTCTGTAACTCTTACTAAACAAATAAGTAAATCTAAATTTAAAAAAAAAAAGAATGTTACACTACTATAGTTCTAATGATTTGTGATTATTTTAAAATTTACTATATATGGTTAAAATGGTCATCTTTACAATTGACTCTTGTTTATAGTTCCTGCCTATATTCTTGTTAAACTAGAATCAGTTTACTTTTTACATGTTGACCTCTTTATTTGATGAATAATTAAGCCCTTGACTGTAATGTAAATTAAAATGTAATGTAAATTAAAATGTAATGTAAAATGTAATGTAAATTAAAATTAAAATAGAACCAAAAAAATAAAAGGAGGAAAGTTATTATATTCTTAGAATTATAATCTATGAAGTATATTGAATCTGTTAAAAACACAAAACATTAAAGTTCTAATAAGAAAAAAAAGAAGCCATAATTTTTTATAGTTCAGATGTTATTCTACTATTGGGTCTGTTTAGAAAATGCAGTCTCATATAGATTACTATAGTTCTTCCTGAGGAAAAAAAATCTCTCCTAGATCACGGAATGAAAATGAATAGGGGATGCCGAGATTAACAGAGATTAAATGCTATATAGTCCTCACTTGTGAAATTGAAGTGTCTGGAAAACAAACTTCTGCTTTATGAGTCACAAGATTATCTCCTCCCCTAGGATACAGAACAGGAAATATTAGGGAACCTGGGGAAATCATTTGAGCCCTTCGTTGAGGATATGTATCTGCTAGGTCGACAAGTCACAAAAGTTAGTCTTAGCCTGGGAAAAAGAGAAGGAAACTTGCCTATATTGATTGTTCACAGCATTCTTTACATGGTGCTATTTAACAGCATGTCACATTATTTAATCCTTAGTTATTTAACTTTATGCTATTCAAGTGGATACTGAGATTCTGTAAAACTTGAGGTAAGGGGTGTGAGAGATGACATCAACAACCAAAGTGAGAAGAAAAAGCTAAGTCAATAGATTTTCCCCACTTATTAATTCTGCCAGTGTTAGAAAGTTCGGTTCTGTATTAAAGATTTTTATAACTCTACAACATTTCTCTTTGGTTATCTTCCTTAATCCTGTTATCTTTAATTATAACTGCCACATAAATTATTTTAATGTTTTGGATCTAACTCCTGATTTTCAAGCTTGTAGGTCCAGGTGCTGATGGGTAAAATTTCACAGAATTCAATTCAACATGTTCAAGTTGGATCTATTTCTTCCTTTTTGCTTCCTATCAGTTGACAGTAGATTCCTAGGTGTTATTGTCTCCATCCACCCTGGCAATTTTGTTAGATTTTGCAAGAAACTTATTACTAGTTACAGCAATGACTATTTCGGGTTTAGGTTGTGTATGTAGGCCAAATTTTTCTCCTGGACCAATCACTATTTTCTTTCTTTCCTTCTTTCCTTCTTTCCTTCTTTCTTTTTTCTTTTTTTTTTTTTTTTGACAGGCAGAGTGGACAGTGAGAGAGACAGAGAGAAAGGTCTTCCTTTGCCGTTGGTTCACCCTCCAATGGCCGCCACGGCTGGCACGCTGCGGCCGGCACACCGCGCTGATCCGATGGCAGGAGCCAGGTGCTTCTCCTGGTCTCCCATGCGGGTGCAGGGCCCAAGGACCTGGGCCATCCTCCACTGCACTCCCTGGCCACAGCAGAGAGCTGGCCTGGAAGAGAGGCAACCGGGACAGAATCCGGTGCCCCAACCGGGACTAGAACCTGGTGTGCCGGCGCCGCAAGGTGGAGGATTAGCCTAGTGAGCCGCGGCGCCGGCCCCAATCACTATTTTTTAAAAATAAGAACTAGGATCTTTATATAAATACATTACCTGCAGATGGCCATTATCATCTAAGAAACAAGGGTTTCTCCCTATGTCTAAACAGCTCCTGACAGTCAATAAAGTCATTAATGTTTAAGCTTTATAATTTACATGTCTTGTCTAATTTAAAATTTTGAATATTCAAACTTCTTGTAACATCTTGGGAGATGAAATCAAAATGTGAATCAACAGCAAACAAAACAGAAAAAGCAACCAGATGAATGTAAACATCACAAGCTTGTCCCAACCAGTGGTCTGCAGGAACAAAGTGCGAGTGTAAGTGGAAAAACAGATGCACATATGGGGAAAATGGGAAATAGGTGGAGGTGGACAGATAATCACTAAGCAGCAGCAGCAACCCTTCAAAGAGTAGTTGAGAGGTTTCTCTGATTCAGGGGGGCAAAAGGTCAACCATTACCTCAACTTTACTAATGCTCAAATTAAAGTAAGTAAAGGCTTTTTTTTTTTCTCACAGCGCTTTCTTAATTTGGCAAACTGGAGTCGACTCGCCGTTATACCGTAGTTTTCCGGCCAGCAATCTGGGAAAAATTCGCTAGAACACAGAATGTCGCACAATCCCAGGCACACGCATGCGCAATATCAGCTGAGCCCTTGGTCGCTCCAGCCACTGCCCTCGGAGGAAGTGACGCACGGCTTGCAGGGCGGGGTGAGCTCTGCGCCGGAAGTGTCTTCTGGATAGTAAATAAGTCTCGAAAGGCAGAGAAGGCGCTGTCTCCATCTTGTTGGCATCTCCTTCTCTGGCGACGTTGTGAAGATGGGGGGCGTCCTGGGGCTCTGCTCTATGGCGAGCTGGGTAAGGTGTTTGTTTTTTTGCGGGTTTAGGGCGCTAGCATGAGAATGGGAAAAGAAAGCGAATCGTATACTCCTGGGTATGGCCTGGTGGGGACGTGATACTCCACCCAGCAGGGGCCTTCTGTGCCCATTTTCTTCCTGTTTTCTCTGGTGACTCTGACTCAGCTTCGGGGCCTTGGGGATTGCGAAAGAGTGATTGTGATGCGGTGGGGGTGCGGTGGGAATGTGAGCCTGACTGGAACGAAAGAGGCGAAGCAGCGGGCATCCCCGCCTCGCTCCCCCTTTCTGAATGCTGCGTACCGTTCTTCCAGGTCCCGTCTGGCTGTTTCCTTTTGTAGCTGCATAGGCCGTCTCTGCCACGGTCTTCAGCCCTTTCCTTCCGTGGGGCACCCCCTCTCCACCTTTTTTCCCTGCGACCTCAGGCTACAGCATTGCTTTCCCTGGAGGCCTGTCGGCCTCATTGTTCTGATTATGCAGATGCTGATTAAGAAGCGCCCTTTATTTGGGACAGCCTGACAGTATTATTAATGTTGAAAAATTGTTTCTTGAAATAAGAAGCCCTAGCTTTACCTATAGGTGTTCACCTTTAATGGTATCGGGGATTTTTTAATTTTTTTTTTTTTTGGCTTTACTTCTCCAGCCATAATTTAAATACTTGGAAAAGCTGATTATTTCTGTGATGTTAAATATCATGTGTCTTGACATACAGAATGTGTGTTATCTGAAATTCGATGCTTAATTAGGTTTGTACTGTGTTTTGATAAGATACAGAGTTGTTGGAGTGAAACCATTTTCATTATAGTGGCAAGATTTCTTGATTCAGGTGGCACATTTAAACTTCAATTTATTGAAGATAATCTCTCCTTCCAAAAAAAATAGAAAAAACACTGACAAGATAGTTAATAAATATTTGTAATTTGGAGTGATTGATTTAGGCTCAAATAATTTTCTGAAGACTTATTTATTTATTTGAAAGGCAGAGTGATAGAGTAAGAGACCGAGAGGTATGTTTTCATCTTCTGGTTTATTCCCAAATGGCTGCGACAACCAGGTCTAGGTCAGGGTGAAGGTAGGAGCCAGGAACTCCATACTGATCTCCTACATGGGTGGCAGGGGCCCAGGTACTTAAGCCATCTTCTTTCTCAGGCTCATTAGCTTGAAGCTGGATCAGAAAGCAGAGCAGCCAGGATTCAAATCAGCACTCTCCTATGGGTTGCTGACACCCCAGTGACAATTTACCTGGTTCTGCCTCAGTGCTGACTCCAGATCATATTTCTTTCATCTGTGAATTGTAAATTCTACTTTTAACAATTGCTTGTCTGACATCCCACTTGATACCATTTTGCACATGTGTATATTAACCAACGTATTTTAATCAAATTTGTGGAGGTTATTACTCCAGCCATGCCATTCTCTTGACTGTATTGTATTTCTTACTGTAACTAAGCCTGGAAACCTGACATATTTTATCTCAAAAAGCTTTAGAGAATATATGGACTGTTTTAGACAAAAGAGGCTTGAATATGCAGACTGTTTTATACAAAAGAGGCAAATTTAGAGTAAAAAATAAAAAAGCATTAAGAATGCATAACAGTTGTTACGATTGTTTT
Source organism: Lepus europaeus (assembly GCF_033115175.1). Lineage (NCBI taxonomy): Eukaryota > Metazoa > Chordata > Mammalia > Lagomorpha > Leporidae > Lepus > Lepus europaeus. Next base: position 121,511,172 of record NC_084829.1, on the reverse strand, counting down.
TATTTTTTGGAACTTGTTATGTAATTTAGTTTGTATGTCAGAATTTGCCCAGTTATCAAGTGGATGTGCTGTATTTCTCAAATATTGTAGAGATTTGAAAGAAGGGATGCATATCTTCTATTTGTTCTCATTCCCCAGTTATGAGCAACCTTTTTTGTGTCAAGGACAATGATGGTTTAAAATTAATTTTTTAGTAGTTTTTTAGTTGTTTTGTATGTATGTGTGTGTTTCAGTGTTCATAGGGAACATCATGGGCAAAAATTACATTCTTACATTTTTATAATTCAGGGTCCCATTTTTATTAACTAGAAATGTTCATGATAAAATTGACACTTTTAATTGCTCTTCGTACTAAAATGCTTTAGAAAGTTACTAACAACAAAGCTGTTTTTCCATCTTCTGATGTTCGATCTCTGACAGATAGGAAAGCTTGGTGGCCAAGGTTGCTCATCATGCTTCTAGGTTGCTTGACTGATCTGAAAGTATTTGTTTTATAGCATGCACTTTGAGTCATCCTTTTTTCCCTTTTCTTCTTGTGCTCCTATCTTACTTTTAGTGCAGGTGGATACTAATGAAAGAATTTGCCTTCTGATGTACAAATCTATCTCTTCCACATTCTTATCAGCCATTATGTTCTTTCATTGATCTAGTGGTTTGGACAAATTAAAAAGTCTTTTACATTTTCAGAAGTAGCATTCAGATCATTAAATTAGAGCAGGTAAGCCAGAGTTAAAAATAAACCAGGGGGATGGGCATTTGGCACAGTGGTCAAGAAGCAGCTTTGGACACCTGCATCCCAAATTGGAGTGCCTGGGTTTGAGTTCCAGGGCTGATCCTGATTCCAGCTTCTTGCTAATGTATACTCTGGGAGGCAAAAGTCATGGCTTAACTACTTGGGCCCCTGCCACCCATGTGGGAGATCCAGATCTAGTTCTGGGCTTCTAGCTTACACCTGGCATAGCCTGTTCTGTTGGGGGTGTTTGAAGAGTGAATCAGTGGATGTGGGGAGGGTCTGTCTGTTTTTCTCTGTAAATAAAATGAAAAAGTACAAATAAAAAATTTGCAGGCTTATTTAATAAAAATTTTCATTTATAAGATAATTGTAGAGAATTCCCAATGAGAGAAACAAGAGAAGAATTCTATGTAATGCCACTATGCAGAGGTTGGGGTGTTAATTTTTTTTTTATTCACTATTAAGATGCCCAGAATTAAACTGATAGGCTGATCATAATCCTTGGCTGATGACAGTATCACTTTTAACTGATACATTGTTATGTCTTGTTGATGAATGATTACTAAGAATATCATGGACATCTCTGGACTTCATACTTAGTGCTATAACTACATTACTAGCCATTTATAACTACTTATGTGTTTTTCCCTATGCCAATCTCTATATTGGTATTAGTGAATAGAGTTGATTTTTTAAAAATAAGTGGACCTTGAATATAGTAACCATCATTTCTTTTTCCAAGACATTTAATGTTGTTAAGAAATAGCTAGTAATTACTTAGTGCCTTTCTTGTGCCAGCCTCTGCTAGGTTTTCATTTTTTAATACAATGACTTGTTTTTGTAGAAATGATTCATAGTTATAAACAGTGAAGTAGTGCATAGTACAAAAAAAGAAAATGTCTCCAGGGGCTGGCCAGCGCTGTGGTATAGTGGGTAAAGCTGCTGCCTGAGATGCCAGCATCCCATATAGGTGCTGTTTTGGGTCCCCACTGCTCCATTTCTGATCCAGTTCCCTGATCATATGCCTGGGAAAGCAGCAGAGGATGGCCCAAGTGCTTGAGTCCCTGCACCCACATGGGAGACCTGGAGGAAGCTCCTAGCTCCTGGCTTTGGACTGGACCAGCTCCAGCTGTTGCTGCCATTTCAGGAGTGAACCAGTGGTTGGAAGATCTCTTTTTCTGTCTCTCTCTCCCTTTCTCTGAAGCTCTGCCTTTCAAATAAAAAAAAAGAAAAAAGAAAGAAAATGCCACCAAAAAAATCCCAGCACCACTAATATTTCTTCTGTCTCAATGTATGTATATAAATGGATGGATGGATGAACAAAAATATTCTTAGAGTTAGTTGCATGCTAAACGTAATCATGAACAGCATAAACAAGTAATTAAGCCTAATTTATCTTGATTTTAACAAAGGAAAAATAAATTTCTGAATGTAGTAAACATTTCTTCATTGGGAGAGTTTGCTATAATGATACCCCTAAGAATGTGTATTTATTGCAGGTAGTTTTCAACTGGGCATGATTTTGCCTACCAATGGATATTTGGAATGTCTGCATATATTTCTCATTGTCACAGTTTGGGTGAGGGCACCACTAGCATCTAGTGGGTAGCTGCCAGGGATGCTATTAATCATTCTTTAATGTACAGGTAGCCCCCAACAACAAAAAAGTATTCAATCCAAAATGGTATAGTGCTGTGGTTTAGAAATCCTGTTTTAAGTTTAAAGATTAAGTTTAACATGAAATTAAATTTTTAAGGACATTTTAATTTTAGATTGACTGCTATGAAAGGTGGAAGAAGTTAATGTTCTCCCATGCTCTTTCATCCAACCTGTAATTGTATAGGATGTTTTTAGTTCCTAGATTTTTTTAAAGATTTATCTACTTACTTGGAAAGCAAAGTTAGGGAGGGAGAGACAAAATCTTCCATCTGCTGGTCACCCTCCAAATGGCTATATTAGCCAGGGCTGGGCCAGACCAAAGCCAGGATCCAGGAGCTTCATCTGGGTCTCCCACATGGGTGCAGGGACCCAAGAAGTTGGGTCACCCTCCTCTGCTTTCCCATGCATATTAGCAGGCAGCTGGATTGGAAGTGGAGTAGCCAGAACTTGAACTGGCACCCATATCAGATGCCTGCATTGCAGACAGTGGCTTAACCTGCTGTGCCACAGTGCTGGCTCCCATTTATCAAATTGTTTTGAAATCAAAATTCAGCATACACATGGTTCTATGTAACTTAAGGAAAACTATACTCCATTCCCATTTCTGCTCTTTGGGGCAGTGTTCCTTTAAGTATTTATATTTCTAAATAAAATTCATATAGTCTATTCTTGATTTTTTTTTTTTGTTCATAATTTTTTATTTGGTTTAAATGTTTTTTTTTTTTTAAGATTTATTTATTTATTTGAAAGGCAGATTTATAGGGAGGCAGAGGCTGAGAGAGAGAGAGAGAGAGAGAGAGGTCTTCCATCTGCTGGTTCACTCCCCAGATGGCTGCAACTGCTGGAGCTGTGCCGATCCGATGCCAGGAGCTTCCCCCGGGTTTCCCATGTGGGTACAAGGGCCCAAGAACTTGGGCCATCTTCCACTGCTTTCCCAGGCCATGGCAGAGAGCTGGATCAGAAGTGGGGCAGATGGGACCCAAACTGGCACCCATATGGGATGCTCGCACTGCAGGCAGTGGCCTTACCTGCTGCGCCACAGCACTGGCCCAATATTGTCTATTAACCAGAGAAGATGAAGATTTAGCATGTGTTGGTTGATCTCAGCTGGCTCTCATCCCCCACATCCGCACAAATCACACTCATGATTACCTCTTACCTTTGTATAAAACTTACAGGTTTGGTTAAATGACCATTATTGTTTTTATTTAAGTGAGTTTATATTACTAAAAAAATTGTAAGCACTTAAGTATTATTTTCATTTTCAGTGATTTAAGAGGCGGAAAGAGAGAGAGAGCTTTCTTCTTCTGGTTTACACCTCAGGTATCTACAACAGCCTGTTTTGGGCCTAGCTGAAGATGGGTGCTAGGAGTTAAATCTTGGTCTCGCATGTGAGTGGCAGGGACTCAAGTATTTGAGCCATTACTTCTGCCACACAGCGTGTACATTAGTGGGAATCTGGACTCAGAAACAGCTGAAACTGGAACCTAGGCACTCCTGTCTGGCATGCAAGCATCTTTAACTACTAAGCCAAATGTCTGCCTGTCTTTATTGCTTTTATTACTATGTAATACTCTTCACTCAGACCATATAATAAATGTATAGTGATTTTTTCCTTGCAAACACAATTTTTGTATTCATTGAAATTATTGCTTGCTTTGTTTACTATGTAATTTAATTCCAAACTTTTTTCCAACAGTGTACATATCTCAGTACATTTATGCATGTGATGATTAATCTAACAGTGAAGGTTCTCTCTCGTCTTCAGACCTGCTCTAGTCTGTATTAGTACTGACTGTTTTTCTTGTCTTTTCGTTTTGTTTCGTTTCTTCTTTTCTTTTTCTTTTTCTCTCTCTTTCTCTCTTTCATTTGAAAGAGTTACACAGAGAAGGAGAGTCAGAAAGAGAGATAGATATCTTCCATCTTCTGGTTCTCTCCCCATTTGGCTGCAATAGCCAGAGCTGTGCTAATCCGAAGCCAGGAGCTTCTTCTGGGTCTCCCACATGGGTGCAGGGGCCCAAGGACTTGGGCCATCTGCTGCTTTCCCAGGCCATAGCAGAGCTGGATTGGAAGTGGAGCAGCCAGGATACCAACTGATATCCATATGTGATGCCGGCACTGCAGGTGGCAGCTTTACCCGCTATGCCACAGCGCCAGCCCCTAGTACTCACTGTTTCATCCAGGGTCTCACTTCAGTCTCAGTTGAGCATGTGTATTGCCTCTGTATTGGGCTGAAATAATTTTTTTCTGCATTTCCTTCCTTTTTTTTTTTTAGTTTATATTCATCTTTTGAAGTAGGGCTCCTTGAGGAAAGATTATAGGGTATACACTTTGGATGGGTATAGAATTCTAGATTGGAAGTCATTTTCCATCAGATTTTTAAGGAATTGCTCCTTTGCAAATTGATTTGCAGTGTTCCAGTATGGCTTTTGGGGATTTGAAGTCATATATATAAAACTTTTCAGTGTGACCTTTTCATCTTTTTTCTCCCACGCCCCCACCAGGTGATTACCTTTCTTGAATTATTTAATTATTTTCTTACCTGTGTTTTCTCTGTTTTGTTTCTTGTGCTTCTTGGACTCAACCTTTAGGTTTCTCTTTTCCTATTTTTGATCTTATTGGCTATTTTTCCACTGAAAGAATTTTTCTTGTTCTCTATTCCATTTTAATTACATCATGTTACTTTATAATAAAATATGAATTTTTTATGCTTTTATTTCTCTTTATAGTTTGTTTCCTTTAGATCCCCTCCCTAATATTTCTTTTTGTTCATGTTAGAGTTCCTGTTGGTGTCCAGTTGTCCTTGGCTGGCTGTTCATATTTAGGATTCGGACACTAAAGAGTTTGGTAGGACTTGTCAGTTTGACATTACAGTGACATAATCTAGCTGTGCCATTTGTAGAAGCATATCCAGGGCTACTGATGTATCCACAGCAAAGTCCTAGTCTCCTGCCTGGAGAACATACCTGCATTCTGGCAACCAAATGGGGACACATTCAGTCTATAAAGTTTGATTTAATTTAATTTTTATAATATGATGCCCCTGCTTTCCACTCGGTATTATCTGTTAAGACCCCTCTGTTTATTCTTTTCAGTTAACTAGAATAAGAAATAGAATGAAGTCTTTGGATCTTAACTGCTCTTTGGAAAGACATTCAGCCAATCATACCTATTTCCATTTCTACCTTGAGTGTCACTGCGTGGAGGTGCTTTGTGCCACCAGTTCCTGATACAGTGTTTAGGGATTCTGCTGAACAAATGATGTTTCTTAATTTTCTCCTTTGATTGCTTAGAATTCAACTTTCTTGTACTCTTATGGTGTTTAGTACTTTGTGCTTTACACCCTCCAGATTTGTTCTTGTAGTCTTTGTAACCTTTTAATTTTCTTCCTTCTTTTAGAAAGATCCCTTTGGGGCCCCTCTGTCTCTCCCCATCTCTGTAACTCTTTCAAATAAATAAATCTTCAGAAAAGGGTTGGGGGTGTGGCAGTACTGTGGTGCAGCTGGTTAAAACCTCGGCCTGCAGCACTGGCATCCCTTTTGGGCACTGGTTCAAGTCCCAGCTGCTCTATTTCCTGTCCAGCTCCCTGCTAATGCACCTGGGAAAGGAGTGAAAGATGGCCCAAGTCCTTGGGCCCCTGCATCTGTGTTGGAGACCTGGAAGAAGCTCCTGGCTTTGGATCGGCTCAGCTAAAGTCATTTCGGCCATTTGGGTAGTGAACCAGCAGATGAAGACCTCTCTTTCTCTGTTTTTACCTCTGTCTGTAACTCTTTCAAATAAATAAAATAAATCTTAAAAAAGAAAAAAAGATCCCTTTTGGGGGCAGGCAAATGCCTGTATCTCATACTAGATTACCTGAGTTCAAGTCCCAGCTCCATTCCAACTTCCCGCTAATGTACACCCTTGAGCAGGTAATGGTTTGGGTAGTTGGTCCCTGCTAGCCTTATGAGAGAACTGAGTGGAGTTCCTTGCTCTGGCTCTGGCCTGCCCTGGTAAGTTACAGGCATTTGGCAAGAGAGCAAATGGATGGGAGGAGCTCCCTTAACATGTCAGTCTCTCTCTCTCTGCCTTGCAAATAGCTAATAAATAAGTAAAGTTCCTTTGTTTTTGTTTTGGTTTTTTTTTTTTTTTTTTTTTTTTTTTCATTTTTTTGGAACAGAGATAAATTTGTATATTCAGTCTGCGGTCTTTAATCAGAAGCCCTGCATACTATTATTTTAATGTTGCCATTATGTCTTGTAGCCCTAATTCAAATACCATTCATTCATTTTTTTTTTTTTAAGATTTATTTATTTATTTGAAAGTCAGAGTTACACAGAGATAGAAGGAGAGGCAGAGAGAGAAAGAGAGAGGTCTTCCATCTGAAGATTTACTCTCCAAATGGCTGCAACGGCTGGAGCTGCACTGATCTGAAGCCAGGCGCCAGGAGCTTCTTCTGGGTCTCCCATGCAGGTGAAGGGGCCCAAGGACTTCTGCTGCTTTCCCCGGCCATAGCAGAGAGCTGGATCAGAAGTGGAGCAGCTGGGTCTCGAACCAGCGCCCATATAGGGTAGTGGTTTTAAGCACTACACCACAGTGCTGGCCCCACCATTCATTTTTAAAGTGTTTTCCTTGGACCCAGTATCATCAGCACACCTGAAAACTTACAAGAAACACTGACTGGAGCCCAGAATTGTATTTTAATAAGCCTTTCAGATAATACTACGGCAGCTATAATTTAAGAACCACTACTATAAACGTAGGTTGATTCACATCGCCAATCCTTTTTACCATAGGTTTTTGCTAATTTTAGAACAGTAATTTATCTCTTAATTGATCACATTTTGTCGTCTAGTAGATTTTTCAAGAAGACTTCATGGGTACTAAAATTCCCGAGTTCTTTGTATTTGAAAATTCCTATTAAGCTCTTTTTTAAGATTTATTTATTTATTTATTGTAATGTATTATGGCTAGGCAATCAAGTTACTTTTCATACGTGACTTGATAATGGCTTAAGGTTTATTGTTTTAAAATACAACGCATTATTTTGGCCCCATTATTTCAGAAGATTCTATTCAAATACTTTGACCACTTTGACAAAATTTCCTTGACTGTGTTTGTCTCTTTTTGAACATTTTATTTTATGTGTCCACCCTTTTGCCTATAGCACTCTCTTTTGGTAACTATAGATTTTAAATTAGTCTTAAAATTAGGTAATAGGAGTCTTCCAGCTTCACCCTTCAGACTGCTTGAACTATTCTATCTAGTTCTTTGCCTTTCTACATAAAATTTTATTTTTATTTCTGTAAACTGTTGCTGGGATTGTAATTAGAATTAGGTGAATCTGTAGATCGATCTTGAAAGAAAAGTCAGCGAACTCTAAAGGCTTCCATAGCCCTGGCAACTCATGACTAGAGCCTAGGGAGATTACTGACGCCATGAACAGGAGTGTCAAATTGTTAAGTCAGCAACAGGAGTCACTGTGTACCTACACCCCATGTGGGATCTGTCCTTAATGTGTTGTCTAATGTGAAGTGATGCTATAACTAGTACTGAAACAGTATATTTACACTTTGTGTTTCTGCGTGGGTACAAACTGATGAAATCTTTACTAATTATATACTGAATCGATCTTCTGTATATAAAGAGAATTGGAAATGAAAAAAAACAACCTGGTGTTAAATTGGAAATGGCATAGAAAATTAATTAATTAAAAAAAAATATTATGTAGGATCTCTGTCTTTAATGTGCTGAACATTGTTATTTAATGCTATAATTAGTACTCCAATGGTAGTTTTTTCACTTTATGTTGCTATATGGGGCAAACTGTTGAAATCTTTACCTAATATACTAAACTGATCTTCTGTATATAAAGAGAATTGAAAATGAATCTTGATGTGAATGGAAGGGGAGAGGGAGCGGGAAAGGGGAGGGTTGCGGGTGGGAGGGAAGTTATGGGAGGGGGGAAGCCATTGTAACCCAAAAGCTGTACTTTGGAAATTTATATTCATTAAATAAAAGTTTAATAAATGAAAAAAAAAAATATTGAGTCCTTAGGCCGGCACCATGGCTCACTTGGTTAATCCTCCGCCTGCGGCACGGGCATCCCATATGGATGCTGGATTCTAGTCCGGCTGCTCCTCTTCCGGTCTAGCTCTCTGCTGTAGCCTGGGAGGGCAGTGAAGGATGGCCCAAGTGCTTGGGCACCTGTACCTGCATGGGAGACCAGGAGAAAGCACCTGGCTCCTGGCTTTGGATTGGTGCAGCGCGCCGGTCGAAGCAGCCATCTGGGGGGTGAACCAAGGGAAGGAAGACCTTTCTCTCTGACACTCTTTCTCTCTGACACTCTTTCTCTCATAGTCTATAACTCTGTCAAAAAAAAAAAAAAATTGAGTCCTCCAGTCCATAGATCCAGTGTGTCTTGACAGTTACTTAGGCCACTGAGTCAGTGTTTTGTACTTTTTTCATCATTTGGCATCTCATACATATTTTGTGAAATTTATACCTAAATACTTCTTGTTATGTTCAATTTCAGTTTCCAGTTGTTTTTAGCTGGCATATGGAAGTGACATGTGTGTATATGTATATTTCTTTTAATGTGATTATTGACCTTGTATCCTGTGGCCTTACAAAACTTGGTGTTGTGCATTTTTTGTAAGTTCTTTGGACTTTGTGTGTGGACAGTTTGTGTTATATGTCAGTTGTGCAGTTTTGTATCTTCTCTTCCAATTGGTGTTTTCTATTTCTTGCCTGATTCATTGTATTTGCTAGGATCCTAAGTGTAAAACTGAATACAAATGGCAAGAACAGATATCCTTGCTTTGTTTCAGATCTTAGGAGGAAATCATTCAGACTTAAATATGGAAAAAAGCTGTAAATAACTTGTAAATATCCTTTATCACTTCCATTTACCAACAGAGATGTTCTCTTCCTTGTTTGCTGAAATCTTTGATCATAAATGGTATGGAATTTTTTCAAATGATTTTTCTACATATATTGAGATGACCATAGGGATTTTTCTTTCCTCTGTTATTATGGTATTGAATTTAATTTTCAGAAATTGATAATGCTTTCCAAGACTTAACTCCACTTCATCATAGTTTTTTTTTGTTTTGTTTTTGTTTATTTATTTATTTTTTTTTTTGACAGGCAGAGTGGATAGTGAGAGAGAGAGACAGAGAGAAAGGTCTTCCTTTTGCCATTGGTTCACCCTCCCATGGCCGCCGCGGCTGGCATGCTGCGACCGGCGCACTGCGCTGATCTGAAGGCAGGAGCCAGGTGCTTCTCCTGGTCTCCCATGGGGTGCAGGGCCCAAGCACTTGGGCCATCCTCCACTGCACTCCCGGGCCATAGCAGAGAGCGGGTCTGGAAGAGGGGCAACTGGGACTAGAACCTGGTGTGCCGGCGCCGCAAGGCGGAGGATTAGCCTATTGAGCCACGGCGCTGGCCTCATCATAGTTTTTTATAGGTTAAGTATACCTTATTTAAAATACTCAGAAACCAAAGTGTTTTAGATCTTGAAATTTTTTAGGTTTGGGGGTATTTGCATAGATTCTACAGGTTAGGCATCCCTAATTGGAAAATACAAAATTTTAAATGCTCCAAAATCTCAGAACATTTTGGATTTTTGGATTAGGGATGCTTAACCTGTCCATTTTATATTACTGTTTTTGACTTACTGAATTTTGTTGGGAATTCTTATGTTTATACAAAGATACTTTTAAAAGTTTATGTTTAAAAAGAAGTTTATTGCTCCAAAATGCTTATTTTGGAGCAAAAAAATTATGAAAGCTGTTGTTTTTTCATAACACACATTTTTCCAAGATCTTCCTGAGGACTCATGTGCCTGAATTTCACTTTTCTTTAGCATCAAACTATTTTATTCCAATATTCTTTTTTTTTAAATTTTTTTTATTTTTTTTTTATTTTTGACAGGCAGAGTGGACAGTGAGAGAGAGACAGAGAGAAAGGTCTTCCTTTTGCCGTTGGTTCACCCTCCAATGGCCGCTGCAGCCGGCGCACCGCGCTGATCCGATGGCAGGAGCCAGGTGCTTCTCCTGGTCTCCCATGGGGTGCAGGGCCCAAGCACTTGGGCCATCCTCCACTGCACTCCCTGGCCACAGCAGAGAGCTGGCCTGGAAGAGGGGCAACCAGGACAGGATCAGTGCCCCGACCGGGACTAGAACCCGGTGTGCCGGCGCCGCAAGGCGGAGGATTAGCCTAGTGAGCCGCGGCGCCGGCCTTTATTCCAATATTCCGCGAATCCTCTGAAGTTACCTCATATTCATGAGGAGTATTGACCTGTTGTTTTTATATATTTGTATTTAGTATTAATAATTGTGACACATATCTTAAATAAGAAGAAAATATATTTACCATTTTCATTATCTCCATTCTTTTGTGTGTGTAGAACTAGATTTATATTTGGTGTAATTTTCTTTCTACTTGAAGGTTTTCCTTTGATATTTCTGGTAGTTTAGATCACTAGTTATATTCTTTTGTCTTTTCTGTGCCTGAAGATATCTTTATTTTCTCTTAGGTTTTGAAAGATATTTCCATTGAATAAAAAGTTCTGTTTTCCTTTACGAATTGACTTTTGAACTTTAAGTGATTTTTCTGACTATCACTGTTTTTAAGTAATTATCATGAGTGACCTGGTGAAGTTTTCATCATCTTTATTTGGCTTGACTTCATAGAGCTGCTTGGATCTGTGAATTTATATCTTTCATTAAATTTAGCAGAAATCTTGGCAGTTAATTCCTCAAAATAACCTCTTTTTTTCTTCCTCACGACTACAGTGTCACTTACTAAGCTGCTTGAAGTTATGTCACAATACTCTGATTCTTTATTTTTCATTTCACTTGCTTTCATTTTGGATCATGTCTGTTGCTGTGTTCAGATTAATTCACTTTCTGCTGATTTACTAGTGTATAAGGGATTCATATATTTTATTTTTCTGTTTGATATCGGCCTTATAAATTGTATTTCCTTTACCATGCTGTAGATATACTCTGCCTCCTTAAATATGTGGAGTATAGCACTGAAACAGATGGTCCACCTTTCTGAAGTCTGGCAGTGTGTTTAGTCTCTTCCCACGTTGTGATCAACCCTAAGGAGAATACTTGGTATTTTGCTTTTCTGAGATATTTATTGTTAAATAACCTGTACCAATACTTACCTTCCTGGACAGAAAGATATCCTAATTCCTGTGATGTATTTCACTCATTAGTGTGGCGTTCATTAGAGAAAGTAGATGATCCATACTGTTCACTTATCCTTTGTAGCTTGACTACAGTTGGAGTTTTCATTATTATCACCACCAAGTCAGAAGAGATAGGATATCAACTCATTTTTTATTCCTCTGCTGACATCGTCAGAATTCTGTAGATTTACCTTTATTGTATCTGGGAGCAAGGGGACAGGATTTGGAGGTGGGCTTAGCAGCTGTGCTAATCATAAATTCTCCACGTTTTTAGTTAAACTTTGCTCTTGTTTTTTTCTTCTCTTGTTTTAACTTTATTTTGCTTGGTATAGAGGGCAAGAGCTTTTAGTGTTTACCTTTCTTCCAACTTTGCTCAGAAATTACTGTTTTTTAGTTTGTAGATAACATATATGAAGCAAATATTTTTGGCTGTTAATTATTTTCAGTCTTTTTTTTTTTCTTTTTTGAAGAAGTAGAATGTAGATTTTGTTGCATCATTTTATATTGTACTGATTTTTTAATACTGTTTTCCCCAGATACCTTGTTTGTGTGGTAGTGCACCATGTTTGCTGTGCCGATGCTGTCCTAGTGGAAACAACTCCACCGTAACTAGATTGATCTATGCACTTTTCTTGCTAGTTGGAGTGTGTGTGGCTTGTGTAATGTTAATACCAGGAATGGAAGAACAACTGAATAAGGTTAGTCTTTCTTCTTATTTATTGAATAAGTGGGGTGTGTGTGTGTGTGTCTGTGTTAAACTAATTCTTAGGTATTGAAGAGAGGATAATGTAAAAAGATGGTATGTAATCCCAATATTAATAGCTCAATCTTTTATGAAAGACAAGGAAACATAAATCTTGTTAACTTATAGAAACTTACAGAAAATGTGGTAATACAAGAAAAGAAGTAATTCTAACTCAGCAAATGGCATAATCTTAGTAGTTCTCAAATGGAAAAAGATATTTTACAAATGAGTAGAATTTTTGTATGTAGAGATTGGAATCTAGGAAGCACTAAGAATATGAAAAAGCTTTTTGAACAGAGCATCTGTGTTTTAGGAAGATTAATTTAATAGTTAAGAAAGAATAGAAGTCAGGCAGTTAAATGTAGAGGCTGTTGCAGTGGTAATCAAAAAAAGTATAAAGGACTTGAAATAGGTTTTTCTGGATGTAGAATTGACTGAGTCTGGTTTTTAAAAATTGGCAGTCATGGAATCATAAGTAAAAGGCAGGTTTTGATTCTTGAAAACTGGAAGGAAAGTATTGTTGAAACAAAAAGAAAAATTTGAGAGTTTTGTTTTTGTTTTATTTGGTCCCCCCCCCCCTCCCCAAGGGAATCAGGTTGCAAAATAAATTAGGGAAAATAAATTAAATGTCTAACATGTTGACTTGGAAGTATGGCTTCATATACTTGTATTATGTCTTAGATTGAGTGATTTAAACAACAGAAATTTACTTCTCATAATTCTGAAGCCTAGATGTCTGAGGTCAGGATGCCAGCATGGTCAAGTTCTGGTTAGGGTCCTCTTCCTGGCTTACAGATGGCCATCTTTTCTTGTCTCCTCACATGGCAGAAAGAGAGAAAAAGAAGCAAGCTTTCTCCCCCTCTTCTAGTAGGAACTCTGTTCTCATGATCTAATTAACTCCTAAAGGCCCCACTTCCTAATACCATCACACTGTGGGTTAGGTTACATATAAATTTTGATTTGATACAAACATAAAGTCATAAAAGTACTCCAGCAGGAAGTAGAAAACATATATGTAACTCAAAGAGAAATCAGAGCTAGTAACGGTCTTTGGGAGTGAGTGAAAGTTTGAAACAGTAGAAGTTTACACTGAAGGCCATTCAGAGTACACAGTGCTAGAACTTTGCCAAAGCCTTTCCGTTAATGAGAGTTGGTGGAGAAAGGGAAACCTGAAGAATTATTGGGAAACAAAGAATCAAGAGAACATACAGTCTTTAGGGAAAGAGTTTTAAGAATAATGGTGTAGTGTCTGTATAAAAAAGAAATAAAGAACTTTGTGAGAGTTAATTAGCCTTTGTATTTGACAACTAGTATCCCATAAAAATAGTTTCTTTAAAGTGCTGGGGCTGGAAGGAATGGAAAAAAAATAATTACGTCTCATACATATGAATAGCATGTAAGTTTTGAACAGTATTCCTACTTATTTCACACACAGAAAAAAATCTGTTTTGCATTCTGATTACAATGTGACTTTCTGAAATGGTCACTAGTCCTTTACAGGATTCTGACTCAAAATATAGAACTACTACCAGCTCATATGCCATTTAGCCAAGGGCATTTAAAATTGAAAATAGCACTTGTAGAATAGGGATCAAAACCCAAAATATATTTAAGTAGCATTGACTTTTTAAAAGCCATTATTATTTTCCTTGGTGCTTAGAAACCGACTTATTCTAGGATCCTTTAAACTTACTGACTTTCTCTTTTTAGATATACAATTTAGCACAAAAGAGTATAAGATTTAAAAATTTAGAATGAATCTATAGCCCAGAGTAAACATATAGTTTAGGATGACATTGGTAGTTTATTATTTGCTTATATGGAAATTTAACTCTTCTTTTCATTTTATTATTAAAACTTACCAGACTTGTCTTGATTGTGTATTCATTATACACTGTAATGTACACTTCATTTTTCAAATGTTAAACAAAACTTTAAACTTTCTGCATAGGATTTTTCAGTTTTATTTAATGAAAAAACATGGATCATAAGCTCTTTCTTTGTTTCTCTAGATTCCTGGATTTTGTGAGAATGAGAAAGGTGTTGTCCCTTGTAATATTCTGGTTGGCTATAAAGCTGTATACCGTTTGTGCTTTGGCTTGGCTATGTTCTATCTTCTCCTTTCTTTACTAATGATCAAAGTGAAGAGCAGCAGTGATCCTAGAGCTGCAGTACACAATGGGTAAGTTTTTGGGTAAATTTCAATACAGAAGTCTGAACAGACGCTTAGTAAATTTGAGTCTGCCCCCCAAAATTTTAAGGTCTAATAAATACTTTTTGTCCATGAATGACAAGGTAAGATCATTTCTTTCTCTACCAAAGAATGTCAGACTCGATATTAAATAATAGCTTAGATAATTTGTTAACATAACCTCTGGTTCATATTGCTTTGTATTTTCATACTAAATAGAGGATCTGTACATCTGTAACTATTAAAAGAAGAGCTGTTTCTGTATCTCCTTTTAACTTTTTGTGGATGAGTTCCACTACGTAGAACTCTGTTTCTTAGACTTACAGTGCAGCCAAAGTAAAAAACTTTAACAGTAAAAAGGGTATTGATTTTTAAAAAATGATTAATTGCCTTGGAGAACCCAGAATGAAACTTCTGAGCTCACTTTATCAATTTCCCTTAACATAGAGTTATACATTTGGTACTCCACTTGAATGCTGGGAATTTTATGTTTTATTTTACCTGTTTTTATTTCCCCACCAACTAGTTAAATTTTTAAAAAGTATCTGCTGTTGCTTATCTAATTACATGTGCCACCAAAGACAGGAGGCACAAGCTAATGGAATATAACTAGTAATGGGAAAATTTGGTGTGACAGGTAGATTTTCTTTAATTTTGTCTCCTTAGCTATTGGTTGTTTACATTATTAAACATTTGAATTGAGGCATTTTTCATGTGTTTATTAAAACTATTCCTTTGTATACTGTACCTTATATTTTGACATACTATCCCACTTATTATAATCTCATTTTATCATAATGAATTAGTGAACTAAGTAAGGATTTCAACAGTTTCCACCCACATAGAAACACAAAGTATAAAGTACTGTTTGAGTAATAGTTTTACTGGTAAATCACATAGTACAACACATTAAGGACAGAAATCCTACTTGGGGAGTAAGTGTACAGTGACTCCTGTTGTTGATTTAACAATTGACACTCTTATTTATGACATCAGTAATCACCTGAGGCGCTTATCATGAGCTGCCAAGGCTATGGAAACCTCTTGAGTTTGCCAACTCTGATCTTATTTAGACAAGGCCATAGTCAAAGTGGAAGTTCTCTCCCCCTTCAGAGAAAGGTACCTCCTTCTTTGATGGCCCATTCTTTCTGCTGGGATCTCACAGAGATCTTTCATTTAGTTTTTTTTTTTTTTTTTTCCAGAGTGTCTTGGCTTTCCATGCCTGAAATACTCTCATGGGCTTTTTAGTCAGATCTGAATGCCTTAAGGGCTGATTCTGAGGCCAGAGTGTTGTTTAGGACTTCTGCCATTCTATGAGTTGCTGTGAATCCCGCTTCCCATATTGGATCGATTTCTCCTTTTTAATTCTATCAGTTATTACTAGCAGACACTACTCTTGTTTATGTGATCCCTTTGACACTTAATCCTATTATTATGATCAATTATGAACTGAAACTGATCACTTTGAGTAGTGATATGGCATTGGTACATGCCACCTTGATAGGATTGAATTGGAATCTCCTGGCACATTTCTAACTCTGCCATTTGGGGCAAGTCCGATTGAGCATGTGCTGAACTGTACATCTCCTCCCTCTCTTATTCCCACTCTTAAATTTAACAGGGATCACTTTTCAGTTAAATTTAAACACCTAAGAATAATTGTGTGTTAATTAAAGAGTTAAACCAATGGTATTAAGTAGAACAAAATAATACTAAAAGGAATAAAATAGTAAGTTGTTCCTCGACACTCTTTAAAGATTTCATATATGAAATTATTTGTTGAAGTTACATTTATTCATTTAAAAATTATATTTTTGTTTTTAGATTCTGGTTCTTTAAATTTGCTGCAGCGATTGCAATTATTATTGGGGCATTCTTTATTCCAGAAGGAACTTTTACAACTGGTAAGAAATCTTTTTTTTTGTTTTTTAAATTATTTGATGTTGATGGTTTATAAAACACTGACACAATTGTTGCCTGGGACCATGAGCCTGCTTGTTTCTTTCCCAATTTTCCTTTTCTTTCTTTTTTTTTCAGAATAGTTTTAAATTCACAAATCAGAGTTTTTGGGGTGCTTACACAGAGTTCTCTCATACCCTTCATCCCATTTCTCCTATTAACATAATATTAGTATCTTTGTCTCAATGAACCATATCCAGCTTCCCCTGTATTTTTTAATCAAAACTCCTTTTACCCTTCTCATCTCTCCTAGCCTCTAGTAATCAACACTGTGTTCAGATTGAGTTGAGGCATATATAAAGTTGTGTTGTGTGTGTGTGTGTGTGTATACTGAGGTTGTAAAAAGAAAAGTGAATAACGAAAACTAAACCAGCCTTTGATTTGTATGTATGCTTTTTTTCCTTTCAGTGTGGTTTTATGTAGGCATGGCAGGTGCCTTTTGCTTCATTCTTATACAATTAGTCTTACTTATTGATTTTGCCCATTCATGGAATGAATCGTGGGTTGAAAAAATGGAAGAAGGGAATTCAAGATGTTGGTATGCAGGTAAGCTTCTATCTCACAAAACATCAAGATAGTTGGGTTCTGAACAAATATGTACCATCTAGGGAAGTTACTTAAAATTTTTGTCTGTCTTCTGTAATGAGGAGATTTTAGTTGAGCAGCATCATACCACATTTGTATCAGCAACTTAGTACATTGAGAGATCTGTTGACAGATTAACTGGGAATATACCAAGAATTAGGAAAGAATTCAAAAGAACCCAAATAGCTTAACTAAATGTTAATCTAATACAAGGGTTTTTATCTGTTTTGTTTTCGCCATATGTGTCCTAGGACATTTTAGGCATTCAAAAATAGCTGTTGGATAGGATTCCCCCAACAGTGAGGCAAATCTATTTAAGTACTTCTATGTTGAACATGAATTAGCACAAAGACTAAAAACCATGTTGTGTATATTGAAGTTTACATAGAAGTGACTTAGGTTATCTTATTAAATAATAATTACTTTTGTATAATATATTTTTAAGGTTTTAATTGATTAGGAAAAGCATTATTTTGAGGGCTTAACATTAACAATGAAAATGATTTAGTTTCTTAATGCCTTTCTTTACAATTAAATGATTATTTTTTCTAACACTAAGAAATAATTCTAGTTATTTTTATTTAAAAAATGACTGACACGTAGATGGTTTGTAAGCTGTATAATACAGATAATTAAAAGTCTATTACTAACTTAACTGTTCTTGAAAATAGTGAGCTGTGTGAAAAAACTAGAATCCTTAAAGAGTCATGTTCAGAATTTTCTTTCCTGCTTGTATAGTTTGCCTAACACTGATAATGCTAGTTACTTAAAATATATTTTGATAAAATGACTGTTTTAAAACTGTTTTAAAACATGTCTAATTCCTAATAATTGTAACATCTTATTTTTCCATTGTGTTTCTTTTACAGCCTTATTATCAGCAACAGCTCTGAATTATCTGCTGTCTTTAGTTGCTATCGTCTTATTCTTTGTGTACTACACTCATCCAGCTGGTTGTTCAGAAAATAAGGCATTTATCAGTGTCAACATGCTCCTGTGTATTGGTGCTTCTGTAATGTCTATACTGCCAAAAATCCAGGTATGCCGTTCATCATATTAGTTTCTCTGAAATTTATGCCTTTCTAAATTTTCGTAAATCTTGAATGGTGTCAATATTTATCTGTGTTGCTTAATATTTTTCTTTTGTAGGAGTCACAACCAAGATCTGGTTTATTACAGTCATCAGTAATTACAGTCTACACAATGTATTTGACATGGTCTGCTATGACCAATGAACCAGGTTTGTTTTGTTCGTATTTGTTTTTAATGAGTTCTGCAGTATTTTTATTCAAAGATGATCGTTTTGTGAGATTAAGCTACTTAAAAGTAGCCTGCTGTAGGAATAAAATAGTATAGCATTTTCATCTTTGAAGTATTAATATATCTTTTTCCACTTCATTTCTTCCTTCACTAACAGTTGTCTGAATGCTTTAGGAAATTACATGAAAATTTCAAAAACTATATCTAATTTTCACAGTGCATAAGATAGTTACATAAAGAAATAAAAGCTCCTCAAATGATTATTTGTATGTTTTAAACAATTTTTTCATATTATTTTTTCCTCTGACTGCTGGTAATTGAATATAATTTGACCTTTCTTTTTCCATGTTTTTTTTTTTTTTTTTTTGCCAGGCAGAGTTAGACAGTGAGAGAGACAGAGAGTTATACATAGTGAGAGAAAGGTCTTCCTTCCGTTGGTTCACCCCCCAAATGGCTGCTATGGCCGGAGCTATGCTGATCTGAAGCCAGGAGCTGGGTGCTTCCTCCCAATCTTCCATGCAGGTGCAGGGACCCAAGCACCTGGGCCATCCTCCACTGCCCTCCTGGGCCACAGCAGAGAGCTGGACTGGAAGAGGAGTAACCGGGACTAGTACCCGGCGCCCCATCCGGGACTAGAACCCCCCAGGGTGCCGGTGCCACAGACGGAGGATTAGCCAAGTGAGCCACGGCACCGGCCTTCCATGTTTATTTGAAAAGCAAATAGAAATCTTCAATCCAAGTCTCCCACATGGGTGGCAGTCACTCAAGTACATGATTCATCATCTGCCTCCTCCGGTGTGCATTAGCAGGAGGCTGGAATCTAAGGTGGAGCCAGGACTCGCACATAGGCACTCTGAATGATATGGGGATGTGAGCTTTCCAAATGGTGTTTTAATCCCTGGGCTAGATACCACCCCTGATAAATAAGCTTTGTCATAAATCTCTTTTTAGGCCAGTTTTGTTGCATTCTATAAATACAGAAACAAATACATTTTATTTGGGAGGAGAAAAGGTAATAAGTGTTTTTAGAAAAGGACGAAAATGATCTCTTTTCCTAAAGAAAAATAATTATAAACTGTCTTACCTGAATCTCATTTCAGTGAGTTTACAAGCACCGTAGGTGCTTTAATCAGTTAATGGAGAAAGATAGGGGTTTCTATTTTTAGTATATTAAATGATTCAATTTTTTTCCAAATAACTGATTTAAAAAATAATTATTGATAAATTATTTTAGAGAGTAGTCTTAACCATTTTCACTAATAAGATGGAGTTTGAGAGATCTGGCTTTGAAAAAGGAAAAAATACTTATTTCAGACACTTTGCTGAATATTTAACTAATGTTGCTTCTGTGCTTAGAAAAGAACAAAGAACATTAGGTCCAGGGCAGGCATTTGGCTTAGAGGTTGCCTAACTTGTGCAAAGTACTCATATTGGAGTACTTTGAATTTAAGTCCCAGCTTCACTTCCAATTCCAGCTTCCTGCTAATAAGCACCCTGGGAAGCAGCAGGTGATGGCGTAAGTACCTGGGCCCCTGTCACCCTGCATTAGGTTGCAGGCTTCTGCCTTCCATCACCAGGCCAGTCCTAGCTGTTACAGGCATCTGGGAGTGAAGCAGCAGATTGAAGATTATTCTCTGTCTCCCTGCCTTTCAAATAAATGAAAATAGATAAATTTTTTAAAATACATACAAAAAAAATAAGCATTATGTCCTGAGGCCTTGCTTGGTAATTTCCACAAATGGTTTTCTATGTTAAGCTATATATATATATATATATATATATATATATATATATATATATATATACATATACATATATATATATATATATATTTTTTTTTTTTGGAACATTGAACTTTGACAAATTTAATATAAAGCCAGTTACTGACTCCTCATAAAATGTGATAGAAAAACTAGTGGCTGGCGCCGTGGCTCAATAGGCTAATCCTCCGCCTGCGGCGCCAGCACACCGGGTTCTAGTCCCGGTCAGGGCGCCAGATTCTGTCCTGGTTGCTCCTCTTCCAGTCCAGCTCTCTGCTGTGGCCCGGGAGTGCAGTGGAAGATGGCCCAAGTCCTTGGGCCCTGCACCCGCATGGGAGACCAGGAGAAGCACCTGGCTCCTGCCATCAGATCAGCGCGGTGCACCGGCCACAGCGGCCATTAGGAGATGAACCAACGGAAAAGGAAAACCTTTCTCTCTGTCTCTCTCTCTCACTGTCCACTCTCCCTGTCAAAAAAAAAAGAAAAGAAAGAAAAAGAAAAACTAGTACATTAGAACCATCTGCATTTTATATCTAACTTCATGGAATTTTACTGACTTTAGGGAGGTCATCTGAATTTTAGATTTTTTTCTGAGGAGTTAAAATGTCATGTATCTTTCAGCTCTAACATGGGGTTGAAAATAGAATGATTGATTGACCTTTGCATGGACTTCTATAAAAGTACCCAGCAGTATAAAGTTTAAAAAGATTAATAACAACAACAAAAATATCATAAAGATATCATTAATAAATACAAGTTGCCTTGTACGTTTCCCAGCAAAATGTCTGAATTTTCAAGGATACCAAGAATTAAATTAAACAGCTCTAATTATGCCCTAAAATATTAAATTTATTATATTATTCTGACATTTTAATTTCACCTTAATTTATGTTACAGAAACAAATTGCAACCCAAGTCTGTTAAGTATAATTGGCTTCAATACAACAAGCAGCATCCCAAAGGATGGGCAGTCTGTCCAGTGGTGGCATGCTCAAGGAATTGTAGGACTAATCCTCTTTTTATTGTGTGTGTTTTATTCAAGGTAAAAAAATATATATATAAAGCTGTGATTTTTTTTTTTAAACAACTCCATCTGTTTTAGAAATCATTTCTTTAAAAATACATTTTTCTCTCTTCCTGAACTCTCTTTCATGTAGCATTCGTACTTCGAACAATAGTCAGGTTAATAAACTGACACTCACGAGTGATGAATCAACATTAATAGAAGATGGTGGAGCCAGAAGTGATGGATCACTGGAGGATGGTGATGATGTTCACCGAGCCGTGGATAATGAAAGAGATGGTGTCACTTACAGCTACTCCTTCTTTCACTTTATGCTTTTCCTGGCTTCACTTTATATCATGATGACTCTTACCAACTGGTACAGGTACTTACATTTCACAGAAACTTTGGATAAGGGAATTTCTGATGGCTTTTACATGGTTCTTTCATAGAACATGATGTGCTGTGAAATACTTTTACACTTTAATGTATTTCAAAATTTACAGCTAAATATTTACACAGTGAAACCAGTGTGAAAAATGCATACTTAATTTCCTTGATTTAGTAATAGAAACATTGAAATGGTTCTAGATGTTGAAGTCATGAGAATTTTTTTGACAGAAATTCATGTTTATAGTTGACCTAACACAACAATTCTACTTTTTTAGTACTGTAAACCTGTTCTCAACATAGACAGTAAAAGATAGCTTTTTTCTTCTCTTGTTTGAACTTTATTAAATGTTGAAAATTTTTAAATTGAGTTTGATTATATTAATGCAGATGGATCCTTAGAATTCAATAATTTATGCTCTTTTTATCATTTCAGAACTAATCTCTTCTGGTAAGAGGAAGACAATTTTTTAAAATTTGATTTTAAGTAATTTTTTTTAAATTTTATTTTTATTTATTTATTTATTTTATTTTTATTTTTATTTTTGACAGGCAGAGTGGACAGTGAGAGAAAGAGAGAAAGGTCTTCCTTTTGCTGTTGGTTCACCCTCCAATGGCCGCTGCGGTAGGGCGCTGCGGCCGGCGCACCACGCTGTTCCAATGGCAGGAGCCAGGTGCTTCTCCTGGTCTCCCATGGGGTGCAGAGCCCAAGCACTTGGGCCATCCTCCACTGCACTCCCTGGCCACAGCAGAGAGCTGGCCTGGAAGAGGGGCAACCGGGACAGGATCGGTGCCCCGACCGGGACTAGAACCCGGTGTGCCGGCGCCGCAAGGCGGAGGATTAGCCTGTTGAGCCACGGCGCCGGCCGATTTTAAGTAATTATTGAATGATTTGCTGTAAAACTTAAGTTGAACTATATGCTTTGGGCAGTTCTTTTGTTAAATTTTAATATCCTTAAACAACTTGTATTTTTTTTAAAGATTTGTTTTATTTATTTGAAAAGCAGTGTTAACAGATGGAGGAGGGTGAGTGAGCAAGCTTGCATTGCCAGGTTCACTCCCTAAATTGCCACAATATTCAGGGATAGGCCAGGTCGACATCAGAAGCTTTATCTGGGTCTCCCACTTAGGTGCAGGGGCCCAAGGACTTGGGGCAACCTCTGCTGCTTTCCCAGGTGCAGTAGAAGGGAGCTGGATCGGAAGTGGGAGCTGGGACTCCAACCAGCCTCCAAATGGGATGCCAGCATTGCAGGTAGCAGCTTAACCTATTACAATATTAGGCCCCAAGATTTATTTTGGTTATTTAAAAGGCACAGTTACTGAGAGAGACAGCTCACTAGCAAGGAGCTGGATCCGAAATAGAACAGCCTGGACTTGAACTTGCGCCCATATGGGACGACAGCATTGCAGGTGGAGGCTTTATCTGCTATGCCACAATATTGGCTCCACCCTTAAACTAAGATTCTTTCAGTAGCCTCAAAAAATGAAGAAAAACATTACTCTTCACTGCATTTTTATGAGCAGCTTTTATTGGTATTTATTATTAAAATATATATTATAAAAAATCCCTATATTGCAGCATATTAAGCTGTGAGAATGCAGTAGTTCACAATAATTCAGAAATTTTGGCTGTCAGATAATGATAAATGTTAAAATTTTAGATAAAAAGATTTTTTTCAGTAATGCAAACAACAGCTAAATTTGGGATATGTTTATTTTCTAGTCTCTTAATCTGAGAGGGCAGGGATAGTGGAGGTAAAGTGGGTCCCCATGTATACTTTCAACTGTCTTTTATGTAATTGTAACATGTTATCTAGAGGTCATAATCCATTTCTTTCTAATAAAAATGCCACAAATACATATAGTGCTTCAGAGCAAGGTGCAAAGGAATTATTTCAGAGGCCCATGTATTTTACTCCATTAAAGGAAATTCTTGAATTTTATCTTTACACTAGCTATTATTATCAGTATGGAAAGCAAGACAGATTAGAGGCAGCAACTATATTTTGGTATCACAAATAACCTACAAAGAATACTCTGTATTAATGAAACTTACTAACTGATGGCTGATAATCTAACCCTTGTCCCCTACCCTTTTCTTATTTTCCACCACATTTTAGGTATGAACCCTCTCGTGAGATGAAAAGTCAGTGGACAGCTGTCTGGGTGAAAATCTCTTCCAGTTGGATTGGCATCGTGCTATATGTTTGGACATTGGTGGCACCACTTGTTCTTACAAATCGTGATTTTGACTGAATGGGACTTCTGGCATGCGGGTCCCACTTTGATCTGTGCTTATTTGAAATTAATTAACAGTATTCCCAACTTTTTCTAAAAGGTGTGTGTGTATGTGTGTGTGCACGCATGTGCTTCCCATGTAACTTCCCCAGTGTTGTTCTGGCATGAATTAAATTTTACTGCTTGCCATTTTATTTATTATTTTCTTGCCAAGTGCATTGTGAGTATGGTAGTAAGTTAGAAAAGTGGACATCAGTAGGTTTATTTAATCTCTGCTTTGTACCTGTGAAATTAAAGGTAAAAGTAAAAAAATTGTCAGTTTGATTTTACAGTTGTGTTAGATCTTAAACTTTTAGAAAATATAAATGTTTGGCTGCCTTTTGAAGTACAAGGGATCTTCAAAGCATTTATGGAAAATATGTATTATGAAAACATGGATGGATTTCAGAATTTTTATGTACCAAAATAAACCTATCTTTAATTTCTTTTTCCATGAACTTTTTGAGGTATCCTTGCATTTGGTGTGTTGCCTCATAGAAGATGGCAAAGAGTATAGCTATTTAAGTAAGTACCAGTTGTCTAAAAAATCTTGTCAGATTTTTCCTTTGAAATGAAGGTAGGAACTTAAATAGAAAGGGAATGTTTGATGGAAAACACTGTAGGTTATGGACAGAGGTTGAAGCATAGAGCCTTCAAAGAAAGATCATTGGTGGTTGGGTACTAAATTAAATACCCAGTGAGACTGTAATCTGAGTAGAGATGGCCTTCACTGAAAAACATTGTTTGGGTCATTATAAACCTGTACAAAAGTATGTGCTCGACACATATGCTAGAAATTTTGAAAGATTTAGATGAGGATTTTGTACAGGATAATCATGGATTTAGAAGGAAGTTGTTGAAAATTATTTTGAAAGTTGGGTTTGTTCAGGGCAAGAAGAAACTGCAAATGTGAAGCTTTAGTAAGTACTTAGGTAAAATCTAGTCCAGCTCTCTCATTTTAAAGGTGAAGAAGCTGAAGTACAGGCTTAAATAGCTAATTTAGTGGCAAAGCTAGGGAATTCCAAGCCTTCTAAAAATAGCTAGCATTCTCTGACATTGAAAAATAGTTTGTATTCAAAATACATTCGAATTGATGATTTTAAACCTTGTTAGAGGTGCATAATTAAGTGATATGGATTGCTGGTGTCCATGATGCTTTTTACTCATCGAGGTCAGGAGAATGACAGAAAGTTGTAGAATAAAACTCCAGTTAATAGATTACATAATTCAAAAGGTTTGCTTTTGTTTTTCCTGCCATGAAATTGAAATATATAGATTATTATACTCTTTCAACCTGAAAATCAAGTAGTATGACAGAAAATCTTAGTTGTTTTATGTGTTATTAGTGTATAATGAAGCTTTTAAAATCTACATTTGCTTCTTTAAAAATATATAACAACTCAACTTAATTCCCCAGCCTTATTCTGTATATTGATATTGTATTCCACAATTTTGAATGGCTGTGTTCTATCTCTAAATAAATGAATTCAGAGAACGTGTATATTGTCTTAATTATTCAGCCACTCAAATTTAAGTGGCTGTAATACTCAATCCTACTTTTTTCTTGTATAAGAAAGAACCTGACACTAGAGGGTTAACTGCCCATTTTCTGTCTTGATAATTGAATTGTTTTGAAGGTGATTTTTATTTGGTTGCCTGTAAATGACCCCTGAACTTGGATATCAAAGGTAAAGTGGTATTGTCCCACTAGAGAGCCTTCAGTACATGGAACTAGTTGGTTTGGAGAGTATATTTAATTCCTTCAGTAGCTATTCTACACCTGATGTATCCTTGAGCCGTTTTTTTCTGATTGCCAACTAATGCTTCTTTTCTTTCACTGACATTTAAGATAGTATAAAAGTTCTTCCTTAAGGGGAAAAAAAAAAAGTAGGCACGTAGTCCTAGTGCTAAAATACTTCTTCAAACTTCAGTGTATTTTATTAAGTATTTGGAAATGGCCTGAGTTTTTCCAGTATTATAGGCACTACCTGTAAGACTCTTGGGGTTTATCAAAGTTAAATAAAATTTAAGTGTTAACACCTGTACATGAGTGTTCATAGCAGCTTTATTTGTAACAGCCAGAACTGAAAACAACTGAGATATCCTTTAGTGCGTGACTGGTTAAACACTGTTGAATAACTAACATCCTATGATGCTGGTTCAAGTCCTAGATACTGGCCTGGAAGAGGGGCAACCGGGATAGAATCCGGCGCCCCAACCGGGACTAGAACCCGGTGTGCCGGCGCCGCAAGGCAGAGGATTAGCCTGTTAAGCCACAGCGCCAGCCTCAAGTCCTAAGTGCTCCACTTTGATCCAGCTCCCTGCTAATGTGCCTGGGAAAGCAGAAGGGTGGCCCAACTGCTTGCAACCATATGGGAGACTCGGATAAAGCTTCTGGCTCCTGGCTTTGGCCTGTCCCAGGCCCGACATGCTGGCATTTGGGGAATGAAAATATCTCTGGATCTGTATCTACCTCTCTCTGTAGCTCTGCCTTTCAAATAAAATATTTTTTTAAAGGGCATTGACCTATTGGTATATGCAGCAATTCAAATGAATAGTCATAAAAGACAATCTGAAAAGATCCCATACAGTGTAATTACATTTATATGATACCCTTGTAATTATTGAAACAGAATCGATCTGTGGTTGTTTGGGCTAGGGATCATTATGAATGGGTCATGTGTACAGAGATTGGCTATTTTATTTCCTGCCCCTACATGGCATCACCCTCTCCCTCATTGTCAGCATTGTACACCAGGGTGAGAAATGATAGACTTCATGAACCTAAATTAATACATCATCATTATCTAAAGTCTAGAAGTTTATTATCAGACATTACTTGATTTCATACACACCATGAGTTTGGACAGGTGTACGACTGATATGTACTGTCAGTAACACGCAAAACAATTCCACTGCCCTAAAGATTCTATGTTATCCTCTGTGTCTATTCATCATTTCTTCTAACCACTAATCTTTATACCATTTGGTTATTTTTGCCTTTAGTTTTTATTGGCTTGAAAGGCACAGAGAAAGATATTCCATTTACTGGTTCACTCTCCAAATACCTACAGCCAAGGCTGAGCCAGGCCAAATCTAGGAGCCTGGAACTCAGTCTGGATCTCCCATATTGGTGGCAGAGACCCAAATACTGGAGCCATCACTTAGTACCTTTTTTTTTTTTTTTTTTTTTTTTTTTGAGAGGTAAGATAGAATTACAGACAGTGAGAGGAAGAGACAGAGAGAAACGTCTTCCATCCACTAGTTCACTCCCCAAATGGCTGCAATGGCCAGAGCTGAGCTGATCTGAAACCTGGAGCCAGGAGCTTCTTCCAGGTCTCCCACACCCGAGCAGGGGCCCAAGCACTTGGACCATCCTCCACTGTTTTCCCTGGCCATAGCAGAGAGCTGGATGGGAAGAGCAGCTGACATTAGAACCGGTCCCTATATGGGATGCTGGTGCTGAAGGTGGAGGATTAACCTGTTCCACAGTGCTGGTCCCCACCTAATACCTCTTAGGGTGTGCATTAGCAGGAAGCTGGACTCTGAAGTGGAGCCAAGACTGAAACCCAGGTGCTCAGATAAGAGGTGGATATTCCAAGCAGCATCTTAATTGTTCCATCAAACACCAGCGTCTGTTGTCTTTTGAGATTTGCTTCTTTTCATTGGTGTTGTGCACATAAATTTTCTCCATATCTTTATGGCTTGATAGCTCCTTTCTTTTTAGGACTGTAATTTTATTCCATTATCTAGATGTACCACTGTTGATCTATTGACCTGCTGAAGAACATCCTGATTCTTTCCATTTTGGCAGTTAATGAGTAAGCTGGTATACACATCCATGTGCAAGTTGTAGTGTTGACTAAATTTTCAACTCCTTTGTACAAATACCAAAGAGTTCAATTGTTGGATAGTATTAAACTGTCAACTATTTACAAAGAGGCCATATACAAGAACTTCCTGTTTGCCTCTTTGCCAGTATTTAGTGGTGTTAGTGTTGGATTTTGGCCATCCTCATAGATGCTGAATCTATATAGTTGAATCTGTTTTCATATGCACTTTCTTGATGGCATGTGGAGTATCTTCTCATATGTGTATCTTCTATAATAAGGTATCTGATAATGATATAAGTCCACTTAGTAGGCTGTTACTGAATTTATTTAAGAGTTCTTTGTATATTTTGAAGAACATTCCTTTACCAGGTATGTCTTTTGTAAATATTTTCTTCCTGTCTATAATTTGTCTTTTCATTCTCTTGACTGAATTTTACAGGACAGAAATGTTTAATTTTAAAGAAGTTCAGTTTATCAATTCTTTACTTCATGGACTGTGTCTTTAGTATTGTATATAAAAAGTAATCATCAAACCCAAATTCATCTAGATGTTTCCTGTAATTAAGTCTAGGATTTTTATATTTCTGTGCTTTTCACTGAGGTCTGTGATCCATTTAATTTTTGTGAAGGATGTAAGATCTGTGTCTACATTGATTTTCTGCATATGGATGTCCAGTTGTTACAGCACCATTTACTGTGTAAGCTGTTCTTTGCTCTATTGTATTCCGTTTCCCTCTGTCAGAGATAAGTTAACTATATTTATGTGGGCCTATTTCTGAGTTTCCTGTTCTGTTCCATTTGTCTATTCTTTCACCAGTACCACACTCTCTTGCCTACTGTAATTTTAAGTCATTAAGATGAGTATTGTCAGTTCTCCAGTGTTGGTTTTTCTCCTTCAGTATCATGTTGGCTGTTGTTGGTTGTTTACCTTTCTATATAAACTTTAGAATCAATATCAATATCCACAAATTATTGCTGGAATTTTGATTGGGATTTTCATTGAATCTTCAGATCAAGCTGAAAGAACTGACATCTTGTAATACTGAGTTTTCCTATCAACGAACATGGAATATTCCTCCATTTATTTATTTATTCAGAATTTTGGTATTTCTTTATGTAGATCTTGTATACATTGTTAGATTTTATGCTTTTGTATTTCGTTTTGAGGGGGAAGTGTACTAATATAAATGGTACTGGGTTTTTTAGTCACACATCTACTATTCATAGCTGGTATATAAGAAAACAGTTGACTTTTTGTATATTAAACTTGGATCCTTTCATCTTGCTATAATTGCTTAAGAGTTCCAGAATTTTTTTTAATCTGTTCTTTGGGATTCTATAGATAGATTATCATGTCATCTTCTGTTTTATTTCCTTTACTTACTCCATTAGCTAAGACTTAAATGACAATGTTTAAAAGAAGTGGTTAAGGAACATCTTTCCCTTCTTCCAGTAGGTAAAGTTTCTTAGTAGGAAAGCTGCCAATTTCTCACCATATATGACGTTAGTTGCAGGAGATTTTTTGTAAATATTCCATCAAGTTGGGAAATTTCCCTTCTATTCTTTTAGGGAAATTTCCCTTCCATTCGTAAGTTTTAATCATGAATGAGTTTTGGATTTTGTCCAGTAATCTATTGATAAGATCTTGTGGCTTTTATTCTTAGTTTGGTAATATGGTTTTTGATTGTTAGTGGTTGAACTACCTCTGTGTATCTGGGATAAATCCCACTTGATCCTGCTATAATTCGTTTATACATTGTTTGATCCAGTTTACAAATATTTTGTTGTTGTTTAAAGGTTTACTTACTTATCTGAGGGGGGGGGGGAGATATCATCCATCTGCTGGTTCACTCCCAAAATAGCCACTACAACCAGTGCTGGAATAGTCAGGAGTCAGGAGCTTATTCCAGGTCTTCCATATGGGTGGCAGGGGTCATCTTCTGTTGCTTTTCTAGGCCATTACCAGGGAGCTGTACCTGAAGTGGAGCAGTAGGACATGAACCTGCCCCCAAAAGGGATGCCAGTGTTGCAGGCAGCAGCTTTACCTGTTACGCCTGCCCCCTAGTTTACTAATATTTCTTGGGGAGTTTTCACATCTATCTTCACAAAAGATGCTGGCCTGTAGTTTTCTAGTAGTATTTTTGTCTGGTTTGGTATTAAAGTGATGATGGTTTCATAGAATGAGTTAGGAAGAATTTTCTCTGATTTTGAAGGAGACTGTAGATAATCATAGTTTCTTCTCTGTTTTGTTTGGTAGAATTCTTCAGTGAACCCATCTGGAATAGGTCATTTGTGTGCTTAGAAAGTTCATTATTGATTCTTATTTCTTCTTTTTTTTTAGTCTACATGTTTTTCAGTTTTATAATTTGAAAGAAGCCAGTTTTCATTGATCTTTTGTAGTGTTTGAGTTTCTATTTCATTGATTTCTGCCTTGTCTTTTGTTATTTCTTTCCTTCTAGTGGCTTTAGGTTTGGTTTGTTCTTGGGTTTAAGATGTATATATTTGTGTGTGTGTGTAAGAGAGAGAGAGAGAGAGAGAGAGAGAGAGAGAGAGAGAGAGAGGTGACATGTCAAAATATTTGTCCCAAGGAGGAGGATTAGCCTGTTGAGCCACGGCGCCGGCCCAGACTGATACTTTTTACAATTTGTCTTCAATTTCATTTTTAAATTTTTAATATTCAGTGATTTGTAGATACAAGTCTAAGAACATAATGGAGGCCGGTGCTGTGGCGCAGCAGGTTAACGCCCTGGCCTGAAGCGCCGGCATCCCATATGGGTGTGGGTTCTGGTCCCGCTGCTCCTCTTCTGATCCGGCTCTCTGCTGTGGCCTGGTAGGGCAGTGGAGAATGGCCCAAGTCCTTGGGTCCCTGCACCCACATGGGAGACCCGGAGGAAGCTCCTGGCTCCTGGCTTCGGTTCGGTGCAGCTCCAGCTGTTGCAGCCAATTGGGGAGTGAACCATCGGATAGAAGACCTCTCTTTCTTTGCCTCTTCCCTCTCTGTGCAACTCTTTCAAGTAAAATAAATAGCTCTTTAAAAAAAATAATGATAACCCCTTCCTTCCTTCTTAGTTTTTGAAATAACATGACTTAAACTTACATAGCAGTACAAAGGCTTAATACTTGAGTACCAAGTTTAACAAGTAAAAAGCAACATTACCCCAGTTTAATGGGAATATAGACAATGGCTATAAACTGTAATTGAATGGGAAAAAAAAATCACTTCACCCATATACGGGTGGGTTTGTTTTTCTTTTGGTCAAATAGTCATTTATTATTTTCCAATGAAATTGAACCAATGGCAGTGTAACGTCTAAATATTTCCCATGTGGTTACAAGATAATAAAGTTCATTTAGACTTTAAGCCATTTCTTCTCTACAGTTTATGCACAGGAGTAATTTTATTCAAATCACAATGCAAATAATTATACATTACATTTTTTTATATTCTATTAGTTACCACAGTTTAGGGAAAACATGGTATTTGTCTTTTTGGGGCTGGCTTATTAAACGAAGTCTAATGGTTTCTAGTTGCATCCATTTTGTTGCAAAAGACAGGCTAAGTAACATTCCATAGTGTATATATGCCACATTTTTTTAATCCAGTCACAGGCTGATGGGCAGTTGCATTGATTGATCTTAGCTATTCTGAATTCAGCTGCAATAAGCAGGGGGTACAGATAACTCTTTCATGTGCTGATGCCAATTCTTTTTGAGTTAATTCCCAGGAGTAAGATGGCTGGATCATATGATAGATCTATTTTCAAATTTCTGAGGAATCTCCATACTGCCTTCCACAATGACTGTACTACCTTGTATTCCCAGCAACAGTGGATTAAGGAACCTTTTCCTCCACAATCTTGCCAGCAGTTATTGTTTGTTGATTTCTGTATGAGAGCTGTTTTTTTTTTTTTTAAAGATTTATTTATTTTAAAGAGTTACAGAGAGAGGCAGAGGCGGGGGGGGGGGGAGAGACAGAGACAGTCTTCCATCTGCTGGTTCACTCCCCAAATGACTGCATGGCCAGAGAGAGAGAGAGAATGTCTTCCATCCGCTGGTTCACTCCCCAAATGACCGCATGGCCAGAGCTGAGCTGATCTGAAGCCAGGAGTCAGGAGCTTCTTCCGGGTCTCTGATGCGGGTGCAGAGGTCCAAAGACTTGGGCCATCTCCTACTTCTTTTTTTCCCAGGTGCATTAGCAGGTAAGCAGGATGGTAAGCAGAGCAGCTGGGACTCAAACCAGCGCCCACATGGGATGGTGGCTCTGCAGGCCAGGGCTTTAACCTGCTGCACCACAGCGCTGGCACCCCGACCGAGAGCCATTCTAATAGGTGAGGTGAAGCCTCATTGTGATCTTGACTTGCATTTCCCTGATGGCTAGTGATCCTGAGCATTTTTTCGTGTGGCATTGGCCATTTAGATTTCCTATTTTGAAAAATGCCTGTTCAAATCCTTTGCCCATTCCTTAACTGGATTATTTGGTTGTTGTTGAGGTCTGTGAACTCTTTATAGATTCTGGATATTAATCCCTTATCAGTTGCAGTTTGCAAATATTTTCTCCCATTCTGTTGGTTAAGTGTTTTCTTTGCAGTGTAGAAGCATCTTAGCTTGATGTAATCCCATTTTTCTATTTCTGCTTTGATGGTCTGTACTTCTGAGGTCTTCTCTAGCAAGTCTTTGCCTATGCCAGTGTGTTGTAGAGTTTCCTCAATGTTCTCCTCTAATAATTTTAAGGTATCAGGTCATATATCTAGATCATTTTTTTAAAGATTTATTTATTTGAAAGGCAGGGTTACAGATAGGCATAGGTTGGGGGGTGGGGAGAAGGAGGCTTCCATCCACTGGTTCACTCCCCAAATGGCCACAACAGCCAGAGCTGGGCTGCCAAAGCCAGGAGCTTCTTCTGGGTCTTCCATGTAAATGCAGGGGCTCAAGGTGTTGGACCATCTCCTACTGCTTTCTCAGGCCATAGCAGAGAGCTAGATTGGAAATGGAGCAGCCAGGACTCAAAATCGGTAGCCATATGGGATTCCAGCCCTGAAGGAAGCAGCTTTACACACTATGCCA
This sequence comes from Lepus europaeus, assembly GCF_033115175.1. NCBI lineage: Eukaryota > Metazoa > Chordata > Mammalia > Lagomorpha > Leporidae > Lepus > Lepus europaeus. The sequence continues at coordinate 121,478,532 of NC_084829.1, read as the reverse complement.
CAGCGTCAGCTCCTAGATTTAGATCCTTGATCCATTTTGAGTTGATTTTTGTGTAAGGTATAAAGGAGTGTTGTTTGCCTTTTGGGAAGTCTTACTGATGTAAGATTTACTGAGGGAGTCAGTGGAGCTAGAGTAGTCCCAGGTACCCATCAAAGCCAGGAAGGTTAATTAGCATAACAGGCATGTCTGCACAGCTACCTGTACCTACTAAATTGGGGTGGGATTAGGAAGGGAGCTGTGGTGGGGCTTTCAGGCAGATGAGCACAACCACCTGTGTCCACTGAAACTGAAACTGAAACAGACTTGCAGAGGAATCTGCTGCTGGGCTAGCCCTTGGCTGCAGTGGGTATGTACTTCCTCTCAGGGGAGGAGAGAATATAAGAGGATTGTCACTAGTCTACAGAGTTGAGTGCCCTAGCTTTTAACCTGCTGTGCTGTGCCAAATCATAGCCCTTGTAATGTACTGATTAGGCTAAGGGCTAAGGAAGGCATTAGCCTGTAAGTTAATTGTCTTCAAACGGTGGAACTTGTTTCCTAGACCGTATATGGCATACTTCCTCTGGGAAATGCAAGTTAGATTACCTTAAAAGGCATCTATTTCCAGATCTGTACTCTTTCCTAATATTGATCAGCCTAAAAAGAGGCCTCAGAACAAGGTTTCACTTTTTTTTAATCAATTACTCTTTGCTACTTAATAAAACAAATATTCATCCTGAATCTTATCCAAAGACACTAAAAAAAAACCAAACCTAAACATTCAGTAAAGAGACATTTCAAAATACTGGTGAGAAAAACAGTATTAACTCAATAAAAGAAAAATTCTTTTTGCAATTTAAGTGGTTTCTAATTTTGTCTCAACAAATTTGAAAACTGAGTTACCAACTGATACAGCATAAAAAAAACCATAATTCTGAAGTTTAAAGAATTAAGTTAACATTTCTACCAAGATTGCTTGCTTTGTTATTTTGTATATAAATTTTTTTAGGACTTTTCATTGATGAAAAAAATAAAATTCTTGAGTAAGTCTTCGAAAAACCTGAGACCTGTTTATCCCACTAGGAGGTATAATTCTCACAATTTTTACTTATGTTTAATAATATATCATAAAAATTTGACTGTTTTGTAAGAGTGAACACCAAAAGCTGAACAGATCAACCCCAAATAAGAAGCAGAAGGTAAAAAATGTATTCTCTCATTACTTGCAGTCTAAAATGTTCATCCAGGACTTGATGGGTGGTTTTCCCCTAAACAGTAATTCAGAAAGCCAAGTTACTTCCTTTATGAGTATATACTTGGAAGCTACATACTCCTTTGCATCCAGTCAGTGGAGAGGTAAATGGTATCAAGAACTACATGAGGGAGTTATCACGTCAGACCTACATTGTTTCTGTTAAATGTACTGGAACTCAGCAAACAGCTACCTTATTTGCAAAGATTAAAAAAAAAAAAATACAGCTGCATGGTAGAGGAAATACTATCTAAGTCAACTCTATGTTTATAACAAGATAAACTTTTTAAAGGCTTAGAATTCTATAGAGGAAACAATTTTAAATTTAGTTGAAGAGAAATGTGACAGATTTATCTATGTAAAACTTTCATGCATCATAAAAATGAGTGGAATGGATAAGGATGGAAGTTAAAGCACTGATATTTAGATTCCTTAAATTACATTTAAAATATATAATATTTTGAAACAGCAGTATTGGGAATAGCATTGTGGTACAGCAGGTTACTAAGAGGCTGCCTGTGATGCCAGTATCCCATTTGAGTAATATGAGTCCTGGCTGTTCCACTTCCAATTCAACTTCCTGATAATGTGCAAGGGAAGGCACAGGACGGTCAAGTGCTTGGGGGCCCCTACTACCCATCTAAGAGACTAGGACAGAGTTCCAGACTTCTGGCTTCAGCTTGGCCCAGCTCCAGCCATTGCAGCCATTTGGGGAATAAACCAGCAAATGGAAGCCATCTTTCTCTCTGCTCCACCCCTCTGTAACTTTGCCTTTCAAATAAATAAATCCTTTAAAAAAAAAAAATGATTTAATTGACAATATCCTAAATTCCTTTCAACTATTTTTAAGGTCAAAAATCTTAAATGTAAATTTAACAGCTATGTTTTTCAGTTTAAAGTGTTTCATTTATTTTATTATTTGAAAGGAACAGAGAAAAAAAAAAAAAAAACATTTTTCAAACACCCAAAACAGCGGAGACTGGGTTAGGCTGAAGCCAGAAATCTGGAATTCAGTCCATGTCTCTCAAGCATTGGCAGGAACCCAAATATTTGAGCTATCACCTGCTGCATCCCAAGGTACACTGAGCTGGACTAGAAGCAGAGCTGTGCCCCATACCTAGACACCCCAATATATGATGTCAGCATTCTAAGCAGTGTCTTAATCACTGTATCAAATGCCAACTCCTCTCTCCAAAAAATGTTTTTCAGTTTATTAGAGTGCTTCAGGGCATCAAAATGCCACAAGGGAAAAGAAGCTTGATCATATCTCACAGTGACAAAAGGAAGAGAAAGAAAAAAATGTCTCTTCTCTCTTCAGTTTCTAAATTCTTCTAAACTTAATAACCTTTAGGAAAGTATCCTCTTTAACTCATGCAGAAAACTCCTTGGATCTTTAATAATTCACCAGGATCTCACTGTTGGAGCCAAGTACTTTATGATCTAAATAATCCTATCTCTTTGTGCTACTCCTTACTTTGGATCTACATATCATTGAGGAAAAATTCTAAGGCCTCAAGAAACAGAGGCCTTTCTTGAAATTTTGAAATTGTCCTACACAATATTCAGATACAAACTGAAGTGCTTCCAACCCTCTGTGTGAAAGCGGAATCTTTGGTGCTAGTGCCATGGTGCAGTAGGTTAATCCTCCATCTGTGGTGCCAGCATCCCATATGGGCGATGGTTCTAGTTTCGGCTGCTCCTCTTCCAATCCAGCTCTCTGCTATGGCCTGAGAAAGCAATGGAGGATGGCCCAAGTGCTTGGGCCCCTGCACCTGCGTGGGAGACTGGTAAGAATCTCCTGGTTTCTGATCGTTGCAGCTCCAGCTATTGCAGCCATTTGGGGAGTGAACCAATGGAGGGAAGACCTTTCTCGCTGTCTGTAACTCTACCTCTCAAATAAATAAATAAATATTTATAAAAAAAAAAAAAAGTAACAGGGAAGGGTAAATAAAACAACTCCTTAAAAAAAAAAAAGTGGAATCTTCAAGATATAAAACAATAAAATGCCCTCACCTTGCATTTAAGCCTCTACAATTCTTGTGAACAACTCTTCCAAAGGGAGAAGGCAATTTATTACCTTCTCTCATGGGAAAAACTGTGTAACATTCCCCTCAAGTGGGATGAGAAACATCTGCCAGTTCTTTTCAGAAACAAATGGAGTCAGTGTAATTTCTTCAACGAAGAACTCTTAAATATATTAAAATTCAGAGATTATATCCTCTCCTTATTGAAATATTTGGTTTATTTTTTGAGAAAAGGCACAAAGATCTTGGGGTCATTCATATTAAAAATAGTAGAACAGTCGTGGTGCACTGGGTTAAGCCACCACTTATAATGCTCATATCCCATACTGCAGTGCCAGTTGAAGTCCCAGACACTATGCTTCCAATCCAGCTTCCTGCTTATGCACCTGAGAAGGCAGTGGATGATGACCCAGGTACTTGGGTCCCTGTTGCCACCCATGTGGGAGACCCAGCTGGGGCTCTGGGTTCCTGGTTTTGGCTTGGTCCAGCCTTGGCTATTATGGGCATTTGAGGAGAGAACCAGATGGAAGTTCTGTGTCTCTCCCTCTTTTTCACCCTGCCTCTTGAAGTAATTTTTTTTTCCTAAAGATTAATTTATTTAGTTGAAAGAGTTACAAAGAGAGGAAGAGACACAAAGACCAATCTGTTATCCACTGGTTCACTCCCCAGATGGCCCAAATGGCCAGGGCTGAGCCAAGCTGAAGACAGGAGCTTCATCAGGTCTCCCATGTGGGTAGTGGGGGCTCAAACACTTGGGCATCCTCCATGGCTTTCCCCAGGCCATTATCAGGGAGCTGGATTGGAAGTGGAGCAGCAGGGACACAACCTGGCACCCAGACAGGAGCCAGCATTGCAGATGGTGGCTTTACCAGCTACACCATAATGCTGTCCCCATTTTGTTTTTAAAGGGTCAGTAGCCACCCGCTTCCATCAAACAGAAAAATTATTTCTTGTAGGTATCAGCTCCAAAGAAGGAACATAACAGACACTAGTATTCAACATTCATATTTATTTTACTAAAGAATATGGTTCAAAAAAACACAAACTTGAACTTAAAACTAGTCCAACTAAGTGGATAGGGTTGACTCCATCCCATCCCCACCTTCTTTCAATGTATATGGAGCTGAAACCATGACAGTAAGTACTGTGTACACTTTGCCTTCCCTTATGAACATAAATGAAATTCTCTGAACATAAATGAAGTTCTCTGAGCCTAGAGACACATGAAGTTTTACAAGATACAGGCACTTTATGTTCCCAGTTTTAAAATAAACCAAGTGAAAAATATTAATAAAGGTAACTGGAATAGAGAAAGCCTTAGGAGTTCTACCATTCAGTTCTAGTGATTTCCACTGAATGCAAACAGACAGCATCAAACAAATAAAACAAACAAAAGTTGAACTGGGGTTAATGGATATTTTGTGAAAAAAATTCCACTTAACTACAATTGGAAAAAAACGGACATTTAAATCCAACTTGAAGATACGCAATAATGTGCATTAAATCTTGTATACCTACGCAGCAGAATAACATCTGAAAGCTTTGCCAAGAGTGTGTGGCTAGTGAGAAAAGCAAAAGGTGCTTTTATTCCACAGTATCTGATTGAACAAACAAAGCAATTTACAAAAAAAAAAGTACCAAATGATACTTTAAAATAAATAGTTCATCATTTTGATGAATATATACAAGTAGAGTCCACTTCTTGAGGATTTAGCTATCTAAAAGTGGCATATCACTATCCAGAGGTGCAGGAGCAAGTTCACATAAATAAAACAGTGTAGCTTCACTAGCTTCAGCCTCAGTCAATGGCTCCAGGCGAACAAGCTTACTTTGGGTTGGTTCTTGGTCCAGGCTGCTATCCAGAAGCTCATCAACTTCTATGGGTTTATCTACAGAGGACATAACTTCTGATGATGCTGTTGTACTTCCCTGTTCAACAGCAGAAGCAGGGTTCCCATCAAGGAATGCAAGAAGTGGAAAGGCAGTGTACTGGATAAGCTGCTTATCTATAAAAATCAGAAAAAACATTTTATCACCAGCTTATACAGAATTTAAAGACAAAAAATGGAAACAGGATACATATATATCCTGAGTGTGTGTATGTATATATATATAATATATACACACTTACACACACACATATATATGTAAAATCACCACATTTTATATAGCCAAACAAGACATGACGTGATATTGTGCGTCAGTAAACTTTAAAATGTTCAAGTCAGTTAGTCCTTTACTCAACACTTAAGAAATGAGCATTCACCCTAACGATTAAGATACCAATTAGTGTACCATGACATCCTATATGAGTGCCTGGTTTGAATCCTGGTTCTGCCTCCTGAATCCAGATTCCTATCAACTCAGAACTTGGGAGGCAATGGTGATAGCTCAAGAGATTAGGTTCTGTCAATCACATGGAAGACCTAGATTGAGTACCTGGATCCTGGCTTCTGCCTAACCCAGCTAGAGCTGGGGAGTATACCAGCAGACAGGAGAGCTCTGTCCATCTCTGTCTCCCTCTCCCTCTTTCTGCCTCACAAATAAATATTAAAAAAAAAAAAAAAAAAAAAAAAAAAAGGAAATAAAGTTCATTCTAATCTCCAAACAACTCCATGAATTCAAGAACTATTACTTCACCAATTCAATTTTTTCTATATGTTAGAACCTTGAGACTTTGTGCATGGAAATGAAGCTAGTATATTGGGGCCAGCGCTGTGGTGCAGTGGGTTAATGCCCTGGCCTGAAGCACTGGCATCCCATATGGGCGCCGGTTCGAGACCCGGCTGCTCCACTTCCAATTCAGCTCTCTGCTATGGCCTGAGAAAGCAGTGGAAGATGGCCCCAGGTCCTTGGGCCCCTGCACCTTTGTGGGAGACCCAGAGAAGTTCCTGGCTCCTGGCTTCAGATTGGCACAGCTCCGGCCATTGCAGCCAATTGGGAAGTGAACCATCAGATGGAAGACCTCTCTCTCTCTCTCTGTGTAACTCTGACTTTCAAATAAATAATCTTTAAAAAAACACGAAGCCAGTATATTCTGTTTCAATTATTACATATGACACGACTTCTTTTGACTTGCATTAGTTTCTATGTGTGACTTGTAAAAAAACCTGCAGAAACTAATATTACAACTATACCTACCTGGTTTGGATTTAGATTTTCTTCCCTCTTCTGAAACTTGCTGAACTACATTGTTCTTGGTAGTTTCTAATCCTTTATTCTCAGACTAAAAGAAAAAAAATATTTGTTTCATGTAAGTTCCTGAAAATATAAAAAAATTAATATAATATGTAAATATTGGTATGTTACCTGAAATATATAGGAAGGGAAAAAATGGAAAGATGATCTAGAGAAAGATTTAAGTAGAACAAGACTGGATAAGAACACTTTTGTTGTCATCAAGGAATCTCAACTGGGATTACAGTGTTAAAAGGAGGGTTGTATTTCAATAGTGTACACAGAATTTGTCAAGAGTAGAAGATTGAAATGAATCAAAGACAACTGGTTTAAAAATGTTAATTGAAGGGGCTGGCGTTATGGTGTAGCCAACAAAGCCGCCTGCGATGCTGGCATCCCATCTGGGTGCCGATTCAAGTCCTGGTTATTCCAGCTCTCCGCTAATGTGCCTGGTAAAGTAGCAGAAAATGGCCCCAAGTCCTTTGGGCCCCTGCACCCCACATGGGATACCCAGAAGAAGCTCCTGGCTCCTGACCAGCACAGCTCTGGCCATTGCGGCCATTTGGAGAGTGAACCATCTCTCTCTCTGTAAACTCTGCCTTTCAAATAAATCTTTTTTTAAAAAAGTGCTAATTGAGAGATGATTAACTCTTTAAGCAATTAAATTCATTTTAACATTTTGATTTAAAAATGTATTACACATTTTTCTTCACTAATAAACACAGTATTTAGCACAAGCCAAACATATTTATAGTATGTCAGGAGGACAGTATTGTCCTTAAAACTATTTATCCTCATCCTTAGAAGCCTGAAAGCTGGTATGGTGTCTCTTCCTGTCCTTCTTGGGGCTCTTCCAATTGTTTTCTATCATTTAAAACACCTCTTTCAATCACTGTCTTTTCTCCTTACATCTGATTATGGTAGGGGAGTTAAATCTTCAATGTTGTTAAGTTCTTCAGTGCTTATTTCAATGATGTTCAAACTGAGGTGCAGAGTTTCATAATTTCTCCTGAATAGCTATAAGTCCCAAATACCTGCATCTAGGTAAAGTATATATGGTATAATAAAATCTGTATACTAATTCCTATAATTTCCAATAGTCATCATAAAATGAAGAGTGCAAGTTTCTAGGATTCAGAGGAGATAATGGCATCAAGATACAGTAAGAATTTAAAGACTTCCAAAAGTTATATTAAAATATTTCATTTAGTATTCACATTATACACATAAACAATGAAATCTCATCTAAATCTTAACACTTTCTAAAATAGGTATTTCCCAAGGACCTCACTGTTGTTACTTTAAGACATGAGAAGCAGGATAACATGGATTTCATTTACCATGCAAATTGTTAGTCATGAGCAGTGGCCACTTAATTGTGTACTGAGTAGTATAAGGCATCCTGATTTAAGAGCAAAGTGTTATAATCCATGTCATGAGCAATAATGGAATGACTGAGGAAATGACAATTATTTGAAAACATTATTCTGGATCCAGAATGATAAAAGTGAGTTTCTAATTTTTCCACAGTATTACAGAACAGTATGCAATTTGATGGTTTGACTGCTGTTTCTAAAAAGTGTATTCAAGTTATTGGTTTCTGAAATAAGATGATCCAAGAATGAAGATGATACAATGTCTAGCAATAAGTAAACAATAAAGCAAATTCACTAAGTGAACATATAAGTCTTAACATATGAATTCAAGGTCTTCTACAATTAATAGTATGATTGTATTTCCACAGAGCTGAGTGGTCCACATAATCTTATATTATCCAAACTAAAGTCCACATGCCAAATTCAGCATATTGCCTGTCTGTAAATAAAGTTTCATTGGAACACAGCTGAAGATTTTTATGTACTATCTGCTTTTACACTACAACAGCAGAACTGCATAGTTATAATAGGAAAGCAGTGGGCCTGCAAAACCAAAAATATTTTCTAGCAGACCTTTCTAAGAAAAATTATGCCAACCTCAATATAAATCACCCAATATTAAGTGTATAATCATGTTGCTAATTCAAAAATTCTTAAGTTCCTTAAACTTTGAGCTACCCTAACTCTGAAAAATGTAGAAAATCTAGTCGGGCTCTCCTGATGCCAAGACAACAGTGAGGAAAAGTCAACCCTCTCACCCTAACCACTCACATTTATTTGAGACGTGCCCATTTTAGACTATAAAAAACAAGAATCAAAATTCTGATTTCACTAATTTGGACTTGATTTGCCATTGTATTCAACAGAAAACAAGGGTTACTAATAATCTGCTATAGGCCGGCGCTGCGGCTCAATAGGCTAATCCTCCGCCTTGTGGCGCTGGCACCCTGGGTTCTAGTCCCGGTCGGGGCACCAGATTCTGTCCCGGTTGCCCCTCTTCCAGGCCAGCTCTCTGCTATGGCCCGGGAGTGCAGTGGAGGATAGCCCAAGTCCTTGGGCCCTGCACCCGCATGGGAGACCAGGAGAAGCACCTGGCTCCTGCCTTCGGATCAGCATGATGCGCTGGCCGCAGGACGCCAGCCGCAGTGGCCATTGGAGGGTGAACCAACAGCAAAAGGAAGTTTTCTCTCTGTCTCTCTCTCTCTCTCACTGTCCACTCTGCCTGTCCAAAATAAATAAATAAATAAATAAAATAATTTGCTATAAATATAAGTGGAATATATACTTATTTGAGCAATAACCTGCACAAAGTAACAAAATTATAAACATTTGCTCTGACAACTTGAATTGTTCTTACTACTCATTAAAAATTAGAAAGAATCTTGTCAAAACTTGGTAGTCCCAAATGGATCTCTATAATTTGAAATTTTAACAAAAATTCTTATTACTTAAAAAAGTAAAAAATTTCTAACTCCATGTATCACTGTTCCAACTCTCCTTCCCTCCAATTAGCAGAAATTCTTGAGTTTTTACTATATGCTAATAAAATTAGGAATTTAAAAGATATGGGTATGAGTAAATTTTCAATAAAAATGTTATTTATACAAGGAATAAAATGTAAACTGCAGCATATAAAACATTATTTTAATAATTTATTTCAGTGACATACCTGAACATGCCAAGTTTAGTCAGTTGATCTCCCAGCACCAGAAGAAATCAATTTTACACTGGTACTTAATCCCACAAATGCCAGCAGAATTGGGCAATGATGCACCCATAACCAGCTAATTCTTCATCTAGACTTTTACTATCTTGATCACACATATTAGCTCAGAATATAAAATGCTTTTTTAAATTGGGAGTGATATTGCCTTCTACTTTCTAGGACTTTTTTCAGATTTTTACAGCTATGGGTCCTGAGCAACATGAATTAAAACTTACTTTTGTATTATTGATGTAATCTGTGGGATTCATCTGCACAGAACTAGTGAAAAGCTGAAAGACCAAACAAGAAAGATGATAAGTTTAAAAAATATTAAAAAGAAATTGTGTGTTCAAAATTTTTATACAACCACGTTGGGTGAAGAGATGTAGCTCCTACACTTGGAAGTTTTAACACAATAAAACCAGTTTGGAAGAGGAAACCAGGAAAGCAGAAAGAAAAACAAATAAACGAAAGCAGAGCAAGTTAGCCCGTGCATTAGATGAAATTTCATGTTGTAAGATTTTCTCTATCAAACAGTGAGGTAAACCACTTGCCATAAATAGTGGTTTCTCCCTATCTTCCCTTTCCATTACTCTCTATTCAATTTAATTTCCTTTATTTTTTCTCTCTATATGCCTTTGTCCTTACCTGACAGCTAACACTGAGTAACATGCCCTGACACAAAGTCTCTAAATACATGCTAATCACATGAAAAATTTCTATAGTATCTACTCTATGACAGGGGCTGTTAACCACATCTTAAACAGAATCCCCTGACAAAACTGCACATCTACTTGTTGGTTCTTTTATCTCATCTTAAGTTGTAAATGCTAACACCACCACTTACTGCAATCCTAGCCAGCGTATAGACACAGCTTTAGTTTAAGATGTCAAAGTCATCTATGCCACAGGGATTTACTGAGCATTTAAGAAATAATGACATCATGAAGAATACAAGGTGAAGATGCTATTCCTGCTCTCCAGGAGCTTACAGTTTAAAAAGCCAGATAAGACAACATCAAATAGCAACACAGGTTCTGATAAAATACAGTAAAAAGATATTGGGCCTTCAAAGTACTAAGAAATCAAGAAAATTAGAAGGTAGGAAAGCACACACAGAAACACACAATGAAACAAAAAGAGCCCGATAAAGTTATGTGACGTGTACTAGTCCCTGGAGAATGGTTAGAACTTGGGAAAGGAGAGGATGGAGGGAAAAGTTCATAAGTACAGTATTAGCAACAATAGAAAAGATAGGGTATGTTCTATGAATGGGTTAGACCATTCCAAATAGTGTAGAAGTTCTAAGTTTAATAGCAAATTATATACAAAAAAGTAGAGCAAGGCCAGTCAGTTGATGAGGGTGCATCCTATTGACAACGAAAGCCTTGAGAAATGACTACAAAGAAGTAGTCATTCAGTTAGCATTTTATGAAAATGAGCACATCAAGTGGTTCACAGGATGGAAAGAAATGTAATCAAGCCAAAAATAGAGTCCTCCACTCTCAAGACAATTACTCTCCTTAAAGTTCCACATTTCATGGTAGTCCTCTAAATATTTATTTCTAGATCTTCCTTTCCTTTTGATATCCTCCTTCTCCTTATATCACTTATTGATCCCTTGAAGAGGACACAGTTACACATGATTACTAATTTCTGCTAGTTCATCTGTTAAAGTCTCAGAGGACTTAACTAGATTTTGAGGGTGGTGCTCCTCTCTTCCTCTCTGTGTTCCCTTACCCACTCATTGCCTCAGGGATATTTTACATATATCCCCAGCACACATATAGTGTTAGGCAGAAAAGCTTTATCATAGATGAGGAACTGACACAGCTGTAGAATTCTAAGACCAAACCTCTCCCAGCTGACTCCACTCCAGGTTACTCAGGATTGAACTCTGCACGGAAAAGCTATGAACTCTTCAATACACTTATACACATATTTATCACAAAGAGTTGCTACTTTAAGAAACAAAGCAAAGCATGGAATTAAGTAATCTAAGGTAATATCTAAATGACAACTCCAAAGGCACAGGATCAGAATTAAATTTTACCTTTAAAAATGTTAAAAGCTGGGGCCAGTGCTGTGGCGTAGTGGGTAAAGCCTCTGCCTGCAGTGCCAGCATCCCATATGGGTGCCAGTTTGAGGGTCAACTGCTTTACTTCCAATCCAGCTCTCTACTATGGCCTGGGAAAACAGTAGAAGATGGCCCAAGTGTTTGGGCCCCTCCACTCACGTGGGAGACCTGGATGGAAGCTCCCTACTCCTGGCTTTGGATCAGCTCAGCTCTTCAGCTCTGGCCATTGTGGGCACTTAGGGAGTGAATCACTGGATGGAAGACCTCTTTCTCTGCCTCTGGCTCTCTGTAACTCTGCTTTCAAAAAAAAAAAAAAGACTAAAAGAAATATTAAAAGCTAGATACAAATTTCAGCACAAACCTGCTAACCAAAAATCTCTAAACAGAGAAGGAATTGAAAAAAAAAAGAGAGAAGGAGGTAGAAAAATTAAGGGGGAAAAAGATTCGGTGCTTTGGTGAATGTCCAGAAGTAGGAGACAGCAGGAAAAAAGAAAGCTATTAAAGAAAACAGAATGGTTAGACAGGATAGCAAAGAGCACAGTGCCTCCAAAATCAACAACAAAAAAACTTCTGTTGTAGAATAACAACAGCGTGAACTATTTTGAATTTCTGCAACAGCCCTTCGTGTTACGCATTAGCCACATTTAACAGATGGAGAACTGGGCAAGAGAGGTTATCTTTTCCAAAGTTAATAACATGCTAGGAAGCAGCATGAGCCAAAATGGAACCTGGATCTAATTCAAAATCCCCTTCCACTAGCTCAATGGATTAAGAAAAAAAGTCACACATAGTCTACTTAGTATGAAAAAACCAAGACGATGGAGGTAACTTAGGATCAGAGTATCAAGCAAGAAAATACAGGGTTTCAAAAGAAAATGAATAAAAAAGAGATGGGTATTTATTTCTAAAGTTTTATAATGAAGCAGTTAGAGAAACAGAAGGGTAAATGAGAAGAGCAAGAAGTCAAAATACTTTTTTTTTTTTTTTTGACATAGTTAGACAGTGAGAGAGACAGAGAGAAAAAATACTTGTTTTTTAGATAGAAAAAATAGAAAAGAAATAGAGGCAGAGGACAGGACCACAAATTTGCTTGAGAGCAGAAGTAAGTACTTTTTCCAAAACAGGATATGGCTTATAGGAGAACCAGGGCACAGTCAATTATTCTCTGTGAATAGGAAGCAGTTGGCTAGGTAAGGTCTTCAGGACAGATTAAGTGCATTAAACATTCCAAAGTTAAAATGGTCTAGTTGGATTTATAGGTGGCCAGGATTATGAGATTTTAATTAATTCTTAATGATCTAAGGAACAGATACCCTGAAAGTTTCCTGGATTCAGAGTAGGGACAAAGGTTAATTGAATCAAGGAAGGCTGTCAGCTTACTGTTAATAAGTTGAAGTATGTCATCAACATGAATGCTCAATTTACTTAAGATGATTAACAAAGGTCAGCATCGAAACAAAATCTTTCAAAAGTGAAATCCATCCATCTGACAAAGATTGATGAGAAGTAGAGAAGATGAAAAACTAATGAAATGAGATTGAAGAGTATGAAGGTACAAATGCCTTTTTGCCTCACTGAGAGGCCCTTAAAAGGGTTAAGACTATAGAATCTCTGGGGCCAGTGCTGTGGCGCAGTACCTCCACCTGCGGCGCTGGCATCCCATATGGGTGCCAGTTCTAGTCCTGGCTGCTCCTCTTCCAGTCCAGCTCTCTGCTATGGCCTGGGAAAGCAATAGAAGATGGTCCAAGTCCTTGGGCCCCTGCACCCACATGGGAGGCCGGAAGGAGGCTCCTGGCTCCCGGCTTCAGCCTGGCTTCAGACGGGCGCAGCTCTGGCCGTAGCAGACATTTGGGGAGTGAACCAACAGAAGGAAGATCTTTCTCTCTGTCTCTCCCTCTCACTGTCTGTAACTCTACCTCTCAAATAAACAAACAAACAAACAAAAAGGCTATAGAATCTCTTTCATGTGAGAGAATCTGCATTACATTATAAGGCAGGAAATAAACAGAGGGGCAACAAAACTTTTTCAGAATAAAAGAGATAAGAACAAGATTCATCTGAGTGGGAACAGACCATCTAGGAAGCTTTAGGTAAGGAAGGATGCAGCAGCAAGTACAAGAGGGAAGACAGCAGGAAAGGTGGTAAGTGCCAGAAATGGTAAATAAGGATTTAAGTCCAGATAATATTAGTTACGTTTATAGAGATGATGGTGGTAACTTGAGCAGGGAAAACATAGGACCTAGGAGATATGAAACTATTAAAAATAGCATACATAAAAAAATTTGAGTGAAAAATGCTAATTCTCAAAGTATCAGAAAGTATCTCTATGCTGTTTCCTGGCTACAACTAATTTCCAAGGATCTCTATTCAGTAACAATTTATTCTGGAGCAAAACATAACAAAGCAACAAGTCCAGACAAGACCTAGAATTAATATGAATATTAAACAGAATTGTATGCTATTCTGAGGCGATTAACTGAACTGCCACTCAGAGGCAAGCAGTCATCACACTCCTTCAATATTCCAAATCAATCTGTTTCATTCTTTTTGATAAATAAAAACATTCATTTAAAAAAAATTAAAATTCAAAAAAGCTGTATTGATATTTAAATATTATACATAAGTAAATTACCAGTACAGCAAATATTAGACAAAGTACCTACATCAACCAGTAGATCTGGGTCTATGCTAAACTGTCTTCCTGAGAGCATGGCTTGGAAGTCCTCCAAACTGCAATCAATACTGTCAAGATAATCCAACAGTTCAACCCTAAGAAACAAAAGATTTCATAAAAGGATCAAATATTAGGTTTCGTTAATCACCATTTGCAACCTTGCTAAGCAAAATATTCCTAGTTATTACTAAATCTTTACCAGTTCTCAAGAATGTAGTCAGAATTTGAAATGCTTGAAAATCTGAACTCATATCCTTTACAGAAAACTTCGTATTTCCTGAAAAAAGGTTCTGCAACAACACAGCCTAATTTACCTTTTTCTTCTATACTATTATAAAATGTTTAATCTCAGGGTGGCGCTGTGGCACAGTGCCAGCATCCTATATGGACATGAGTTTTGAGTCCTGGCTGCTTCACTTCCAATCCAGCTCCATGTTAAGGTGCCTGGGAAAGCAGCAGAGGATGACTCAAGTCCCTGGACCCCTGCACTCACCATGGGACACCCAGATGAAGCCCCTGGCTCCTGCCTTTGGCCTGGCCCAACCCTAGCCGTTGCAGCCACTTGGGGAGTAAACCAGATGGAAGTTCTCTCTGTATGTCTCTCCCTCCCTCTGTTTAATTCTTTTAAATAAAATTTTTTTTAAAATAAAGAGCTTAATCTCATCATTTATATTACTATTAACTACCAGTTTTCTTTGTGCTATTAAGTTCCTTAGGAGACATTATATTATTTCACAGTGCTGACACAAACAGAAATACACAAAATAACAAGCACCTTATGGACACTCAAAACAAGTATTTTATTAAAGAAATCCAAGGAACTGCCAGGAAAATTCCAAGACTATTCTTGGGATGATTAAATTCCTTTCATTACATAGCTCAATCCTGACCAAGAGAGGATACACAGGTTTAGCAATGAAAAGGAATATCACTCAAACAGAAACAGAAAGTGAAGTGAATAAAGCAAATTTAATTTTAGACACATTTAGATGAGTACTCACTTTCCCAAAAGATTGATGTTATCATTCAAGATGGAATCCATCATGGTTACAGGATCTTCTGTGGTCAGACTAGATGAGCCATTTAGCTGGATGGCACTAGACATGAGAGGGCTAGTGCCATCACTGCCTGAACTCACGGATTCTCTGGCTTGTTCACTCTGCTCTCCACTCTGAATGACAGGCGCATATTCATCTTCATTGTCATCTTCAACAATGACAATATCAGGGTACTGATTACAGCTAGATTAGTGATATGAGAAAGAAAAATCCATTACGTTTCAGACAAACTCAATAAATCTACTGCATTTACTCAGTCTCAATGGAAACTCTCCTTCCAACCACATTTTTAATTTCTTGGGCAGGTCGCTTAATCAAAAATATTGACACTTCATATATAAACGACCACAAAAAAAAAAAAAAAAAAAGAAAGAAAAGTATTTAACTCTAAAATAAAAACATCAAATAATTCTCATTACTTCTTTGCTCAAGGGGAAAGAGTAGGGATGGCTTTATCTGGCTGAATAACTTGGCTTAATTATCACTATTTAGTTTAATAATTTAAAAATGGAATAAATATGTTTAACAACAGTGCTTTAACTTGTTTACAAAGAAAAATTTTACAAATTTAGCTTTTTACAAAGAAAAATGACAAATATTTTCATAAACTTTTATCTCACAAACTCCTTACCTGGAAGGATCAGAAATAACATCCTCATTAGTTTCTGGAATAACTGGGATATTTTCTTCATCTGCATTATCATCAGTAACATCATAAATAATGATATCATCTGAAATCCGCTCTCTTGGCTTTAAGCCTTCAGTCCTACTGTGTGGAACCTAAATAGTGAAGGAGAAAAATATATCTAAAAACCAAAATCATAGTAACTACAAAACAACATATCATTTCACAACAGGGCATCTATCATTTACTAAATCATAGGGCTACAACGGTAAGCAGAACAGGCCTGTCTTCTGCCCTCATGGGACTTATGTATTAACTGGTATTAGCACCACCAACTCACATGAGGTATATTCTCTGCATTCTATTTTCTACTTTATTTATTTGACAGGCAGAGTTACAGAGAGACAGGGACACAGAGAAAGAGAGACAGATCTTCCATCTGTTGTTTTACTCCCCAAATGGCTACAACTGCTAGAACCAGCCCAGGCCAAAGAAAGCAGGCAGGAGCTTTTTCCAGGTCTCACACATGGGTGCAGGAGCCCAAGCACTTATGCCATTGTATGCTGCTTTCTCAAGCACATTAGCAGGGAGCTGGATTGGAAATGGAGCATACCAGACTCGAACCAGCACACACATGGGATTGCCAGCACCAAAGTGGTGGCTTTACCTGTTACACCACAGTGCTGGCC
Source organism: Lepus europaeus (assembly GCF_033115175.1). Taxonomy (NCBI): domain Eukaryota; kingdom Metazoa; phylum Chordata; class Mammalia; order Lagomorpha; family Leporidae; genus Lepus; species Lepus europaeus. The sequence continues at coordinate 121,461,899 of NC_084829.1, read as the reverse complement.
TCTGCTTAATAATTTTATAGTAAGGGATACTGAGTATGGCATGCCTAAGAATATAAAGATCTTCAAATTTGAAAGTATTTTTTATACCTAGAGAGTTAAAAGTCATAGGACTTCACCAGAAATCTTAAGCATAACCAGAAATAACTAGACCACTACGCTGATGGGAATTTAATTCATGTAAGCTACTCTGCTTTGAAATGTTCTACTCTTATTCACTAGAAGAAAAAAAAAGTCAACAATTTCAGAGTTAAATGTCAGCCTGATTTTTAGCAATTTTTTAAATTAAAATACAACTGTATTCAGGCCAGAACTACATTAATTTAAAAAAAGTTCAACTCTTTAAAGCAAATGAATATCATTATAATTCAAAAATATATAATTTCAAGACTAGTAATACAGAAAGCAATGATGTACTTTAAAATGTATAAATGCAGTTAAATTTAAAAATATTCACTCACTTATATAAGCCTTCAATCCTAAAAAATAAGTATGCTTAATGATTTACAAACACAAAGGGAAATCAGATGTAGAGTTTGATCTATCAGAGAAAAATATCTTGACATTTCCATTATAAATCTCAAGCAATATTTAGAATGCAAAAATTTGAAAGTAATAATGCTTATGAGACAATAAAAGTCTGGACTCTGAACTAGTTTGTAACTGCATATAATTTGAAAAATTAATCTGTGACAAAAACTGAAGGTAAACAAAAATACTTTATAATTGTTAGAATAAAAAGTATTCTAGTCTGCATATTTATCATAAAAGCTGTAAAGAAAATAAACAATAAAAGAATGCTAATTACATCACACTATCATAATTACATCTTGTTAAATTATTATATGGCACAGAAATAAATTAATGAAATCTCTAGTAAATAACAAGAGCAATACCAAGTAAAAATGTCACACTGTAAAGTGATACATTCAAAATATTATCATCTATAGAAAGTTCAGATATATAGAAAATAATACCAAATATTATTCCTAGAGTCACACATACAAAATGGCTGCAGTAATGGTAAATACTGATTCAATATAATGACTACCTCTAGGGAAAATACTGGGAGACAGGAGGAGAAACAAACCTGGCAAAAGGCAACTGGGACTATATTTGCAATGATTTAATAAAGCTGGGGATGAGCACTTGGATTATTATTCACTGGACTTTTCTGCATTCAATACTGCCATAAAAATTTAGTTTAAGACAATAAATGTAAAAGAAACTAATTTTTAAAAAAAATTACTTTGTGATGGTGATTATCAGTTGGTTCTTTGACTATATGCTGAAACAGATTCTTCTTTGGGGCTCCATTAGTGTTTAGCAGTAGAGGCCTGAAAATCAAAAGAATATTCATGCAGTTCAGCGAAGCAAACATACAAGCAATTTAACTGCTTCCAATAATTTGCTCAAGTATAAATTCACTTCAATAATTAAAAGTTTCAGTAAGGCCATACAATTAAGTCTTTACAATGATATACCTTAAGAAAAGAAACTGGAAGTTAAGCCCATCTAGGACTATTATTTATTTTTTATTTATTTATTTTCTCTATTTATTTGACAGGCACAGTGAAAGGGTGAGATCTTCCAACCGCTAGTTCACTCCTCAAACGGCTGCAATAGCCAGGGCTGGGCTGAGAAGAGCTGAGCCGAGGCCAGGAACTCCATCCAGGTCTCCCATGTAGGTGGCAGGAATTCAAGTACTTCAGTCATCATCTGCTGCTTCCCAGTCCCCACAGCATGGAGCTGGTTTGGAAGCAGAGTAGCTGGGACTAGAAGTGCTAGTCCAATACAGGATGTGGGCAGCACCTTAACCTGCTGTACCACAAATGCCCATCCCTAGAGGTCTCTAATTTTTCTATACTACTTTTGTTCTAAATATACAATAAACTACTCATCCAAATATACTTCACTGCCTAGTGCACTATAAAACTCTTTGTGAAATGTATTAAATAGTTAAAAAAATTTTTTTGAGTTTTTCCAACTTATGGCCTCTTTTTAAAATCTCTCTTAATCAGGTCTCTTAATTGTATTATTATTATTTTAATACTGTTAATGAAAAATGGATTCTTTATTAACTGTATGTCCATAGAGTGACCAATTAGGTTATCCTTATCTCTCAAAAGTATCAGCAGGATGACAGCAGTAGGAAATACAGGTTGATCATTTCGACTCTAAGAATCCAAACGTCTAAAGGTGGGACAAATGGGAAATTCCTTCTAACCTCATGTGACAGGTCATGGTGAAAATGTGGGCACACACATGGCTTATTCAAGGTCTCAAAGTGAAAAAGGATCATCCTAGCCCTTTCAATTGTAATATACAAGCTTTGTTCCATATATAATATTAAAAACATTGTGTAAAAATATCAGGCTGTGTATAAGCTGCATATGAAATATAAATGGATTTTATATTTAGACATTAAGTCTCAACCCCAAGATATCTCATTAGGTACATGCAAATATTCCAGAACACTTCTGGTCCCAAGCATTTGGGTAAGGGATCTTGAGATGTTAAGGTATACTTTAACAAGGAAGGCTATTTTGGGAAAACTGAGCAGATGTGGGCCATTCATTCATAATTACATATTATAACGTCTGATTGTCTACAATAGGTAAAAATGTTTTATTGTAAAAACTTACCTTTTACGTTTCAAACTCACAAGTTGGTTATTCTGAACCAATGTAACAATAAACTGGACAATCTGAAAGGAAAATAAAAATAAAAATTATTCCATCACAGCCTCTTTCTTCACTCTAAATTTAAAGCATCTTATCAAAGTAATTCAGACATATATCACTCTCTTCAAACTCATATAATTTCTCACATATTAATGTTTGGAATTTGTATACATCTTGTAATTGATGTCTAAAGAAACATACTAACTTCTCGGCAGTTATTTGTTTTGATGATAAGCAGCAAACTTGCTTGCATGTACAGATCCCAACTGTTTTATTTAAAATACTTTCAAGAAGATTACATTATGATATGCATATGAGAAAAGTAGTGTTTGACAGCCAACATTTCTCTTACATCAAGTAGTACAATTACAGGCAAAAGCAACTGCCAATTTTCTAAGGAAAAAATAATAAAATTTCACATTAAAAAAAGCTTTTGACTGATTTCATAAAGATTACTGTTGAGACACATCTGTCAAGGCTTCCTGCTGAAAATCAATGGAAGCTGATTTAACCATCAACATTTGATTAAATTTATAGGAAACCCTATGGAACGTATCAAGGTATGCAAACAAGTCTTCCATATTTTATAGCAACATTTATTAGAATGTGGTCCATGTTTTAGCAGTGCTGGATTAGGAATTTGTTAATATTCAAATTCTCAGGCCCAACACAGAACTGCTGAATCTGAAATTCTGAAAATGAGACCCAACAATTGTGTGTTTTAGCAAGCCTTCCAGGTAACACTGATTTGAGTCTAAGAACCACTAGTGGTTTTAAGAGTATGCCTTGGAATTATATTGTAAAATGCCTATCATAACGTAAACAATGTCCTACCTAAAAATGGTACAAAAAGTGAAAATCAGAGTAAACTTTGAAGAACAGAATATCACTGAGAGACTGAGTTAAAGCCAAAAGTAAATGGAGTACTTTTATAGATTCTGTGGAAAAGACTTGCTTGTAAGTTTTATAAAATATAATTATTAAACTGTAATACTAATGCTGCATTCCTTCCAAGATAGGCTACTAATGTTCTGCTTTATAATCAGTATCAATTTTCAATGGACAAAGATGGACACATTTTAACTGAAGACTTACACACTATTAGAATTTATCATAAAAAGAAGGTTAGCCACTAAACTGTTTATTCAAAATAAAATGCTGACAGCGATGTAAAGATTTTCATCTGGAGAACAATTGAATTTTAACTTTTTTTATTTACAAATGTTATCACAAATTTCTCAAAACATTAGTGATTGAATTTATAAGAACATGAATCACTGGCTAAATTTTTTCTGAAATTCATTCTGTGTATCAGTTCTAACACTTTTTGCATCATGTTAATCAGGGTATTTTTTTTTTCACTTAAGATGAGAGATATAACATTTATAGCATCTAATGTCTGTACCTAACAAGTATTATAACTGGTACTTCACACTTATTATTCTCAATTCAAGAATAAACAGTAAATGGTAAAGTTAAGAATCAATTTTAGGAGCAGAGAAAAAAATCACTGCTTGTTGTCATGATGTAAAATTCATTCACCACAAAACACAGAATCAAATTCAAATTTGAGTATTCATGAAAAATTCAAATGTAATAACCATTTACCAATAATCATTGCTTTCAGAAAACAAAAATCTGTAACATAAGGAGCATTTCAATATTTAACCAAAGCAATGTTTTCTGAAAATCAACATTTTTTTTCCCATAAAGTACACACAGGTACATATATCATTTAAAATAAAATATTCTTTACAAGGTTGTGCATTAGAGTAAGCTAACAGAAGTTTTAAAATATATGTATTTGGACTAAGCATCTTGAATTGGATTCTTCTACATTCAACCTTCACATACATGCTGGTGTTTAAAAAAAAAAAAAAGAGGCTTATCTGTTTTTGATGTTAGGCCAAAGGCTGTAGCTGCTATTCATCTCTGCTCTAAGCCTGCTCTGCTAGACCCAGATCCTATCAGTCATAGCCCTATTTTTAGCTCAAGGGCCTTCTGAGCAGGAACAAGCTGAAGCTCCCCCAACTCCCAAAAAAACTTGTGGCTTAAACCTAGAGTCTAGTTTACACATGAGCAAAAAATAACTGTCTTAATTACTACTTTAATGTTTCACCTTTTATTAATAAATGAAAGCTCATAAGCAAAAATCAAATAACTACAGAATATAACGGAAGGATTCAAATTTCTCCATCAATTCTTAGCTCAGATGCTAAAATCAAGGTTCATTTTACAATATATCAACTGCTTTTCTGCCAAGACTAATAATGGCATATACTGATACATCATATTTTGAACTCATAATTTGTTCAAACGGTTTGAAAAATTTCAATTTATCATCTGGGACATAATTATACCTATTACAGTTTTCTAAAAAAACACACACGTACAGTAAGGTTATGTTTTATAAATCAAAATGGAAAAAAACTAATAATAATGTATTAATTAATCATGCTCCTAAGAATAAAGTATCTTAAAGTTGTTGGATGAGGCTAAAGATCATTTGTCAAAGGCTACTGAGACATTATCTAGGAATATGGAAAGATCATTTTTAGCTAGTGAGGAATTGCTTTTTGTTAAGAAACAAAGATACGGAAGTACTTTAGAAGGTTTGTAGAAAGTGAAATTAGCCAGCGCCGTGGCTTAACAGGCTAATCCTCCGCCTTGCGGCGCCGGCACACCGGGTTCTAGTCCCGGTCCGGGCACCGATCCTGTCCCGGTTGCCCCTCTTCCAGGCTAGCTCTCTGCTGTGGCCAGGGAGTGCAGTGGAGGATGGCCCAAGTGCTTGGGCCCTGCACCCCATGGGAGACCAGGAGAAGCACCTGGCTCCTGCCATCGCAACGGCGGCCATTGGAGGGTGAACCAACGGCAAAAGGAAGACCTTTCTCTCTGTCTCTCTCTCACTGTCCACTCTGCCTGTCAAAAAAAAAAAAAAAAAAAAAAAAGTGAAATTAAAAGAAGTACATTTCGATGCAAAAAAATTTGACAGCAATGCATTTTCCATGAACTTTTTGAAGACTCGTCTTAAAACACTTTGGCCTAATTTGATTTCACAGTTTTACTTTCATGTGTGTACTCAATACATAAGAAGCCAGGGTCAATCAGTGACTATCCAAAAGAAACTCTTTTGGGTTACAAATTCATTGAACAAATGCAGCATATTGTCATAGGAAAGGGGCTTTTTACCTTTCGAATAACTTGTTGCTGTTGTGCATGTTTTGCTCTTAATTCTGACACCTCCTTCCAAAGGGATTCATTCTCACTGTATTATAATGGTTTAAAAAATTAAACAAAAAGATTCAGTCAGAAAACCAGGCCTCAATATCTGTAATTAAGAATACTAGAAAACTTAACTATACTGGTGTTTAATAGACTATTCTGTATAGTTTTAAAAGATCTGGAAAACTTTTGTTCAAATGTAATTGAACCAAATGGTAACCTGACACAACTTGAGAATCATTCCTTCTTCAATATATGTAGTATCTGCTACTCCTGGCAATATATATACAAAAGCTTAAGACATAAACCTACATCCATACAGTAGAAGGCAATTTACAACATTTGACAATCTAGCTCATTACTTTTCATTTAAATACTAAGTTAACCTTTCAAATGCAGCTGGCAAGTGAATTCAGTCCTCCTGAAACACTATAGGAAGAAAGGCAGTGACACTCACCCAACACTTACTACACTCCAGGTACTCTACTAGCTTTTAGGTGATTCTCTAAAAACTGCCAAGAAAGGAATCATTCTCTGTATTTTATAGAAGATGACACTGAGATGCATAGAATTGAGGGGATTTACCCAAGATAACCTAACATCTGTCGATTCTGAAACCACCTTAGCTATAGTTGAAAGTTTAATTTTTAAATAAAAAGTAATGAACCGGATTGTCAAGAAAAGGGAATTGCCTAACTTCTACATGGGTGTGGACCTGATTCTCAAATTTTTGTATATATATTTGCCATGAGCAGATTTTTCTCAAACACAAACTATTAAAATGTTTGTATAACCAATCATATGACAAATAATATTATCAGCAGTAACAGCTTCTTTTCCTTCATTCACCATGTTTACTTGAAACTGTACTGTTATTAAATGTCAGCAGTGTTGATAACGCTGAGAAGGCATGCAAGACAATATATGTATTAAATGCTTTAATTTCCTACTTTTTGTTACATCTCTACAAAAGCCACCTTCCTAGATCGGAACTATTACCAAGGGAACTGTGGACTTATATAGGGAACTGTGGACTTATATACAGAAGTATTAAAATAGACACTTTAATTCTTCTTGAATTACCATAATTTTTCTGATTCCTATTTAAAGATGCTACTTGCCTACTAAAAATACATAGAAGATGGTTACATTTCAGACTTAAAAGGATGGCCTGGGACTCCCTTTCATTAAGGGTTAAACTTGAGATTCAAAGAATTGTGTCAAAGAGCAGATAATAAGCACAAGATAAATATAGTGAAAAGCATAAATGGTTAAATAAAATACCCAAAATAGGAAAAGTGCAAGGCTAATTCAAAAATGGAATAAAAGTCCAAGGTTAAACTTTTAATAAAAACATGTGAGTAAAGAATAACTAATGGCTCACATTTGAAATAGAAGATAAAAATACATAAAATAATTATTCATGGGACTTTAAGGGAAAAGCCCAGCTACTTACCAAGAAAAATAATATACATCTATTCTATATAAGTTATTACGGTGGCAAGCACACTACTAACAAATGCAGTAAAAAAGAAAAATGTCTTTTCTGTAGATAAAATGTTTGTATAACACTTCCACAATCTATGTGAAATAAGTATCTGATAGGGCAACTCTCTCAAATCTTTTCCTATTTTTCTGTGCTCTATTTATTCCTAAGAGGTAGGCCACGCAGAGGAATCTTGAACTGTCATAAACAGAAAGGATGGGTAATATGTAAGATTCAAAAAAAGAAAGAAAGAAAACCATTTGTTCATTCCCCAAATGACTGCAACAGCTGAGGCTGGCCCAGGCAAAAGACAGGAACTGGGAAACTAATCTGGGTCTCCCACATGGGAGTCTGGAATCCAATTACTTTAGCCATCACCACTACTTCCCCCAAGTCAGCACTGGTAGGAAGCTGGAAGCAGAAGTTGGGAGTTGGCCATCAAACCCAGGCATTCCAGTATGGGATGCAGATATCCCAACTACTAGGTCAAATGCCTGCCCCACATAAGGTTATTTTATGGCTTGCATGTCCTTATTGGTGTGTTAACACAACAGGAAATTAACTTTAGTATCCTATTTCCTACACCAACTTAAAAATATGATTTTGGGGGCCGGTGCTGTGGCACAACGGGTTAACGCTCTGGCCTGAAGCACCGGCATCCGGATGCTGGTTCTAGTCCCAGCTGCTCCACTTCCAATCCAGCTCTCTGCTATGGCCTGGGAAAACAGTAGAAGATGGCCCAAGTGCTTGGGCCCCTGCACCCATGTGGGAGCCCAGGAAGAAGCTATCTATTTTGGAGAGGGTGCTTGGCATAGCAGTTAAGACACTAGTTGGCCCACCTGCACCTCAGCTCTACCTGCAATTCCATCTTTCTGCTAATGATAACCCTGGCCCAAGTACTTGGGTAACTGCCACCCATGTGGGAAACTCCAGTTGAGTTACTAGCTCCTGGCTTTGGCCTGGCCCAACCCCAGCTGTTGTATCTGGGGAGTGAACCAGCTGAGGGGAGATAGCTCTTCCACCCCTGCTTTCAAATAAATAAAATAAATATATACAAACACAACACACAGCCTGCAAACCCTAACACACATCCACCTGCCATATTAGAAAAACATTTGGAAATAATTACCTTTTTAATTCAGAAAGCCTGGACTCAATAGTTTCTTGTTTGATTTGAACCTTCTGAGCACTACTAATAATTTTTGTTAAATCCTCCTGACGAATTTTATTTTCTTCTGGTTTTGAAGATGAAACCTTTTGAAGGCAAATTTAGAAAAACAATTACTAAACATCCATGACTGCAATGCAAAGCTTCCCTATTATAAGAGGTTCTTCTATCTGTTCATTAAGTGAGATCTGGTTCCAAAAACCTCAGGATGGAACTTCAGGGAAAGAATAAACTTTATAGTTTAATGGGAGAGGAAGCAAGGAATAATCAGTTTACTTTTTCCCCCAATGTGCAGAAGTTCTCACAAGCAAGAACATCTTAGGATCTCTATTTTTCTTCCCTTCTGCCAAATTACCTGTAATTTTCCCCTGCCTCTTTATTACAACATTCCACATTTATTTAAACGTATGCAACAGCTGAACGCAGGACCATTTCTTTCATGGTCTGCCTGCCTTTTATGAATTAATTCTTTTTTAAGCAAAAGATACCATTCATTCAAAAATGTATTACTAAATTCCTAATATATACAAGAGACTTACTCTGGTCATGGGCTATACAATAGTGAAATACAGAAAAAGCCCTCCAGAGAGCTGATATTTTATAGCAGAAAGTTGTTTTCAGCTAACTTAGAAAAAATCAACTACCACATTACAATGGGTGACTCTTCACCCTAGTAAGAACATACTTTTCTTTCCTCCAGAAAGTGTCTGAAGCCAGAGCCCTCAGTTCAGTTTTATAAAGTGGATGGGAAGAAGAGAAAATAATCACACTTTATTAGTTAATTCATCCCAACAGCAGCACCTGTGTCTTTCTGCAGTTCTTAATTTTAACAGCTGACATAAAACTCCTGGTAGAGTATACTAAATGATAATATACTAAATTAACTCGTGTTAACAATAGCTTACCTTCCTTTTAATGTTCTCCAACAAGTCATCCTGGCCTTGTTTGAAGTAAGGATGCTGAAATTCAACAGGACCATCTCTTTCCTGCTTTACAATACCTGAGTCAATATGTACAACTTTACGGAAACCATCTGAAAAAGATTTAAAATTCAGATGACAAAATAACAAAGTCAAAAATTACAGGAACTCGTATGGAATATATTTATCATCTTAAGAGAAAAACTGATTTTAACAGTGGTTAATAACAGCACTCCAATTAAACTGCTTCCCATACTCACACATATTCAGTTGCCTCACAAAGCTTGCCATGTTATTGTGCTTGAAGTATTTTGGAAGAATTTCTTTTGCAAATCTCTGTTCATCCAAGACCAGAAAACTTTGGCCATTCTGAAAACAAACAAAGAAAAAGCCAATTAGTCAATGTCTTCTAACATACTAAGATTATATAAACCCCAAACCTGTCCTGGACACTCATTTCATGATATCCTCAGACCAGCATTCTATTCCTGATGATGGCAAAAAGAAACAAACTACAATTAATTGTCAAAGTGCAATTAAGATTTTGATGTTAACTTCAAAGTTCAGGAGTATGTCTCAAATCAAAAGCTAATCATATTTTATGGTGAAATATTAGAGAAATTTCCATTAATCAGAAACAAGAAAAATATCATATCTAGCCAGTGTAATTACTTAACATTGTTTTAAAGCTCATACAATTAGATAAAAATAAATTTTAAGAGGAATCAGCTTATTATTTGCAGTATATATAATGTATCTTTGTACAACTAGATGAAAACCTGTAAGAGAATTCATTAAAATAGCTGGCTATATTAAATTAAAAGTCATTAGTATTTTTCCATAAAAAAAAGACAATTAGAAACTTTCTACAAAAATACAGTAATAGAACAGAATGGTACTGACAAAAGGACAGACATATCGATAAATGGAATAACACAGCCCAGAAATAACCTCTGTCAAAGGATTTTTGACAAGAACACATCAAAACTATTTAACAGGGAAAGGACAGTCCTTTCAATATAATGGTGCAGGGCGAAGTGAATATCCATATGCAAAAGAATGAAGTTGGACTCTTACCCGATACCATATATAAAGTTAACTCAAAATATATGAAAGAAGTAAATATAAGAGCTAAACTTTAGAAAATCAGAAGAAAAGCTTCATGACACTGGATTTGGCATTACTTTCTTGGATTCGAAACCAAAAGTATAGGCATTCAAAGCAAAAAATTGTCAAATATGACTAAATAAAATTTTAAAACATTTGTTCAAAGAACATGATGAATAGCATGGAAATGTAATCCACAGAGTGTGAGAAAAGATTTGCAAATCGCGTAATATTCACAATAGGTATGTTCATAAAAGACCTACAATTTAAAATAAGCAGTAAAAAAACAGCCTGATTAAAAAATGAGCAAAGAACAAGTACGCATTTCTCCAAAGAATATATACAAATGGCAATAAGCACATGGAAAGACACTCAAAATCAATGATTACCAAAAATAAAAAAAACAAATATGGAGAAACCAGGACTGTTGCACATTGTTAGACAAGACGTAAAACAGTATGGCTGCTGTGGAAAACAGTATGGGGGTTCCTCCTATGACTCAGAAATTCCAGTTGTAAATAGATTTGATTAATCAAAAATATGAAAGCAGGGCTTTGAACACATATTTTCAGCCCTTTTTTATAGCAGCATAATTCACAATAACCAAGAGATGAAAGCAACTGAAGTGTCTACTAACAGATGAATGGGTAAACAAAATGTAGCATAAACTTAAAAATGTTACTCAGGGTTACAAAGGGAAGAAATTTTAACACAAACTACAACTCCCATGAACCTTGAAAATAATATGGTAGGTGAAATAAGAACTGTAAAACAAAGCACGGATGTGAAGTTACAATCCAAAAAAGATGAAAAACATTCAGAGGCTAGATGGTAGTGATAACTGTATAACGTCAATGTACTTAATGCCATTTTTGGATACCTACAGTTACAATGGTAATTTTACATTAAGTATATTTTGCCACAACTTTAAAAAACAAATTGAAATTAAAATTGAAAAGATACTAATAGAAAAATGGAAAGTATGTAAAAATAACATTTAGTGCCGGCGCCGTGGCTTAACAGGCTAATCCTCCACCTTGCGGCGCCGGCACACCGGGTTCTAGTCCCGGTCGGGGCACCGATCCTGTCCCGGTTGCCCCTCTTCCAGGCCAGCTCTCTGCTGTGGCCAGGGAGTGCAGTGGAGGATGGCCCAAGTGCTTGGGCCCTGCACCCCATGGGAGACCAGGAGAAGCACCTGGCTCTTGCCATCGGAGCGCAGGCCGCAGCGTGCCTACCGCGGTGGCCATTGGAGGGTGAGCCAACGGCAAAAAGGAAGACCTTTCTCTCTGTCTCCCTCTACTGTCCACTCTGCCTGTCAAAAATTTAAAAAATAAATAAATAAATAACATTTAAAAAATATAAGAATACTTCAAAAAGCTTGGAGAAAGCACATATTAAAAAACTATGCATTGATTTCAATCTTTTTCACCAAGATAAACATCTTTTAAGTTCATTTCCACAACTTTCTGAAGTACCCATTATACAGAACCTTTAAGAAAATATTAAAAATGCAGACAGATATAAAGAATACAAATGCAGTGCTGTAAAGCTCTCAATTCTCTTAAATTAAAAAAAGATTTTTAGAGTAGAAATAAAGAGATGCTATCAGGGCTAAATATTAGGAACTTAAGCTTATGAATATTTGTGAAAGAAATTACAGAATAATAAAAAAAAATGCTGAAAACAATGGGAAGGAATGTTAACTCTATTTTATACTGATAAAATTAGTGTTTAAAAGAGTTTGTATTGGGCCAGCCTTGTGGCACAGGATCCCATAAGAGCACCAGTTCAAGTCCTGGCTGCTCCATTTCTGATCCAGCTCCCTACTTATGTACCTGGGAAAGCTGCAGAAGACAGCCTGAGAACTTGGGCCCCTCCCATCAATGTGGGAGACCACTTCCAGGCTCCTGGTTCTGGCCTGGCCTAGCTCTGAATATTGTGGCCTTTTGGGGAATGACCAGGGGATGAAAGATCTCTTTCCCTCTGTTTGTGTTTCTGTCTCTGTCTCTCTCTAATTCTGCCTTTCAAGTAGATAAACAAATCTTAAAAAAAAAAAAAAAAGTTTAGCATTAATAAAGAGGTAATTAAATAGATGAATGGACAGAACAGAGGACAGAAGAAAATCTACTTGAATATTTAAGAGGTAACAAATAAGGATGGCATTCAAATCAGGGAGTGAAATCCGGAGAGAAAAGCTTTATTTAATTAACTTTGCACTTGGCAGGCAAAAACAAAAGCTCAATGCTACCTCATCTTTACAACCAAGCTTTTGGAAAAATAACATAACTGAATCTGTAAGACATACAAATAAAAATTAACAAATTTATTCATGGAGACTGCTAGCTTCCTATCTGCTAGCTTCTTATCTCTATTGTTCTCTACTTGCATACTAATAAGTACACAGTTTTGTTTGGTGAAAAACTCAATGTGAAATTTAGAAGCATATGGTCTCTCTCATAACTGAAAAAATGTACAACAAAATAAATAATGATTTTCCTTATTAGATTGATATGTCCATGTTAGCAGTTAGATAAATACCAAAACTAAAAATGCACACATCCTTTCCTTTCTAAAAAAAAAAAAAAAAAAAAAAAAACAAAACAAAACAAAAAAAACTTTCCTTCTACCCTACCTTACTTCCCTTTCAATCTACCTATTCAGTTTCCTTAATTGTGAAATTCACTAGTTATTTCAAATTCTTCTCCAAAAGGACCATCCATTTACTCTTGCTAAAAACTAGGTTTAGTTTCCACACTCTACTGACACCATTTAAAAAGACAAAAATGACAAATTTATTCCTCTTTTCAGTCCTGGTCTTCCTGTATCTGTCTACAGAACCTTAGTACTATTCACAATTTCCTTCTTTTCGGTTCTACTCTCTAGATTTTGAGGCTACTGGGTCTCCTTTCTCTCATACTTCCTTTAAGTTTTCTTCTACTCATAAAAGGTAGGCATTTTTTTTTATTTTTAGATTTTTATTGTTGATCATGGCACCTCCTGTATTATTTCCTTAGAGCCCCAGGAGTAAGGAACATCTGGCCTACAGGCTGTTTAAGGCCTGCGAAATTATTTGTTCCTACCAAGCCAACTGCATAAGAGACTGAAATTCGATAAATCTATAGCCTGCTAGTTTTTAAGTTGAAATTTTGTACGACCTGCAAATGATGTTATAAATATCCAAATAGCCCTTAGCAAAAAAAGGTTCCACACTCGCTTAGACAATCTCCACCACATCAGCATTATTGATTTTATTTATATCAGTATCACATCTATACCTCTGGCTCTACCTCAAATTTCAACTTCAATGTGTAATTGTTTACATTTTATACAATGTATTTTAATTCAATATTTTTCTACACTTTCAAAATGTCCATTTCAAAACTATTTTCTACTCTTTCCCTTTCGCCCACTACCTAGCTAAGTTTGAAATAAAAATAGTTAAAAATTCTCAATATTAACAGAAACTGAAGGGAAAAACATTAAAAATATTTCCTCTTAAAATTAAGAACAAGACAAAAATCCATTAGTCACTGCTTTTTTTCCAACACTCTTGAGGTCTTAGTCTCTGCAGAAAGAAAACGAACTGAAGGCCTGATGTTCAGAAAGGGGGAAAAAAAAAAGAAACAACTGTCATCCACAGCTGCTATGGGGATACATTTAGGGAATCCAAAAATCCAAATCAGTAAAATTATTAGCTCACTGACTTATTATCAATATGCAAAAACTATATTTCTAATGTAGCTAGTAATGCATGGGTAACAGAAGACTAAGCTGGTTTGACCTTTTTGGAAAAACAATTTATAGTGTCTTAGGGTTAAACACTTCATACACTATTTTCTAGCAATTTATATGGGTACACAGACCTCAGAGAAACTCCTATATATATATACCAGAAGTACACTCATACAAGAATATTCATAATAGCATATGACACAGTTGATTATCTCTTTCTTGAACCATTTTCTGCCATTAACTTTTACAATTTCACTCCCTTAATGTTTCTCCTTTCTCAATAACCTTCATCTGCATCTTCAGTTCCTTTTATCTTCCTACATGATTTCACTCAGTCCCATGGCTTTATCATTTACAAACTCCAAACACACCCTTAAATTCAAAGTCTCAGACCCAACAATCTATTAAATATTTCCACTTGGACATCTTAAAATATGGAACTTAGGGTGTTCAGAAATATTCAAAAATATTCTAAGCACTGTATTGCTCAACCCTTTTGAAATTAGGTGTAGCCATATGACTAAGTATGGTCAATCAACTGTAAAAAAATGAAACGATTTTCAAATACAAATTAGTATCCCTTATCTGAATGCTTCAACTAGTAAGGTGTTTCAGAAGTATTTCAGATTTTGGAGTATCTGTATTGACTTTACTTAGTTGAGCATCACTACTCCCAAAAGCTGAAATCCAAAATGCTCTAAAATCCAAAAGCTTTTAGTGTCTTGTTAGCATTCAAGATTCAGTTTTGAGCATTTTAGATTTTTGAATTAGGGATGCTCAGTTAGTAACACTAGTGATCCATTTTTAACTTCAAAGTTTAATTTCATAATGTATATGGCTAAACAGAGCTAAACAAAGCTGCACTTCTCCTAATCTTCCCCATCTCAGCAAAAGGATTCATCTTGTTGATCATGCCAAATCTATGAGTCACTCTTAATTATTCTTTGTCCCTCCTCTAAATACAGCCAATTATTAGCAAGTCCTGCAACTCTGCTTTCAAAATAGATATTAAATCTGACTACTTCTCAAATTTATACTGTTACTACCCTATCTCAGCCATCATTATCTTCAATATCATTCTGGGAAACCCTGATAGTTTTATAGATTTTCAAACTTCTTATCACTGCTCTCAGGCCCTATGCCATTCGGCCTACCTCCCTTCTCACATTCCCATTCTCTACAGACCCACATTAGCATTCTTGCTTCCTTCAACATGGAATACTTAAGGCCTTTACATTTGGCATTACACCTTGGCATCCATCTTTATTTCTTTATGTTTACTTATTTGAGAGGCAGGAAGACAGGGAGATGGAGAAGGTACAGGGAAGAAGGAAAGATAAAGAACTATTTTCCATCCACTGGTTCACTCCACAATTCCTCCAACAGCTGGGGCAGGCAGAAGCCAAGAGCCAGGAACTCCATCCAGCTTTCCTTCAGTGAGTGTCAGGGACCCAAGTACTTGGGCCAGAATCTTCTTCAATCTAGGTGCATTAGGAGAAAACTGGATCAAGAGTTGGAACTCAAAATCTGCACTCTAATATAGGATGTGGGCATCCCAAGCAGCAGCTTAATCACTATGCCACAGAATGCCGCTGGCCCATCCTTTTTAATCATTCAAGTCTTTGCTCAAAAACGCCCCCTTCTCAGGGAGGCTTTCCTTCTCAGCCTACCTAAAACATATTTACAAAACCCAGACAGCTTACATGCCAGTTATCAACTACTGCTCCAAATTTATTTGTTTGTTCTGCCAACATGGAGCTGGATCCTCTATCTTTCTTTTCTATTTGCTATGATGTTAATCTTCATCAGCAGGGGATACCAGAGAGAAATCACTAGAGGAAGTTGTTCTTCCTGGTTCCAGTGTGTCCTTGGCAGGCTTCTGGAGGTTCTCAGTACCCAGGTCTCACAATGCAGGGCAGTCAGAAGTGCTCAATGACTACCAGGTTTTGCTGGCACACTTTCTCCCTGGGAAGGTTTACAAGATATCTCCCCAAGAACAGTTTTCCAGAGCACTCTAGAGCAGGGCTTGACAAACTTTTTCTTAAAGACCACAGAGTAAATATTTTAGGATTGTAGATTACAAGCTCATAACTCCATTTTTGAAAAGGAAAAAAAAAAAGCAGCAATATGTAATATGTAAATAGCCTGGGCATGGCTATACTCCAATTAAACTTTATTTATAAAACAGCTAGTCCATGGGCTGGTCCATTGCCAACTCCTGCCCTAAAAGGCATATATCTTAGCAAATTTTAAAGGAACAAATTCCAGTAGGCTCTGGAGGTAAAGTGCATCGACAGCCCTAGCATTCAGTGAGACATGCCCATATTCACTCCAACTAGATTGGGATAAAACTTAGCACTGAGATAAAGAGTTCTTACCTGGACACTGTATCTCAGACCTGGTAGTGGATGTTCTTTAAAATTAATACTTATATTCTTTAGTTTCTTTACTCCGATTTCTTTGACGTAGTAAGCCTATTAAAATTTCCCTGTTTGGGGGGTCAGCGCTGTGGTGTAGTGGGTAAAGCTACCACCTGCAGTGCCAGCATCCCATATGAGCACCGGTTCAAGTCCCGTCTGCTCCACTTCCAATCCAGCTCTCTGCTATAGCCTGGGAAAGCAGCAGAAGATGACCCAAGACCTTGGGCGCCTGCACCCACATGGAAGAAGCTCCTGGTTCCTTGCTTCAGATTGGCACAGTTCCAGCTGCTGCGGCCATATAGGGAGTGAACCAGCAGATGGAAGACCTCTGTTTCTCTCTCTGCCTCTGCCTTTCAAATCTTAAAAAAAAAAAATTCCCTTGAAAATACTGTGTGGTTGGAAAGAGCGTCATAGTGCAGCAGGTTAAGCCACTGCTTGAGACACCAGTTTGAGTCCTGGTTGTTCCAATTCCAATCCAGCTCCCTGCTAATGCATCTGGGAAAACAGCAGATGGCCAAAGTGGTTGAACCCCTGACATCCATGTGGGAGACCCCAGATTGAGTTCCAGGCTCCTAGCTTAGGTATGGCCCACCCCAGGCTGTTGTGGCCATCTGGGGAGTGAACCATCAGATGAAAGACTGATTGATCTCTAACTCTGCCTTTCAAATAAATAAATATTAAAAAAAAAAGAAAAGAAAAGAAAAGAAAAAATACCGTGTGGCTTCTGTCTTGCTTGGATCCAAATCTAGATACTTTGTTTACTCTTATTTTCCTTAGAGCATTTACCACTAACTGAATATATATTACTTGCATTTTCTTGCTTTTTGGTTAACAGTCCAGTATCCTCCACTAGAATATAATACGTTCCATAAAAGTAGGCACTTTGGTTCACTACTGAACAAACTCCTAGTATGTCACACACTTGTCATAAAAGATTTCAGAACAAATTCAAGTCTCTGTGACTAATTTACTAAATGAATCTTTGGCCAAATGGACCAAATTACATTTTTAGAATTTCAACTCTTGGGTTATATCAAATGGAAGAGTGAATAGCTCTTGACTATGCTCTCTTTCATATATATACTCCACAATCACTCTTATCATTCCGTGTCTTTACTTATGGCTCCTTCAGTCCTTCAGTCTATATTCAAGTGGAAAACCTGAGTGAAAAAAATTCCACCTGCCATCTAA
Organism: Lepus europaeus; assembly: GCF_033115175.1. NCBI lineage: Eukaryota > Metazoa > Chordata > Mammalia > Lagomorpha > Leporidae > Lepus > Lepus europaeus. Next base: position 121,443,972 of record NC_084829.1, on the reverse strand, counting down.
AACTGCAAGGCTTAAGGAATGTAACACACAACATCCCCTTCTCTCTAAACATTTGACAAGGGAAAGAAAGCCACTACTGAGTGGGGTAGGAAATAGCTACCCACCTTCTCCTTAAACCTTACCCATAAATGTTTCCAAGCTACCAAAGAGTAGTAACAGTTGGTTGGTACTGCCCAAGTTAATCTCAAAATATTCTTACTAATAATCTAATTTCAGCCACATTACTTTAAAACATTTTCAGAATAGAAACTTCAATAGTCAATCTATAACTTCTTATAGAAGTTTACCACCAACCAGTGCTTCTTAGTCTTCAGTTCATTCTCTTATGTACATAAATAAACTGTAAGTCAGTCTTTCAACCTTTCTACAGATCCATCTCCACTGTATTTTATCTCTATTTGAACATACTTATTCTTGCTTTCATTTGGGGATATGGGAATAATACAGTGGTTCCTGTGATATTCAAAACAGCACTACTGCACTGGTAAATCTAAGAAGACTACCACTCAAATTCATCCAAAACAGCTAGAAAACACTGGGGAAATTCTGCTTTTGCTACCTCTCCCTCTTCCTGATTCATCTCTGCTGACTTGGGAGGGAAAGAAAGTAGAGAATGCCAAAGGACACAAAAAAGAAAAAATGGGGACAGATGGGTATGAGGTGTTTGGTGGAAATCACTTGGTCTTATTAAATAATCTGAAGAATAGACAAGGGTAAGAACATAACAAAACAATGATCTTTTAGCTCTTCTTTCTTTTATTATAGTAATTCACATCAAAATACACTAAATTTTCACTAACAGTAAAGAATGTTCTTCACCATCAATGGCAAGAACTTCTATTTAACCTCCACAACCTCTTGTCTCCGAGTATCAAGTTTCCCCAGTTGCTTCCAAGCTAAACATGTGTCATCTCTTTAGGCCCTTGTTACATTTAAAACTGCTTTAGGCTATTAGGTTCTCTGACAGTACCATTTCTGTCCTTGATTCTGGCAATGTATTGCCTACCAGAGCCAACAGTAACTATATAAAATGTTGAAATTATTGGGATTTTTTTTTTAATGGGAGAGGGAAGGAAGGCATAAAGCTTGTTGTTTTGTTTTGTGGGTGAATATAGAAAAATTTGAAATGTAACATGTACAATATTTTTTAAAGACAATCGCTCTAAGGACAATTTTATAGTCAATAACACCTTGAGAATAAATTTGATCAGAGTATCTAATTATGAGAATGAAGATATTTCACTTTTCAATTTTGGCATATGACAAGTTTCATGGAAAACTATAAAGTTATATAAGTTTTAGGAATATTAAACCAAGCTTTCCAAAATGTATCTGGTAAGGGTTTTTCTTCCCTTGCTTTATACTCAAGCTAGAGGAATAAATTATTTTCCACCAGTAAAAAAAATGCATAAAAAATTGTCTGGTTCCCAAAACATCTGCTTCTTCTAAAAGGTCTTAATACGATTTTCACTCAGATAATACTAAATTACCTCAACAGAAGTTCACCACAACAAGTTTGAAGAAAACCAGAAATAACCATAAATAGCAACTTTTAAAACCTGAGAGTAACTTATTCTTTTTCCACCTAACATCCTTGTTTAATTAAAGTTTTACCTTGCACTGCTTCCAGAAAAATCTGTGGAAGAGCAAAAGCAAGATAGTTGCCGTAACCACCTAGGCCTGGCCCTAGACATTTATCCAGAACTATTCCAACTTGTGGAGGGCAACATCTTGATATAAAACTAAATATGGTGCCAAGCTGTGTTAAGTTTAATGCTTAAGGTGTGAGACTGACCTGGAAGCTGAGAAATCTATGTCAGAGTCCTTTCTCCAATCTGGGCTAGTTGTGTAATTATGTACTAGTAACCTATCCTGTCCAACCCTCAAATCCTTATCTATACAAGGATGAGACTAAAAACTAGATGATCTCCAACATTTTTTTCAAAAACAGTCTTACCTTTATCATTCCTACTACCCTCACTGTATTTTCCAGGGATATCACTGCTTCATTAAACATTTATTAAACATCTGTACCTCTGGCATACTGACCTGAGTTTTACATTTTGATTGTCCTGTTGGCATATTAGAAAATGGGTAGTTTAAAACATATGATTAGACTTAATAATGGGGTGAGAAAGATGAATAACTTGTTTGGCTTACAATGCATAAAATAATGCAGATTGGTATAAAATGCCCTATACTTGATACTGCCCAGAAAGTAGGAATATTGATAAAATATTTTGGCTACTAGAATTCATGGGATCTGTCATTGACATCAAAACCAATTATCAATATATCTAAGAACCATTTCTAGGTAATAAAAACAAGATCCATCCGGGCTAAAAAGGTTTGATAAAGTCAGCTGGAGTGAGGAGAGAATCTTAGTCAATCTCTAACATGAATACGTGGCTTAGTAAGTCTGTGCCGATCCATCCTTGTCAAGTTTTAATCCTTCTGAGTGATGAAAAGCATGAGACATCTGTTTATTTTAAGGACAAGCTAGTGGCTGGCTCCCTTATTTTTACCTTTCTTTGAACAACTGTACAGAACTCATCAACTCAATACACACATATCTGGGGGGTGAGGTTATGTCTGAGTAAAAAGATAACCCACTTGATAACACTGATCACAAGAAAATTAAACCTTTCAAATTAAACTTCATGTACTCAATATTGTGCTCCCTGTTACGACAAATAAAACTGAAAGTTCCTTGTAACAGGAAAAGGAGAGAAATCAAAGGGAGGAGGGTAGATAACATTTACTCAGCACTTAACAGGTGCCAAGCATTATGCAGGTAGTTTTCACTTACCCTTCTCAAGAACTCCATAGATGAAAATACCTCCCCCCACACACACCAACAAGGGCTCCTCGACAATAAAAGAACCCAGTCCCCTTCAAAAAAATTATTCCAACAGCCTAGAAGTATCATAATGCAAACGCATTATAAGATGTACTCATTCTTAGAATCTTTGTAATTGGAAGTAGGAGGGAATCCTGAGGTCACCTAGGCAACCTATGGACGTTTTGATGATGAAACTTGGGCAAGACAAGATCAGGGGCTCAACTAAGGTCACCTTTATTTAGAAGCAGAGTTGGGATCAAACCAGCAATCAGGGCATCTATATACCACTCGGCTGGTAACTAGTGAAGTTCAGTGATTCATTTTAGCTACTAAGCTATCGAACACCCGTCTATTAGCACTTTTTAACACAATGATCATAAAAATCCATTTATACAAATGGCTCACAATCTCCAAAGCCTAGTCTGTCATTTTCTACGTAACATTTTAAAAAACCTACGGATAAACTAACATGCGTTTGAACACATGCCCACTTCCCTGACTGCCCTCCTCATCAAAAATCCCAGATACAAAGCTGAGTGCGTGTGTGCAGCGCGCGCCCGTGTCACCAGGGTAAAGATTTCCTCCGACAAATCCCCGCGTGGACGATACCGGCCCGGGGCTCCCGCTCCTCTCCCGCTTCGTTCCCCGCGCGGAGGATGAGTGTGCAATAACGTGGCTTCCGCGCCCTCCGCTCGCCGGCTGCCTGGCTCTGCCGGGCTGGTTCCGAACGCTGACCGGGCCGGACCGTTACGGGGCCGCCTGCGCCGCGCCGCCCCGCGCGCCGCCCCTCCCCCACCGCGGCCTGAGACGCGCGGCGCCGGCCCGGCCCCCGCGGCTCCCCGCGCGAACAATACAGGGGGTCCCCGGCGAGGCCGAACGCCAAGGCCCCGCGTCACACCGCCACCCGCGCGCCCGGCCGAGCGCATCCAGCCGCAGGCCGCGAGAGACCATCCCGCGGCAGAGAGCGACAGGGAAGAGACGGTTAGTTCGGGGGTTCGGAGGCCGCCGTGCTCCGACCCTACCTGGCTCCAGGTGATGAACTCGTTAGTGTGGGCTTCCTCCACAAGCGTCCACAGCTTGCTGAGAAAAGCCGGCACGTTCGAACTCTGCTTCATTGTTAACGAGGTGCAGGGATTCCAAATTCTACACCCGAACGCAGCGGTAGCAAAGGCGGCGGCGACGGTGGCGACGGTGGCGGCGGCGGCGGCGGCAGCTGCTCCCGGAGAACGCCCACAACGCAGGCGCAGCAGCTGTCGGGCCCCGCCCCCCCCTGCCCCGCCAGGCGCGCTGCGAAGCCGGGAAGCCGGGCGGCCGCACGTGACGGACGGGGCTCCCTGTGCTCCGCCTGCCGCACCGGGCGCGCGCTGGTCCAGGTCCTGGCCAATCCCAGACGCCAGCCGCATCACACTGAAAAATGATTGGATGCTGAGTCTTGGAGGGGTGGGAGCAAAAGGGGGCGCTGCCTTCTCATTCGCCTTTTATACGGGAGCCTTCGCTGTATCGGAGTTTGGGCTCAGAAGACAGTGTTTGGTTGTTTCACGTGGAGATAGCTTGGTTTGGTAGCTTGTGGCTGGAGGCTACAGAAGTCTTTGGAGGCTTTTGAGTCATAGGTTTGGAAGACAAGGTGTGGTTTACGCCAGTGTAGCGGAAGGAATAATTCGTGGGGCGGGGAAGGAGAGAGCAGCCTTCGGGCATGATATGGTAGGCCCTGAAATGAAACTTAACGAAATGAAAACTTACGTTTTCCTTAGAAGAAAATAGCCTGTTTCATCAAAAAGAACAGTTTAGATAACTCATTAATGAATATGTATTATTTTAAAGCCAGGAACTGAATCCCGTTGCTAAATTCGCCCAGCAAGTGCCTACTATATGCCCAGCATAAAAAGAATTATTCCTATTTATGCTATTTTAATTAAATAACTTTCCGTTTTGAGATTCTTTAATAATGAGAGGCAGAAAGACAGAGCTTCAGTCCTCTGGTTCACTCCCAAATGCCCGCATTGGCCAGGACAGACAAAGAAAAGCTGTAGCTCGGAACTCGGTACAGGTCTTCTATTGGTGGCAAGCACTCAGTTACTTGAGCACTCATTGCTGCTTCCCAGTATCTGCATTAGCAGGAAACTGGAATTAGGAGCCGTAGCTGGGTTTAGAATCCAGGAACTCTAATAAGGAACACCGGCATCTAAACTTCTGGGCTAAAAGCGTTTCCGCAAAAAAATTTTTCTTGGATGTACTTTACAAATGTAGTCTTATTTGCTTAGATAGATTGATATAGTGGGGGAAATATTAATGAGTAGATCTTAGTTTAGACCATGGACATTTTCATGCATAGTAAATAAAAATATTAAAATAAAAATATGTACACAAGCCGGAAATGACAATTTTATACAAAATTCAGCCTTGGATTGGTTTATTTCCTGGATCTACGTAATATAATACAGTAATAAATAGAATATACAGAAATTCTAATGTGAAAATATTTATTGAATAGAGCCATTATGTTCAACATTAGGCTTTTTGCTGAAGATAGAGGGAGGGATATATGTGATACAGCAACTAATGTTTGTAAACTTATATATGTCATATCATTTAATCCTCACAGCAACCAGCTGAAGGTGTTTCGAATCATTGGCTGTCAATTGTTCCAAATATATCCAATTAATTATGCAAAAATAGCCAGATTCAACAGTGCATCCAGAATTAGCTTTTCTAAGATTATTTTCAAGAACAGGAAGACTGATGCTAAAGGTAAAATGCATAGCTGTTACTACCTACTTTCTATCTGGGCAAGGTGTTGCTTTTCTTCACATTTGGAATGACATGGGGTATCTTAGATAACTTTACATCACTTTACATCTCTAGTTCCTCATATATAAAATGTATGTGAAAATATTTGGTAACTTCATAGTGTACAGTATTGCTTTTTCCTCCAGCACACCTTCACATTCTTCTTCTCCTTTTTTTTTTTTTTTTTGGTTAAAGATTTATTTTATTTATTTGAAAGAGTTACAGAGAGAGGTAGAGACAGAGAAGTCTTCCATCCAATGGTTCACTCCCCAGATGACTGCAACGTTCAGAGCTGCGCCAATCCGGAGCCAGGAGTTTCCTCCGGGTTTCCCACGTGGGTGCAGGGGCCCAAAGACTTAGGCCATCTTCTGCTGCTTTCCCAGGCCATAGCAGAGAGCTGGATCGGAAGAGGAGCAGTCTGGACTAGAACCGACACTCATATGGAATGCCGGTGCTTCAGGCCAGGGTTTTAACCCACTGCACCACAGCGCTGGCCCTTAACACCTTCACATTCTTTATAGATTTCTTTCCAGAACAAGTCTAAAAGGTCATTTCCTGGCTTAAAACTAGGTAATCTCTAGAACAAGTTGAAACCCCATAAAATGGCATAAAAGATTTTCAGTGATCTAATGCCACATATCATTCCAGTCATTTTCTACCATTCTTTGCAAACCTTACCATTTGCCACTCTTGATATGCTTACTGTAGTTACTGTTCATGTTCCTTCACATTGTATATTTCCACAAACTCTTTTCTCTGCCCGGAGAGCCCTCTCTTTTCCTCATTATCCCCCAGTTCCTCTTTAAACTTCAGAGTTGGGTACAAGTCCATATAGAAGTCATGTCTTGTGAAACCTTCCTTGGTAACATTTAGAATGGCACTTATTACAACATATTGTAATTATTTATTTACATGAATTTTGTTATACTGCACTATGAAGCTTCCTTGACACAAAGACTATGTCATATTTGTATTCATTTATCTATAGGAGCTATCACAGTGCTTCAGTTGTCAGTATTTGTTGAATTAATCAATATGTGAACAAATAAGTATTAACTATACATCTAGTCTTCTGTTATCCCAAATCTGGATTAGATGTTCCTTCGGTTTGCTCTCCTAGCTTTTGGAACTAGTGTTTCATAATATTTGCTACATTGCATTTGCTCATTTATTTCTCAGCAACCTTAGTTGACTGGCAAATTGTTTTCATCATTCATCCTTGTATCCTTGGCACCTAATACAGTGGTTTTTTTTTTTTTTTTTTTTTTTTGACAGGCAGAGTGGACAGTGAGAGAGACAGAGAGAAAGTTCTCCCTTTGCCGTTGGTTCACCCTCCAATGGCCACCGCGGTTGGCGCGCTGTGGCCTGCGCACCGCGCTGATCCGGTGCCAGGAGCCAGGTGCTTATCCTGGTCTCTCATGGGGTGCAGGGCCCAATGACTTGGGCCATCCTCCACTGCACTCCCGGGCCATAGCAGAGAGCTGGCCTGGAAGAGGGGCAACTGGGGCAGAATCCGGTGCCCCGACCGGGACTAGAACCCGGTGTGCCGGCGCTGCTAGGTGGAGGATTAGCCTGTTGAGCCACGGCGCTGGCAATACAGTGTTAATAACATAGGAACTACTCAATAAATGTTTGTTAAATGAACAATTTCAATTTTTAAAAGCCCTTGACGAACAAATAACTGTACCTAATAATATGGAAACCCTTACAACTTACTGCCTCAATTATTGTAACCTTTTTAAATGCAAGAGAAGGAAATGACAAGGAGAGCTCAAGGATAACTCAACTCAGGCATATGTTTAAGGAACTATCAGTACTGAGGAAATACCAGAAACTTGGAAATGTCAGATGTTAATAGAATGTTGTAGAGGTCCAGCTTTGAAGTAATTGTATCCTCTAAACAAATAACCATAGCAAAATTCTTGTAGACCTCAGGGTAGAGGTCTTTGAGTAAGTGGGGAGTTAGAAGGCTGTGAAAGTTAATTTCTTAATTTTTTTTTTAAGAAAATCAAAGAAGAACCTTCCTTTTTCTAAGGTTTTAACTTACATGTAAAAATTATCAGCCAGAGAAACTTAGGGAAATATGTTAGTGTGCCAAGCTTAGCCTGGAACTGCAGCACATTCACCTTAGACTCTATGCCAAACTTGCTTGAATCCAAACAGTCACCAAGTTCTGGTGATGATGTTCCAGCTTTATAGCCACAAGTTCTACATGTCCCAGGTACTCTGTCAGCCCTAGGCCAACCAGGATGATTAGTCACTCTTAGCTCCAGCCTCTTCTAAGTATTGACATTGGACAGGAAGTAGAGCTTTTTGAAACTAAGCAAGATTTTTCTATAGCAGCTAATGTACCTGAGTTTTCTAAAACATTTAATGTAGTTTTTTAGCCTTTCTGGAAGCAGAGAATAGGCCCTCCAGCAGCTGGCTGATAAATTGAAGTGTGTATATTCCACAGCTCAAGGTCCTGGTGAAGGCCCTGATGCTTGCAGAGGGTTGTTGATAAGAAAAAAACCTCAAGGCTTGAAAAGAGCTAAAAGCATTAGAAAAGTGTAATAGATTAGCAAAAATGGCCTGCAATATAAGCCTTCTTTTACTTCCACTAGACTAAAATTGTGTTAGGGCTCTAATTTCCATCCCCCTGGGATTGGTCTTGTTCTAACATGGAGGTATTAGTCAAGATACGAGTGTTTGGAGTTCATCTTTTGAGAGAATGGTGTTTAAAAGATCATTTTAGTTGAATCATCTGATAACAGGAATATTTTAGAGCCACCTCAGAGATTAAATGAGCTGAATTATATGGTTTGACTGTAGAATTCTACCCATATCTTGAATATTAGATTGGAGATATTGGCTTCAGGAGGTAGGCATTGCCATTGATGTGTCATGACCTGAGGGGGACATAGGGAGTGGTAGCAAGGGCTGCAGCATCTCCAACCTCTTTAAAGTTTTTCCAAGTACTGTAAGGAGCATCTAGGTGCCAGCTATACAGAGAAATGATGACTTTTCTGTGTGGGCTCACAGTGCAATGAGGACAGTAGAAGTCAAATATAAGGTATAACTGCCATTTCCTTGAAATTTGTTTCTAGGATAGTGCTGAATGGTTTCTCATCTTTCAGATCAAAGTTGGCCTTACTAGGATACATTAAAAATTACTTGTTATTAATAGAACTCTGGATTTGTAAAGGTCTTTCATATGGTGATTGTTACATTTGCCATAATTTCCTTTAACATAGTACTATTGAAGCAACTTTATATTGTGTGATAATTGGTTGTAATTTGCACCATAAGTGTAGTTTGTTAACATTTGAAATTCTTTTGTTAAGAATGCATATTCCAGGGGTGATGAGTTAGCATTTGAAAGACTATCAAAGGTATAACCTTTGAAGACCTTATCTTAATTTTTCTTTTTTTGTGCCAACACTAAAAGTTTTGTTAATAAGTGGACGTCAAAATGATTTTTCCTTGGTGAATTGAAAAAAATTAAAGATATATGTGTTGACTAAAACGGTATGTTGGCTTTCTACATTATTACTGAAGTAATTACTCTATCCTGACCTGGAGCCTGTTCCCTTCAGAAGATACCCTAATCTCAGGATTTTCAAAGATCTTGTGTTCAGGGAATTTTCAGGGGAAACATAAGGAATGGAGACCTACATACCATTTTATTTCTTTTAAAGATCAGCAATCAAGTTGACAAATTCTTAAATGTAATATAGGCTATTCTGCTTCCTTGACAAATATGTGTTCATCATAACGATGTTAAAAGATATTTATAAAAGCACGATTTTCATAAGACACCAGGTTGACAAAATATTGGAGAAAATCAGATTTAATTAGGAGCAGTGATGTTTTAAATGACTAATAAAATACATAATTAACAAGTCATGTTTATTCTGTAGCATTTTTTCTTGCTCTTATATCAGCAAATTTAATAGATTGTCATCATCAAGACTGTCGCATAGTTGCTGTCTGTTGATAATTATATAAGTATTAAAAATGTTTCAAATTAAAAACCAAATTTGATTATATTTTCTAAAATGTTATTTAAAAGTAATGTTAAACATTGAAAATTTAATATTCACATATTTTAAGTAATATGATATTCATAATTGTCATAAAATTAAAAATCAGTACAAAGCATTATAAATTTAAAATTATGTACATGTTTTACATTTGAATTTAATATTTTGAAAATACAATCAAATTATATACTTTAAATATGTAATCCAATTATAGTAAGTATTTTAAGAAAACTCTTACTCTGAAGCAGTTTCTATTTCTGACATAGGTAGAAAGTACCACAACCCATAAACTTTGTGTTTCAAGGGTGCAAGAGAAACATTTTCCTAAAGCCCTTAGTCACTTGAGTGACGTTTAGGGTTGTACTGCGCCAACACAGAGTGTTGGATCACAAGTGACACAGGTGCCAATTTGTTCCATAATACATTTATCTTTAAAAATGTATGTTTATGTTACTCAAGCCTCTCTAAAATGCTGGGCTTAAAGCAGAGACCCATTTTTTTCTAGAGTATAAGTTAGTACTGCCAGATTTTGTCAACTTACTACCTTGAAAGTTAGCTGAAACCTGCTCTTAAAATGCGGGGACATCTTGGCAACATACTTCATCAGACTTATAGAGCAGGAAAACAACTTTTGTGCTTCTTTCCTAATATAAGTTTGTATCTATGATAGAATTTCACCTGAGATTTATGTTCATTGTAGTATTCTACCTGGAGATGAGGTGTGGAGAGAGACAACATGATGGTCACCTAGCTCTTTGAAGCTACCAAAATAATTTGATCATGGTAAGTAATCAGATTAGTTCTCAAGAGTATAAATCCGGCCAAATTCTTGAAATCGATACAACAAAATAGATGTTGTCATTGAACTGTGAATTTAGTTTCAGTGCTATGTTGTAGATTCTTATATATGACCTTGTATATTATAATATAATATACATATTTTATATGACCTTACTGGCATTAGTAAGTAGTGATATACTTCAATATATTTGATAACAACTATGGCTAATAAAGATATTCCAGCATTGCTTGTGCAGAGCTCCCATTGCTTCCACATAGGATGTGTATCATTTATGTTCTTGATCTACTTGAACCACCTACCATCCTTCCATTGCATGTTTATACAAAGTAAACCATTTGATAACCTGATGACAGCCTTCCAAATTTTGTCCATAACTGATAATCCTATACAAATATAAATATAAAAGGTTTATTGGCATATTTTTGTTTTTATATATTTTCCCAATTTTAAAAAGGTATTTTTAATTGCGGTAAAATATACATAACATAAAGTTTATCATCTTAACCATTTTTGAGGATACAGTTTAGTCAAGTTAAGTACAGTTACAATGTTTTTTATGCAGCCAATCTTTGGTACTCTTTTCATCTTGCAAATATGATACTCCATACTCATTAAACAAAAACTACTCATTTATGTCTTCCCCAGATCCTGGCAACCATCATTTTACTTTATGTCTTTATGAATTTAACTACTTTAGGTAACTCATATGTGTAGGATCACACAGGATTTGTTTTTTCATAACTGACTTATTTCAATTAGTATAATTTCTTTAAGGTTCATCTATGGTCTCACATGTGCCATAATATCCTTACTTTTTAAAAAAAGATTTATTTTATTTATTTGAAAGATAGAGTTACAAAGAGAGGTTGAGATAGAGAGGTCTTCTATATGCTGTGTCAATCCTGTAATTGCTGCAGTGACCAGAGCTGAGTTGATCCAAAGCCAGGAGCCAGGAACTTCTTCTGGATAGATGCAGGGCCCAAGGATTGGGCCATTATCGCTGCTTTCCCAGGTGCATTAGCAGGGAGCTGGATTGGAAGTGGAGCAGCCGGGACTTAAACCAGCACCCATACAGGATACTGGCACCTCAGGCTGGGGTTTTAACCCTCTGAACCACAGTGCCAGCCCCTGTCCTTCCTTTTTATAGCTCAATAACATGTTTTTGTGTATGTATGTATGTACATATATATTTACATATATACCACATTTTGTTTATCCATTCATCTGTCAGTGGACACTTGCAGCAACCTCTGGTTACTGTAAACAATGCTGTTATGAACACTGGTACATATACAGGATTTTATGCATTTTGCTTTCTGTACTAGACAACATGTGAAAATTCTTTCAAGTCAACTGGCATAGATATAATTTATTCCTTTTTAATGAACCCATGGCATTCCATGTTTTATATATATTTGTAAATATATATTTATGCAGTATGATATATTCAATCATTCTGGTACAGGTGGGCATCCAGTTTGTTTCAAGGCTTTATTTTTATTCTGAAAGCTGCTACAGAAAATCTTTAGGTACATATTCTTAAACAGTAGTGGTTTTATTTTTCTGTATCACTAAATTCAGATTTTCATATATAATTTGCATGCTAAGTCTGTACTTTTCGTTATTTTACCAGAATATAAAAGGAGAGTGCTGCGGATTAAAAAGCACCATGCTTGAGCTAACAGAATGCTATTGTATATGTATCCAACACCATGAGTCTCCTAGCAACCAGAAATGTCAACATCATGCTTCTATGACAATGGCAAATGTTTAAGCTTGACAGAAAATAATCTAATATTTAGTTTTCAAGGAAGATTTGACTCCTGGATAGAAATGAAAGGATATGTATTTATTCTTTGGTATATTCATAGCACATTAATGCAAAGCCAGAAGACTATATTTTACTATATGTGACTTTTTGAGCATTATGACTGAAAATACGTTATGTGAAGCTTTTGGACTACTTTAGTTCTAATTTATTTTTCACTGAATTAATGTTATCAGCGCCTATCTCTGGTCCTACGCAGCTGTGAGAAAGGACCTACAGTTTACAAAAATATCAGTTGAAATCCAGACCCAAAGACGTTTGATTACATTCTCGTAGATTCATAGTTTTAATTCAGAAACTTCTCCACATGGAAGACTATGTCTTTCAACCCACTCTGTGATAACCCTAAATAAGTCAAATCTGGCATTCCAAGTCTCTTGTATCTGATGCCTCTAATGAGTGCGTGGCATCCCAGTCTTAAGAGGCAGCCTCCTCTTCTGTCTCTCTTTAGTGCTCTCGAATCTAAAGCTAGCCTGCAGTCATACTTTTCTGATTTGTACTCCAGTTTGCATACTAGTGTAGAGCCCTGCCTCTGATACCAACCCACTTGGATGTGCTGCTCCCAAGCTTTTACCTAGGGTCTCCCCAGGTAGGCAAGAGGTCAGTTAAAAATTAAGATTCTGTTATCATAAGAAAGCTCAGTACTAAAGTTCAATATGCCTTTCCCATAATTACCCTTTTAATATTATTTTAAAATTTCAAAATCCATAATAAAAACACACACAAACACAAACACATTTTGGTTCCCCTGCTTTGCCTACTGCTGAGTTAGGTAACTGCATATTCTGGTGCTGAATCTTGTTTCACCAGATAGATCATTTGGATTTTGATGCTAGTTGTTATCGGATGATTTGTGTTCCCTCAGAATTCTTATATTAAAATCACAAGCCCCCCTCAGTACCTGAGAATGTGACTGTATCTGGAGATAAGGACTTTTAGGATGTAATTGAGATGAAATGAGATTGTGGGGTGACCTATTTAGTATGACTGGCATTCTTCTAAGAAGAGATTAGGTCAGGGAAACACACAGGCTGAGGGGTTAGAGTGTGAGGAAATGGGCAGAAGGCAGCTATCTGCAAGTTGTTGACAAAGGCCTCTGAAGAAAGCAGACCTACTGGCTCCTTGGTCTTGAACTTCTAGACTCCAGAAATGCGAGCAAATAAACTTGTTTAAGGCAACCAGTTATATTATGTCATGACAGCCTTTGCAAAGTGATAGACTAGGTGAGCCTATGGGTTCCTTAGCTGCCCTTTTTTGGATATCAGTATTAGGCTGGATAGACCTGCAGCAAGTGAATCTGCTGGCCACTCCCATCTAATCTGAAGTCAGACTCCTTCTCCTAGCCCTGGGTCAAGCTAGTCACACTTTCTGTTTTGCACACTGGTACTACTGGAGGCCCTGAAGCTGATACTCCTAACATACCCATTGCAGGAACTTCATGACCTTCTACTGAACCAAAACTGCTGGTCATCCAAAAAGTTCAAGTGCTCTGCAGAATAAAGCAGTTATAATCAAAATTGTTCACAAATCTGGTTGATTTATAATGATTGGGTAAACTTATAAACACATTTTAGTGACTATTAGTACCAGTTACTTTAATAACCAAAAATTAAAGAGAAGATATTAGGCATTATTCTAAGCCTAGGTGAATAGATAATTATTTCTGTATATAAAACTAAGGTTATCCATGTGATGTTTGTCACACATGCAATATGCATTTGATACCTAAAGGAAAAAAAAAAAAAACTGAACGTTGATGTTTTGAATGCTAAACCATATTTTCCCCTTTGCAGATGGTTGATTTTAAATGATCATTTAATAGATAATTGCATGGTTTTATGCTGTTTGCTTTTAATCGCAAATATACATCAGAAAATGTCATCCCTATTTTCCAAACCCTATAAAGTGTCCCCATCTCCTACCAAGTAAAATCAAAAGTCCTTTCAATGCCTATAAGTGTAACCTGTCTCCCAACCCCCTACACCCACCTCTCACCTCAGCTCATCTCTTATCACTGTCATTTCTTTCTAGATGTACTGGACTTCTTGCTGTAGTCAAGAACACTTTGCTATAAGGCCTTTGCACTGACACCTCCTCTACCTGGGATGCTCTTTGCCTGTCTTCTCAGAGATAACTTTTCTAAGTCTTTATTCAAATGTCTTCTATGAGACTAAACTAACGAGTATAATTTTTTAAAGATTTTTTATCTTATTTATTTGAGAGACATAGTAACAGAGAGAGAAAGAGATCTTGCATCCACTGGTTCACTCCCCAAATGGCCACAACAGCTGAGGCTGGACCAGGCTGAAGCCAGAAACTCCATCCAGCTCTCACTGTGGCACAACACCAGCTCCACCAATGAGCCTATTTAAAATTTGATTATGTAAATGCAGTGGGGCACCTCCAATCCCTTTTCTGTTTTTAGATCAGAGGCAGGGATCTTTATTTTTTCACTGATGTAACTCAAAATTCTAGATATGAACTTGGAGTATTACAGGAGCTCAGTAAATATTTTTCAAAAAATGAATAAAATGAGTAGATTTTAATATAACACTCTGATAACTAAGTTAATAACCAGAGCTCACTACTGGATTTGACATAAATGCATGCTCCTAAGTTAGCACAGAAATGATTTCTTACAGGTGTCAAGAAAGGATGTAGGACAATCCTTAAGAACATGTAAGTGTGACAGGGACAGCTAATGCTTGTGTTAGTATGTATTTCTTAAAAAAATTTAAAACTGATAAGGAGGATAATGTGGAGAAAGAAACAAAGGGGGAAATAAATAAAAGGAGAAGGAGTTTCCTCCTCTGAGTTTTCATCCATTCCGTTTCTTTATGACTTGGTTTAAGGATTTCTTTCCAATGGGAGATCTCAATAGTATGCTGAACTCTAAAGGTATTTTATTCATTATTTAACACTATGTATTTGGGATTTAGTAAAATCATCCTCAGAATACTGGACCCTGGAATAGTAGGTTCTCCAAATGTGTTTATCATGATATATATATATATTCTGTTTACTAAAAGATGGACTATTCAAAAAGTATCAGCATCACATTATCCACCATTACTGTAAGAAGCGTAAAGAAGATGCTATTTTGAGAAAATGGACCTTAATTAAGTACCCTAGTCTTTTTTTTTAATACCCAAGTACCCTAGTCTTAACTCCTGAGTCGATTAGTAAGAAGAGAAAAAAAACATTCTGATGCTGGTGTTGTGGCATAGCACACTAAGCTGCAGCCTGCGACACCAGCAACCCATATGAGTGCCAGTTTGAGTCCTGGCTGCTCTACTTCCAATCCAACTTCTTGCTACTGGCCTGGGAAAAGAAGCGGAAGATGGCCCGGGTGCTAGGGCCCTGGTACCCACATGGGAGAACTGGATAAAGCTCCTGGCTCCTGGCTTTGGCCTGGCTCAGCATTGGCTACTGTGGCCATCAGGGGGTGAACCAGCAGATGGAAAACTTCTCTTTCTCCCTCTCTATCTGTAACACTTTTAAATAAATAAATAAATGTTTGAATAACAAGAACATGTAATAGAAATGAAAGTACTTTGTTATTATGAACTTTGATTTCCTCAATAATAAACACTTGTCCAATAATTTCCATACCACCTATAAAAAAGCTTTTGTTTCTCCATTGAAAAAGGTCAGTGTTAATGTTTTGGGACTTTAAAATAAATTTGCAGAATTCCAAACTTTTAAATCAACTTATTTTTGAGATTTAATAGGTCATCCTAGATTGGCTTAGCTAATACTAATGTGTATTTTGTTTTTTCTTATTCTTACTGTATTTGTGTTTGTGTAATTTTTCTGTTTATATAATACACATATTTAACCTAAAAATGAAAATTGTATCTATATTGATATTGGTGGAAAATATAATAGAAGAGCTTGTAGTTTGACAGAGAAATATTTGAACAGTGGCCCTATTATTAGTAACAGTGGATTGTCTGGGCTGGCACTGTGGCACAGCAGGTGTAATCACTGTTTGTGATGTCTTCATCCCATGTTGGAAGATTGGTTTGAGTCCCAGCTACTCTGCTACTAAGGGAGCTTCTTGCTAATATGCTGAAGAAGACAGTGGAGGGTGTCCCAGCTTGGGCCCCTGCCACCCACATGGGAGACCAGGTTGTAATTCCTGGATCCTGATTTTGGCCTACATCAGGCATGGCCATTAGAGCCGTTTGGGGAGTAAACTAGTAGATGAAAGATCTCTTTTTTTGTCTGTCTCTCATCTCTCTATCACTCTGCCATTCAAATTAATAAATCTTAACACACACACGCACACACATACAACAGTGTGCTGTGGGTCTTTGTGAGCCTCCTCATTTATAATACTTCATAAGATTGTTGTAAAATTTTAAATAAGAATTTATTGTGACTAAATAGTTATGTAATAGTAGATGTCTGGGGCTGGCACTTGGCTTAGCAGAATAAGTCTTCGCCTGCAGCACCAGCATCCTGTATGGGCGCCAGTTCATGTTCTGGCTGCTCCTCTTCTGATCCAACTGTCTGCTTATGGCCTGGAAAAGCAGTGGAAGATGCCCCAAATGCTTGGGCCACTGTACCCTTGTGGGAGACCCAGAGGAAGCTCCTGGCTCCTGGCTTCAAATCAGCCCAAGTCTGGCTGTTGCGACATTTAGGGTGTGAACCAGCAGATGGAAGACCTTTCTCTCTGGCTCTCCCTGTCCCTGTCTCTGACTGCTTCTCAAATGAATAAATAAAATCTTAAAAAAAAAGCACATGTCCAATAAATGTTCCCTGGTATTATTAAATAACTGAAACAGTAAAATAATGTTTATTTAAACAGTTCTCAGATATCTTCTGAGCCTTGTTTGTAATTTTCACTGTCCATTAACTAATGTGCGAGGCTTACATTTCATGCTGTTCGCATCTTCACTTCTTCTATTCCCCCCCCCCCCCCAAGATTTATTTATTTATTTGAAAGGTGGAGTTAGAGACAGAGGCAGAGAGAGGGAGAAGTCTTGCATTCGTTGGTTCACTCCCCAGATGGCCACAATGGCTGAAGCTGAGCCAATCTGAAGCCAGGAGACAAGAGCCTCCTCTGGGTCTCCTACGTGGGTACAGGGGCCCAAGGATTTGGGCCACCTTCCACTGCCTTCCCAGGCCACAGCAGAGAGCTGTATCAGAAGCAGAGCAGCGCCATATGGGTCACCAGCACCACAGGTAGTGGTTTCATCTGGCTCCTCACATCTTCACTTCTGAGATATGGAATACGTTGTTGGGTTGGTTCTTTGAGTGCCTTCTTGGTATCCTCAATCATATAAGTCCCATGGACAAATAAAACAAATGTACAATATTTGTGGTCCCTACTAAAGGGACCTTATTATTTAATGAAGGCTTGATATAAATATATTCAAAATAATTAGAAAATGAGTAAATATTAGTGGGAACAGTGCAAAATGAAAGATCAGAGTAGGCTGCAGTGATTATAAAACTCTCCATAAAAAGAACTTAGGATATTTGATTTGCCCCTTTACCCTCATAGTAACAACCACAGCAACAACAACAAAAAAATCACAGAACTGAATATGACCTCAATCTTGTACATATATTATTATTTTTTAAAAACCCAAATAGGTCAATTTTAATTAGTTCTATATACATGTTTATCTACTACTGAAAATTGAAACAGCACATCAAAATTTCCTTTTTTTGCAATTCAAACATTTGAAAACCAGAACTTTAATTATCTGTCCTAATTATTATGCTCTAGACAAAACATCCAGTGTTTTCTTTACATTCCTTTCCCACAAGTCACTTTGCATAGCTTTTGGTGCTGAGTTTCATCTCACTGCCTTTAGTCTTTTGAAACACATGGGAGTACGTGAAACTTATTGGTATTTCTCTGGGTCAAACCAGGAAGTCAAAAAGAACTGATATTGAAAGTCATTAAAATATATTCAAACTATAGATTCCATATAAATCACTGGTACCAAGGTAGGAAGACAAAGACACTTACAACTAATATCATAGGTCATCAAAATTATTGGTATACAAGACTATCTTAGCATAGTGTTCTACTGTATAAAATTACTAGCAAGAACAGTAAAATAGAGATTATGCTTAAATTGACTCTTTGTTGTAATCCATTCCTATCCTAGCATTTGCTGATGGATCCCATCCATGATCTAGGCAGTAACTGCAACAACATCTGAATGGCTCACGTCTTGATTCACTCTTAACTCCCTTAGGAACCTTCTCTGCATTTTTTTTAACTTTTATTTAATGCATATAAATTTCCAAAGTACAGCTTATGGATTACAATGGCTCCCCCCCCCCATAACTTCCCTCCCACCTGCAACCACCCCCTTTCCTACTCTCTCTCCCCTTCCATTCACATCAAGATTCATTTTCAATTCTCTTTATATACAGAAGATTGATTTAGTATATATTAAGTAAAGATTTCAACAGTTTGCACCAACACAGAATCACAAAGTGAAAAATACTGTTTGAGTACTAGTTATAGCATTAAATCACAATGTACAGCACATTAAGGACAGAGATCCTACATGAGGAGTAAGTGCACAGTGACTCTTGTTGTTGACTTAACAAATTGACACTCTTGTTTATGGCATCAGTAATCACCCTAGGCTCTTGTCATGAGTTGCCAAAGCTATGGAAACCTTTTGAGTTCACCGACTCTTATCATATTTAGACAAGGTCATAGTCAAAGTGGAAGTTCTCTCCTCCCTTCAGAGAAAGGTACCTCCTTTGATGACCTGTTCTTTCCACTGGGATCTCACTCACAGAGATCTTTCATTTAGGTTTTGTTTTTTTTTTTTTTTTTTTTTTTTTTTTTTTTTTTTTTTTTTTTTGCCAGAGTGTCTTGGGTTTCCATGCCTAAAATACTCTCATGGGCTTTTCAGCTGGATCTGAATGCCTTAAGGGCTGATTCTGAGGCCAGAGTGCTGTTTAGGACATCCGCCATTCTATGAGTCTGCTGTGTATCCCACTTCCCATGTTGGATCGTTCTCTCCCTTTTTTATTCTATCGGTTAGTATTTTCAGACACTAGTCTTGTTTATGTGATCCCTTTGATTCTTAGTCCTATAATTATGATCAATTGTGAACAGAAATTGATCAAATGGACTAGTAAGATGGCATTGGTACATGCAACCTTGATGGGATTGAATTGGAATCCTCTGGTATGTTTCTAACTCTACCATTTGGGTCAAGTCAGCTTGAGCATGTCCTAAATTGTACATCTCTTCCCTCTCTTATTCCCACTCTTATATTTAACAGGGATCACTTTTCAGTTAAGTTTCAATACTTAAGAATAACTGTATTAATTACAGAATTAAACCAATAGTATTAAGTAGAACAGACAAAAAAAATACTAAGAAGGATAATGTATTAAGTTGTTCATCAACAGTCAGGGCAAGGGCTGATCAAGTCACCGTTTCTCATAGTGTCCATTTCACTTGAACAGATTTCCTTTTTGGTGCTCAGTTAGTTATCACCGATCAGGGAGAATATATGATATTTGTCCCTTTGGGACTGGCTTATTTCACTGAGTATAATGCTTTCCAGATTCCTCCATTTTGTTGCAAATGACTGAATTTCATTGTTTTTTACTGCTGTATAGTATTCTATAGAGTACATATCCCATAATTTCTTTATCCAGTCTACTGTTGATGGGCATTTAGGTTGATTCCAGGTCTTAGCTATTGTGAATTGAGCAGCAATAAACATTAAGGTGCAGGCCGCTTTTTTGTTTGCCAATTTAATTTCCTTTGGGTAAATTCCAAGGAGTGGGATGGCTGGGTTGAATGGTAGGGTTATACAGGTTTCTGAGGAATCTCCAGACTGACTTCCATAGTGGCTTAACCAGTTCTCTGCATTGTTTTTTTTTTTTTTATTAATTAAGTAATTAATTATTTTTATTTTTGACAGGCAGTGGATAGTGAGAGAGAGAGAGAGATAGAGAGAAAGGTCTTCCTTTGCCGTTGGTTCACCCTCCAATGGCCGTCGCGGCTGGTGCTTGGGCCCTGCACCCCATGGGAGACTAGGAGAAGCACCTGGCTCCTGGCTTCGGATTAGCGCGGTATGCCGGCCGCGGCGGCCATTGGAGGGTGAAACAATGGCAAAGGAAGACCTTTCTCTCTGTCTCTCTCTCACTATCCACTCTGCCTGTCAAAAACAACAACAACAAAAAAAAAGAATGGCCGCTTAGAATATATTTTGACGTTTTCATAGAACTTTTTAGAATAAAGAAAGATCCCAATTATTTAAATCAATATGCTTTGCTGCACCCTCACTGTAAGGAGTTTCATGTATGCATGCGAGTAAGCCCAAGCTTGGTTAGATGGCACTGAAATAATTTTGCCTGTGCCTGCAGCTCCCTCTGCTGTTCATGCCAGTTATTGCTGGGAAGTGCAAATGCATGTAGAAAAAGACCTTCTTAGAGAAATTTATACTAAAGAATCTGAATCTGGTATTCAGAGGGCTCAAAATGGAATTTAATATGATTAATTTCCTTTGTTCCGCTTTCCTAGTATTATGATTTCTAGTTCTTAGGGAAATTACATCACTAAATTTAATTCAGAGAGTTGGATTCCCTAGGCTCTGCTTTTCTCCCCTTTGTTAATATCAATGTGTTTTAATTAATAATAAAACATGAATACACAATAAGTGCTTCTATTGAAAGTTATGGTTTTTAAAAAAGTATGTGAATGATGTTAAAGGTACATTATTTATCTCAGTTATTTCAGTGATTCATCAGGGTGATAGGATTCTGGAATATTCATAAAGTATGATTCACATTTACTTAAATATTTTAAAAAATTATTTCACTAAATTAAAAAAATGCAATCTTAAGAGTCCAATGAGATATTAGGAAATACATGCAGCATTATAATATAAAGTTAATAACTTACAATTTTTTTAAACTTTTATTTAATGAATATAAATTTCCAAAGTACAGTTTATGGATTACAATGGCTCCCCCCCCCATAACTTCCCTCCCACCCGCAACCATCCCCTTTCCCACTCCCTCTTCCCTTCCATTCACATCAAGATTCATTTTCAATTCTCTTTATATACAGAAGATCAGTTTAGTATATATTAAGTAAAGATTTCAAGAGTTTGCCCCCACATAGCAACACAAAGTGAAAAAATACTGTTGGAGTACTAGTTATAGCACTAAATAACAGTGTACAGCACATTAAAGACATGATATTTTTAAAAAATTGATTAATTTTCTATGCAATTTCCAATTTAACACCAAGTTTTTTTTTCATTTTCAATTATCTTTATATACAGAAGATCGATTCAGTATATACTAAGTAAAGATTTCATCAGTTTGCACCCACACAGAAACACAAAGTGTAAAAATACTGTTTTAGTACTAATAACTTACAATTATTTACAATGATTATCTTATATACATTTCTGAAATTCTACTTCCGTGGTCACCAATACATTGAGTATTACCTGACTCCAACATGGACAAGCAAAGGCTGCAAGTATAGAGTTAGAGAAGACAATGGACAAGGAAAAGGAAAGGAGGTAAATGAAAATTGAAGGAGAAAAACAAAGGAACACAGTAGATAAGAGCATATAGAATATCTAAACATTTTTGTTTGGATTATAAAAGAGGGATAAAAATTTGGCTGAACAGAACTCACTTTTAATCCTTTAACTCAATTAGATTTGATATGGATTTTCTGAGCTTCATGCCAGGCCTTAACATTTTATTGTATACATTTAAGTGTGATATCTCTAAGATTTAGAATTGATATTTTAAAGTTATTTTAAATAAGCAATATTTTGTTTTCAAAGCCATACTTATCCATTGTTTAACAAATACAATTATAAGAAGGGTAAAGAATGAAAATTAAGAGATTTATAGCTCCTTTTCCCACTTTCACCTATGTCACTCACTAACAGACTTTTTGGTTTTTCTTTAGATGTCATATCAAATTCATTTTCTCAGCCCATCACCTGAGATTAGTCTGTCCCTTTTCTTATCTTCCCTATGGGAATCCTCATGAATAGAAACATTCCATTTTTTTCTCTTAAGTATATTCTCTGTGCGTGGTGTAGAGCTAAGGACATAAACATTTCTTGAATGAATGAAGAGATCAGTATGTATAAGAATGAAAAAAGATATTTGTAATCTTTATCCCAAGAAAAAAATTGTAGATGAAAGAGAGTGTCAGTCTCCTCTCTTTCCCCATTACCAAGGAAAATGACAATGGAGGTATACACAAAAGTGGTATAAACCAACAATAAAAACAGAACAGAAAGGTCTCGACAGAAAGAGGCTCAAGAAATGATGTCAGCAAATTTTTAGAAAAGTGAAAACATGATAAATTAGCGATTGATAAAGTACGACAAAGGAAGATGCCATAAAATACACACACAGAAAGGGCAGAAGTAGAAAGCTAGTCTGCCTGGCAGAATCCGAAGGATTGAGAACTTTGAAGTGCCAACGACAAGGAAGACTGGAAATTAGGTACAAGCTAAAAAAGGAGAGATTAATTAAAAATTTCAGACAACATATGTTGCATCCTCCTCCATTCACCTCCCTCAGCCAACCACTTTCTCAAAAGATCCAATCACTAGTAATTATCCCCATCCCAACCCAGGGGGAAGAGGTAGGAAGGGAGGGAAGGAGGAAAGGAAAGAAGGATAGGCAGCCATTCTTCTCTATAAAGTTTAAATTCTTTAGAAAAGTAGGGCAGCTTGTGTGGGAGTTGGAACTCTGACATTTAAGGTCCAAAATTATAACATTTAACTCCCTACCCACACACTTTAAAACAAAACTTGCCAGTGCAATAACTTCATGTTACAGAAACTCACTAAAAATAGAGTTAATTCATCAACAAAGTGATCTTTTAAAAAACAGTATCTAGGGGCTAGGGTTGTGGCATAGTGGGTTAAGCAACTGCCTGCAATGCCAGCATCCCATATGGGTGCCAGTTTGAGTCCTGGCTACTCCACTTCTCCAGCTCCTTCCAATATGCCTGGAAAGGCAGTGAAGATGGCCCAAGAGGTTGGGCCCCTGCACCCACGTGGGAGACCCGGAAGAAGCTCCTGGCTATTGGCTTCAGCCTGGCCCACCCCTGGCCCTTGCAGTAAACCAACACAAGGAAGATATCTCTTTCTCACTCTCTCTCTCTCTCCCTCTCTCTCTCTTTTTCCCTCTCCCTCTCCCCCTCCCTCTCTCTCTTCTCTCTGTAACTCTTTCAAATAGATAATCTTTTAAAAATATATCTTATTGTATTCTCAGAGATATTTGAGAAGATATATATTGAATACTTAAAATAAACAAGGGCAAAAGAACAGGATGCTATAAAAAAGTAAAACCAGAAAGCAAATGTGTTCTTGGAAATTAAAATGTGAATACTAAAAACTAACTCAGAATAATATAATTATAAAAGAAGTAATGAAAAATACAAGAGAAAATGAGACACGGAAAATTACTTCAAGATGTCCAACATCAAAAGAGAGTAGAGATAATAAAAGAGAAGTGACAGCAGTAAGTAAATATTGGAAGACATCTTCTACAGCTGAAGTACTTCTTCATGCATGTCTGCAGGTTGAGAGAGCCCATGGTATGTCTGGCTCAATGAATAAAATAAAAACATACACTGGACGTGTCATTATAAAACCTCAAAATAACAAATATAGAGAACATATTTAAATTTTCCAGTGTAGAGATAAAAACAAATTAAAAAAAAAAACCCATACACTATCATCAAAATGATCAGTAGGACCAGATGATGAGAAAGAGTGGAATAATGTTGTTAAAAATCTAGGGGAACTTTTTTCCACCTAGAAATCTATATACAATAAGTCATCCATCAAATGTGAGGGCAGAAAAAATAAGTCACATCAAGCATGTAAGCAATCAGAAAGTTTTGCTACCACAATACTTTCAAGTGAAACTCTTTTCAGATATATTCCAGCAAAACGAAAGAATAAACCAAGGAAAAGGAAAATATCAGAAAATACTGGTTCTCCTCGGAAGAGCAGTGACGTGCATCCCAGGATGACATCGGACACCAGAACAGCAAGAGACAGAAAGTGGACAATAAAAGGGCTGGTGCGATGGCACAGAGGGTTTAAGCCCATCTCATATGGGCACCACTTTGAGTCCTGGCTGCTCCTCTTCCAGTATGACTCACTGCTAATGTACCTGGGAGAGCAGAAGATGGCCCTAGTGCTTGGACCCCTGCTACCCATGTGTCTGGCCCAGCCCTAGACATTGTGGCTATTTGGGGAGTGAATCTGCAGGTGGAAGACTTCTCTCTCTTTCCCTCTCTCTTTCTCTCTCTCTAACTCTGCCTTTGAAATAAAATAAATAAACCTCAAAAAAAAAAAAAAAGGAAATCTTCCAAACCAAAATGTTTAATTAACAACAACAACAACAACAACAAAAAAAAAAAAAAGGCAAAAAAAGGGACAAGAAAGGAATTGATCTTCATCACTAGATTTTTTTTTTCCAAATATCTTTCTTGGTTTCATGGCATGTATCTAATTAAGTGGGTTAAAGTAATGGTTTACTACCTTCTGTGAAAAAAATTTTCAAATGAAATTTTGTCTTTATGGCAGATATTCAACTTTCTAATAATACTTTTTATTACTTTCTAGCATTTTTTTTTTTTTGACAGGCAGAGGCAGAGTTAGACAGAGAGAGAGAGAGAGAGAAAGGTCTTCCTTCCACTGGTTCACTCCCCCAATGCCCACCACGGCCGGCCGGCGCTGCGCTGGATCCGAAGCCAGGAGCCAGGTACCTCCTCCCGGTCTCCCATGTGGGTACAGGGATCTAAGCACCTGGGCCATCCTCTGCTGCCCTCCTGGGCCACAGCAGAAAGCTGGACTGGAAGATGAGCAACCGGGACTAGCATCCGGCGTCCCAACTGGGACTAGAACCCAGGGTTCCAGCTCCGCAGGTGGAAGACCAGCCAACTGAGCCATGGTGTTGGGCCGCTAGCATAATTTTTGAAAGATGAGGCTTTTTACTGTTTCCTATGCTCTATTGAAAGCACTTAATCAGAGTTAAGTTTATTTTATTTGTTTATATTTATCTTTTCTCATTATATTCTTTCTCATAGTAATTAATCTTATTCAAAAGAAAGGTCTTAAATCAGGTTTTTGGCATAGTGGATAAGGTACCACTTAGGATACCTGTATCCCATATAGCAGTGTCTGGCTTCAAGTCCCAGGTTTGTTCCTGTTTCCAGTTTTTTATTAACATTCTCACTGAGAGACAGTAGATGACAGCTCAGGTAGTTGGGATCTTGCCACACACATGGGAGACCCTGACTGAATTCCAGGCTCCTGGCTTCTGCTTGGCCCAGTTCCAGCTACTGTGGGATTTGGGAAGTGAACCAGAAGATGAGAGATCTCTCTTTCTTTCCCTCTCTCTCACCCATGTGTGTGGCAGGGAACCAAATAGTTGAGCCATCTTCTGCTCCCTACCCAGGAGCATTAGCAAGGAGCTGGATTGGAAGTGATGTAGCGGTATTTGAGCCAGCACCCATATAGGATGCTAAAGTTGCAGGTAATAGCTTAACCTGCTAAGCCACGACACTGGTGTCTTGGAAGTTTTTCTAATCTATGTTTCAGTTTTTTTCTCAGTAACATAGCCTTTGTTTTTTATATGGAAAACAAGGGAATGAAAAGTTTTTCTTATTGTTTAAGCTATTTATTAAAAACACAAATGTTATAAATTAATTTTAAATAATGTTATAGTTTAGTGATAGAAGAAATCTAATTGACGGCTCTTCAAGCTACTAATGGAAAATAGAGGTTAAATTATATTCCAGTAAAATTTTTAAGTAATTGCAACTGTTAGGTATTTATGTTGGAGTCCATGGAATATCTGACTTCATCTATATATGACTGGCAGCCATATTCCAGTAGGAATATATGAAAATCATTTTAGGCAAATGGAATAATTTCTACTTTATCACTCTCGTGGTGCGATTGTGCAATTTGTCTCTGTAACCAATACAAGTATTTGTATTCAATATAATAAGATTTTTACAGATTACCTCTAGGTGGTGCACAAGGCACAGTTATACTAGAAAATCAATGGACAACCCCTAAAGCCTTTATATATTTTATTCTGAATTAGAAAGAAACCAAACCTCCAATCTATCCACAATAATTTAATAATTGAGACATAATGTTTTATCTTAGAGATGCTGGAATGTATATAGTAGTTGCCTGAAGTCTAATAAAATATAAATCTAAGTTTTCTTAATGTTATTATAAATTTATTATACTAAATTAATATTATTAATTCTTAGTTCTCAATGAAGAAAATGTTTGGCACATGTCAGAGCCATTTCTGTGTTAAGACCATCATCAACTATACAACTATGAATGCAGAATGGAAAATACACCCTTATTCAAGTCCTTCTGGTTAGCACTAGGAGGTATACTTTTCATATACATGAAACAATACCCTTTCTTTCCCAAACATCGAGGAAAAGTACAGGAAGTCTGAATGTAGTGGCAAATACATTTTAGATCATCTTTATACTGTTAAGATTGTTTGCTACTCAGGACAGAGGCTACCACAAGAGTGCAGGGCAGCTTTTTTTTTTTTTTTTCCCAGGAAATAATATAGCAGTGGATGAGGGGGTTCTGGACTAATGTTGCTGGATAGAATCACTTTTTAGATGTTAAAATGAGAATTTTATCAAGTTTTACAACGGAGCTTTGTTTCCTGAAAGAAGTAACTATTTTCAAATAACACGAAAGTCTTCAGTTATTCAATCTGAATGTTGTTGTTTTTGAAGGTTGATTTATTTATTTGAAAGGCGGAGGGGCCGGCGCTGTGGTATAGTGGGTAAAGCTGCTGCCTGCAGTGCCAGCATCTTGTATGGGTGCTGGTTCGAGACCTGGCTGCTCCACTTCCAATCCAGCTCTCTACTATGGCCTAGGAAAACAGTAGAAAATGGCCCAAGTCCTTGAGCCCCTGCAGCCATGAGGGAGACCCGGGAGAAGCACCTGGCTCCTGGTTTTGGATCGGTGCAGCTCTGGCTATTGCAGCCAATTGGGGAGTGAACCAACGGATGGAATATCTCTCTCTCTCTCTCTTTTTCTCTCTCTCTCTCTCCTTCTCTGTATAACTCTGACTTTCAAATAAAAATAAATCTTTAAAAAAAGACTGTGGTACTCAAATAAAGTTTGTGTTTCTCAAAATAGCATCTTCTTTAAGCGTCTCTTTGTAATGGTGAATAATGTGATGCTGATACTTTTGAATAGTTAATCTTTCAGTAAATAGAATATATATCATGATAAACACATCTGCAAAACCTGCCATTCCAGGGTCTAAAATTTCAAGAATGATTTTGCTAAGAGCCAAATACATTGAATCTCCCACTGGAAAGAAAACCTTAAACCAAGTCATGAAGAAATGGAATGGATAAAATCTCAGTGGAGGAAACTCCTTCCCCTTTTATTACTCTCCTACTTTCTTTCTTTCTCCTCATTATCCTCCTGATCAATTTTAAAACACAGACGTTAGCTCTCCCTGTTACATTTCCTAGAGATAACTGTTAAAATTACATGTGAATATTCTAAGTAATAAATATTTATATATTTTATGTAAATTAGATATAACCATACATGTTTTCCACAGCTTGTTCTTTTTATTACTGTGACTTACAGTAATATTTAAAAGATTGATTATGCCACCTGTTGGAGCAATTCTAACCCCCTGTATATAGGCTCTGTACCCCCTTTAAAGAATTAACAATCTTTAAGTTACTATTCTAGTAAGTTCCTTTTTTTTTAAAAGATGTATTTATTTATTTGAAAGTCAGAATTAGAGAGAGGACAGGCAGAGAGAGAGAGAGAGAGCGAGAGAGAGAGAGGTCTTTCATCCAATGGTCCACTCCCCAATTGGCTGCAATGGCCGGATTTTCGTCGATCTGAAGCCTGCAGCCAGGAGCGTCTTCCGGGTCTTCCATGTGGGTGCAGGGGCCCAAGGACTTGGGCCATCTTCTATTGCTTTCCAAAGCCATACCAGAGAGCTGGATCAGAAGTGGAGCAGCCGGGTCTCTAACCGGCGCTCATATGGGATGCTGGCACTGCAGGCCAGGGCATTAACCTGCTGCGCCACAGCACCGGCCCCTCTAGTAAGAGTTTCATAGTCTTTACACTTATATATTATGTTGCATTTTCTGTGAATATAGAATATCCTATGTATTTTTTAAATGTCAGAAATTTTTAAAATGTTTTTCGCATATACTTGAAAGGCAGAGTGACAAAGAATGAGAGAGAGAGAGAGAGAATTGTCCATCTTCTGGTCTTACATCTTCTGGTTCACTCTCCAGCTGCCCATAATAGCCAGACCAGGTCAAAGCTATGAGCCCAGAACTTGGTTGAAGTCTCCCACATGGTTGTCAGTGGAGGACAGTGCCTATTTTCCCTTAAGCTTACTAACAGTGAATGTTATTCATCTTTTAACTACATCTAATTATAAAATGGATTTCATTGTTTTGATTAATATATCATAATTTTAGATACATTATAAATAGTGAATTAGTGAATAAGGATGAGGCCATTTTATATTTTAAAGGCTGTTCATATTTCACTTACGAGTAAGGAATGTAAATGTATATCCAGGGACTAATAAGTATAGAAGTTTGGAGCTGATTCTTGGTTATAGGGAGTTAGTAGAATATTGTGTTAGAGATTTAGGGGCCAGATAATTAAAAAGAATGTGAACTACAGACAGTGGGAATCCACTGGAAGGCTTAAACAATTTAAATGGTACTGCCATAGACATAAGTCAGATGGACAAGTGGTGACAGTGTGCTGACACCATGTATGTGCTTTTGTACACCGTGATGTTCTAAGTGCTTTAAGTTTCCTGATATTTTCTAACTAGAAAAAATTCAGAAACATTAGGATATATTTTGGAGGATAATAGGAAGAAATAGGCAAGTTATGGTTGTCATGGACTAATAAATCTGTGAGAAGGTTAACGATTCCCAAGTCAGGCAGATTTGGATCCTAGTTCTGGCTTCACATCTTTCTGGTTTTGCAATCTGGGGCAATGTTTAATTTCTACACCTCATCTACTTTCTAGCTACAATACAAATAATAATTATCTCAAAAAGGCTACTTCAATAAATGAAAAGAATCCTTGTAAGAGTACTCTGCAAGGGCTGGCATTATGGCATAGTAGGTAAAGCCAGTGCCTGCATTGCCAGCATACCATGTGGACACCAGTTCATGTTCCAGCTGCTCTAATTCTGATCCTGCTCCCTGTTGATGGCCTAGGAAAAGCAGTGGAAGATAGCCCAAGTACATGGGTCCTTGCCACCCACATGGGTGACCTGGAAGAAATTCCTGTCTCTGGCCTGGCCCACTGAGAGCTGTTGCTGCCATCTGGGGAGTAAACCAGCAGATGGAAGATCTCTCTCTACCTCTATTTCTCTCTGTGTAACTCTGACTTTCAAATAAATAAGTAAATCCTTAAAAAAGTACTCCACCTAGGTCTCTGCATGTAGTAAATGTTTAAAATTTCAGTTAATATTTAATTATAATTGTTCAAATTGTGTAAGTATTCTCAGCCTTTTCCTTTAGTTTACCTTGAAGAGGATTTTAGCTGTGCTCACTTAACCTCATTGCCTTCATCACCTCCCAAAGGGGTTCTAACATTTCCAAAAAAATATTTTAGTTGTTTGTGACTCCAAGTCAGGAGAGCAGATGTAGATATGGAAGGATAAAATCAACTGGCTGATTTGGAAAAATGTCATGGATGTGAAAGATGACATCTCTGAGGTAGTTACAATCTTGAGGAAGGTTCAGGAGCATGTGGTGTGGACGAAAATGAAGAGAGGAAGAACCAAGAGGAAGAGGGAGCAAAAAAAAAAAATCCTTAGTTTAACAAATTAGGAGTTTAAAGACTGATAGTTTCTGGAGATTTTAGGGGAGAAAAAATTCAGAAGAAAGGAATTCCTTTGAGTTGTTGTCAAATATGCATTTGGATCTACTTTTCCTGGTCTTTTATGAATGCAAATCCTAAAGCTTGTATTCCGTGGTATATTGTGTGTGACTTGTTTCTGGTGGTTCTGCCAAGCAGGAGATAAAGAGGTAATTTGCAAAGAGCCTTCTCCATTACCTTTCATCTTTGTACCATTAATTCAGAACACAGTACCTGGCACATAGACTGTACTAAGTATATGTACAACTGAGAGTAGGATGGCAGACTGAGTTCTAGTCCTCTTTTTATCATTTCTCTTAACAGCAGCATAATTTTCAGGTTCCTCTATTGCCCCCCAATAAAATCTTTGGCATCATCTCAAGTTTCCTTCCTTCTATCCATATGGCAGCAATCTATCACCAAATCCCATTAATGCTGATTTCAGTACACATTTCTTTACTTCTGGTAAGATTGTTCTAGTCCAGTGGTCACATTCAAATGTCTACTCTGGTTAGGTAGGTGACATTGCTGTCTGTGTGCAAGGCCAATAGGCTGTGGCTGGATTTTAAGAACTGGAAAGATTTGGAGTTAGGAGAAGGACAATGTGAAACACCCCTGGTAATCCTTTCTCTTAATTGTGATTCAGTTGAGATAAGCTGGGAAGTTTAGCTCAGGAGCGATCTTAATATTAGTTTGTTACTGCTGTTGGGATACGTGTCTTGGGTTTGTGAAAAAAATACTTAACCCTATATATAATAAGTCTCATGAACAGGC